>NC_037681.1:74934944-75534944 GCF_003255815.1 Theropithecus gelada | reverse complement strand
CGGCCCACCTGTGGGGAGTGAACAGAACCTCCCAACCTGTGCTTAGCATATTAACAACGCTATGACTTCCTCTTGTCTTTCCTATTTACATTTTCCACTTTAATCTTTCTCGGCTGTAAATTCTTTATCTGTCAAAAGGTAACAGGCCTATCATGAGAATTTTAAAAGATGTACTGTATTCTGATATATGCACTCTATATACTGTGAGAATAGCTAACAATTTGAGTGCTAAGTGGACTTTGCAAGTATATTTAGTCCTCATCCTAAGCATTTCACAAGTACATTTAATCCTCATACAACCATGGGAGGCTGGTGCTAGTATTATCTCCCTTTTATAGATGGGGAAATACATGCCCCGAGATTTGCGACTGCCGTTCAATTTCTTAACTCTCTCATAGGGAAAAAGAATTTGAACCCACACCACATGACTGAGCCCATGCCCTTAATCCCTACTACTATAGTGTCTACTACTTTAAATCTATCTTTAAAAAATAAATTTGTCACATTTCTGCTCTCATTTGTTTTCAGAGGCTGGGCACATTCACTCTTATGATAACCAACTTGTCTAGAATTTCTCGGTCTTGCCACTGACAATCCCATCTCCTAAGAAACCTCAGCAACTTCATCAGAATGCTTATTTTGGCTGCAGCATTGCTGGTTCATACAGATGCATTTGTGCAAATTAGGAAAAAGGACATCCATTTACTTTTAACATACTTTTCCTTGTATTCAATATATTTATATAAACTGCCTTTTAAAAATGGGGTACAAAGAAACAAATACGAATACAGAACTTCACATTATATTTCACATCCAGAGTTACAGGTAAGTTTAACACATATATTACCTTTATATCCTTGTTCTGTCTCCCTGAGATCAATTTTGGTTATTGGTTTGAAATCAGTGTCCCATAGTCGTATACACCCATCTCGCCCACCAGTGGCAAAGCCTTCTTCACAAGCATACATGCTAAAGATTCCAGCCTGTTGATTAAAATAGGTAATACTCAATGCTGCAACCATCCTAAGTATGATGACTAGATACAGTTGAATGTTGATTTAAAAACATAACAAGGCAAAAACAAAAATAAAACCCCCTTGTTCTCTATTGAAATGCTGACAATAGACCAAATAGCCATTTATAATACTGTTCATCTCAGCTACATTAAAAAAAATCATAATAAAAGCAAACTAGTTTAAGTGCTCTTTTACCACTACTAAAAAGATGGCAGTTTTAAAAAAATTCAAAAATATAATTAATGCAGGTATGGGAATCAAATTCTTTTATGTGATAAGTGGCCCTTAGAGAGAAAAGACAACTATGGAGGTGTTTCATGGAAGTTGCTGCCTAAAATAATTAAGTAGAGATAAGAGGCTAGGAACATAAACACTTTCATAGGCACAAAAGTGCCCAAAATGTACCTCAGTGAGCTCACAAAGGTATCACTTGAACCTAACTGAAAATGTAAATTGCACTTGTGTTAGCTTGTTAAGCATCGTTTGAAGATTTTCACATGGGAAATAGTTTTAGTAATTTAAAGATGCTCCTCCACAGGAAAATACTTTATTTGGTTTGTTCAAGAGTGCTGCAAGAATATGATGTTGACATAAGATCCAGTATAAAAAGAAATTAGGTTACTAAGGCAGCTGCTTTTATGAATAAGGACAAATACTGACCTATTATTTTAAGAGCTGTTTCATAATTAGTGAAGCCAAGAAAATTCACCGGCAACATATAGTGAAAGATCTGAAATGTCACAGCTCTAAAAGTTGCTTAAACTTTTCTTCATATTAAGGGTATAGGGAATCAGTTTGGAGGCAATAAGCTAAAGGTTTATCATTTCCAGTAATATCATTACCCAATTTCCATTCACTGTGATAGGCTTTGCCTTTCACATCATCTTCCCATTTGTAGGGACAATTTTATCATCTGTAGATACAAAAATGTAGTCATTTTCATATGTGTCAAAAAAGAGGGCAGAGTGGTAAGAAGTTTGTCCTTGTTCTTACAGAGCAGACCACCAGAAGATATGTGGTTATCAACGGTTTCTGATTGTACCTTAAGAGCTCAAGACACTGGTGTGGAGGTAACACCCTGCACCTCAACGTAAAGAATGAGGACAATCTATCTTATCAACCAATATAAGAGCAATAGTTATCTACACCTTTCCTGTTCAAACTATGGGTCACTGATGAGCAGTGGCGACATCATCCTAGGCCTATGGAGCCAGAATCTGCATTTTAACATGATCCTCCAGAAACTCATGGGCACATTAAAGTTTGAGAAGTGCCGGTAAGATGAACCTGATGAGCTAGTTCTAGTATTCTGTCAAACTACTGAGGACGACACAAATCAAGCAATTAATAGTTAAAGTGAAGGTTAATTACATTGTGTGCTTTGAAATATGTTTTCCTTTAGGTGAGCAAACGTAATTTGGGAAATTGTCATGAGTGGAGAGTGTTCAGCAGGGTCCTCTGATTCTAAAGCAACAAGAGAAAAACACAGGGAGGGATTCGTGGTCTTACCTTATTTAGTAAGTCACTCACAGATTTCCACATGGTAATACTTACACTATGTGCTCCTTGAATGGTGCGGACTAAATTGAGCCCTTTCCAGACATAGATGTCACCATTTAAAGCACCAGAGTAGGTGATGTCTTCTTTGGCACATGCAAGGCAAAGGATGGTCTGAAGATCCCCCGTTTTGCCAAATATCCCTCTTTTTGCAGTCAGGGCATTTCCACACAGTGTCCAAAACTAGAATGAAAGTGATAAAATAGATCTCCAAGATAGAGTATTTGGATATATTGCATTGGTGTTTATTTATATTTCAGTGCATTTCACGTAATTTGCCCTATCCAAGCTAGGCACAAATAAGTTAATTTGCTTTGCTGTAACACAACAACATGTAACACAAAAACATTTTAGCTAACTACCAGGAACATGAGAAAAGCCTGTAACAACACTTTTAAAACTTTCAAAGTTCCAAAATTTCAAAGCTTTGCTCATTGTTTAATGGTGATTTAATAGAAGATAATGTTCTCAGAGTTGGAATCAAATGGACAAATCATGTTTTGCTTAGATTTTTGTCAAGTTATAAAACTAGTATAGGTTTATTGCAGTTTAGAAACTCAGGTAAGTATAAAAAGGAAAACTGTGAAGGTCTATAACTTCTGGTTAGCCTGTTGACATATCTAGATTTTTTTTTTTCCTGTTTTTGAGACAAGAGTCTCACTCCGTCACCCAGACTGCAATGCAATGGCGTGATCTCAGCTCACTACAACCTCTACTTCCCAGGGTCAAGTGATTCTTGTGTGTCAGCCTCCTAAGTAGCTGAGATTATAGGAGTGCACCACCAAGCTCAGCTAATTTTTGTATTTGTAGTCGAGACAGGGTTTCTCCATGTTGGCCAGGCTGGTCTCGAACTCCTGGCCTCAAGTAATCTGCCCTCCTCGGCCTCCCAAAGTGCTGGAATTACAGGCGTGAGCCACTGCACCCAGCTATATCTAGGTATTTTTAGTGTACATATATTTGGAAATAATTTCTAACTTTCAATGTTATAAATCTTCATTGTAGAAATGTTACTTAGAAATGTTTCATAAATGAGTCATATTTCCACATACCCAAATAATTGACTAGGCTTTTCAGTTTTAGTTGTATAAAATGTGTCCATCGTGTAGAAGACCATACACAAAACTTCAGCAATTTTATAGAAGGTAGTAAGGACACTCCCATGGTTATACAGACACAAAATATTTTGCATTGACATAGTTTTTTTGGGGGCAGGGGGAGACAGAGTCTCACTCTGCTGCCCAGGCTGGAGTGCAGTGGCCCGATCTCGGCTCACTGCAACCTCCGCCTCCTGGGTTCAAGTGATTCTCCTGCCTCGGCCTCCCAGTTAGCTGGGACTACAGGTATGTGCCATCACACCCAGCTACTTTTTGCATTTTTAGTAGAGATGGGGTTTCACCATGTTAATCAGGCTGGTCTTGAACTCCCGACCTCAGGTGATCAGCCCCACTTGGCCTCTCAAAACCTTAACATAGTTTTAATGTATCAACTAGAATAACCTCATTGTCCTTGATATGGCCCCCCTCGGTTTAAAAAGGCTATTTGCATATGCTAAGTTATTTGATCCTATCAAAACCCTTAATAGGCTAAGGAAGACAGTGTTGTCATCTCCATCTGGAGGGCAGGGAAAACAAACAGAAGTAGCTCACCGAAGGTAAAGGTTTAATAGGGTTAGAAAAAATATTGAAATCTTTATCTTTGCTTTGACAACTTTGAATCAATGCAGAGGCAAATGAAACAATGAGGTAATTTTAAATCGCATATTCAGACTGTGCCCAGGTGGCAAGGAAATTCAAAGGTAGAGAACTAAGTTGAATTAAACAGAATGAACAAGAGGACTCGGATCAGCGGTGAGGAAGAAACTGCATCTGGATTCACAAGAGCAGGATGAGATGAAACCACATGGCAGGAATGTGAGAATAAATCAGTAACAACCGCACTATTTTACACCTGCAGGAGAGGAAAAACCATGGTCCTCTTAGGGTAGTTGGGTACTGGAGGAAACGGTTCTGGGATGGCTATAACACCAAGATGGCCAGGATTCAGGCAGCTGGGGGTGGGGGGCTGTGCTGTGTGTGTGCGTGGCAGCAGGTTGGGGAATAGAGGGATGCCTTGGCAAGAATGAAGGGCAGATACACAATGAAGGGCCAATATGGGATTATCTTCTCAGAAAAAGGTATCAGCTCTGGTAACTCATTTCTTTGGGTATTATTAATGAAAAGGTGTTAAAGTATATGTTGAAAGAATAAAGCAGGCTCATGCCTGTAATACCAGCACTTTGGGAAGCCAAGGCAGAAAGATCACTTGAGCCCAGGAGTTACAGACAATCCTGGGCAACGTGGCAAAACCCCACCTCTACAAAAATAATTAGACTGGAGTGGTAGCACACACCTGTAACAAAGTTTTTTTTTTTTTTTTTGAAACTGAGTCTCGCTCTGTCGCCCAGGCTGGAGTCCAGTGACATGATCTCGGCTCACTGCAAGCTCCGTCTCCCGGGTTCACGCCATTCTCCTGCCTCAGCCTCCTGAGTAGCTGGGACTACAGGCACCTGCCACCACGCCCAGCTAATTTTTTGTATTTTTAGTAGAGACGGGGTTTCACCATGTTAGCCAGGATGGTCTCCATCTCCTGACCTCGTTATCTACCCGCCTCGGCTTCCCAAAATGCTGGGATTACAGGCATGAGCCACCGTGCCCAGCCTAAAGTTTTTTTTTTTTTAAATAAAGAATAAAGACATCTAGGAAAAAGCTAGTTAGGTATAAGCTCTGGAAAACATTTAAGCTGTTACTCTGAACCCAAACAAACTATTAGACATAAATGATTACTGGTTGTACCAACATGCCTAAGAACTTGCTGTTCATGGCAATGCTTACAGCAGACAGTTCCCTTTTTCTTTACACCTCCTCATTCATGAAGATTAAAGGAATTATTTTGTCCTTTAACTTTGGATGTACACCCCCGGCCTGAGTTATCTGAATATTTCTAGACAGTCACAAAAAATAGACCCCATTATCTTCAGACTTGATCTACATAAAAGTTTACTGACAAGTCACCAGGTCAGATGGTATAAGGCCCACATGAAACATTCCAAATAGTCAAATGATTCCCTAAAATTGTGATATTTTCTGCAGAAAATGGCAAATACCTGAAATATTATCTCTTTTTGAGAAGCATTTCCTACATGAAAAACAGTGGCAGTTTAGGGTAGCAATGCATGATTAAATTCACATCAAATGAGGAGACCTTGTTTATCTTCTCCTGTCTCTACCCACAGACTGCAATGCAAATTTTGTTACAGCTGGCAGGTACCTTGAGTTCATCTAGCCCTAGGTAGTCCCTGAAGTCCCTTCTGTCTGACTAGAGACGGCTCAACGGTATCCACAAACCTGGTAGGCTCATTTGCTATAAAACCAATGAAGCGGCTGATGCTCAACTGTTACTGTTTTTCAAGCATTTGTTTCATGTAATTGCGATTTGCCTGTTTGCCAAAACATAGGGGATTTACAAATCCGAAAAGGATTTCACCCTAGCTACACAAATTTCAGATGAAAGTATTTTCTTCAAGTACAAAGATTTTGCACTCAATGTATGACTGGAATAATTCAATGTTAAGGCAGGTTTTTTTGGGAAGAAAAGTGGAGGAACCCTGGTAATTGGATATAGAGAATACAGAGAGGAAAAATAATTTGCTGAGGTTTGCTTAAATTTGTTATATTTCTAAACAAAATTAATAAAATATTGCTAGGTAGACATTCCAGATTCTTTGAGGTAAAAATGCTTGTATTTGCTTAGAAAAAATATCCAAGTTCTGCTAAGACGATTAAATTTAAACAGGGTAAGTAGCTCTTGTTTTCAAATAAAGTTTCAGAATCTTGTCTCAGCTTTTCTGCTTTTAGAATTTACCGATTTAAAAGTTAGAGTTAACCAAGGATAGAAAGAGATAGGAAGGAATCAGGAGAATTCTATCAATTAAGCAGCAAATCTAGTTAGAACCCAAAAAATGCGGGGTTTTCTTTTTGAAAAAAGTTAAGGCAAGGTAGTTCACTAAAGAAATTTCTCAGTGGAAAGAGCTCTATGAGTCAGAGGCTGAGCTTTAATCTCACCTCTGCCATCATTTTTGTGATTCTAGGAAATGGGGAAAGAAATTAACATTATTGTGCCCCTACTGGGTTTCATACTGTTTAATGTAATTATCTTAAATTCAGGAAGTAGTGACCTCTCTCTGAGATAGAATGAATCAATATTAATTCAGCCTCAGGGAGATTAAACGGTTGCCCAGAGTCAAGTAGAGGGAAACAGTTACGAATCGAAGTCAAATTCCCACCTAACCCTCTAGGGTCCTGGGTTTCTTCAGCGCTGAGTACAGGATGGACGATGGCTCCCAGGTTAGGGTCCCAAATTTCCAGAAACCCCCCACAGCCTAACAGAAATCAGGATCATCATGAACTCACATGTTTTTTTACTCATGGCTGAAACAATTTTCGTATTTTAGTCTGATCAGAAACTCATGTTGGCAGATAACACATCTTTGACTGATAAAACATTGCTAAGGAAACTATGATTCAATGGCTAGTTTATTTTGTGGCCACCATCTTCAAAATATTTGTTCCCTAAGAAAACTATGGAATAGGTTCTTTGGTGATGAAAACATTGGTAATCTTGGAACATATCACGAGCCATGGGCCATCCCAGCTCCCCAGTCCCACGCTTCCATGGGTGACCAATGCCTCTCTTAACTCCTGACAGAAGTGCAACCCCTCCCCTAGTTCTGCCTCCCAATCCTTCCTACCAAACTCACACACGCACCGAGGCTCAGCCTAAGCAGCATCTCCATCCTGACAACGTGCTTCTAAAGCCAGCTGGGATCTCATCTTTATCGATAGAGGGCTTTGATTTTACCTTTCTTCCAAAACGGTCTGTCTTAATGTTTTAATGGCTGAACTTCAAGCAAATTGAAAGTAGGGTCTGTTTTTGTTCTTTCATCTAGTACCAACTCAAATATAAAACTGAATGAGATTTTGGTCTTTCAGGTGTGCTGTACCAAGCATAGAAGGAGCCTTCAGCTGCTGCTAACAAAGCAAAGTACCTAGATTTCAGCTGACGTTTTCCTAGATTAAAAATATACACATCAGGGCTTGGTACAGGATTATTAAATGTTTATGAAGCTCTAAAGTGTTGTGGAATATCTTACACTTTTGAGTAGTGGAACCTCTGAAATTTTTGTTCTCCATTTTTAAATTTCTTATTTTGGAATATATATTATTGTAAAATAATTTTACAATGAAGTATACAAGGGAAAAATTATCCATCAACCCACTACCCAGAGATACTGTTTAACATTTGGAGATGTCCTTCTAATGTACTTCCTACATAAAAATGTTTTTAAAGAAAAAGCCACAAATCTAATCCCACCATCACCCCCCCACAAAGTCAACTGTGAACTTCCCCACATAATAGATTTTGAATATTTCCCAATATAATGAATCATCTAAAACATAACGATTGTACAGTGTTTCATCATATGGATGTAACATTTTATTCAACTTCCTAGAGACACTTAAGTGGTTTCAGATCTTCTGTTTGGTTTATTTCAGATCTTCTATTTGGTTATTTGCTATTGATCAGTTACTCAGCAATGAGTCAGCTCTTGGTTCACACTTAGAACAATTTGCTTGGGACAGATTCTAAGATATTAAATTACTGGATCAACGATAATTGACATTTCTAAGGATAAATATTTCCAAATTTCTGGACCAAAAGACCATTATCAGCTTACCCCTCTCTACCAGCAAGGTTTAAGAGTGCTCATTCACGGAATCCTTGCCAAGATAGGGTACTTTTAGTCATAAATTTGATATATTTAAAATGTTTTGTTATTTTTAAATTTGTGTTCCTTAATTATTAATGAGATTTAAACGTTTTCATAAGTCTATTGGCCAACAGTGTTTCTATTTTTGTCAGTTTTCCATGTTCTTTGTCCATTCTACAGATTTGCAAGAGGTCTTTGCATTTTCAGAACAACCCAGTTATCTACTTTGTGTGCTGCTTATACTTTTGCTAGTTTGCAGTTTCCCTCTTTTTGTGGAAACAAGGAATTATACAGAATGTTTTAATATTTCTACAGTTGCATCAGTATTATCCCTTATGATGTCTTTGCTTTTACATTTTAAAAAATCTTTCTCCAATTTGAGCAGTTAAACATTTGTCTATATATTCCTCTAGTTATTTTAAAGGTTTTGAAACTTACCTCTTTAATCCATAAAGACTTTGTTTTAGTGTATAGTATGAAGTATTAGCTTTATCCAAAAAACTGATAAGTTTGTGCCTACCAATTAGAGATGCTATTATACTCTAAGTTGTCATACATATTAAGGTCTATTTTTCAGCATTACTTCTTTTTATCCAAGTCTTATACCATTTAAATTAAAGTCTACTATGCTTTAGTAAATAGTGGTACATATCCTCTTCATGATTCTTTTTTTATCCCGAAGTTCATAGTTATTGTCATTATTTTATGCTCCCAGATTAATTTAGGATAATTTAAAGGGAAATTCTGTCAGGTAAAAACAGAAGTAACAGGGATTTTAACTGCATTTCTACCAAATATAAATTTGGAGATAAATGATACATTTGTAAATTTTAGACATGTCCAGAATCAACATTATCACTTCATTTATTCAAGTATTGTTTTACATTCCTCTGCAGAGTTTTGTAACATTCTTTAGGTAAGTCTTCCGTATTTGTTACACTTCTTTGAGTATTTTATCATCTGTCCCTTTCTAACCAAGTAAGAATAATGGGAAAGATCGTGAAAAACTAGACTAAAAGAACTGCAAAATAGGAGGGGTTGGTTAGAGGAAAATCTTCATTCATACAGAAATGTACCATTTTTGTACAGAATCCATGCATGCTCTATGCAAGAAGGTAATCCTTATACTCTTGTTCGTGGACTTTAACTTCTATTATTTACAATCCTATAGAGAAAGAAGATCCTGGGCCATATCCCAGGGGTCAGGAGAAATTTTTGCTATGTCAGAGCAAAGCATGTTGATGCAGTTAATTTTGCTACTTGTGAACAAAATAATAAGAAGCAAATGTGGGCCTACCCAGATGAGAGAGTAGTCTAGAGGAAGATTGGGGCGTTTAAAAACCAATGGTCCAGATAGCTTTGTACTGTGAATTCCTCTATTTCCTTGTAGAGTGCAACATGACACCTTTCTTTTAAGGGAATGTAACATGTCAAAGTGTTGACATGCAAATGTGTAAATATTCATTATAATGGAAAAACTTACTTCACAACATTAAAATCAGCACTGTTTTAAAACATGCAATCCCACAAGTATTATTAGTCTTCAGTTCGATATTTAATTTACATAAAATTTCCTTTTCAGCTGCCTGCTGAGCACTTCACTTGATTGTCATTACTTTGCATTTCTAAGAGAGAGCCCTATCAGCTGATGTTAGTTTGCTTCAGGAGCAGAGAAACAGGTAAGAGGGCTCTATATTGAAGAAAAAAAGGGTAAAAGTCAAGCAGTCTCTCAACATCAAATTATCTACATAAACACCTAAAATTATTTGCACTCAAGGTACCAAAATTAAAAAACGAAAAACAAAAAACTTTACCTTTATATGTTTTACTCCACAGCTAACCACTCTGTTTGGCTGATATGGATCCCAGGAAATATCAAAAATCTGTTCAAAACATTAAAAGTTGCCATGTTGGTCATTTGTTATGTTTTTGCCTTTTCCAAATACTAGTCCAATTGCCAAGACTCTACCCTAACATTTAGAACACAATGTTACCTGCACAGGATAAAAATGGAAGATTTGGCTTGGAATGAGTCAGGAACTAACATACATGTTATCACCTCATGTCTACTTACCTTAAAGCCTGAGTAGAGAGAGAACTTACCATAATTATTTAAAACAAACTGGTGTCATATTTTGGGATAAACAAATGGACAATTTAGGATCAATTTTTGATCAAATTTTTCAATAGCTCTCCATAATGCTAACACTTTGGAGATAGCTTTTCAATAGAAATTTAAAGAATTTTTAAATACTTATTTTTAACCAGGAAAATATTCAATAGTTAACTACAATTTAATGTGGCCAATAGTCTCTAGCAATCACAGAAGTTAATATTCCTAAACATAAGGCAGAGGCATTTATCTGACACTAACTTAAACAGTCCCTCGGGCTATCATTTTAATCTGACCCAAATACTATTATATTTTCAATTATACGATGAACTGAAAATATATCTGCTACTACTATTTGTCATTCTTTAACAAGAGCTACCAGACAGTTTGCAGGTAGTTCTATTTCCATTTCAGAGACAAGAAGGAAAAGACCGTCAATCCTGAGAATCAAATCGCCCATAGCAATTGCTTAAAACAGGTATTTCCAGAGCCCATTTGAGATGCTGTCATTTAGTGGGTCTGGAATTTAGTCATTTAGTGGGTCCAGATACCCAAATCTTTAAACAGACTCCAGGAGATTCTGACAGAGGTGGATCCATGGACCACATTCCATGACACGCTGATAGAAAGGGAAGGACTACTTGTCAGGGACAAAGTGTAGACCAGAGAAATAACCTAGACCACTAACTGCTCATCACATATAAAGGAGCAATTAGGGTCCCCGGAAAGAGCACTGAAGAAAAAGTATTTGGTCCAAGTATCCATTTCAGCCATCCAAGCTCAGGTAAGTCTGAGCACCTCTAACCTTAACCTCATCTTCTCTACAGTGGATTATACCACCTCAAGTTTTGTTAAGGTCAATGAAGATAAAGTATATCAAGTCATTTTGCAGGGTATAAAACATTCATTATATAAATGTAATGGATTAAGTATTTTAGTGCCACTAAAATAATCTTGAAGATAATCTTGAAGTTAGCCACAAGCAGTAAATAATTCATACTGGTATCAGTAATAAAGAGCAAAATTATGTGTGACACAGATTATGGGGTCTGGGGGAACAGTGTTCCAAATAAAGCATTTCATTAAAACATCCTAAGATTACAGACTCAGCACTAGGTATATGCATCCTGGGAAAAATGAACTGAGGTACAGAAACAGCTTTCCTAGTTTCAGCTCCGAATTTGCTTTATTTGGGCATGGTCTGAACAGGTGGCAGCCTGCCATTGGCTGAAGCTGGCTGCCATTCAGCTATTTGTTACAGAAGCATACACCTAAATTTTCAGTCTGGTTACTTACCAAGCTAGGTTGCAGTTGATTTTGTAGAGACTTACCATATGGAGGGCAGCTGAGGCCAAATTTAGCCTAACAGTAAGAATTTAACAATAAAAGTTCTTTCTATACAAGCCAAAGTGATTACATTAGGCTATTTCTAAGTAAGGAGATTTTACTGGTTTAAACTGTTTGTAACTTTAGGTTTTCTACTTTTTCCAAGGTGATAAGATAGATAGACAGTATACTAGTCCAGGTCAGACTATATAAAATGATTCAGAAATAGAAGTAGTAAATGCAGCATAACTCAGATAAAATATTACATACGAGTATATATATATATATATATAAGCTGTGAAGTCTCCCCAGGGGATTCTATGTGTAGCTAGGATTGGGAACCACTGGACCAGTGGAGTACCAGGCCTCTCCCAGTATGAGGTTCTATTGTTGGTCACTCCTGAGCTTTCTGAAGACTTGATCCTGGAGTAGAATTTGCAACATCTGTGGGGTCTCCTTACAACTACAAACCTCCATAGATGAATGTGCCATTCGTACTTAAAATTTTTTTTAGGAGTTCCTTCTAAGCAAGAGACAGTGAATTTCATGTTTAATTAGAGCCTGATTCTACATCAAGCTTGTCCAACCCACAGCCCAGAATGGCTGTGAATGCAGCCCAACACAAATTTGTAAACTTTCTTAAGATATTATGAGATTATTTGATTTTTAGCTCATCAGCTATCATTAGTGTTGGTGTTTATGTGTGACCCAAGACAGTTCTTCCACTGCGGCCCAGGGAAGCCAAAAGATTGGACAGCCTGTTCCACATGAACACTTACATTGTGCAGAAATACAAAACACCGAGAAATTCAAGTAAGACAGTCACACAAATTCATTGTTTAAACTAGAGAACCCAAGATAATAAAGGAGTCAAATTATTTTAATCATGCAAGACACTGGCAAATTAGATTTCTGACCAGTTATATGTATAAACCCACTTCATTGCCTAAGACTACATGGAATTATTTCTGATCACACTGACTTCAATAGGAATAAGCAGGCCACATTCAATGTTCTCAAATACAACAAAGAATCACAAAGCTGTCATTACACTCATTCAAAATTAAAATGTGTACCCCTGTAATCATATTTTGTGACTATTTTCTAACAGCTATTTCCATTTCTAAATGAATACGTCTAAACTATACATAATTTCAAATTCAATTCCATTTTGATTTCATAAAGTAGTAAAATGCCAGCATCAAAAATTTGCTTTGCCTATGAAAAGCAGTAACAGGCCGGGCGCGGTGGCTCAAGCCTGTAATCCCAGCACTTTGGGAGGCCGAGACGGGCGGATCACGAGGTCAGGAGATCGAGACCATCCTGGCTAACACGGTGAAACCCCGTCTCTACTAAAAAATACAAAAAACTAGCCGGGCAAGGTGGCGGGCGCCTGTAGTCCCAGCTACTCCGGAGGCTGAGGCAGGAGAATGGCGTGAACCCGGGAGGCGGAGCTTGCAGTGAGCCGAGATCTGGCCACTGCACTCCAGCCTGGGTGACAGAGCGAGACTCCGTCTCAAAAAAAAAAAAAAAAAAAAAAAAAAAAAGAAAAGCAGTAACAATCCATATAAAGTACTTGATCACCAGAAGCACATTAACACAGTTAGCTGTTAATCATGAAAAAAGAAGATGCTTATAAGTTTAATAGGAAAAATGTATACTTGAAAAATTAACTTTTAAAAACATTAGAAGTCTGAGAAGCAATATCACAGGTCCCCCCCAGTTCTGAAATCTGCATAGCTTGATCCAGCAAGTTCTTACCCGGTCAGAATGGCCAGTGGCTGAGGCCAGAAGTTTTCCCTTCCTCCAGTCCCAAATGCAGACTGTGTTTTTGGCATCCAACCCCACAGAGGCTAAACGCTAAGAATAAGAACAATAATTTAGTACCTAAAAGTGATGGGAAAATTTATTGACACTTGAGAAATAGTTACTGATTACTATGGGTTAGGCATTGAATTTCTTATAACAAACCGATTTCTCAAAACCCATCTTAAACCCAAAACTAAAAATATCTCAATAGATGACTCTCCATTAGCATATGCTGAAATTTCAGAAACCTAAGAGCTACAGCTCCTTTATCCTTTTAAGTGTAAGAAACATACAGGTAAACTCTCAGGAAACCTCTGATAAGTCAATAAAAACTACAGAAACAGAACTTGAAGGCAGTATTTGGAATTTTTAACTTAAAATTTTTAGGTAAAATCTTAATGTGAGATTTAATAGAACCCAGGATTCTATAGTCTAAAAGCTTCAAACTGCTAAAATTTAAGGGTTTGACGAATAGAATAAATGAACATTAATTTTTAGTTTTCTATAATTTTACAAACATTTAAGGTGACTAAAAGATAATATAATCTAAGTAGAAGCAATCTGGTACTTCACCTCCCAGCCTAAATTCCTTGGGTTCAGGTCAGAACCTGTCCTTAAAGGAAAAATAAAATTCAACACATATGATTATATACAAAACCGAAAGTGTGAAAAACAGGCAACAGTCATACCAAAATCAGAGTTTCTTGCAGGATATCACTTGTAAAGAGACAGCATTGTGTAAGAAGTCTGAACTGTAAGTAGATTTGGCTTTTCTTTTCACTTTTAAGTAGCCAGACGTAAGACCTTGCAAAATGAACCTCCTTAAATCTCAGTTGTCTCATTGGTACAATGGGTATAGAAAATATTCATTCCTTCTACTTTGTTGGGTTGTTGTATGGGTCAAGTGAAGTAACGTAAATTAAAGAGGTTTTAAACATATGGTATTCCCCAAGTATAAGAGCATGTACGTACTGAGTACATTCGAGAGTATGTCTGCGTATGTGCACACTCAGTGTGGATGAAACAGCCAGCCACACATGGCTAAATGTATACATGTGCTGTTATGCAGGGATTCTTCAGGTTTCTTCACTAAACCTGGCTTCCAGTAGGAATTTTTAATGTAACACACATCACTGGGTTTTTTTTTTTTTAATGTGTCCTTAAAAAATGTCTTTGCTGTAATTTTTTAATTGAGGGTTTCAGCAATGGAAATAAGATGTGGTTGTATTTTTATTCATAAGAAAACCTGAATGGATGAATTCCATTCAGCTTATTCTTTTTAAGAGAAGAAAACCAGTTAACACAAATAGGGGCACTGAAGTAAAACCCACATTTCTTGATTGAGAAAAAGCTGAAAGAAACCTATTTTGTTATCTGTAGTGACAGGTTCCATAGCTACCTGAAAAGCATTTCTACTGCCTTTGGTCGATTGTGAGGTGATGGGCCATTTGTCATTTCTAAGTATCATTCGATTCCAGTTAACTCTGTCCAGGGAGTAAGGCGGACCTGAAGCAATAGTCATCAACAAGCCACGAAATCCATCATGGCTAACATACAAGAGGTTATTTCTCTCACCTGACAGTTAAGTACCATGCAATCCACCCCCACCACCATCCTTCAAAATGAAATCTAAAGGAAAATAGTTAGGATTCTAACATAAATTAACATGGACAAAAACTAAGTTAAAGCTGGATTTCCCTTTGCTGCATTACATTTTCTTGTGATATTTCAGAACAAATTGATAAAGAATGCTTGCTTGAATAACAAAATCAGATTAGAGAAGGTGCACACCAGTACACACATAAGCATACATTTATACTTGTACATGCATATGGATTCTGACCCACTTCAGTTTATTTAGGAAGCCAATGTAACTGCAAGCCTGAACAAATACTGGCATCCAGCTATTGTCTCTTTATGTAGACATACAAGAGAATGTATGCATTAAACTAACTGGATGAGATTACAGAGGAGTAAAATAAAGAACATATAATTCCAGGGGTCTACATATGTAGTGAATCTAGTTCTAGAAAGAAAAATGACTAGTGATTGATGCTTTCTTAAAATAGCAGAAAACAGCAAGTAAATGCTAATTGTTTTTCAAAAGTGACTCAAACCAGGTCAACTCCTATAATCCACTGAATTTCCCACAGACTTTCAGTTAAGCCTCTATGAATAATTTCACAGATCTTTGCATGGCACCAACTTACAGATTTAACTCTGAAATTTGTCAAAAATTAGACTGAAGGAATTAACAGGCAGAAACACGGAGGGTGAGAGAGAGAGAGGAAGGGTGGCACAGGAAACGGAGGCGGTTGAGAAAATGGGGAGAAGAGGCCCGGCCTCAGTGAGGAGATGAATGCAGCCAGAGCCAGCAGTGACCCCTGTTTTTACTTTTTCTAGAACATATCAACCTATCTTTTCTGCCAAGTATTGCTGTAGGTCAAAGGAAGAAGAGAAAATGTTGTTGGGAGGGATTGGCCAGGCTTTGTAAAAACCTTTGGAGACTGAATCACTTCAATGGGCAAAAGGGTGAGCAGGACACTTTAGGTGGACAGGACAGACTGAGGAAGGGCCCAGAGGTACAAACGTGCAAGGTCTGGTACAGGAGTCTTGCAGATTTGTTCAATTCGACAAGGGCACAATGGATAAAAGTCTAGAAAAGTTGGCTAAAACAGAATGCCCACTTAACAAAGTGTGGACTTTATCCACTGGGTACTCCAAGCTCTCATTGGTTTTAAACGCTTTGACACCGTTTTCAGTTGATGAAATGCATTAGCAAGAAATTGCCTGTGAGGAGACTAAGAGGTTAAACTAAGTCAGACATGACATTGACTTATTAGCACTTACAGGACAGTGGCAGAGAGAATGGAAAGGAGAGAATGTCAGTTATTGTAAAGAAACACGAATACCCAGGAATTGATGATAGATTGAATTGGGAGAGGACAGGGAGAAGAAGCTAGAAATGACATCAAGGTAAAGAGTCAAGGATAATCTTCTCAGTGGATTATTAGGACGTGATGTCATCTTTTGAAATCAAGAAGTACTACAGACATGCTCAGGGCTTGAGGTCTGTGAATAAGGCTTGGTCCAGCCCTTACTCCAAATAGGAAGCTAACAACAGACAACAAAGTAGAATTACTGGGCTATGGTGAACCTGATCAGCATGAATTAATGATTTCTTTTATGGAGGCTTTTTAACCAGATGGTGGGATTAGGGGAACCAATACCAAGGCCTATCCAGAGCTTGGTGTTAGTGCCACAGCTTTAAAGAGGAAAAAACAGGTAAAAAATTCTAGGAGGCTGTGTCAGGAGAACCAGCAAGGGTTGATGGATTTTTGAGTCTACTGGCTATTGGTATTATAGTTTTAAGTCAATTGTGAGAAGTCATTAAATAAAACAAGTAAAAAAAAAAAAAAAGATACACACCTGTCCATCTGAGTCAAAAGCCAGGCAGGCAACTCCATGTGTATGGACATCTTTAAGAATAGACACAGTCTGGACATTATAGGAATCCCATATGCATATATATGGCTCCTTCCCGACTTGGCCAGTTGCAACAAGAGTTTTGTCTGGATGTAAGGCAAGGCTGAAAGAGAAAAAGGTTTCTTTTCACATCTTCCAAATGAAGAAAACACTGATCACCTTTTATCCAAATCTGTTTCTCATTTAAATTATCTAACAAGGTGATCTCAAGAGAAAGAGGCTGAACTGTCCCCAAAGTCATTAATTACTTTGTCTAATTGAAATGTTCACTTTAGCAGAGAGGCTCAGCACAGTCTGACAATCTCATTTCATCTTACCCACTGGTTACCTTGAAAATTAGGCGCTATTGTGATTGTAATTATTCAATTTAAAGTCATCTGTATAGTTTTATAATTGTTTTATGTTGTGAAATTTAATTATTGATTTTCAAAATATTACTTGTTTTCAAGTTACATTTTGACTTTAATTTTTTTTTTTAATGTTGTTGCTAGGGAAAGGTTCTCTTCTCAGAATTAAATCTGCTTGCAGAAGCGCCGGATACTATCCTCATTAGGATTTCAAAGCATGAAGGGGTCCCAGAGTCAAGTGCCGTTTCTGTGTCTGTTGCTATAGATTATACAGTTTAAGTTAAAGTTTCCATTTTACATAGATCACTGTGACACCAAAAAACTACAAATTACAATTGTGGTTTGTATAACAATTTTCCTCTGTAGTTTGATAAAAATGAAACTTCATCAAATACCAACTGATATTTTAAGGAGTCAGTAGCCGTTGAGAAGTATTTTTCCTAGATGGAAAAAAAAATCACCCTAATGTTTTAAATTCAGTGTGTACAGATGTTGTGCCTTTCTAAAAAAAATAGATGTTGGGAATCAAGAGCACATTACCTATATAGAAAACTAGCTCATTGTATAAACTTATGCTTATATAATAAACAGAAATAGAAATTTTCCCATTTCAATTTTCAGCATCTGCTTACACAGTAAATAGAAGTAGACTTTTTTTTTTTTTCTTCCAGTTTTTAGCGTGATGTTAATGAGAGTATACGTTCTGACATCAGACACTGGATTTGTATGTTGGCTGCCCTTGCTATCTCTGGTTCTTTGGACAAATTACTTCATCTTTTGCCTCAGTTTCCTCATCTAAAAAGAGGTAATACAGAAAACAGATGATACAGTGAGTCTAGAGTACTTAGCAGAGTGCCTGGCACAGAGTATGATGAATACAAATTTCATCATTTGTGTAATTGGCATTATATATCTATAACCAACATAAGCATATCTGTGTGAATATAATATGGCTTCCAAAAACAAAATACGTACTTTAAATGCACGTTGGACATCTGAAAAGTGCTCGCTGGAAAATATATCTTTAGGAATCTTCATAAGCAAGTAATACAAAAAACCCATAATAAAGGGTAGCTTTCACAATAGGTGAATGCTAGAAGCTTTGTAACTATTTAAGGTTGTAGAACACTTTGGCATTCAGTTGGTGAGAGATGATCAATAAGAAAGGACCCTCCCAATCTCAATTTTGTTGAGACACACCTGTTATTTCAAAGTATCTAGATGTCCCAGAAAACTGCAAGATTACGGCATGCCATGTTTGCTCATTAAGCTGAGTGGATGGAAGCAGTCTGAAAACCCTGTTTGTTGATAAACCAGTATATTTTAGCTCATTCACTTATTCAACAGGTCCTTATGGACCTACGATATGTGAGGTACAGTACCATAGATATATAAACAGAAATCACACTGCTGTCTTTCAAGGAGCCCACTTTCAGAGGAAAGAGACATGTAAATAAATAATTACAATATGTCAATATATATACACAGTAACATAGAAAGATGGAGGATGGAGAAAGATAGAGGATGGAGTGACCAGCTGTCTAGGACATTAGGGAAGACATGAGTTCATATGACAGACAAGGTGCAAAGGGGATTCATGAGAAAAGACAATGTCCTCCACAGTTTAAGTCTTATAGAGAATGGCAGGAAATGAGATGGGTCAGGCAGGCAGCGGCGGCTCTTGAAAGCTGTCTTAGCCAGGCCAGGAAATTAGGGTACCAATGACTATTTTGAGCAGGACACAGCATAAACAGTTTCATAGTTGAGGAAGGTAACCCTAGCAGTGATGAAATGCAGGGGCAAGGACAGATCTGTGAGGGTTGTTAGGATAGGCAGGGTGGTCAGTTAGGGACCAGGGAGAGATAGTGAGGGAAGACATGGGTAGAAGGGATAAAGAAGAAGAGTCAAGAGCTATTGGGGGCGAGAACAGAGGGGGGAAAGGCTTAGGATGTTTGAGACTAAAGGACGAGCTTGGGCACGTTCAAGTTGAAAGAAGATTTTATGTGGGCAACTGGGTTTGTAACTCACAGAGCCTGGTTATAGTAAAGTTTGAAGCCTATAAGCCCGATCCTGGGAAAAGATGGCCTAACTCTATCCTATTTTTAGTGGGGAACCCAAGGAGACTCCTCAGGTTAGCATCACACCTGGAGTCCTCAAGGCTGGGAAGATGATGATTGACTAGATTGTATGCTCCGTGAGGGCAGGAGCTGTCTTCCATCGCTCTAAACAGTTCGTGGAACATGATACAGCAGAGTAAGCATTAACAAAATACTTCAAGAGGGAATGAATGGTGCCAATAATCTTGGCTGCCATATTGCCTCTCCCCCTGCTATAGGCAACAGATTCCACCCAGGGACTAGAAAATAAAGAATGAGCATATTTCCCCTGGATGGCCAGAAACACCTTCAAGAGACATAAATTGAACTCTTTTGCTGTGATCACAGCTTCTGTTTTAAAATCCTTGAGATACTTGGTAGATTCCTGAGATTCTGAAGCATCCAGAAGGAAATAATAAATCACTGCTCCAGGCAGTTGTTCTTACTCTAATCCCATAATTCCTGACTTATTTCAGTTCTTCGAATGAGGGGTTGGGAGAATGGAATAAACAGATTTCAACAAGTCTTCAAATAACTTACCAGCCTTAGTTACTCAGCAGCGCTATCCCAAACACCTCACATTTTGGATTTAAAGTATTTTTACTTTGGTTATTGTTCTTTTCATTCATATTGAAGCCCATAAATTTATCACATTTATTAAAAAGTTCACATTGCAATTTTTTTTTTTTCTTGCCAGAAGTTCCTTCACACTGTTTGTTAAATCACCTCTTTACAGCCCTTTCTCCAGTCTTCCTTTGCCATTTGGGTACATTAAGAAAGTGAGCTTTTTCTCCTTTCATAAGTCAGTCTCTGATGTCACCTCACTGGCTTGATGCAACATGATTGCTTAGAGTGACTCACAATGTTACCATTTATCTATGTCCATGTCAAGAACAGCAAGAACAGAGAACCACCTTTATTCCTTTTACTATTTGTTACCTTTCCCATCAGCTTCCCAGAAACTTCACTCCTTTCACCAGAGTGGCATGTCTCATCCAGGGCACAGCCAAATGGCATCCATGTGTCATCCAGGGCACAGCCAAATGACATTTACTTCTCTTTTAAATTTGTCATGTCATTTCAAAAGCACATGTTAAGCCTCAAAAAAGGAGAAAAGCTCACAAACTTTACTCATTAGATTTGCCAAGAATATAAGGTATCAATAATAGTGGAGTTACAGATTTATTAAGTATTTATTTAATAAATAAAATTCCACATATCTTTGGAATTTTAGTTCAGAAGCATTTTAAATGACAGGTGAGTATTATGTTTGAATTTTCCCCATATGAAACCAAATCCATCCTTTTCCACCTATCTCAAAATTGCTCTTTGCTCCTTTCTGAGTTCTCTGAGCCTCTGAAGGCACCCTCCAGCCACACTGTTAGTCAACCAGCAGATTAAAAGGTCAGGTCTTTGTATACAATTAAGGGGCTGTGATGGAAAGAACCCTGTCCCCTGAATTCCTAGGCTTTTTATAAGATCTCATGAGAAATGGCCAACTGTTGTGTTCTCCTACAGAGGAAATCACAGAAGCGGAGAGTACCACCATCACACAAAATGCTTGTTCTACCTTGGGCTTCTTGTCATCCTCTTTACCATGTTATGACTGGATGTACGGACACTACTTATCTCTATTTTAAGTCTATCTGCCAACTGAGAGTCCGTATATTTAATTCTCTGCTTTTCTAAGAAAACTTGCAACTTTTTCAAGTTATTTTAGCTATGACAACACTGTCACAATATTAAAACTTTTAAAGTTGACATCCTTTCATTAAGAGTCTCAATACAATGCAAGTCTCATTCCACACCTACATAAAAAGGTTTGCTGTCACTCTTTTTCCTTTGGTACTCAGTTTATTGCATTTATTGTAATTTACATATGGCAACAAAAAAGGGATCAAGTTTTGAAAGAACTGTTTTTTAATACATAAACCTGGTTCTGTTGGGAAATCCCATCTTCTGTTACCATAGCAATAGAAAGCACTGCAGAGAAGGACTTTCACCGACCTATCTGGGAGAAGAAATTGATTTCTTTCTCTAGCATGCCAGGAGGGAAAAGCATGTCCTTCCTGATGTCAGATGAGATCAGGAAGATTTCCAAACATCTTGTGTAAAAGAAGAGATGAGAATCAAAAGGGTCATGGAAGGAAATAGCCTTGCTTATGAAATTAAACAACAACAAAAAACACTAATCAATACTAATCATTCTTGATTCTTTGAGGCAAAAAATTTTATGAGCACTTGTTCCAAGTGCAGTATTTAAAAAATATTCATAATTCTTAAGCCTCATTTCATTTTTGCCCAGGCTTCTTCAGCGGTTCTCAGTAATAATTTATATGTTTTTTCTTTTTTTTTTTAAAAAAAAAGGTCTCACCAGGAAAGCATGAAAGCCTTCTCCCTCCCTCCCCTGAAGATACCCTTGAGAGCAGCTTTCCAATGTCAGAGGCAGAGGCACATCAAAATTAGGTTGGATTGTCTGAGGACAGAAGGGGAGGTTGCTGTTTTGGGGATTGAAGGGTGAGTGACCCAACCTCAGTGGATGTTCATCTGCAAGGCAGAAAAGGCAAAAGCAGGCCTGATTTGAACACAGTGGCCTGGAAATAGTGGAACCTCAGATGGGGATGGCTGCATTCCAGTCCCGGTCCCAAGAGATGCGCTTAGTACTTGAGTACCCCACCACAACTGTGATCTCGACACCACAGAGAGGGCCCTGTCTTCCAGGAGGTGGGCTTGGGCAGCACAAACAGGAACGACAGCAACATGGACAAACCACCAAACTCCACTGCCATTTTCCTGAATTATGTGAACCCCACAGAATCCGTATAATCCATGGTCGAGCAGGGGGCCCTAAAACTGGACTTTAACAAGCTTGATGAGTGGTGCATCTCATGAGAATGTGATATAGTAACATAAAGAAACATAATACCTTGCCATAATTGTATGCTATACTTACTGGTAGGAAACTATATTCCAGCAATACCTTCGTATAAAAGAATGGTTGAAAACATGCCATACAGTGGCATGGTTGGAGCCAGCTTAGACTGGCTACCAAAACTTGATTAAGTTTGAGCAACTTTGTAAACCAGTTAATCACAGCCACTGTTAGATATTATATAGATTTACAATTACATAAATTATATTAAAAGCAAAGGTAATACATACTGAAAGCTCATCACTTGGTAATTATTTTACTACATTTCATTGTTCTCTATAGTCGTAAAGTTATTTATTGCTATCCTATCCATATGGTAGAAATACCATAGATGGTATATTACTACATACCTCTTCCCAACTCCATTTTCAATGATGTCACATTGGTGGCTTGAAGTCAGCCATAGTGGATTACATCACGGAAATCAGTAAGTGCTACAAATCAGGGCTTAATTTATTGTTTTGTTGATTGTCTAAAGAGATAGGATACAATGTTGATAATGCAGAATAAGCATAAAAGTGTGTCACTCTGTAGCTGTTACATTGTAAATACAAAAAATTGAGAAAACATTCTCAATATTCTCTCACATCATTGACCAACAAGTGTAGTTCCAACACAAATGTTGGCTGATAGCTTTATTTACATTAATAAGGAAAATGTAAAACATACATATTGGAACCTTAATCATTTGCCAATGATGTGAACAACTTCCTTGCTGAACCAGATGGTAATCAAGAATTTATTCCTCATTTGATTTTGTCAAGTCATGGTTAAACTGCAACCATAGACTGACCACAGATACAGGGTTTAGAAAAAGAGTAAAAAAAAAACAAAACAAAACAAAAAACAATGAAAGCATTCTATCAGAATTGATTGGCTGTGTGGAATAAAAAGTATGACATTTTATTATTTGCAAGTTGTGCATTATATATTATTTATATCAGTAAAGTGTATAAGTTTATTAACGCATATGCATACATTTTTTTCTCCTGGAGAGCTGTTTGTTCAGTGACAAGTGCATCACTGAAACCTGTCTCCTCTACTTACTGGGAAAGAACCGTTTCCCATATATCACCTTCAGCAAATTACTCAACCTCTCTGTGCTCCAGTTTCTCATCCATAAGAATGGGAATAATAACAGTACCTACCTCAAAGAAAGTGGGTATTATGAGGACTTAATAAATCCTAAAGCAGTGATTAAAACAGTAGCACTTAAAACATACCACTATATAGGTGTATTGTTATTAATTAACTGCCATGTGATGGACCCACATGAAACCTACCCCTCACCCCTAGGAACGGACATTCTTTTTTTTTTTTTTGGAGACAGAGTTTCACTCTTGTTGCCCAGGCTGGAGTGCAATAGCGTGATCTTGGCTCACTGCAACCTCCACTTCCCAGGTTCAAGTGATTCTCCTGCCTCAGCCTCCCGAGTAGTTGGGACTACAGGCACATGCTACCACGCCCAGCTATTTTTTGTATTTTTAATAGAGACAGGGTTTCGCTATGTTGGCCAGGCTGGTCTCGAACACCTGACCTCAGGTGATCCACCCACCTCAGCCTCCCAAAGTGCTGGGATTACAAGCATGAGCCACCGTGCCCGGCCAGGAATAGACATTCTAAGTCAGAGAAACTCATGTACATAGAGAGCTATAGTGAACTCTCTTTGAATTTAAAAATAAGACTATCCTCTGAGATTTAAACTGATAAAAACCATTGAGAATGGATAAGATCAGTTATTTGAAGATGCTTCCCTAACAAGAAAAGATCTAAAGCAAGAAAAACAGTTTAGAAGTTTAATCCAGTCATGACTGGACAGTAAGAGAACCTGGTCTCAACTACTGGGAAAAATATACACATATATACTACATGTATATATACACATACGCACATATATACATACATGGATATGTCAGAAAAAAAGTTAATAAAAGTAGAAGTTCTGCTTAAAGTCTTTATAAAAAGGAATTAGAATTAAGACATAATATTGCTATAAGGATAGACATACAAATCAATGGTATGGAATTGAATCCATATACAGACCCACACTTACATGATCAACTCGTTTCCAGCAAAAGTGTTAAGATAACTCATCGGGAGAAAGGATTGTTTTTCAACAGATAGTGCTGGAACAACTAGGTATCCATATGGAAAGAAGTGAACCTTACTCTTCCCTTCTACTATATACAAAAAAACCTCAAATTTAAGAGCTAAACCACGTCATTGATAGAAAAAAAAATAAGAAAATCTTTGTGATCTTTGAAAGATAATGGTCTCTTAGAGAACAAACAAACATGAACCATTAAACAAAGGATAAATTGGACTTAAAAAATAAAAACTTCTGGTTTTTGATAGACACTATTAGGAAAATGAAAAGGCAAACCACAGACTAGGAGAATGAAAAGAAAAAAACAACAAAATCACTGAAACTTCTACCCAGAATATATAAAAATGCTTACAATTTAATAAGAACACAACTCAATTTAAAATATGGCTAAAAGGCCTGAACATTGTCAAGGACAACTAAAATTAAAAAGACTGATAATACCAAGTGTTGCTGAAGACACAGAGCAACTCCAATGCATATATATTGCTAACAGGAAATGTAAAATGATAAATCACTTTGGAAAGTCTTTTGGCAGTTGCTTATAATGCTTACCATTATGATCTGGCAATTCCACTCTTTGGAATTTATCCAAGAGAAACAAAAAGGAAATGTCTAAACAAAGACTTGCATACAAGTCTTTATAGATTTATAAGAGCCAGAAATTGGAAATAGGTCACATGTCCAACAAGTGAATGGATATATTATCATCTATTCATGCAATGGCATTGTTCTCAGCCATAAACAGAAATGGAACTAGTGACATCCACAGCATGGATTAATCTCAAAAATATTACATTGAGTGAAAGAGCCCTGGAGCATTCAGTGGAATACTCAAGTCACTAATACCTTCATCATATGTTAGTTGCCAAGAGACACTGTTTCTAGTTCACAACCCCAAAAATAAAAGGTATGAAAATATAACCTAAGGCTATAAAGGTAAATATTAAGGGAATAAAAAATAAAATAACCCTCAGGGAGGAGAAGGAAAGTGATGTAAGAATGGTATACCTAAGCTACATCCTCAAGTATCTTAAAAGGAAATCAACATGTCTAAAGAAAATAAGAAATAGCCATTAATCATACTGTTTTGAGATGTGGAAGTAACCACCAGAGAGAACAGTCATGAAAATTAGAAGTGTTCCTTTGAAAAGTAGATTGCAGATAGGAAAGAGCAGGGCAGGGGCAAATTTACATTATAATGCTTTCTGTAATTTTGTATCTCCATTGTTCTGATACAAATATAAAGATTAAAACAAAAGTGATCCTGGAGAAATATAAACTGATTAACTTACACAAGAAGGCATCTGTTGGTTTAGAAGCCTTCCACAGGCAGGAAGTGGGAAGGGCTGTCTGATGGCTGTATCAGATTTATCAACCCCCAGATGTTCTCATCAGTATAATTGCTACTGATAAAAGAATTTGATCAGCATGGCTAGTCTTACAGTGCATTCTCTGAAAAAGAAGAAATACTGCCTAAGACTGTAACACAACAATTTGCTAATGAGAAGTTTCACTAATGAGAGGGGTCTATGTGAAACCCAGCTTTCTGGAGCTATTCATCCTTTTTTCCTCCTCTCTTTAAGCAAGGAGTATGACTCAAGCATTGAGGATTATATCTGGCAGAAGTCCTGGTAATTTAGGATAATTAAATATGCCAGTCATGTGTTTCAGTAAGGTCTGATTAAATACTTTAGAGAAGTCATTAATGAATCCATCTGGTCTAGTGGCTTTGCCAGATGGCAAAATGTTACTACCCCTATCTGTGCTGCTCCTGGAGCATTCTACCTCTCTTGTAGTGTAGCACGCAGTCATTTTCAGGGTAAGTCTTAATTTGCTAGTTTATACTATCAAGGGATTTGGAAGGTGGAAGGCAAGCCTAATATTACACCACACCAACTGAGCCAGAAGATTAAGGCTGCATTAAATGGCCTATCATTCTACTGTTGAATTCAAAGTGATTTCATCATTTCCAGTTCCTCAGAATGTTCTGCCAAACATCTCAAATGGTACCCTGTCCATGAGTGGAGAGTCAGCACCACAGGCAGAAGTGACCAGCTGTATTTCACACACACAGGAGGTAACACTAAGAGGAGAATTTCAACTATTTCAAAATTGAAATCCTGGAATTATTTTCTCCATGTGGATGGTCACTTAAAAACAAAACTGGCCACCTGTTTAAATATAGAGTTGCACAGCCTCGTGAAAGGTGCATTAAAATGGCAGTCTTCAGGCCAGGCGTGGTGGCTCACGCCTGTAATCCCAGCGTTTTGGGAGGCCGAGGCAGGTGGATCAAGAGGTCAGGAGATCGAGACCATCCTGCCTAACATGGTGAAACTCCATCTCTACTAAAAATACAAAAAAAAAATTAGCCGGGCGTGGTGGCGTATGCCTGCAGTCCCAGCTGCTCGGGAGGCTGAGGCAGGAGAATGGCCTGAACCCTGGAGGTGGAGGTTGCAGTGAGCCTAGATCGCTGCACTCTAGCCTGGGCAACAGAGTGAGACTCTGTCTCAAACAAACAAGCAAACAAACAAAAAAACAAACAAATAAAATGGCAGTCTTCAAGCTGTTCTGATACCTTGGTCATGCAGAGTTCACCTTTAACTTAACAATTCCCTCATCAGTTTGGTCAAAATGCAAGGCATTCTCCAAAACACTGACAACGGCAAGTTTAAGATAATCACTTCACTAACTGGTGCCTAAGGCAAAGGCTTAAACAGAAGTGACAAGAAACAAAAGGGGCTTGGAGCTGCTAGAGGAGGGTCTAGGGTGGCTTGACAAACGTATGAAGCAAAGATAAAGCAGAGAAAAAAGCACAGTGTTTTATTACCACCGTCAACCCCTTACCCCTCAATTGCGTTCACTCCTGAAGCTGAGGAACAGGGCTAAGTTGAGGTCCTATTCTTTTCTAATGAAGCCAAGTTTGACTAGTGGACCAGTTTAGTTGGCTTTGATCATTTATGTTCATGAAACTTGCTTCCAAGGGCACTTCCTGGCCATACGGAAACTACAGACACCACACTATGGCAGCTCACACTCGGAGCTCTGGCTTTTGCTTTGCTTTTGTGGGTAACAGCACCCCCCGCTTCCCCTTCAGTTTCATTTTGTTCCTCTTTCTTCTGTCCTGTTTCCCTTTCAAGTTTCTTCTCTTTCAACGAGGATCATATGTAATATTTCATCCAGCATGTTTGTGTTTGTTTGGAGGAGTAAGTGGGCAGGAAGGAGGGGACCTGTGTCACCCCAGTCTCCCAAGTTTCCAGAACTGGAAACCCATCGTTGACTGTTGCCCATTACCCTCAGTTCTGCAGTTTGCATTCACTCACTGTGGAACTATCACTGTACTTGGCATAAGTGACTAATTAAAACCTTTTTAAGATTCCATGTGTAAGAGTGTGTCTCTCTAGCGAGCAGAGAACATGCTGCAGTTTTCATCTGCCAAATGGGGTAAATGGGAACGCTCAGCACAGGGTCTGAGACAGTGGGCATTCAAATAGTAGCCATAAGTAACAAGGCCTTTTATCAGAGCAACTAAATAATAATAATAATAATTATTATTATTATTATTACTACTACTATTATGAGATGGGGTCTCACTCTATTGCCCGGCTGAAGCACGGTGGCATGATCACAGCCTCGACCTCCCCAGGGCTCAGTGATCCTCCCACCTCAGCCTCCAAAGTAGCTGGGACCACAGGCACATGCCACCATGTCTGGTTAATTTTTGTATTTTTTTGTAGAGATGGGGTTTCACCATGTTGCCCAGGCTGGTCTCAAACTCCTGGGCTCAAGTGATCTGCCCGCCTCAGTCTCCCAAAGTGCTGGGATTACAGGCATGAGCCACTGCACCCTGCCTACTAAAATTACTACCAAGTTAAAAAAAATTCAAACTCTTAGAAGTACGAGATAAGTTACTTATTGTGATTTTTAGATGCAGAAAATAAAAACTTCATTTTATTCTTTCTTGTATCAGGGGCATTCATTCTAATTCTGCCATCAGTATTTTAAAATTCTGTCATCAGTATTTTAAGAGAATGTTAGCTACAAGAGGGCAGGGATTTTACAGTCTGTTTTTTCCATTGATGAACCCTGGAACAGCACCGTGCCTAGCCTCTAATGGACACTTTTATAAATACAAGTTGAATAAGTTGACATGTATAGCTTCAGATATCTGAATAAGAGTAAGATGGATGCCAAGAACATATTCAATGACACAAGCATCCTTCATGCACAAAATTCCTGTCACGAACTCTGCAGACAAGATCATGAAAAATACCACTTATTCTTGATATCAGTAGTTTAAGAAATAGTTATCCAGATGACCAAAATCAGTTTTTAAAAGTGCCATTCTGAGAAGTGATGGCATGACATTTTAATACATAGGGCTTCATACTTTTCTAACCAAATTAGGTACAAAATAATAACCAGGTTTGGGATGTTGGTTTTGAAAAATTACATTAGACTCCTTACAATAGTTTGTTCAGAAGAGAATCATTAAATGGAAATGCAAGGACCTTTGAAAGCTAATAACACTGCAAACAAGCCTAATTCAAGGTCACTGATTTTCCTTTGTATTTTAGTTCAACAGAAATGGTTTCATGGGGAAATAGATTCATCCATATTCTATTATTTCACAAAAAAAGACAAGCATGCCCTCCTCAGAGCTGGCACAAGCAATCCCAGACATCACACTGGGGAGTCAAGCATGAATAAACTCCTACTTTGACACAAGTATCCCTCCAGAGATGGTTAATTCATGTAAGCATCACTTTAGGCCAAGGCTGACCCAGCCCACTTTATATTACTTCATATTCTCAGACATGTCATAGGAAGCAATTTTCAATTCCAATGAGAAACTTTTTTTTTTTTTTTTTTTTTTTTAAGACTGAGTCTCCCTCTGTCACCCAGGCGGGAGTGCAGTGGTGAGATCTCAGCTCACCGCAAGCTCCGCCTCCTGGGTTCACACCATTCTCCTGCCCCAGCTTCCCGAATAGCTGGGACTACAGGCACCTGCCACCATGCCTGGCTGATTTTTTATATTTTTAGTAGAGACGGGGGTTTCACATTAGCCAGGATGGTCTCGAACTCCTGACCTTGTGATCCGCCCGCCTCAGCCTCCCAAAGTGCTGGGATTACAGGCGTGAGCCACCACACCCGGCCTCAGTGAGAAACTTTTAAAGAAAAGAATTTAATGTCCAGGTCTAAGTAAATGCAAGGAAAGAGATAACATGAAGGGTAACTTTATTCTAGCTCCTTGACCCCTAATGAAATTGGAGTCTGCCATTTACCAGCTCCTGTTCCAGAGGCGTCACATGTAAGATCAAATTTAATCCCCAATAAGGGTCTAGTTGGGATGGAGTTGAGGATCCTACATGTCTACTATACAGAGGTAAGTAACGCTCCTGCCTCCCTTCTCTTCCCCCATATTGGTTTTCATCCACGGAGAGTAACAAAGCTGCTTGGGAACCAAGAAAATTACTATCCAGAATGGTGGTTCATCCATCTACGCATCCAAATATCTCATGTCCTAGGGGTTGGAGCCAGGTGCAAGGAACGTAAGCTGTAGTAAGGGACAACTCCCTCCTGAGTGCATTCACCATGCTGGAGGGTGCCGTTACATCCCTGAGCCAGCCTCTAAGTCAATTCATGCTTGTTTTGGGAAAAATAAAAGCATCCGTGTGGGAGGGGTCTCTGAAGACCGATTATTCGGCCACTGCACCTGGCCAAAACCACAAGTCTCTTTATAAAGTGTACCAACCAGTTTGCTGGACATTTTCACATTCGCTGTCCTTTTAATTTCTAGCAAATGTCAAAGAGCTCTATCTAGTAACAAACCGAGCAAAGATTCAAAATGAGTTTTGCCTGCTTCTGAAAACTTGGGAGCTAATTTTACCTCTCTAATCTCAATTTCTTTTCCATTAGATAAGGGGTCAGTAAACCTTCTATAAAGGGTCAGAAGTAAGTATTTTACTCTTTGAAGGTCACAGGGTCTCTGTTGCAACAACCAAATTCTGCCATGCTAGTATAAAAGTAGCCAGGCATAGCTGAGTGCAGTGGCTCATGCCTGTAATCCCAGCACTTTGGGAGGATGAGGTAGGTGAATCATGAGGTCAGGAGATCGAGATCATCCTGGCCAACATGGTGAAACCTGTCTCTACTAAAAATACAAAAATTAGCTGGGCGTGGTAGCAGGCGCCTGTAATCCCAGCTACTCAGGAGGCTGAAGCAGGAGAATCACTTGAATCAGGTTGTCGGAGGTTGCAGTGAGCTGACATCACGCCACCGCACGCCAGCCTAGCAACAGAGCAAGGCTCCGTCTTAAAAATAATAATAATAAAGGCCTGGTGCGGTGGCTCACACCTGTAATCCCAGCACTTTGGGAGGCCAAGGTGGGCGGATCACAAGATCAAGAGATCAAGACCATCCCGGCTAACACAGTGAAACCCCTTCTCTATACTAAAAATACAAAAAATTAGCTGGGAGTGGTGGCGGGTGCCTGTGACCCCAGCTACTTGGGAGGCTGAGGCACGAGAATGGTGTGAACCCAGGAGGTGGAGCTTACAATAAGCCAAGATCGGGCCACTGCACTCCAGCCTGGGCGACAGAGCAAGACTCTGTCTCAAAATAAATAAATAAACAAATAATAAACTAGCCATACACAATACATAAGTGAATGAATGCATTTTTATATAATTTTCACATGTGTGAGTGTTATTTGTCTTTGGATTTTATTCAAAATAAACTTTAAAATGTAAAAACCATTCTGAGCTCATGGACCACACAAAAACAAGCAGTATGTCAGATTTGGCCCGTGTGTTGTAGTTTGCTGACCCCTAAGTTATACCATCATCTTTTGGCATCTACTTGCTGCTAACAGTCCTCTGAAAGCTCTTTTGAAAAATCCTATCGTTTTTATTTCTTAACACCCAAATTCATGATGACATTGTTTACTAGAGATAATAACTATAAAACATTCAGACACAAATACAAATGTCTACATATGTATATATAATGCATAAAGAAATTAATGTCCATAGGCCCATCACCCAGTTTAAGAAACAGTACTAAACAGCGACACTCTTGCCTACCACCCCTGGTCATATCCTCCTCCCTCCCCATCAAGACACCACTACCCTGAATTCCGTATTGAGTCTTAATATATAGTTTTATTATGCATGTATACAGGTTTGTGTCTGAACTTTATTTAAATGGTGTGTTATATGTATTCTTCTGGGGCTTGCTTCCTATCACTCAACAGTATATGTTGTGAGATTGCATCTATGTTTGCTGTAGCTGTATTAAAAAAAGAAAGAAATACATCTGTCCACAGGAGAATGAATGATGACACTCAGGTATATTCTTTCACAGGATTGAATTTAAATGAAATAAAAACAATAGATTTCTAACTAAAAACGTAAGTCAGATTTTTAATAAAGAACCTGTTGATGTTTAAATAAAATCCTTTGAGCAAAAACATATCTTCTGGGGAGTGACCAATCACCAATATCATTTCTATAGACAGGGCTGACACACACATAAACTGCAAGTAACTTCATGCAAACAGTGCAATTATAATGCTGGGAGCTGAAGGTTAGGGATTGTGGGGGTGATTTTCACTCCTGAAATTATTTCTTCTTCTGGAAAAAATGGACTCACAATGCTATGCCATGGAGGCCCATATCCAGCTGCTTTGATAGTACATCATTGAATTGTAGACTTGACTGATTATTGATTGAGAAACTCAAGTGATATAAACCATTAATCTTCTTTTCAGGCTAGTAAAATGAATAGTTCTATTAGTGCCATTGAAACTGTACATTTATCTAATTAGAATGACTCAGGTCTTCTGCCTTTATTAAAAATATTCTCTGTAAATTAATGTTAGAAGAGACATCTCATTAATACATCTAGAAAACAGTATCACTGCAATACTGCATTAATTCACACTAATGACTTTAAAATCCACTGCAAATTACCGATTGGCTAAATAAAAATGCATTTAAAAGTAAGTGAAAAAATAAAACATGACATGTGTATCTTATAACTTCATGAAAAACATGTTAGGATAAAGCTAAAGCTTCAAGTGTCCTTCTAGAACTGTTTGCCAATGCTAAAGACAAAGTCAGCATTCCCCAGTGACATGGCAAGTGAAGTAACATGACTATGGTGGAGTTGGCCTACCTCTGCAGCTGCACCTCTTCTCTTCCATCAATTTCTTTCCTTCTAAAGGTTCTGAAGCCAGATATTTACTCAAGCATGTATTATATAATCTTTCTAAAATATTATTCACTCCTGGCTCTTCCCAAATCAATATTGTTCTCCAATGTTTCAGGAAGATTCAAGTAAAACTATTTTGAGGACCCACTAGGTACAGAAGGCTTAGAAGTAGGTCTACATCCACTTCTAAAAAAAAAAAAAAAAGAGAGACAGACACAGAGCCTGCCTTTAAGACATGTATAATCTAGTAAAGACATGCATGTAAACAACTGTGTAAGACAGGCTGTTATGCTGCAGTAACGAAGGACCTCACCATCTCCGTAGCTTATTCCTTCCTCATGCTACATTTCCACCATGCATCAGCAGAGGGCCTCTCTCAGCAGCCCAGGCTGGGAGAGAGGACGCCATCTTGAACATGCCAGAGGAAAAGGAGATCATGGTGAAGTGCACGCCGTCTTTTAAGTAACACTTTACTACTACTCATATTTCACTGGCTAAAGTTACATGGTCACACCTAACTCTAAGTGGGCAGACAGGTACAACCCTACTATGTACCAGGAAAGAGAAAGCACTGAAATATCTCAGTAGCCTTAATGGCAATACCAGAACCATAACCATAATAAAAGGAATGGGTAGGGAGGTAAGCCAAGGAGATGGGATCAGCCAACTGGTAGACTAGCAGGAACAGCGGATGAGGCAGGGGCACAGATCCCAGGGTGGGTCTGGGAAGGAACCAAGAAGGGAAGGCAGTGGGAAAAGAACATAAGCTAACGGCAGGCTAACTGAGGACAGGTACCACACCTCCTGTGTTCACAGTGCCTGACACACAGTGGGGTCTGATGAATAACTATTCAATTAACAAATACTTCCATTCTGGATCTGTTGTGTTTTAGGTAGTTTCAGATATCTAGCAAGGGGTTGGAAATTTTGGTCTGGTGCCCTGGAGAGAGGTTAAGACTGAAGACCAGGTAAGTGTCAAAAGGATGTCTTCATTCTTGTCAACATGACTTCTTGGTTTTAGCATTCTTTGGTAATCTTTATACTCCTGAGTTTCCCTCTCTTTGTGATCATCCTTGAAATATCCTCCTAAGCTATTCCATATCAAATACTCTCTTCCCGTTTGTAGGATACCCTAGGGTTCACACTGAGGCAGCCTGGCTCTGGGGCATGTTCTCACTAACCCAGGAAGCTGATGATATGCTGTGAAATGACAATGGTATCTTTTTTCCTCCAATAATTAACATGTGGACTGATCCATTCTTGTCAATTAACTCAGGATTATTACCACGTCAAACATAATGAGTTTGTGTTTACTCAAATAGTGGATGTGACAAGACTAATATGTTAAGTGTTAATGCTTGGAGTGTATTTAACAAAACTATATCATTTATGAAAAAGGGATTTATTATCCATTATCATCTGAGAGTTCTACTTTATGTAATACAAGAAACTCAAATGAACAATATTTATTGAATACCTTTTTTTGGAGGGGTGTAGACATCAAATGCTTATATACCTGCACCTGAATATATTCAATATATATTAAATTCTAATGTACATAGAGATTATACAGAATCAGTATAAATAGTTTAAATATTTCATTTTTTAATGTCAGTAAGGCATACTATTAGATTTTAAAACTGTAAAGCTGTACAAACAATTTGGAACCATGATTTCTCAGGATGTGGCAAAGTATTGCCCTTTGAAGTAAGGAAGGCCGTGGGAAGAAAGGTGTGGACCAAGCCAGGATTTCCACTGGTAAGAGACATTGGCTGGCAGACACGGCTCCAGAGGCTCGCTCACAGAGGGGCCAGACAAGCAGGCAGGGGCCAGGTTCCCTGGAATCTTCAGTCTGGCAGGTGTAGAGAGGTGGAAGAGCAACAGTCAGGAGCAGAACCCCAAATTCAAGACAGACAGGGTTGAAGAAGAATAACCTGTCCTTAGCAAGACCAAATACCAGGTAAAGCCCAGGAATAAGTCCCTAGTATTGAAGAGAATGACTAATAAGAGCACAGCAAAGCTCCAGTCCTTGGGAGACCCTGAGAGGCCTTAAGGGAACTTAAAAAAGGAGCACACAGTAGCAACCGCAATTCACATGGACAGAAGTGGGGGAAAAAAACGCAGATCCCATAGACAGAAGGTTCAGGAGCTGAGGAAGGAGCCAGAACTATTGCCACCAGAGTTGTCTCAGGGGTTAAGCCAGAACAAAGTTTGCCAGTAGAGGATACACAGCTGACTTAGATATGGTCTGTGACGTGGTTCTGCAAAGGCAGGGAGAAAAGGGCAGACACAAACTCACAGAACTATGGTTTCTACATTACTGACTGAAGCTAACGTAGACTCAGTTTAGAAGTGAACTCAACATATTCTTTTAAGCCTAAATATTAAATGTTAATGGCAGAGATTAATCATTTCTCACACTGAATCATAGAATTTGAGGTATAAAGTCTAATTTTAGTTTCTTATTTGGTGCATTTCTCCAAAACCTGTAGTCTTTAATGATTCCATTTTCAGAGAAAGAAAATATAGGAGTCCTACATACACATAATCATCAAACGAGTTTCTCCCCGTCGCCCACTCAGGCTTTATCTGAATTGTTAATTTAAATAGGGAAGGAAAAGCCTACTTTTTCTTATCTAAGGAGTATCCAAGGAGCTGATAATATCCCTTAATGCATGAATGGGCACACCTATCCGAAAACCAAAAAGCCATCCGAAGTTGTAAGTGTCAGAATCACCTAAATGTTAAGTCCTGGCAAGCAAAAAAAAAATTGAAAATATAAGAATGCATTGTCCTTAAGATATCCCTAAAAATGGCGTCTGCAAATTATACCAAAAACAAGTAGGAAAGAAAAACAAAGAGCAAAAATCAATATAAACTGAAAACACAGAAAATTAACAGACAGTAACAGCTTTTCAGAGATTAATGAAAATAGTCAATCACAAATACTAAGAAGAGAACATCACTGCAGATCCTTATACATTAAAGATAAGGGAATGTTAGAAGCATCATGCCAATAAATTTGACAACGCGGATGAAATATACAAATTCTTTGAAAGATACAAATTACCAGAATTCATATACACACAGAAGGCTGGATAGTTCTATATGCACAAAATTTGAATAATCAAAAACCTATCAACAAGGAAAACTAAGCCCAGATCGTTTTGCTAGTGAACTGTAACCAACATTGTTCAGTTCAATACAATCCTAATCAAAATTCTAATTGGGTATTTTTATCGAAACGGACAAGCCGATTCAAACTTTTATATGGAAACATGAAGGTTCCAGGCTAAAACGATCTTGAAATACAGTTAGACCTCTGCATCCATAGGTTCAACCAACCTTGGATCATAAATATTCGGAAAAAAGTGCATCTGTACTGAATGCATACAGACGTTTTTCCCTTGTAATTATTCCCTAAACAATACAGTATAATAACTGTTTACATAGCATTTGTATGAGGTTACAAGTAATCTAAAGTATATGAGAGGATATGCATAAATTATATTCAAATACTGCACCATTTTATATCAATGACTTGAATATCCATAGGTTTTGGTATCCACAGGAGGACCTGGAACCAATTCTCCACAGAGACCGAGGGATGACTAATGTCAATCTTAAACTCTTGTGAAAAAATACAGGAGGATTAAATGCTTCCCAACTCACTTTATGAGGCAAGCATACTGACACCAAAACTTAACACAACTCCAGAAAATAAAATTATAAATACCCCTAATGAACATGGATGCCAAAATTTCCTCAATGAGCAAACTGAATTAAGAAATATATAGCCAAGTGGGGTTTATCCCGAAAATGCAAGGTTGATCTAGTTTAAATTAAAAAAAAAAAAAAGTATCCGCCAGGCACAGTGGTTCACGCCTGTAATCCCAGCACTTTGGGAGGCTGGGGCAGGCAGATCACTTGAGCTCAGGAGTTCAACACCAGCCTGGGCAACATTGTGAAACTCCTCTACTGAAAATACAAAAGTTAGCAGGGCATAGTGGTGCACACCTGTAGTCCCAGCTACTAGGGAGGCTGAGGCAGAAGAATCGCTTGAACCCGAGAGGCAGAGATTGCAGTGAGCTGAGACGGTGCCACTGCACTCCAGCCTGGGAGACAGAGCAAGATTCCGTCTCAAAAAAAATATATATATATATATATCTATTTAACAGAATAAAGCAGAAAAAAAATACGATCGTCTCAATAGATGTACATTTGCTGGTTAACAAAATCCAACACCCATTCATGATAAATGCTATCAGCAAATTAAGAATAGAATGGAAATTTCCAATCTAATAAAAGGCAACTATGAAACACCTGTAAGCTAAAACATTTAATGCTGAAATACTGAATGCATTCTCTTTAGGACGAAGACCAAGGCAAGGATCTTTATTTTTATTCATTATTAGATGCAGGTCCTAGCAGTACAATAAAGCAAGAATAAATAAAAGGTATAAAGATTGGAAAAGAAGTAGTAAAACTGTCGGCCGGGCGTGGTGGCTCACGCCTGTAATCCCAGCACTTTGGGAGGCCGAGGTGGGCGGATCACGAGGTCAGGAGATCGAGATTATCCTGGCTAACATGGTGAAACCCTGTCTCTACTAACAATACAAAAAAAACTAGCCAGGCGAGGTGGCGGGCGCCGGTAGTCCCAGCTACTCGGGAGGCTGAGGCAGGAGAATGGCGTGAACCCGGGAGGCGGAGCTTGCACTGAGCCGAGATTGCGCCACTGCATTCCAGCCTGGGCGACAGAGTGAGACTCCGTCTCAAAAAAAGAAAAAAACAAAAAGTAGTAAAACTGTCTACTCACAGATATTGTTTATCCTAAGTAATCTACAATTACAAAATCCTACTATCCTAATCAACATTAAAAACCCTACTAGAAATAACTATAACAATAGTTGCAAGACACAAAATCATATACAAAAATCAATTTTTATGTACCGGTAGCTATATATTGGAAAACCGTTTTAATGCCACTTACAATAGCATCAAAAAACATAAGGTACTTAAGATCTTAAGTTTAAAAGATGTGTAGCTCCTTTACATTAAAAACTATAAAATGGCCAGGTGTGGTCACTCATGCCTGTAATCCCAGCACTTTGGGAGGCTGAGGCCGGCGGATCACAAGGTCAGGAGTTCAAGACCAGCCTGGCCAACATGGTGAAACCCCATCTCTACTAAAGATACAAAAAAATTACCTGGGCGTGGTGGTACACACCTATAATCCCAGCTACTCAGGAGGCTGAGGCAGGAGAATCACTTGAACCCGGGAGGTGGAGGTTGCAGTGAGCCGAGATGGCGCCATTACACTCCAGCCTGGGCAACAGGGCGAGACTCCATCTCAGAAAAAAAACCTTGTAAAATATTACATAGAAAAATTATATATTACATATAAAAATATGTTTATGGATTGAAAAACTCAATTATTGTTAAGGTGCCAATCCTCCCCAAATTGCTTCATTGCAATACTAACAAAATTCCAACAAGCTTTTTTATAGAAATTGACAAACTGATCCAGACACTTATATGGAAGTACGAAAGTCCTAGAATAGGTTTTTTAAAAAACCAAAACCTTGAAAAACAATGAACTTGGAAGACTCACACTATATTAAATCTTGATTTAATATAAAGTTAAATTAAGACAATGTGCTATTGGCATAAGGATTAAAAAAAAATGTATCAATGAAACCGAAGTCCAGAGAAGCCAAGTAACTTGCCCAAGATTACATGGCTGATAAGTGGTAGAGACAGGATTCATACTCTAGCAGTCAGATTCTGAAGCTGGTGCTTACAACCTCTACACAGGCTGCTTTCCATGGTACAGTCTCACCAGAAACCAACCACTTCCCACAGACCTTAGCTGAAGTCTCAACTATTGCTAACATTTTTTTTTTTTTTTTACAATAAAGAATTTAAGTTTTCTACATTTTGTTAGGCATAATGCTATTGCACACTTAGTACACTATAACATCAACACGACTTTATATGCACTGGGAAATCAAAATATTTGTGTGACTTGCTTTATTGCAGTGGTCTGAAACAAAAACCTCTCTCTGATATATACCTATATATGAAATCATGACTTAATTTGTTTAAGGTGTGTATATCCTAAGCTGATTAAGACAGGATGCATATTACTAGAAGACAGGGGTTTGAGAGAGGTCTCAAGGCCAGACCATATTCATTTCTCTCCTTTGAACTCCGATGGTTGTTATTGTCTACACTAGCCCCTTGCTACTCAAAGTGTGGTCTTCAGACCAGCAGCATCCTCAACAAGTGGGACTTATTATAATAAATATAGCTCCTCAGACTCAACCTTAGACCTGCAAGATCACAGATTGCTTTTTTTTTTGAGACGAAGTCTCGCTCTGTCGCCCAGGCTGGAGTGCAGTGGCATGATCTCGGCTCACTGCAAGCTCCGCCTCCCGGGTTCACGCCATTCTCCTGCCTCAGCCTCCTGAGTAACCGGGACTACAGGCGCCCGCCACCACACCCAGCTAATTTTTTTGTATTTTTTTCAGTAGAGATGGGGTTTCATCATCATAGCCAAGATAGTCTTGATCTCCTGACCTTGTGATCTGCCCACCTCGGCCTCCCAAAGTGCTGCAGAGCTTACCATTTTAAAGGATCCCCCCTTGTGACTACATGGCCACAGGGTAAGGAGTCCTGGTCTGAATCATTTACTACCACACTTAACCCTCTATAATAGTCTGGTGGTGCTCTGAAACGGTTTGTTCTATGCATTCACTTATGTCACCACAAGAAACACAATATTTTCTCCTAAGTAGGTGCTTTGTAGATCCCCATACCCTTTTCTGGATGCCTAGTATGCTTAAATCTGTTTCTGTAAGTCTTTTGGCACTGAATTAATGGCCACTTGAGTGTGTGTGTGTGCGCGCGCGCACACACGTATTTAATATACTCAATTTTTGTTCTGAAAGGATTTCAGTGTCCTTTTAAGATAGTAAGCTCTCAGCATATTTAAAATGATTCCATTTACAAAAAAAACTTACCAAAACAAAAAAGTGCTCACTTTACTCAACGCACTTCAAAAAAAATACGCAAGTTACATAAATGTAATTCCACCTGAAGTGGGCATATTTCCTTTTCCCTTTAAGAAATGGATTCTCTGAAGAAATAGGTCATTTAGCTTCTTTAGGCTCCTATTGTGTTATTTTGAGAGTAATGAGTAAAGACTGAATAAGGAAATTCAGGAGGAAATATTTTCTCAGTCATTTTTAGAAGCCATTAATCAGACTTATTCCCAAAGAGATTTCTTTTGGTTAAAATTAGATGTAGATATGGAGAGAGAGATCTCATAGATAGATATGATATCTTGGGATTTTGCTTATATACTATTAGATGGATTTTGTATCATACCTGACTTTTTTTCCCTTCAGAATCTTTTGAAATCCTTGTCTTTAAACTTTCTCACAGAAAAAGTGTAACTTTATTTATTTGTATAATTTTATCTCATATTCAGTGTTTTGAAATTTGGATGATGACAGCATCTCATCTAGATTTTGGTGCTGGATTTTTAATGCCAACAGTTGTAGCCCACCAATAAGTATGTGCATGAAAGAGAAATCATGCCAATTCCACAGAAGCAGTTTTTTAAGCTGAATTAGTACCACTGTTCTTAAATTCTTAAGATGTAGCTCCCTAATCCCCTAATCTATGCCTCTGCATTCATCGGCGTTTTCACCTGGGAATCAGGCTCACTCAAGTATTAAGTGTTGAATACGGGGGAAATCACATCTTATGCTGGGGGCTGGATACTAAAGTTTGCTTGTAGTCAGTTCCTTAGAGCACCCTCAGGGGCAGTGCAGTGCATGTGGCTTATGTACATGAATGCACAGTACTGAGGCCCACTGAGGAAGCCAAACCCAGACATTCCCTGGTGGCATATGCTCCTTGCTAGGAGTAACAGGATGCTATATCATGCTTTTTAAATTGGCTCCCTATCCTCCTCCTTGCCCTCTTTTCCCTTTTCCTCCCCCACATGAGTTAAGTGTGTATTTGATGAGACTCATTGATATGGTTTGGCTCTGTGTTCCCAAGTCTCATCTTGAATTGTAATCCCCATATGCTGGAGGAGGGGCCTGGTGGGAAGTGATTGGATAATGGGGGCAGATTTCCCTTGTGTTCTCATGATAGTGAGTTCTCACAAGATTTGATGGTTTTAAAGTGTGGCACCTCCCCACCTCACTCGCACACCCTCTCTCTCCTGCCACATGTGGGACATGCCCTGCTTCCCCTTTACCTTCCACCATGATTGTAAGTTTCCTGAGGCCTCCCCATCCATGCTGAAGTGTAAGTCAATTAAACCTATTTTCTTTATAAATTACCCAGTCTCAGGTAGTTCTTTATAGCAGTGTGAAAACAAACTATACTTATTTTGTACCCTCCAGAAGCTTATGACCAAGTTAAAGCAAAACCAATCTAGAAAAACTAACAAAAAAACACAGATAAATAATACAAGAATGGCACAGTAAAATTCTGAGGTAAAGGAGTGTAAAGAACACTGGGTCAGTGGGAGCTACTGTGGTCAACAAATTAACAAATGATTCCTTCTTAAGGGAATCAATATCCTGAAAGTCTTTAGTTGCTGTCATACAGGTGCGGGCTGGTCTTGGTCCCTACTGAAGCTACAAATTCACCTCCAATGACCCTCCTGTAGGCATTTATTAAACCAAACAACCGTATTACACTTGTCACATAAGCATAATGTTGTACAATTTTTGTAAGTTGAACACCTGTGTAAGAATGCTTAGGACCTTTTTACTATTAAAGTTAATCCCTGAGTGCACTAACCATTTATAGGTGGCCCAGCCTTTACTCCACTGAAAAGAAAAAGGGGCATTATGCAGGGGCCATTGGTCAGAGAAGTTTTCTTAGAAAAAATCATTAGGCAGATAGGATCCTTTAGGGGGCATCAGGACGAGCCAGTTTACAGAACCCAGAGGGGTGTGGAAAGGATTGGAACTAAGGAAACTGAGTTGACCCTTCCCCTTCCTGTCCCTACTTCCTCAGATGTTTCTGCTGGGGAAGAAGACTGAGAACTAATGTTTTAGTAATGAAATCACATGGTCAGCAAGTGGTCAAATTAAGAATTTTACCAAGAAAAATTTACCTAATATCAATAAGAAGAACAGAGAAAAGGGTGATAGAAATCCATGAACTGGTGTTTTTAATGCCTCTGAGTGACCTACATTAACAGGGACTTGAGTGAAGATGAATGGGCAGCCGAGTGTAATGGCACAGTCCAGTAGCAAACGGGCCTCTGCTGAAACCCCAGCTCCCCTGCTGCACGACCAAGCAGCAGGACCAGCTGCCTAATCTATCTTAGCCTTTATATTTGTCTGAAATGTGGATAACAACAGGACTTACTTCATTGGGATACGATTTATTCGAGATAATATATGGAATATACTTAGTACACTGCCGGCAAAGTGGAAATGCTTATTAAGGGTCAGTTTTCATGTTTATTAGATGAGGTGAGGCAAGGGAACTGACCAAAGAGCTATTTCAGGGAAACCAGTAACAACTGTTCCATCAACTGTCAAGTAGACACTTTCTCTTCCAGAAGAACTGTCTCCTAGTGGGCTATGGAGGAGCCAGGGAAGGAAGAGAAAAGACCTAGGCTGGAGTTCCAGCCATCACAGCTGCATTCCAGGAACCAGGAGGCGGGAGTTGGGGAGGTTCTGCCACTGCTGCCCCTACTAACCGAACCAGCTCCCCTTCCTCGAAGTCCACACTTATGTAGTCACTAGCCACATCTGACTCAAAGGAAAACTGGCAAATGTTTTCTACAGGGACACTGCTTTCCTGAAAAGAACTGGGGTTCTGTTGCTAAAGAAGGGAAGAATAGATGTAAGCAACTAGCAGTCTTTTCCACAGCCTTTGAAATAATTGTCTATGTTGGGGGTGTGTGAGGAAGTTCAACAGGATTTAGTGTTCATAGTAACCATTTGCTCTCCTTGAATTGCACAGAAAAATTAAATATATGAAGATATGCTGCATAAATTTTATTAGAAACAGGGATTGTCAAAAGTAGTTATGATATGCTCGGACCAATAAAAAAAAAAAAGAGCCTACTCATACATATTTACCTTATGCTTCTTCAGGAAAATAAAGTTGATCTGTGTTTTACTACTTGGTTCTCCTCCCTTCTACTGCCCTGCAAATGCTTAAAGATCAAAAATTTTATTTTGTGGCAGTCTCACTCTGTTGCCCAGGCTAGAGTGCAATGGTGCAATCTTGGCTTACTGCAGCCTCTACCTCCCAGGTTCAAGCAATTCTCCTGCCTCAGCCCCCCTAGTAGCTGAGATTATAGGCATGCACCATTATGCCCAGCTAATTTTTGTAATTTTAGTAGAGATGGAGCTTCACGATGTTGATGAGGCTGGTCTCAAACTCCTGGCCTCATGCGATCTGCCTGCCTCAGCCTCCTAAAAGTGCTGAGATTATAAGTGAGAGCCACTTCACCCAGCCTAAGATCAAAAACTTTAAATCAACTTTAAGAAAAAGCTCAGATGCTATAACTTTAAACATCATTTATCTCTTTCCTTTTTATAACTCCTGTGTATCAGTTGTCTGACAGAAGTAATGACTACTTCCAATAATCTGTATGTCCTAATAACATTTTTAGAAATCCTAAATTTCAATCTCCTTAAAGTATAAGGTCCTTGTGAACAATGTCTTACATTTCTACAGTGTGTTTGTATTTTATCCCAAAGTGCCCATAGTATTAGGTACAAAAAATACTTCAAATATACTTTAGCAGTAATTTTTCTCATTTTTAAATTGAGGTATAAATTACATACAGAAAAATTCACCCTTTTGTGTACAGTTCTGTGAGTTGGGAAACACCTGTGATCATGGAACCACAACAGTAATCCAGATGTGCAACAGTTCTATCACCTCCCAATTTCCCCTATGCCCCTTGTATTTGGCAATCACAAATATAGCAGCTATCAACATTTACAGACAGGCTTTTGTGTGAAAATAAGTTTTCCACTTGGAGAGATATCTAGGAGTGAGATTGCGGGGCATACGGATGCCTACTCAGAGACCCAAATCAAAAGTTAGCTTAGCTATCAAGTTTTTATTAAGCATTCTGACAGTCATCCCCAAAGATCTGCATAATGACTTACTAAAAAGAGAAACTGGCACCAATATTATAGGAGACAGCCCAGGGGGCATTAATAAAGTAGGCTACAATTGAAGGGACAAAGTATATCAAGACCCATTTTTCATTCTGCCCAACACAATAGAAATAAGAGAAAATATTACATTTCAAAAGGGGACAGAGAAATATATGGCTTCAAGATGAATGTTTTCCCATTTCCCACTGTAATTTATACTCCTATTACTCCTTCTACAAATCACATTTCTGAACTTTTAAAAGACTGAAGAAAACCAGATGACTTTGGGAGGTCCAGGCGCATTCTGATGTCTGCTTATGTGGAAGCTTCTAAAGAGCTCGCTGTAATAAACACTACAGTAAGCCTGAAAGAGATCGTCAGGATTTTCTGAGTCAAACAAGATATGTTACTCCTTCATAGAATCAGAACTAAAAAGAAACTCAAGTATAATCTCATCCCACCCTCTCAGTTTACAGATTTGAAGAAAACCAAAGCCAGAGGGGAGAAATGACTTGTTCCAGAGCACAGCTACTTTGTAGTATAGTCCAGGGCTGGACTTCACAAGCGGAGGGCAAATGGAAGGGTGGACACTACTGAACCTCCTATATTATTTTTTTGTCAATCTCCAGTTCTCTTGGCTCTAGCCTGCAGGCTAACATCACAGTGTTTACTTTACCCAGAGACATGGAGAGGAGAACAAAAGGGATATCTGTGTGGCTTTGTTTAAGGTAAACATTTTATTACAGTACCTCAGCCATTCTTCTAATTATAGAATCCACTGACTAGAACTAGAAGTGGGGAGAAACTGAATCAACTTCAGGGCTGACATTGCTGGAGAACTCCATCAATGATGGATACACTTGTATCACAGGTACAAGAGGAAGGGGTAGTACTGCTGGATTTCTTGATTTTGAAGATACACAGATTTCAGTGAGAAATTCGGACTCATTCTCATTTTGGCAAACCACTGTTGAAATCAAACTAGACAGAAGGTAGGCACCTCCCCAATAAATTATCTTCAAAAGAGATAAGAAAAAGACCCACCTACGTGAGCATACCGGCAGGACTGTAACTGTGCCTTCACTTCCCGATCAGGCATTTACTCGCATCATCTGTGTTCCCACGTGCAACTCAGGAGAAGCAGGAAATAAAGTTGAAAACCTACATGTCCTCCCTCACCCCTCTGTATTTCTCTTCACACCTATTATATTTGTGTAATCTTTATTCAGAAGAAATGCTGAATGCTGCTAATGCAATAACAGGCCTGTGACTATTTGCTTCAAAGTTTGAAAATTAAGTTACCAATGTCCTTTATACACAAGAGGGTCCTGATACTGATATGGATGTGAATGATCAACTGTGGGAAAGCCTGGTGATAAGGATGTTAAAAATATAACAGATTTCTTGCTTCTAAGTCTATTAAAATCTATGTCCTTGGCTTCCAAATGCTGATATCTGACTGATACAAGAATGGGCTCTCCAGCCGTGAAATGGGTGGTGACAATAGAGAGTATGGTAATGTACACACAGATTAAGAGTGCAAATATTGTCAATGTTTATATTTCCCACTAGTTGGAAACTTACTCTGCAATTCAGGGTACAGCTCACAGTTAGGGCGCTTCCCCACTCCACAGTGAATCCGAAATTACCTAAATATTTTCTGGGCACAATAAAAATTAACCTAGTTAGCTCACTGATAAGTCAATGAAAACATATATATATGTGGGAAAACAGTGGGAGAGAAAATAGAAAATGGGTGAATTGTCACCATATACACAGCAAGTTATCTTTTTTTTTTTTTTTTTTTGAGACGGAGTCTCGCTGTGTCTCCCAGGCTGGAGTGCAGTGGCGTGATCTCGGCTCACTGCAAGCTCCGCCTCCCGGATTCACGCCATTCTCCCGCCTCAGCCTCCCAAGTAGCTGGGACTACAAGCGCCCGCCACCACGCCCGGCTAGTTTTTTGTATTTTTAGTAGAGACGGGGTTTCACCATGTTAGCCAGGATGGTCTCGATCTCCTGACCTCGTGATCCGCCCGTCTCGGCCTCCCAAAGTGCTGGGATTACAGGCTTGAGCCACCGCGCCCGGCCCACAGCAAGTTATCTAATTTGCTTTTCGATTGGCTCATTAGAAATAAGTGCCCACTATTCAATCTCTCCTATTAAGATCACTAGTCATTACTGAGTTTTCTGATACATGAATTGAAATTATGCAATATCATCCAAGACATTCTTTGAATATTTATTGAATGCTATTCTTAGATCTCCCTCTTGCACAGGTTACCTTTACATTTTTCATCATTTAAAAATACAACGTGTACATGCTTTGCAAAAATAAGATGCATCCCCACCACACATACACACCATGAAGCTCATACGAATTTGGGTCCAAGAGCCAGAGAAGTCAATCAGTATTTGTAGATATTCTGTGTTCTAAAGCTCTCCCTGTACGTACTGACTTAATATCTAGGTAGAAGCAAGCTCTGGTAAGGAAAGTAGCATGTGTGCCAGAGTTAACTCTGGGTTCAAATTCCTTCTATTCTACCTATTAGGACCATGTCTGAGCCTTAGTTTGCTCATCTGCAGGACGAGAATATTAACTCCCTTCTGGATATTGTGAGGATATAATTAAATAAGGTAGAGTTTGTAAAGCATCCAATACAGTATCTGGCACATGACAAGGGAAGAGAAGAAAACCAATACAAGTATTGAAGACAACATCAGCTGGGCCAATTACATCCCACCCATGTCTACTATGGAAAGCACATTCTTTCTAAAGGTCAGCATAATGCTTGCTAAAAATGAAATTTTTCATTGTTGTTGTTGTTTTTTGTTGTTTAGGCAAGTATATTCCAGAAGCTATTTATTGGAATAAAACCAAAGTGCTGAAGGAATTAAGCAGAAACAGAACACATGAAAGGGAAACGATAACAGATGATGGATATAAGACAGCATAAAAAGCAAAAAGATAGCAAACCTACCTCATTTTATTAAGAAAAGTAATCAAGTGGCAAAGGGCGCGGGGTGGATTGGGAAGGGAATAAAAAGCCAGTGTTACTAACCACTGGATTCAGCACTGAGTCTATAGAACTCCAACCAGTCAGAAATGACTTTCCATTTTTCATGTAGCCAATAAAAATGAAACACGTATTTTAAACAACAAAGTCATTAAAACTTCAGGAGAAATAATGTTTTGATTCCTAAAACATACGTTCTGAAGAGTTTGGCCCTATTTTTTAGCAAGCCAATTAATGTTCATCACCATTTCACAACAAAACAAGTGCAACAGGAATTTCCAATAATGTAACTGTTGACCATTCTATTAGACAAGTTAATATAACCAGCAAAATAACCAGTTATTTTGGCGAAATCCTATTTGATCATTTTACTAAGCTTCAATTTTCCTCTAACTTGGTCTTGAGGTCTCTCTCTGGATAGTGGCTATCGATTCCAGACCTGCTCCGGGGGGACAGCCCAAGATGTTTATAGTGTCTCTCACAGAATACCTCTTTTCCTAGCTGGACGCCTAATCCTAAGTGTGGACACATGACCAGGTGCCCCTCTCACAGAAAACTCAGTTATAGTGGCAGCCATCCTTGCGGCTCTTGTCTCACCTGGGTCCAGCCCTGACCAGGAAGGGAGTTAGGTTCAAGTGAGGCACAGGAGTCCACACAACAAAACACATGAAATAACAAGCCAGTGTTACTTACAGATGCCAGAGAGGAGAGGGCAGCCTGCCTTGCAGGGCCAACAGGAAGCAGGAGCCATCTGGGACCTGCGTGCTCAACCAATAAGTAGGCAGCTAGTGAGCGAGGGAGCGAGGACTCGGGGGCCTGAGCCTTTATTAAAGTCCCAGGGTGCTCTCCCGCAAGCTTTCCACAGGGCAGTGGTTGGCTAGTTTAAAGAAAACACGTGTGAAGGGAGGGGGTCTAATTTACCTGACTCTGATGTTGACCATCAGGTTTCATCACGGTCAGCAGCTGTGGGGTGTGCTGGGTGTTTGGGTCTGCAGGATGAGGAAGAGGCAGGCTACAGCAAAAATCACTGCACAGGTGAGGGAGGTTTCAACTAGGCCTCGGGTGATGGGGTGTGTACAATCAGGTTTCAAATAACTTAGGTCTGGCCTAAAAATTGATGCAGAAGCAGCAACGATATTAAACAAATTTATGACAATGGACATTTGAACAATTCCACCTAAACACACAGGCTACCATAAACATGTGAAACAAACCTCCTATAAAATCTGATATGAGAGATCTTAAGAAAGCACCCCAGACTGAGACATCTCCAGGCACGACTCCCAAGTTCCCCACGAGCAAAATGCTCCACTTCATTGCTAAAGATCACTTCAGTTCCATAAGCATTTGCTAATCATCCAGTGACAATCACCTACTGTTTATAGATGAATTACTATGTGCTACTTTACACATTATCTCATTTAATGCTCAAGAACCATCCAATGGGATAAACATACTTCTCTCTCTTTACAGATGTCCTGCGGCCCACAGAGGTTAAGGAACATGCCCAGCCCACATAGCTGGTAAGTGGCAGAGCCAAGATTCAGAACCAGGTCTGTATGACTACAATTCAATCTTTTCACAATTCAGTCTTCCTCCGGGTTACTTTTAAAATATAAATACTCTTGAATTCTCATAAAAACTGACCTTTGGATACACATAAAGGCCCTTCCACCCCAACTCATCTCATTGACAAGGCTCAGACCATGGGAGCCTTGTCAGGTGTTTCTATGAAACGATATTGATGGGAAAATGAGAGCATTTAGTCACTTCGAGCACTACCAACACCTGAACCACACCCCCCCCCCCCCCCGCTTTCTCTCCCACCAATGCACACTGCACGACTCCCCAGAGCCCTGCTGAATCTCCTTAGGCAGTGCCTGCCTGGCCTGGAGACCTCAGTGGGCGCATCTGAGGCACTTATCTTTCAAAGAGAACCTAAGTCTTCTCATGTTCTAACCTCTCCCTGCCCCATTCTTCCCAGATCCATAATCAGAGGCAGATTCCAACTGCACTGGGAGTCAAATAAAAAGTCAAGCCCAAGAGAAAAAGGCTTACACACCAAAACAATGGCACTATTTTGCAAACATATAAACTTGTAATGTTTAACAAGTTTCACTTGTTCAGTATATACTTGGGGAACCGGTGTGGGAATGAATTCCGAGGAAAGGGGAGAACATTATTTTAACCTGGCCTTTAGAGACCAGCTGTCTTAACAGAGCCTCTGGATTCAATATGGAAACTCAAGCCACTGGGAATTATTCTAATTGTTTGCTCCATTTCTTTGTTGAAATCTGGACTCAATGGAGTCCCATAATATTTGCCAGAAACTCAGTATAATGGAGAGGAATGTATGTTATGGGTTCTACCTTGTGTAAACTGTCCATCTACCTATACCACTATGTCCCCCTGAGAGGGTACAGCAGATTCTTCTTTCACCACAACCTGCTGGAGGGGTAGGTAGTGGGTGCGGTAGCAGCACTTGAGCAGGGGAGGGGACCCCACTGTGGCTGAGCACTGTTCTCCACTGTGTGGTCTCTGTCTCTCCTAGAGATCCTGTGAATGTCCCAATACCCTTCAATAAGTGACTTTTCTGCTTATGTAAATACCTAGATTGTTTGCTGTCGAGAATTCTGAGACCTCAGTCCAGGGAACTCTCTGCTACTCTTAGGTGTTTAAGATAATTTAGTAGCAAAAAAGGGCCGGGACTAGAGACTTAGGGAAAGACCCTCCTTGAAGACAGAGCAGAGAGAAAGCTTCCAGGGAAAAGAGACACTCAGGGAATAAGCATAGGAGCCACAGCGCCCAGCCATCTCCTCCTCTACTGCCCTGGTGGGACTTCTCAAATTCATTACACTAGAAAAAACAGAAGGCTCCCTACAATGGGTGCTCTCAGCTAGCTCCTTCACCCCAACACCCTGGGTAGCCACTCCACCTCTAGCTCCTTCACCCCAACACCCTGGGTAGCCACTCCACCTCTAGCTCCTTCACCCCAACACCCTGAGTAGCCCCTCCACCTCTAGCTCCTTCACCCCAACACCCTGGGTAGCCACTCCACCTCTAGCTTCTTCACCCCAACACCCTGGGTAGCCACTCCACCTCCTCTTGGCCATAACCATGCCCTAAATTGCGTGCGCGCACACACACACACACACACACACATATATATATTATACATATAGTTGATCCTTAGATGACACACAAGTTTGAACTGTGCTGGTTTATTTATACCCAGATTTTTCCAGTAAATATACTGAAACATTTTTTTGGAGATTTGTGACAATTTGAAAAAACTCAAAAATGAACTGTGTAGCCTAGAAATACTGAAAAAATTAAGAAAAAATATGTCATTAATGCAAAAAATACATGTAAATACTGGTCTATTTTATCATTTGCTACCATAAAATTTATACAAATGTATAATAAAACATTAAAATTTATCAAATTTACACACAGACAATACATGGAGTCATTCACAGTCAAGAGAAATGTAAACAAATGTAAAGATGCAGTACTAAATCATAACTGCATAAAATTAACTGTAGTGCATACTGTACCTCTGTAATACTTTGCTATTGTGGTGAACTCAAGTGTTGCGAGTATCCCCTAAAAGACCACGGGGGCCAGGCACAGTGGCTCACACCTTTGGGTGGTCGAGGCAGTAACTCTGGGAGGCCGAGGTGGGAGGATCACTTGAGGCCCGGAGTTCAACACCAGCCTGGCCAATATGGTGAAACCCCGTCTCTACTAAAAATACAAAAATTACCTGGGCATGATGGTACACACCTACTACTTGGGAGGCTGAGGCACGAGAATCACTTGAACCTGGGAGGCAGAGGTTGTGGTGAGCCGAAATTGTGCCACTGCACTCCAGTCTGGGCAACATAGTGAGACTCTGTCTCAAAAAAAAAAAAAACAGTGTGTGTGTGTGTGTGTGTGTGTGTGTGTGTGTGTGTGTGTGGTGGGGATCTCTTGTAGTTCTCTCATATTTTTCATCGTATTTAGTGCAATACTGTAAACCTGAAATAACACTATGGGATCCACATGAAGTACCACTAGTGATCTAGGCTGGAGGTGTTCCCAAGAAGCACAGAAAAGTCATCATATTACAAGAAAAATGGTGAATTGCTTGAGATTTGCCCTAGCTTGAGGTATGCAGCTGCAGTTGCCTGCTATGTCAGACAGACAATTCATCCTGTAAACAGATGATGTACTCTTATCTTATTGACAAATACAGTACTGTAAGTGTATTTTCTCTTCCTTATGATTTTCTTAATTTCTTTTCTCTAGCTTCCTTTAAGAATAGCATGTGGGGCTCAATACCTTGGTGATGAGTTGATAGGTGCACACATCTACCTATGTAACAAACCTGCACATGTATCCTGGAACTTACAATAAATTAAAAAAAAAAAGAATACAGTACATAATACATATAACATAGAAAATATGTGTTAATGGACTGTTTCTGTTATTGGTAAGGCTTCTTGTCAACAGTAGGCTATTAGTAGTTAAGTTCTGGGGAGTCAAAAAGTTCTACTTGGAATTTCACTGAAAGGAGGTGGGGGCAGCATCCCTAACTCCCATTTATTTAAACTCCCATTTATTTAAGGGTCAAATATGCAACACCCAATATTGGCAAAGCAGGCTATACAAATTCATTATTAGTGGTATGGTAAAATATTATAACACTTTTGAAAGTACATATAGTAATAAGTTACGAAAAGTGTATTTGTATTTATACTCTTACCTGGTAATTCTACTCATAAATATTTATTCTAATACAGCAAAAACGTGATAGGCACCATATAGTTAGTTGCTTGCTAATTGATTAAAAAATTTACAACTTCATAAAGATCTAACATTAAAGAACAGTTCAGGCCAGGTGTGGTAGCTCATGCCTATAATCCCAACACTTTGGGAGGCTGAGGTAGGAGGACCATTTGAACCCAAGAGTTTGAGACCAGCCTGGGCAACATAGCAAGATCCCCATCTCTACAAAAGAAATAAATCATTAGGTGTGAGTAGCACATGCCTGTAGTCCCAGCTACTTAGGAAGCTGAGGCAGGAGGTTCACTTGAGCCCTGGATTTTGAGGCTACCATGAACTATGATCACCACTGCACTCCAGCCTGGGCAATACCACAAGACCCTATCTCAAAAAAAATTGAAACAGTTCAATAAATTATGGAACATGAACATAATAATACACTAGTGTACAGATATTTAAAATAATTCTTGCAATGTGGATTTACTTATATTAACATGAGAGAAAACAGAATACAAAATACCATGTACAGCTTTTAAAAATCTTGTCTCCTCAAAATCTTTAAAAAAAATCAAGCCTCAAAAACATTTCAGTTAATATAATCATCACAGTCGGCTCAAACCAGCACGAATTCAGCATAAACTACAGCTAATTACATGGACAATTCTTTCCTTGCCACACCAGATATCCACATTTAACTAAATTTTTAAAATTAGATTGAGAAAAGGTATATGTCTCTATTTCACTTCCTTAAATCTAAAATCAAATACAGCTTTGTTCTAGATATGAAAAGAGCTTTTAAAGGCTGCGTACAAACTGACCTAATGGTATTACAGAAAACAATTTGTGATGTTCTGAGTGTTATTTGAAACACTAACTAAAGGGAAATTTTAAAAGCATAAATTAAAAATCTAGACTTAAGCTTGATTTTTACTTGCAGTATAACACAGTGTTTCATTACATAGTTATATCCAGAACAATAAAAAAGAAATATGCGTATACATCAATTGCCATGGAATATGAATAATTTCTTATTTTATGAGGCGAGACTTTAGGTCAGTAAATGACATTTCCCAGGCATTGTAAATTAGCATTTTCTGTGCAGGATGTAATACAGTATGATGTAACTTTTATTAGTTATTATTTACAGATCGATATAATATATGCACACATACATACATATATTAACTTCCCTACCATGTAGAATATTCCACAAGGACAGAGGTAACTGGGCATTGACAGTTGCTATGTATTAGACAGGAAGCTAAACCCCTTACACAGATTATTTAATCATCCCAGCAGCCCAAAATTCGGTGCTAACCTTTTCTTCTCTTTGTGAATGAGACACCTGGTGTTCACCATAGGTTACACAGTAGGCAAGTGGTGGCACAGGTCTGAACCCAGCATTCTCACTAGTGGAGGTTATGGCCTTTAATCAATGAGTAAGAGGGTAACAAAATGGAGGTTGGTGGGGATGAACAAGGAATGAGGGTAGGAGCACTAAAGCATCTTAGAGAAGAGGACAAGAAGACAGAATTTAGCCAAAAAAAAAAAAAAAATACAAGTAGGTTCTAGTAGAGATATTTATAACCCTTGATGATTTGATTAGACATATTCATGATACTCATTACAAAAAACTGAGAAGCCATACAAGAACAAAGTAATTAACAGATAATCAGTGTTTATGTCTGAGTTGGTTTCCAGAAGGAAGAAGAATAAGATCTAAGAAATTAAAAGCAAGGCCTTGAATTTGATCAAGAAAAATAAAATAACCCCAATTTAGGAAAATCATGTCTTTTTCAATTTCCCTAGGAAATCTCTCTAATATTTCAAAATATGTCAATTCCTCTAAAATCTCATTTTTATCATGCTTCCCAATATACCAATTTGACTTTAAAAACCCAAAATAATATTTCATAAAACATAAAATGACACTTTGTAAATATTTTTTTAAAGATTTTGTTTACTATTAGGGAAATATCAAGGAAAAGAACTAATCAACAAATAAGATTAACAATGAAGTAAAATTTAACATACATACAGAAAAGATACTTTTGAACTGACAGGGAAATTCAAAATAAAACTTAGAATGTAGACTTATTTCAAATGTTTTATTATTTTATGCCTAGTTTCAATACAATATAGAATACAATTTGGTTGGCATAAAATAGAGAAAACTTTCTGTTACATGCACTGTAATTAAAAGTAGAAAAGGTAACTCAATATTAACAATTTGAAATTTAAAAGATATATTTGTAGTCCAGGAGCACTGGTGCACGCCTGGAATCCCAGCACTTTGGGAGGCCAAGGTGGGCAGATCACTTGAGCCCAGGAGTTCAAGACTAGCACGGCTAACACGGCTAAACCCTATCTCTACAAAAAATACAAAAATTAGCTGGACGTGGCGGCATGTACCTGTGGTCCCAGCTACTCGAGAGGCTGAAGTGGGAGGATCACTTGAGCCCAGAGGGGTCAAGGCTGCATGAGGTGTGATCACACCACTGCACTCCAGCCTGGGTGACAGAATGAGACCCTGTCTCAAAATAGAATAAAATATACATATATATTTATTTATTTATACTTGTAAATTCATGCTAGTATTTCACTATAACACTTGTATGTTTTTTAGTGGATATGAGCTTGAAAACATATGTAGCAATCTCTAACTTTAATGACTTGTCAGTACTGTCTAGATATAATTAAATTTCAAACTTTTCAGTCAGGTGAAGTAGAGGGTGACTGCCATAATTTGGGCAAGCATCATAATTTAGTTTAAGCACGCTGGTAATAGTTTAATTCCTATGTGGACCTATTATCTGAGAATGACACCATTTCCCATTCCACAGCCATCAGCTGCATCTTCTTACCTGAATCACTTTTTTCAAAATCTCATGCCATTTATTGGCCACAGAAGTGTCTGGACAAGAATGTAAATGGATGGCTGGCTCCTTGCAAATCTATCATCACTGCCAGAAAAGTCTCTCAACTCCTATGCCAGCCTGCCACTCACTAGCTGTGCGTCCCTGGGCAAGATACTGACCATTTCTATGCCTCGCGTGTAAAATGGGGATTATATATATATACATACATACATATATATATATATAGTTGGGTCATTGAGATCATTCCATGTTTAAGTGTTCAGAGCAATGTACGCAGGTAGTAAGCACTTAATAAAGGTAAATTGTTATTTTTACTATCCAGTAGTATACCCTCATGTACAGAAAATCACACAGTATTACCTTTCACATTTTTACATACAAATAAAGGATGCCGGGGCTAATAATTCCTTTCTTACTGCCCAAAGAATTATAAATAAGCATGGGATTTGAACCTTCATAATAAGTAGCATGTCAAATGCTTAGAGGCAAGAATGAACCATCTATTATACTCATGCAACAATTCCACAGTCACATAATTCAAATCATTATTCATGTGACTCACAAGCCATAATGTAGTTTATTCTTAAGCATTATGCTTTTACTATGTTCTTTTGAAAATATCTCATTCCATTATCATTCCATATTTACAGCCAGATTGCAAATATTCCATCAAAAACTGTGTAGTACATTTGAGGTATTTCCCTAAACAATCAATATTATTATCTTAGACAATTAGCATAATAACAGTGTATTTCTTTTTTAACCTTGAATTCTCCTTCAGATCTCCAATATTATAGACACAGTTCCCTTAATTGCTGGGGAGAATTAATAGAGAATATAGGAAGAACTAAGAGCCTTATTAACCACTCACTCCACTACAGCCCTCTCTACAAAGCAAGCACATGCAAAGATGTCTGTATAAGGTCAAATATTTCCTGGACAGTCATCTGTCTATCTACACAAGTCTAAAGCTACAAACGTCATTCTTGCCAATGCATTCTAAAAACTAAGGGATATTAAATCACTCTGATTTTTGAACACTCTTGTCTAGTAAATTATTTAGCCTTACAGACTGAAAGTCATTTTTATCATATCTAATTACTCATTTCTGATTACATTTCAATAGGTATTACACTAATGGGTAAAATGGCATTTCATTGCGTTATTATTTGCAGTAGTAAAAAACTGTAAACACTTATTAATAAATGTCTCTTAGTTAGCTAAATGCATGTGTTAGCTTCTACACAGATATATGTTTGAAGAATATACAACCAACTGTGAATAGTAGGGACCTAAACTTTTGTAAAGATATTTTTTCCCTCTCTCCCCTCCCTCCTGCCTTCCTTCCCATATATATATATATTTTTTTTTTGAGACTGCGTCTGGCTCTGTCACCCAGGCTGCAGTGCAGTGGCAGGATCTTGGCTCACTGCAACCTTCATCTCCTGGGCTCAAGCCATCCTCCCACCTCAGCCTCCCAAGTAGCTGTGACTACAGACACACACCATCATACCCCCCTAATTTTTGTACTTTCGGTAAAGATGGTGTTTTGCCATGTTGTCCAGGCCTGTCTTGAACTCCTGAGCTCAAGTGATCGACCTGCCTCAGCCTCCCAAAGTGCTGGGATTACAGGTGTAGGCCTGTAGGCCTACACGCCAGGCCCTCCTTCCTACATTCTTTTTTTTTTTTTTTTTTTGATACGGAGTCTCACTTTTGTCACCCAGGCTGGAGTGCAATGGTGCTGTCTCGGCTCACTGCAACCTCCACCTCCTGAGTTCAAGCAAATCTCCTACCTCAACCTCTGGAGTAGCTGAGATTACAGGCACCCGCTACCACACCCAGCTAAATTTTTTATTTTTTTAGTAGAGACAGGGTTTCACCATGTTGGACAGGCTGGTCTTGAACTCCTGACCTCAGGCGATCTGCCCACCTTGGCCTCCCAAAGTGCTGGGATTACAGGCGAGAGCCACCACACCAGGCCCCTCCTTCCTATATTCTAAAAGAACAAGCTAGTGCCATGTCAGATAGGGTGGCAAGAAATTGAGATGTCAAAACTTGTATTATCTTCCCTAGTTCTACCACTGACAAGTTCATGAGACTGTCACCAAAATAGCTTTCTCTTCCTGTTGGCTCTTTCATTCAAAATACCATCTTGAATTTCATTAATACTGTACAGTTAAAGAAATCAAATTCTGAAGCTCTGTGATTTCTCAGGTGAAAGTATAAAGTATTAGTTCATTCTTACTATCATAATTGTAGAGAGTGTAAGGAAAGATTTTTATACATATGATACATATATTAATTTTACTCCAACAATGCACTTCTCTTTTTTTTTTTTGTTTTTTGAGACGGAGTCTCACTCTGCCACCCAGGCTGGAATGCAGTGGCACGATCTCGGCTCACTGCAAGCTCCACCTGCCAGGTTCACGCCATTCTCCTGCCTCAGCCTCCTGAGTAGCTGGGACTACAGGCACCCACCACCACACCCAGCTAATTTTTTTGTATTTTTTTTAAGTAGAGACGGGGTTTCACCATGATAGCCAGAATAGTCTCGATCTCCTGACCTTGTGATCTGCCCATCTCAGCCTCCTAAAGTGCTGGGATTACAGGTGTGAGCTACTGCGCCCGGCCTAACAATGCACTTCTAATAATATTTTAGTTTTTTCTCTTCCACAATAAAAAGAAATACGTGGAACCCAAAAGTTAGTGCATGGTGTCAGCATCTCGCACAGAGTGATAAAATGGCCATGATGGTAATCCTCATTTGGAAATGTAGCTGACTTTTGTGGGTCAGAATTACAGCTCATCCCCAGTTTGGGAGGGGGGTAGAACTTTCTCCTCATCCCAGACAGAAAACTCTTTTTTCTCTCTCTTCTCCCCCTTCTCTCTTCCTCCTTCTCTTTCTATACTTAGCACAAACTTCAGAGCCTTCTTTAGTAATAAATTTCGACACTTAATAAGCTTTAATGAAATCTTATACAAATCCTTCACTTGCCATCTTTTTTTTTTTTTTTTTTTTGAGACGGAGTCTCGCTGTGTCACCCAGGCTGGAGTGCAGTGGCGCGATCTCGGCTCACTGGAAGCTCCGCCTCCCGGGTTTACGCCATTCTCCTGCCTCAGCCTCCGAGTAGCTGGGACTACAGGCGCCCGCCACCATGCCCGGCTAGTTTTTTGTATTTTTAGTAGAGACGGGGTTTCACCATGTTAGCCAGGATGGTCTCGATCTCCTGACCTCGTGATTCACCCGCCTCGGCCTCCCAAAGTGCTGGGATTACAGGGTTGAGCCACCGCGCCCGGCCCACTTGCCATCTTAAACTGATTTTATCTCACTTTCTTTTGAGAATTAATTCTGGATTTGCACATTCTGACATAATCCCAAATAAGCCAAACATTTAGAGATTCACAGATACATATAAGTGGAAAAAAACTCTCACCCTGACATGTCTAAATGACCCCAACCAGTTGAAGAGAAAACAGAGAGTCAAGACATTATTTCCACTCTTTGAAAGTTTAGGTGATAAATGCCTAGATTATCTTTTATAGAGTTAAACATTTTTTCTTTATCTTTTGTTTCTCTACAAGCTTAGATTCTAAAATAGAACCAGTGGTATTTTTTCATATGTAAATATTCCCCAATAATTTTATTAAATTCATTTCAGAAGTCTATTTTGATGGCAGAAGAAGTTTGCTATAAATAAATCATATTCTCAAATAATCCACATCTTGGATTTTAAGATAGTTTCTTTGCCAAAGAAAACATGGGTACTTTCAAGCAAGCACTCATTAATACAACATTCCATTACCCACCCATGGAAAGGGCTCTTCCTGCTCCCGAAATCACTAAGCTGAGGGCAGATTGGTCACTCTGGTGTGAGAAAAAGATTCCAGTGCTCAACAGAACTCATGATTCCCATCTCTCCCACATGGCCAATGACAAAATACAGGAGTTAAATAAGGACCACAGGGACACACCAAGATAGTGATTATATTTCCCCTTTCCAAAGCAAGATCATACCAGTGTCTTGTTTTGTTAAAAATTAAGTACTGAGAAATGGTGCTAGTAGTGGACCAAAAGTTTTGAGGTCTATGTGGAAGATAGAAAGCAAAGGACTCAGATTTACATGGAACCCAAAGCAAAAAGCCTGCAATAAAAAGTGAGCATAAAAGTCCAAGCTCAGAGTCAAGAAGCCATCAGGACACTCAACTAAATGATACCTGCAGAGCAGCTGGACTATTTATAGGTTCCTCTCCATCACTCCACCATCACAACTCCTCCACCCCCACCCCAAATAATTTGCTGGCAGTGAGAAGGCATTTGGCTCCATGCTAAAACCTTAAGATTTGCACCAAAGTAAGTATTCATTTTCAGTGCTAGCAGACTTCCTTCTGTGAGTATTGAGGTCAAATATTAGTAGGTTAGAGTCTGTGGGGACTCCAGGCCTCACAGGGTGATGTGGACAGCAAAGCTGCAGCTGGCAATAAAGCTGTCCTTACTTTGGCAATTGTGGTAGAATAAAAAGAGACCCTAATGAAACGGAATAAAATAACAACAAAGTAGAGTCAATGAACAAAATCAAAGGTGTTTTTTAAAACCAAAGAATCTGTTAAATTTATTAGGATAAATACTTAGGGAAAACGAGACATAAATCACATAGATGCATTAAGCCATAAACTATCTCAATGAAGTCAGTCCCTCACCAGGGTCCCAGTATATAAATGTTCATATAAAGCAAGGTATCAGTATTAGCTTTCAAACTGAATATATGTTGTAAAATATCCAAGGCTGAGTTAGAAACATGGGGGTGGGTGGGGTGGTACAGGAGGGAAGGGAGGAAACATTCCTTTTTCTAGTAGATTCAGGGAATACATGTGCATGTTTGTTTCCTGCGTGTATTTCATAATGCTGGAGTTTGGGCTTCTAATGAACCCCTCATCAAAGGGATTATAAACGAAATAACAATACAGTAGAAAAAATTTTGCCAAGCTTGATTACAACCAGTGAAAGAAAACAAATTAGAATATTTAGATGCAATATTAGAAAATACAGATGTAAGATTTTATGAGCCTACTACCTATATTCAAAAATATAGATAAAATAAAAGCTTTTCCAGAAAATAAAAGTATAAAAATTGACTCAAGAAAAGGAAACTGATTAAATAGGGCAATAATCGTAAAATGTATAAAGACAAACTTCTACCCAATATGAAGGTACCGAGCCCAGGCAGTTTTACAGGCAAGTTCTATAAAACCTAGATTAACAGGGATTCTGTATGTTATTTAAATTGCCTTTATAAAAGGCAATTCTTGCCAAGGGAGAGAATACAGTCATGGGTTCTCAGTCTCTGTTTCTGGTTGGGCCAATAAAGCCCCTTTCTCCTCCTCCTTCTCCACTTATCACTAGAGACAGAAACTAAAAAACATGGCTTTGGGCTGCTAAAAGCCTAAGGCAAAACAAAACACAACAACAACAAAATAAAGCAGGTTGGACCCCTGTGAGGCTGATATAACCAGGATAAGGCTTATGGTTATCAAAACTAGATAAAGACATCATAAAGCTACAGAAAACCATTCTTACTTGCCAATATTAAGTAGAATACATAATGGCAAACCAAATCTTAAGAATAGTATGTTATTATAAAATAATTGTATATCTTGACCAAGTAAGGTTGTCACAAGAATGCAAGGATAGCTCAATATTAGAAACTCTATGGGTATTTATAACAATAATATATTTAAAGAGAAAATTCTATAATTTTTATTGCATCTTCTGTTAGAATGAGTTTTAGTTGTAGACTATATATTCCCATTCCACAAGGGCAGGGTACATGTCTTAGTTACTACTATACTTCCAGACTCCAGCACACTCACTCCTCCACTTGCAAAAATTTGCTGAGTGCCTGCTTCAAGCCAGGCACTCTCCTGGGGATATAGCAATAAGCAAAAACAAAGGTCCTGCTCTCTTAGATCCTATAGTCTGGTCAGACAATGAACAATAAACATTAAATACACAGTTTTAGGTTGTGATAAGTGCTATGAATAAAGTAAAATAGGGTGAGAGAGATAAAGAGTGACAAGAGGTGCAATTTTATATAAAGAGGTCAGGAAAGGCCTCCAATGAGGTTAGAAGGAGCACAGAAATCTGAACAAAATGAGGGAGTAAGCCAAGGCCAAATCAAGGGGAGGAGCGTTTCAGGCACAGGAAAGAACAAGTCCAAAAGTCCTGAGTCAGACATTTGCTTGGTTTGTCTGAGAAACAGCAAAGAAGCCAGTGTGGCTAGAGCAAACTGGCTGGGACAGAAATGAGGTCAGAGAAGTGGCTAGGGGCCAGTGCCTGCAGGGCCTGGCAAGGAATGGCAAGGACTCCGCATTTCACTGCCAATACACTGGGCAGCAATTGGAGGGTTGAGAGTAAAAGGAATTGGTAAGATTGATTCAAAACTTTTAAAGGCTTATTTTGGCTACCATAATGAATAGACTATACCTGGAGCAAAAGTGGGAACTGGCACACCAGTTAGACTACTGTAGTGGCACAGGTGAGAAATGCTGGCTCACATTGGGTAGTAAAGTTCCCCCTGCTGCATCTCCACTCACTAAGTATTTGCTTTTTCATTTTTTGATCATATTTTCAGGAAATTTCTATGTGACACATTTGTTAACAAAAGTAATGAATGTCAACAATACAGAATTTTACATATTGTAAGTACTTTCTGTATTTCCACTTGGGTGAAAATCAAAGGCAAAAGCAATGTCAACACTATCTTTTCTAATGCAAATCATTAGGAGAAGGATTGACTAAAGACCAATCCACACAGAGTAGAAGATAAAGATTTTGCAATACATTATTTCCTACATTTGATCATTAGACTAGGGATGCCAACTCGTTTAGTACCACAAGATCCTCTGGGAGAAAAACATCTTGTAAAAATAACTTTGGGAAATGCTAATATCACATCTAAGATAGACTGGGCACTTACCATAAGCCAGGTCCTCTTGCAAAAGGACCTCTATGTTTTATTTTATTTGATCCTTACAACCACCCTATGATGTAGTGTAGCAGAGATGCTAGCTCTTCCATTTGTGATGAAGGCTAAAAACCATCCAGAACCCATTTCCATGAAGGATATGTTGCTGGTAGTGCTGTTGGCCAGAAGGCCTCTGGCTGTCAGGTTCTTTAGAGATCACCTCAACTTCCAACAGCTCCCTTACGCACAGTCACCCTTCTTCCCAAAATGACCTGTGCCTAATGACTGATCAATGTAGGAACATAAAGGCCAGGACATCCTATGGAGCCTGCATAGTATCCTGACTTCTCTCTCTGCCCTCCCTTCCATCACTACTGATCCAATAAACATTGGGCAAGCTGAACCTTGTCTCCGAGCTGCTTCCTAGGAAACTCAACCTATGATAATCACTCCTCTTCTTTTACATAAATAAATACCAAGAATAAAGACATTTCCTAGCTTCCCTTGGAGTCTGCTGGGTGTGGCCATGCAACCATGCTCTGGCCACTGGGATGAAAATGGAAGTCATGTGTGCAACTTCCAGGAAGTGTTCTTAGTAGTGACCCTCTTTCTCCTCCTGCTGGCTGGAATGCAGACATGAAGGCTGGAGTGGGGGCAGCCACTTCTTGAGGACAGCAAAGGAACAAGAACAAAGGAGGCCCTGTGGCAGTCATCAAATCAAATTGATGGTACACAGCAGAAACAGATTTGAAACTAGATCTGACTCCAAAGCTTATGCTCTCTTGCCACACTAAGATGCCTCTGGGAGAAAATTCTGTGATAATTTTCCTTAGGAGAAGTACAAATTTCATAATTCCTGAGCATAGAAGAAACAGATATAAACGTTCAAATAAAGTATGCAAACTTAAAGTTAGCTGCAAGAAAGAAGTTCCCAGTTGTAAACATAGTAGGAGATGAAAGAAGAGAGACAGAAATATGGCTCCTTCCATGGACATCTGAGAGCTTAGACAATGTAAATTGGAAATAATTGCCTAGTGATGTTTTGCCTAGCGATATAGATGTCAGCAACCAATACTTTGTACATCTCCTTTAGGCTTGAAATTCCCCTCCAAAGATGAATAATGTCTCTTCCTATCTTGAATGATGACGAGTGGAAGAAAGCTCAGCCTTCCAGGCATGATCTACCACTGGCCCAGGAGGGGAAGACTGGGCTCAGTTATGGATCTGAGATAAGCAATTTGACAGCCTGGCTTGGAACACTGGCAGAAAAGAGGTGGGCACATAGAAGCACTCAGGGAACGCAGTTCTGAAACTTGTCCTAGTGTCTTGTTCTCCCAGCTTTGGGCTACCTGCTCAGCCTCACTGCTCAGTGGAGCCTTCTAATCCTCAAGGACTTAGGTCACTTACTGTAGCTCTGGTTCCTTCCAAGAGAAAATATCTCTCCTCATGTAGCCAGGGGCCTTAACCATTAGTACCTTAGGGGAGAGCCACAGCCTCTAGCTGGACAGTTAGCTCACCCAGCCACCCACAGGGTAGCACTCCTGAGGCAGCTCATCTGGGGCCACTGAGAGGCTTACCACTCTCTTCAGCATCTGGGACTCAACCTCCAAGATCCAGTCACTTTCGGACATGAGAACATAAGAACAGGTCAGTGTTGCCCTACCCTGGGCCTAACCAACACCTAAGCTCTCAGATCATCAAGTCAGCAAAATACTGAGAAGTATTTCGTTCCAAGACTTCCCCAAATGTAGCATCAGGTTAAATTAATCCAGAATTGTACAAATGGACTCTGACAATGTCATCACCTTCATCCACCAGCAGTCACAGCTGTTAACAGTCCTGTGTGAAAAAGGCAGTGTTCTGTGGGAGAAACACATGGTCTCCGCAGAGGGACAGACCTGGGTGTGAAGCCCAGCTCTGCCATTTACCAGTTGTGTAACCATGCACAAGTCTCCTGACCATTCCCATCTAACGGTGACAATGCTACCCACACCACAGAGCTGCGGTTATGTGTAGCATAAGGGACACAGCACATGGTAGATATTCAGTAAATTTTTGCCATTCTTACAAACAAAAAAGTAGCCTCAGTTTAGGGGAAATTGTATCTTGGAATGAAATTATCAAATCTCCTTAAAGGTAAACCATATAGTAAAAATGGAATTAATTCCATAGTATTTAACTTGACATGAAATGTTTTGTAATTTTCACAGTTCCGTATGACTCTTTTCTTCCTGATGAAATCCATCAAAGTCCACATCTCTCATTACTCATTTCCTTCTTATCCAAACCAACTGGATAGAATTAGTCACCTCTCTGTTCATTTTTCCATAGCACTTCTCTCACGTCACTGACCAAGTCACTTCAAGCTTGGTTTTATATGTAATACTTTCTCCTATGAGATTGGAAGCTCTTTCATCACAAGAATCATGAGCTACCTTCCTTATCCTAACTGCCTAGCACAATGTCTGGCACAAAGCAGGAATTCCATAAATAGTTGGTAAAATTGCAACAATTTAATAAATGCTGTGGCTTCCACGGGATTCACAAAAACTGCTCTCAGTTCCATAATCCTGAAGGCAGCTGTGATCCTGCAGCATAAAGCATTTCAGAGACTATTTAGTGCCAGTACATTTCACTGGAGAAAATATCATTTTAATGAGAGAATGTCAGTTTAGTTTGTATAGCCTACAGGGTCCTCGTTAACACTGAGTAGGCGAGATCCCATTTTTTATTACAAATCTGAAATTAATTCAATTTTCGGCTTTGCTTGCCTAGTCAATTTAATTCTAATCTTCTTCTTGAAGAGTTAACACAGATGAAACCATCAGAGTAAAAAAATAGGCTGCAGTTTTGCTGCCCAGTATATAATCATTTTATGCCTCAAAGAAACTGTATCGACACTACCTCAGTTAACAGATTATTGGACAACTGTGAGGAACAGCTGCAACCCCAACTGTGTATGTGTCCGCGTGTGTCCACACATATATACATATACATATACATACACACACATATGTGATAGCTACCATTTTATAGGAGGAATTTTGTAGCAGACATTCTGAAAATGGCATTAGCAGCATTCGTTTTCAAAGACATCCCACATCCAGAGTTTCCTGCATCTGTCTTCATTTATGCAATTAGCAATAGAAATGCGGTGATAAACAGCTGATGAAGACCAGTTGAGGCAGAAAACCTGCATAATTTAAAGATTGGCTTTTGAATAACTGCTGACACGGTGTAAGATACCTATGATAATGTATCCACTCTTGTATGAGTAAGGAATGGTTGCCTGTGGCGTTACGGGACATGTGGTGACTCACAGGACGACAGAGAATAAGCGTGAAGAGAAAGAAACAATTGGAACAGAATACCAAGGGACACTTCATCTAGCCAGTCCAGGTTAAAGGCTTTAGGGATGATCTGGTGAGAAGGTAGAGAGCCTAAACTGTAATTATAACTGCAAAAATGTGTAGCATGCCATTAATATTAACTGCTCAGTAAATTACATAGGCTGGATGACAGAACTCATCAGTCCTGATCCTGCCACTGAGCTCCAGACTCATGCATCTAACTGCCGACTTGACATCATTATCCGGGCCTGTAACAGGCATCTTAAACCCACCATGGTCAAAACAGAGCCTTTGACCTTCCACTTCCCCACCCCACATTAAACCTGCTCCACTTTGTGTTTCCATTTCAATACATGGCACAACCATTCACCAACATGAAGATGATTACTATATCCACAAAAGTGTGACTGTGGGTAGGAGAGGGCCCTGGGGCAATTCAACACAGAGGACAAGCAGAGAAGCATTCAGCAAAGGATACTAAGAAGGCAGCACTGGAAAGTGGGGAGAAGCTGGAAGAGCGTGCAGTCACAGGAATAAGGGGAAGAACATGTTCTAAGAAAGGAATGATCAACTGTATCAACTAAGAACAGAGATGTGATTACCCCTAGATTTGTGAACATGGAGGTCATAAATGGCATTAACAAAAGCAGATTTTGTGGAATGGTGGCAAGAGAAGCGTAGCTGGAGGCAACTGAGAAGAGACTAGGAAGTGAGAAGTGGAAAGGACAGATACTAGATGATTATGGAATTAAGAAACTTAGTCTGATGTTGGGTGCTAACAAGTCTCCCTAAGAAATATTGCAGTTTCTCTATTAGAGAAACCAAAGGGCAAGAGGGTGATCAACCATCAGTTCATTTAAGGTCAATGACTAGATGCAGTAGAGTTCACAGCTATGTCATCCAACAGGAATGAGGAACCATGGAACAGAACAGGAAAGCAAGTGGTCCCAAGTGTGCTGGTGTCAACTTTTAGAGCGACCAAATGTCCAACAGTCCCAGCTTACACCTGTTGTCCCAGTGTAATTAAGGACTCTCAAAGTGTCCCAGTTAGGATGATAAATTATATCTTTACACTATTTATAGTTCACCATCTCCTTATCCAACACTGAACAAGCTCTACATCACTTAGGTTAAGCCAAGATCACTATTTAAGTCAGAAAACTACCCAAGACTGGCCCAAGGCAAGAAGCTCAGGACAAATATTTCAGTATATTGATGACTATCAATTTTATTGAAAAATATTAAAGGGCTTCTTCATATCATTCCATAGAATGCAAAATTATCTACATTCAGTCAAGTCTGAAATTCTAAATTACAATAACATAATATAATAGTGGGATACTTAGAAAAAGGCCTACAAAGATCTATATAAAATTTCCAGAGTCTAAGAGGAGGGGAAAACAGGGAGGAATTGGTCAAAGGGTACAAAGTTTAAGTCTCAGTTATGCAAAATTAGTAAGTCCTACAGATCTACTGGACGGCATAGTACCAAGAGTTAACAATACTGTATCACACACTTAAAAGTTCACAAAGAGATCTTATGTGAAATGTTCTAATCATCATCATAAAGAGGGCAGAAGAAAACTCTTGGAAGTGATGGGTATGTTTATGGCATACATTGTGGTGATGGTTTCACTCATCAAGTTGTATACTTTAAATACATACAGCTTTTTGAATGTCAATAACACCTCAATAAAGTACTTAAAATTTTTGCTTATACTGGCTGCCCTAAGAGAGTGAGAGTTGGGGTGGATGGGGTTGAGGATATTTTAAATGTATACACTTCAGTAGCTTTCAATGTCTTACAGTGAGCATGTATTACTTTTGTACTATAATTTTTTAAAATGTTTTTAAACATACCCATCCATTCTCAAAAATAAGAATCCATCATAGATCAGGTGCATGGTATTAAAATCTGTTTCTCTAGGGCTTGTCCCTGTAGCACTCAAATTGTTGGCTCTGATGGACAAATTGAAGTGAAACCAGATGTCCTCTGCTGCATCCCTATGGCAATATTCTAGCCTAGAATTATAGTGAAGTCTTCTGACATCACTACTAATTCATCAAAGCTTCCAGACAACCCACCAGGTGCACACTGCAGGCGGACTGGCTCATATAAATCTTTGCCAGTTTATTTTAAATGTCCTGTCAGATTTGGGTATCTCAACCAGCTTATCTGTACATTGTATTTTGATTAATCAAAATAAGTTATTTCCCAGCTTCTCAGATAGTGTGGTTCTTAACTGCCCAGCTTTCAACTGAAAGCTGAAACTCATACAGACAAAATCTTATGCAAAGTCATCATTATCCACATGTGTTGGCATTATGTAGACATGAACATGAGAAGTATTTCAATTAGAACCTATAAATCATAGATTGGGATTTACAATGTTTTGTATAATTGTTATTTATATAGAAGCCAAAATGCCATTCGTTTTCTAAAAAAAAAACTTTGAGTAGAAAATTTTTATATATTTAACTATTAAACAGAAAAGTTTTAGAACTTTAAGATGTAAAGCTTCAGAGATGTTGTAATTTGTCTTTTTCACAGATGAGAAAACCAACTCAGAGGAGACAGTGGCTTGCCCAAGATCACACAGAAAGAGGATAACAGATCTCGGGCTACAATCTGGGCCTCTCAACTCTCTGCATCTCTGCCATGTTGCTTGTCACCAACCAAATACATTTTCGTGGACATTCCACAGAGAGAGATTTATGCAAATTAACTATACAATGATTAAATATAATCAATTTAATGTAAATAAACTGTTGACAAGTGTTCTTGTCACTGTGTTGCCTGCCACCCTGAAAACTTTAGAAAAGAGCCAATTCAGAATTCCTCTTATCATATTGGGAAGAAAAGTAGTAGTGGGACCAACTAGGAAAGGTCCTTGCATGTTATCCTTGAGATACCATATCTATCAGTAGTTCTAGCAATAAGATGCCAAAACATTGCAAAATCAGTTTGATTCTCTGACAGTTGCTGAATCCTTTTAATTAAAAAGTAAGTACATAAAGGAATGGCATCTCTGAGATCAACTAAGGCCAAAACAACATGTTTTCATTGTTCTCAAAGGCCAATGGATCATCAAAAAAAAAATGTTTTTCTGATCTGTTTAGAACTATAATGAGAACTGAAACAGGATATCACCAATAAGGAGGTAGCCTTGGCATATGATCTCATCTACAATGTTCCCTTTCAAGAGGCCCACATCTGAACCAATGAAAAAAACTTACCTAGACAACAATTCCACACTCCCTACAAAGCCTAAGAATCATTACTCTGAATGTGATCTCATGCAGATGTTTGCAGGTGAAATTTAAAATTAAATTAAAAGTACTTCTTCTGGCTGGCATGGTGACTCACACCTGTAACTTTGGGAGGCAGAGGCAGGCAGATGGCTTGAGCTCAGCAGTTTGAGACCAGCCCGGGCAACATGGCAAAAACTTCATCTCTAGAAAAAATACAAAAATTAGCCGGGCATGGCAGAGCATGCCTGTAATCCCAGCACTTTGAGAGGCTGTGGCAAGAGGACTGCCTGAAGCCAGGAGTTCGAGACTAGCCTGGGAACTATAGTGAGACCCTGTCTCTACAAAAAATAAAAAAGAAAGCACTTCTTCCAATATTTTTGCAACATACGCACGCACGCGCGCGCACACACACACACACACTCTTCATATTAGTTAATTACTATACAGGTACAGGCAGGCTACTCAGTAAATGTGTGTTACACAGAACTAAATTGCAATAGACATAGTAGAAATAAAATAAAATAGATATTCCAGGTGAAATATCTTTTTAGATTGGAGACTAAAAGTATTGCATGGGTGTTTCTTAAAATAAAAGTACACTATCCAGTCTTGATATAAATATCTATTTACATGTTATTTATTTTTATCTAGTAGATTCTACTTTATCATCATATAATAAAACGGCAAAACTGTATCTATGTTGATGCGTTAGAATCTAGGCTTTTTTTCCCTAGTTGTAGGTCCTTCTTCATTGATAAGGGTTTGTCAAAATGTCCTGTTAATACTGAGTTAAATTGTGTTTATGCTGCATCAGTTAATACATTGCTGTAACAGTGTCAAAAGAGTATTCAAGATGCTTCAAAGAAACAGTGACAGCAAATAGATGCTCTACAAAAACCTACCTTGATTGCCTCATTCAAGGAGGATAATTTTGACACAAAATACTATATTTCTAGATATTATTTTTTTTCCTAAAACGATGTGAAAGCAAGCTGTTCTGCTGGTGATATTTAATATACTTGGTGCTACTTTTGGCTGCTATTGCAAATAAAGGATAGCAGATAATCCATCATGAAAAGTATTCAGTATGAAGTTACTTATTTGTGAGAAATAAATGTTATTTACTGTACAATAGAATAAGGCATATAATGACAAAGACAATTAGGAGATAATTCTGAAGCTAAACAAAGGACATATACATAAACATATAAACAAAGGAGATATATATTTAAAATAAACAACAGAAGCTAATTTGGCAATCAGAGTAATAATTTACTATGCCATGAATCATCAGTTGATGCTAAAACCCCTGTGTGAAAGTTTGATAAGAAACAGATATTTACACAGTCTCAAAGTATCTTTCCACAAGATACATGTTAATTACAAAGGAAAAAAAAATAGTAACTTTACCAGAGAGAAATCTGGCAGATCTTCTAAACCAAGTGACCAAAGTTAACATCACCAGTAATAGGACAAATTAATATGTGCCTCCTGATATTATGTACTAAGAAGAATACATCACTTCTATGATACTTCTGCCAAAATTATATAAACAAAATTATAAGAAAATATTGGACAAACCCAAACTGAGGATCATTCTATAAAATAACTGCTCTGTATTCTTCAGAAGTATCAAGGTCATGAAAGCCAAAGAAAGACTAAGGAAATGTTCTAGATCAAAGGAGACTAAAGAGACTTGATAAGTTTAACATGTGATCTGGGATTTTCTTTTGCTCTGAAGGACATTATTGGGACAACTGCTAAAATATTAATCAGATCTATACACCAGCTATTGTTTAAATATTATTTTATTGATTTTGAAAGCTGTACTATGGTTACACAAAAGAAGTCCTTGTTTTTAGTAACTACACAAGGTGTCTGGTCTGCAACTTACTCTCAAGCAGCTCAAGAAAAAAATATGTATCTACATACATATACATGTGGATAGATATAGGAAAAGAACAGACAGAGAGGAAGGAAAGTGTAAGAGCAGGAGGTAGAAAGAAGGGAGAGAGAATAAGAGAGAGAATATTAAAGCAAATGTGGCAAAACACTTAACATTTGAGGAATTTGGGTGAAAGGTATATTGGTATTCTTCGTACGCATCTTGCAACTTTTCTAAGTCTAAAATTGTTTCAAAATAAAAAGTAAAATAAGAAAGAAAGTAGATCATACGTAGATAAGGAATGGTTAAAGTATTTACTATTTATTAAGTACCTATTTTATAATGGTATAGATAGTACTACATACCATAGGGACTAAACTAAAAAGAATGCATGACGCCTGTAATCCCAGCACTTTGGGAGGCTGAGACAGGCAGATCACGAGGTCAGGGGATCGAGACCATCCTGACTAACACGGCGAAACCCTGTCTCTACTAAAAATACAAAAAAAAAAAATTAGCCGGGCGTGGTGGTGGGCGCCTGTAGTCCCAGCTACTCGGGAGGCTGCGGCAGGAGAATGGCGTGAACCCGCAGGCGGAGCTGCAGTGAGCCGAGATCGCGCCACTGCACTCCAACCTGGGCGACTAAGCAAGACTCCATCTCCAAAAATAAAAATAAAAATAAAAGAATGCATGAAATTTGTTTGCCCTTAAGTTTGTAGGGAAAAGAGGGTAAACAATCAGAGAACAGTTCAAAAGGAGATATATAATTAAATGCTAAAATTATAGATAAGTCATAAGTTTTAGCCATTAAGATTTAAAATTATGTCAGTCCATACTAAAAATATAAGATCAGCATTTCTCTTCTTAAAAATATCGTTGTAAGTAATTTCTAGAGATCTGCTTATGTGTGTTAAATTATACACAATAAGTTAGAGGCTGAATATAATAAATATTTACTGCTTCTAAAACTTCAACGATCACTTAAATTTCAAATTCAGGTAGTTTTCCACTCGAAGGAAGATATCCAGAAAATATATTATTACAAGAAAGTGGGAAATAAAAAAAAAATTCTAATGCAGGCAAGAGAGGAAAAATTTTAAAAATGGAAACAAACACTGAAAGCAAAAATATTAGCTAACTATTCATATATGTGATTTAACATCTCCCACTAATCAAATGCCAACAATCCCAGGTGGAAAAAATTCACTACAAGCTTTAATGGAAGCACCCATGAATAAATTTTGGCATAAGCAATTTTGTAAATAGAAGAGGTTAAATAGGAATCTGGCATATCCTACCACGCATATACCAAATAGAAATAAAGCTGAAAAGGCCACCGTGGCCTTTTGCTGCCCCATTTCCCCAAACTGGGTTTGATTCTGCCTTAGGCAGAACAGTATTTAACAAGTCACTCCTGATGAGACAGGTGATGTTCTTAAAAACAAGTTCACCCTTTAACCTATTCTTGTATTTACTGATGAAAGCACAATTTAATTTTATCTTCCCCAAAGTTAGAGCAGGAGGATTTCACATTAGCTATTGAATTACTAAGCATTAATGTAAGCAATGCAAACATGCCTACAGAAGCAACAAGAGGCAGACAAGTGCAATTTAAGGTTAATGCACCTCAAATTCCTTATACAAGTGCAGTGCCCCGAGGTTTCACGAGCAATAGGGATAATGAATTTATTTGTGATTGCTTTGGGGGGATCTGATGTTGAGTTAATTATCAGCTCAACATTTTTCCTCTTGGTCTAATCTCGTTAATTCTAAATTTACTTTAAATGGCTCTCATTTGAATTTTCCGATTTCATAACTTGTAACTAATAATATTCCCACTATGTCTACTTTGTGCCAGTTTGTTTTGTATTAGGAAATTATATGGACTTAATCTTGTTTTACAGGCAGACAGGCACACAGCATACATGACTGCTGTCTACAACCTTTCTAAAATGGCATATTGAAAATGACTGGACTGCTGGGAGTTTGAATGATGACCTTGGACAGGTTACTTAACTCAGCCATTTTTGCCAACCTAAACAAAATAAAATGCTGACTAGAGAGCAGGCAGTTAAAAAGGTCAAAGAGGGAAAAGGCCAGAGGCCTGAGAATGTTCCTGTCTTTCAACTTCTGTCCACCCCTGGGTCAAAACTCTACAAGATGGCACAGAACAACCAAGGGAGTTTGGAGAGGCCTTCAGGGCTGGAGATCTTGAACCTCACTTCCCAGCCTCACTCTGGTAGAGACTGGAGCCTGAAGGCAGCATCAGAGCCAAGGCTCCCCCTAGTGTCATGCCCTGAAAGCACCAGAGCCTTTCCAAACCCTCACCCCACCCTGCCAGGCCTGCTGAAGCTCTTTCCGATGAAATTAATGTCATACCCAATTTTTACCTTAACCACTTTGAATACAGTCACCCTTTTAGGCTCCTGGTAGAAGGAGAAAGGCCATTTTCATTCTCCATATTTTCTATGACTTGGAGAACAGACACTAATATCCTCTACCCACCTACCCATCCAAAAACATGCATACAAATGCACCTAGCCAAACACTGTGTTTGATTTTAAATTCTCAATATTCTTTAAAAGCAGATTGCTAACTTAAAAGATAATAAAATGAAAGAAACTTGGAATACTTCTCTAACTATATCTTATTTTGTATAGTCTGGAGTTTTGGAATCATGTTAATCTTCTATAAACATTCAAAAATTCAATTAGATCAACAAGGATAGAGGGAGAAGCCTAAAACTGAATGTAAACCCAACTGTTTTCCAGTGAACCCAACTTCATTTAAAATGAATAACATAACCATGCTGAATTTTTGAAATACAGAACTAACCCAAGTAACTTCTGAACATAGAACTTTGACTATTCACTCTAAGTGTAAAGAAATATAAAAGAACTGCAAATAAATCTTGAACTCTTCTTAGTGGTTTGTTTTTCATATTCGATGGGCATACAATCCTGAAACTATTTTATGCACATTGCAGGATTGATCAAATGAATAAATGTATTGATATGTTTTGTGAGCCGGACTTCTCACGATGGAAGAAAAGAGACATAAATAATAAATGGGAGAAACCAAGGAAGAATGTAGGGTGGGAAGCTGTGTTGGAATTGGGGGGGTACCAGTATAAACTTATGATGTTTAAATATATCTCTATCTTTTTAGCTATATATATGAGTATGTAGGTATATGTATTCCCCAGCTCCATCTGCTGAAAAGGTCAAGAACAATGACATTCTGGCACAGCAATGATCACAGATCACGGTTCTTAAATACCAGTCCCCACTAAAAGAACCAGATTTTCTTGGAGAAATTGATCCCAGTGCTAGAGAAGGGAAAGTACAAAAGGGACCTGGAACAGCTCTGATGCCAAACAGCAATAACATGCTGCACAAATTTATAAGAGCATGTCAAAAGGACAAAGGAAATAGATAAATGGAGTTCCTATTGGCCCTGGGGATAATCTGAATATCAAAATAAATAAGGGCAGGAAGCACTTTATTATAGCAGAATGCCAACTAATAAATATGGAAGGAAAAATGGAAAATTCAGACATAAATCAGCAACGGATACTAAATCTGGAGGTGGGAGAAGCTTGAGGAGTAAGATATTTATGTGGAGTCTTAAAGCACTTCCACTCAAATTACTCTATAATTAGAAAAGAAAAAATAGTAATGATACAATAGAGAAAATGGATAACATATAATGATCGATTTTACCATGATCAGATTGAACATCACCAATAATGAGTGGATAGACATCATGCATTGCCATCCGTGATGTTCTGAGGAGGACACACTGTCACCTCTGAGGTACTCCAGCCAAACATGCATACCCTAAAGCTGATCATGAGGAAACATCATATAAACCCAACTTGAGGGACATTCAGTAAAAGAACTGGCCTGTGTTCTTCTAAAATGTCAATGTCCTAAAAGATAAAGAGAGGCTTAGGCACTTTTCCAGATCAGAAGAGACTAAAGAGACATGAAAATGAAATGCAATACATTATCTGAGCTGGATCTTATACCAGAAAAAAATTGCCCTAAGGCAATTATTGGCATGACTGACTAAAGTAGAATATAGAGCAGATAACAGTATTGTGTCAATATTAAATTTCCTGAATTTAATAACCATACTGTGATTATACAAGTGACTATCCTTATTCTTAAAATTACATGTTTTAGTATTAAGGGTAAAAGGGAATGATGCATGCAACCTACTTTCAAGTGATTCCAAAAAAAAAAAAAAAAAGCAATACTAATGCGTATCTATAAAGAGAAAGAATAACAAAGAAAATGTGTCAAAATACTAAAAATGGATGAAATCTGTGGACTATTCTTGCTATTTTTCTGTAAGTTTGAAATTATTCCAAAATAAGTTTAAATAGACTTATATTTTAAACTTAAAGCATAGGTACCTGCAACTATTTTTGACCATTTTAAACATTTCCATATCATAATTCAGACAAATTAAAGTCAAGCTATATCCACAGAATTTATGATTTATGTTAGTGAAAGAATCACTTTTGACCAAATTGCAATGTGATTCCTAAATGTCCACTTTCATGCCTTTGTGATTTTTTAAATGATGAACCAAATTTGATAATTTAATTACATTCATATATACTTCAGATAAAACTAGTAAGCTGCTCTGAAAAGGGGAAATACCTTATTCAACTTTCTTACCAGAAATTATAAACACCGAAGTGCCAAGCTTCGTTTAATCCCTGGTATTTCCCCAATTAATAAAAGCAAGCACCTTCATTTATGCTTCTTTTCAGTTACGCATTCATAAAAAAGAAACAAACATATCGTTTATTATCATATTTTTGGTTCACAAAACTGCAAAATTCAAGTTTGTAACATTAAACAAGTCTGTTCCACAAACTGGGAGTACTGTGACATTGCAGTCTGTTTAAAATCATATTCTCAGATGAAATAACCATATGGAAAACAATTTCTCAACAATGATGAGATTTATTATCATTTGGCTGTACTACCACTAAGATTAAAGTGGAATTAAAACCATAAAGCAGAGAAGCTGAAATCTAGTTTCTCAAATGCCTTGGGATTAACTTCACTAGCATAAACCTCAAAGATACTGATTACCAAACTCAGTACTTCCCAGATTAATAAAAACACTATTGGTCACCATTCATCATGGTAAGCCTCATGCTTCTAGATTCAGGAGGTTTGTATTTCCCGGACACAGAGTAACCTCCATCTTTCAATCTGTCCCAGATTCTTTTTCTACAAAAAAAAAAAAAAAAAAAAAAAATGCTCCCTCAACTTCAAAGCAGTGGGGAGAGAGAATGTACACCTCCACCATCTTTGAAATCTTTCGATTTCCAGGACAAAAGGCAGTGATTCTCCGTCAAGGTTTGTTTGTATAAGGGAAAGATGGAAACTTACTTCTTCATATAAGAAAGAAAACCCAGATAGAATTACATTTGGCAAAACAAATTGAATTTGATAGTGTCATATACCGGCCAGATGGTAGGGAAACAGGTACTCTCCAAGCCTGCTGTCTCTAGGTACTGCAATTCTACAGGCTATATTAAAACTGAAAATGGGTGTACCTGTGACGAACCAAGTCCACCTCTAGATATCTCCCTAGAGGGCCACTCTCCCATGCGTACAAGGATTCACCAAAACACTGCTTAAAAAGCAAAAGAACCTAAAAGTCTGTCAATAGGGGAATTTATGTAAAGAAATCAAGCACATGCATAAAGCAATACTCTGTTATGTTCTTGGGTAGTATGTGAATAGAAAGATCTGAAAAATATATACCAAACTCATAGCAGTAGTGAATATCTGAGGAGCATGGAGGGAGACCAGGACAGGAAATGAAAGCTTCATTTGGAATGGTCTAAAATTAAAAAAAAAAAAAAAAAACTTATTCATATATTACTTAAGTAGTCAAAAATTAATTTTCAATGATTAAAAATATGGATCAAGTCAAACACTAAATAAATCTAAGACCAAGATCAATTTGACTATAAAATAACGGAAACTGAGAAAAACTGGTAGTTAGGCTATTTAAATTACTAACATTCTTAATGCATCAGAGTAATGGCCCAGAATCGGAGTCTGACTCGATCCTGCTGTGTATAATGATCCTGCTGATATCTAGAGCAAGTTATCTTATTTCTCACCTATACTTAATCATTAAAATATATAAATATATGTAAATAAATAAAGATATATATATATATATATGGAGGGAAGGAAGTTTCCTCAACTATTAATTACATCTAATTTTGTCCAACCTCGAACTTCACTCTTGGATCACCTTAGCACAGCCTAACATTGGGACATAGTTAAAATATCTCCATTTTGAGCAGATTGTGCCTGCTCTCTCCTGAGCATTCACATGCTAGCTTGGTGATGAAGATGTGTTGATGTAAATCCAACTTTTCTTTAGATTTAAATGAGTTGGTACATGTAAAGTTTTTAGTTTTTAAAGTTTTTCTCTCTCCCCCAGATTTGGTATCCATTACTAATTTATGTCTGAATTTATGACTTTTTAAAACTCCATAAAACCTTTAAAAACTCCTTAAATGAATAAGGTTGCTATGTGTTTAGTCAGCATTCAATAAGTATTAGCAAATAATATTATTGCTAGTTCCAAAATAAGTAACTCATTTTTGTACTTCCCCCATGATCATATAATAGTTACCACCACTATTCTTTCTAGTATTACCATAAAATACTCCAGAAAACCAAGGTCACTCATTTATTTAGCTGTATTCTTTAGACAGTATTCCTAAACTCAAGTTTTGAAGATAGCTACAGGAAATACCAGTCAAAGCCACCGTAAACTGTAGGCCTAATTATCAGAGATGCATATTATTATTCATCTGGTATGAACGTGTCATTTCCTACTACCTGAAAACAAGACATGCTAGACACAACAGACTCTTAGACAGCTGCTTTATAATCACACATTTCACAAATGAAAAATGGAATTGAAAATATCCACATAATGGAGGCTGCTTCACTGTGTCTAAGAGGGAGCCACACAAGAAGACTGGGTTGTGTGCCAAGCACCCCATCCCAATTTTTTGTTTTCAAGTGTGTGATCCATTATGTACTATATGTGGAAGTGATGAAAACAGGAAGAAAATCTATAACCCAAATAGACAACTTATGAACCATCTATGAACCACCCATATTTTATGTTTGCAGAGCACTCCCGCATTACCCTACATTGCTCTATGAAGAAGTGTCACCTGGAATGTAGCAAAACCAGGATTAAAAAAACAATGCTCTCAGACCAATCTGTAATCCATCCTGCAAAGCCTCTTAAAACAAGATACAGCATCATATTCTTTTAGAAAATATTTACTGACACCTGGTTTGGGCCAGATACTTTGGCAGGCACCAGATATTTAACAGTGAACAAGATAACATGATCCTGCCTTCCAGAATTAGTCACAAGGAAGAGAGAGACAAACAAATGGATGACTATACTACAGGGTAATAAGTACTATGATGGAGGAAGTATAAGATACTAGGGGACAATACAGGGAATGGGGGATTGGGAAAAGTGTCCCAGAGAAAATCACTTCTAAACAGAGATCTGAGATCAGTAAGAGACAGTGAAGCAAAGATGAGAAAATAGAACATTTCTGAAACCACATGTATAGAGGTCCAGAAATAAGAGAAACTATAAGAGCACATTCTGGGCCATCAGAAGCAAGGTGAAACCTACTCTGTAGCGATGTCTCCACAACCAGGACACACAGGACTCCTACCAGAAACAGTATTGCATAGGACAAAGAAAAACAAATCACTGTAAGGAAGACTCAGGAGACACAGCAAGCAAGAGAATTAGCATCCCTTCTTTCGGCCCACTCCCCTCTCCCTTCAGGACTTGAAAACAATAGAACAGCTGGAAAGATTTTAAATCTATTTAAAATCAATAAAAAGATGAAGGTATAGATATCACATGGTAAGAATAATGCAGAAGAGAACAGAAGAAAAGTGAAAGTCAAATAAAACTCATAGAAATGAAAATTACGGTCACTGGCATTCAAAACCCAATGCAAGACTTTCAGTTTTAAAGCATTTATCTATGCTTCTTGCCAAATTGAAAAGATAGGGAGTTATTTTAAAAGACACAAGCCCACAAAGACAAAGAGAACAAGAAGAAAGGATAAAGTATGCAAAAGAAACCTTGAAGAAAAAAAAAGGAGCCAGAAAGCAAATGAGTAAGTGATGACTGATTTTAGAACCCCAAGAAATCTAAGCCTACCAGGGCGAGGGTGGGAGGAAGAAGGGGGAAGTCAGAAAGCAGCAGCTAGCTCACAGCCAGAAACCTGGAAAGGCTCGGGGCTTGCAGATACATATCCTGAAGGCTGGAGTGGAAGGAGGGGGTGAAAGTAGGAGGACTGGTTGAGAGCTTGTGTAAAGAACAGTGAGTCCACCAGAATCCTCCTCTCACCCAGCAAAACTCTGGAGGTTTACTCTCTGGGGCTGCCCACCTGAGGAAAGCTCCTACAGGAAGTTAAGTGAGTCAGCGGCCTTGTGAACCATAAAACCTCTCTCTATTTGACTCCTGGAACACTGGCCACCAGGTGTACCACATACCCCACGGTCACCCCCAGGCAAGAGACTGGAGGTTCCTTTCTGGGGAAACTGACCAACACAAGAGAAAATGCCTCTCCATCGTGACATTGTATTATAGCATCCTCCAACGCAAAGGCGGTGCACCACCTTAACACCCTAAGGTGAAACCACTCATCAACGCTGCCCCTCACATACAGCTGCCAACTTGCTTTCAGGGGTCTTGCTCTTAAATACAAAGAGAGCCAAAGGCTGCCCAACATCTGATGAAAGCCTTGAACCTAAAAGTTAAAGACCAATACAAATATACAGGAGAAAAATGGAATGCTGAGGTGATAGAGAAAATGAAGGAGACATGGGGGGGGACATAATTAATATACTCAGAGAAAAATGAAAAAATATGGCAATATATTGAAACAAGAAGCTATAAAAAAAGAAAAATTCAGTAAATTTTTAAAAAGCATTTTAAAATATAAAAATTCAACAGATTTGAATGATAAAATAGAAAAATCTACCAGAAAATAGAAAACAATAATAATATGGCAAATAGGATTACAATTACAGATCCAAGAGGTCTCAAAACTACCATAAAGCTTTGAAAAAGAAAGAGCAAAGAGAATGGAAAGGAAGGCAAGAAAACATTCCAGAGCTGAGACTCAGGAGTTTGTAGGTTGAACGGCTCAGTAAAGGCCAGATCAATGGATGGAGGACCCAAACAAAGGCACAGTATTGTTAAATGTCAGCATGCCAGGAATAACGACCCAGAATGTCAGAGAAAACCACAACAAAAATAAATTAGAAATCCCACTTTTTAAGAAAATAATCCCAAATCCAGAAAAGGCTTTTTGTAGAAAAAATGCTCCTGAGAACATCATTTATAAAAAGGAAAATATAAACTTAAAAACAAAGAAGTTTTTAAAAAGGAAAATAAAAGAAACACCCTGCTGCCCAAATACTAGAGAAATGGTTCAAGAAACTGCGATATATGACAATACAAAATCAGGACCAAAACCCAAACTTGTATAAACAGCACGCTCACAGACATAAAAACATAAGCACATTAAAGGAAACAGAGTGAAAATCCATTAAAATGTTAACATTTAGACATCCACTCTATGTTGGACAAAGTAAACGTTCTTCTACCAACCTTTCCATTGAGAACTTCTATAAAAGCTAGATAAAATTACAGAGCACAGTCGACTGAAGACACTGATGAACAAACCAAAGCAGGAGGAATTTTAGGGGCAAGGATCCTGATAGAAGGGCAATGCCCTGAACATTAAAGTAAGCCCTATATTTCATCCACTCTGCCTCTTTGGGGCATTTACCAGTTTGCAGTGCAGAGCCCAGAGGGTAAGCAGAAACTGCCACCTATCGCTCATGGCATTCTCACTGGACGGGAGAAATATAACTTAGAATTCAGGGCTTCCAAGGCAGCCTAAACTTAAGGAAGAGGGGCCAAGATCCAAATTAAAAATGGTATGGCAGAGAGGAAAGTCCAACCCTCTGCACACAATTTCCCCTTAAGGTATTTGCCAATTCCTAACCAGTACATACAAGAAGTAAGAGCTTTCTTAGCCAAGCAGAAAACAGCTGTTAAGAGGTTAAAAACCTAAGCAGAACCCTGGGCAACATGATGAAACTCCATCTCTACTAAAACTAGCAAAATTAGCCAGGCATGGTGGCCCACACCTGTAGTCCCAGCTACTCGGAGGCTGAGGTGGGAGGATCGCTTGAGCCTGGGAGGTGGAGGTTGCAGTGAGCTGAGATCACACCACTGCACTCCAGTCTGAGTAACAGAGCCAGACCCTGTCTCAAAAAAAAATTTAAAAAATTCTATTTCTATATACTAGCAAAAACAATTAGAAAATGAACATTGAAAGTATACCATCTGCAATAGCATCAAAACCCATCAAACACCTAGAGATGAACATCAAAAGATGGATAAGATTTCCCCCAGAAAATTACAAACCATTACTAAGAGAACAAAGTAAAGGGATATATCATTTTCATGGACTGGAAGACTCAATATTATAAAGATGTCAATTCTCTCCAAAGTCATTTATACAGTAAATATAATCTCAATCAAAATATCAGCAGGTTTTTAATGGAAATTGATAGGTCAATTCTAAAACTGATACAGAAATACAAAGGATGTAGAATACTCAAGACAATTCTGAAGAAGTACAACAAAGTCAGAGAGGTTATATTCTCAGAGTTCAAGCTGCAGTAATTAAAACAGCGTGGCGTCAGTGCAAGGATGAAGACTGATGGATCAGAATGGAGTCCAGAAACAGACTTATTAGGGCTGCCTGATACATGACAAGGTTGCCACCAGTTCAATGGGTTAAAAAATGATCTTTTCAATAATACATCTGGGTTAACTGTATTATCTGTATTAAAAAAATGAATTGCTAATCATGACCACTATCTCTTAAAATCATTTCCATTGGATCATAGACCTAAATTTGAAAGGTAAATCAATAAAGTTTCTGGAACTGTGGTATCCATTGTGGTAACCACTAGCTATATGTGACTAACTACATTTAATTTTGAATTAATTAAAATCTAATAAAATTTAAAAATTTAGCTTTCACTAACCACATTTTAAGTGGCCAGTAGCCAAATGTGACTAGTGGGCTACCATTGGACAGTACATATATAGAACATTTCTACACTTCAGAAAGTTCTGTTGGACAGTGCCATTTTGAGAAGATTACATAGGAAAATATTTTCATGACCCTGAATTAGGCAAGTATTTCATTAACAGGATCCAGACAGCACTAATCATAAAGTAAAATAAAGATGGATACATTAGACTTCACTAAATGAAGAACTTCTGATCATCAAAGAATACAAATGCAAGCTACAGCATGGGAGAAGATATTTGTAATACAGAATTGACAAAGTACTCATATCCAGTATATATAAATAATTCATATATATCAATAAGAAAAAGACAGGCAACCCAGTTATTTCAAATGGTCAAAAAGACCTGAAGAGGCACTTCACAAAAAGGGCATCAAAATGGTCACTAACCACATGAAAAGGTGCTTGTATTGGTTTCCTGCCGCTGCCATAATAGGAAATTACCATGAACTTAGTGGCTTCAGACAACACAAATGTACTAACTTACAGTTCTGGAAGTCAGGAGTCCAAAATGTGTCTCAATGAATAAAAATCAAGATTTTTAAGACTGACTAGTGGTCAGATTTTCAAGACAGGTGCAGTGGCTCCCACCTGTAATCTCAGCTAACTCAAGAGGCTGAGGCAGGAGGATTGCTTGAGGCCAGGAGTTTGAGGCCAGCCTAAGTAACATAGCAAGATTAATTTTAAAAAAAAATTTTTTTTTTTGAGACAGAGTCTCGCTCTCGCTCTGTCGCTCAAACTGGAGTGCGGTGGTGTGATCTCGGCTCACTGCAACCTCCACCTCCCGGGTTCAAGCAATTCTCCTGCCTCAACCTTCCAAGTAACTGGGACTACAGGTGCCACATCCAGCTAATTTTTGTATTTTCAGTAGAGACGGGGTTTCACCATGTTGGTCAGGTTGGTCTCAAACTCCTGACCTCATAATCCACCCGCCTCAGTCTCCCAAAGTGCTGGGATTAAAGGCATGAGCCACCGTGCCCGGCCAAAAAAAATTTTTTTAATTAGCCGGGCATGGTGATATGCACCTGTAGTCCCAACTACTCGGGAGGCTGAGGTCAGAGAATCACTTGAGCTTGAGGCCTGGAGTTCAAGGCTGCAGTGAGCTACGAATGCACCACTGCACTCCAGTCTGAGCAACAGAGTCAGACCCAGTCTCTTTAAAAAAAAAAGTCAGGACTGCATTCTTACTGGGGGCCCTAGGGAGACTCTGTTCCTTTGCTTTTTTTACCTTCTAGAGGCTGCCCACATTTCTTGGCTAGCGGGTCCCTTTCATCTTCAAAGCCAGCAATGGTCAGTCGAGCCTCCCTCATGGCATCACTACTTCCATCATGGCATCTCCTTTTCTGACTCTCCTGTCACTCTCACTTATAAGGACCTTTATGATTACATTGAGCCCACTGGGATAATCCAGGATAAGCTCCTCATCTTAAGATCCTTAACTTAATTACATTGTTAAAGTCCCTTTTGCCATGTAATGTCACATATTCACAGGCTCCAGGGATCAGGACATGGATATATCTTTAGAGGAACATCATTGTGACTACACTAGTGCCAATGTTATTGATGATCAGAGAAAATAAAATTAAAAGCACAATGTGCTACTCCACACCAGGATAATTAAAACTGAAAAAGACATTCAGTACCAAGTGTTGGCAAGAATGTGGAGAGACTAGAACTCTCATACATTACTGGTACATAAACTGGTAAAAACCATTTGGTAATATACCTATAAAGGCTAAATATGTGCATGCCCTATGATCTAGGTGTCAAAAGACATGTATAAGAATGTAACTGGGCACTGTGGCTCACGCCCGTAACCCCAACACTTTGGGAGGCCGATCTCAGGTGGATCACCTGAGATCAGGAGTTCGAGACCAGCCTGGCCAACATGGTGAAACCCCATCTCTACTAAAAATATAAAAATTAGCCAGGTGTGGTGGCATATGCTTGTGGTACCAGCTACTCGGGAGGCTGAGGCAGGAGAATCGCTTGAACCTGGGAAGTGGAGCTTGCAGTAAGCTGAGATCGTGCCACTGCACTCCAGCCTGGGTGACAAAGTAAGCCTCTGTCTCAAAAAAAAAAAAAAAAAAAAAAAAAAAAAAAGTTTAAAAAGAAGCATTATTTATAGTAGCCTCAAACTGAAAACAACCCAAATGTCCAATAGTGAACACAATAAATTATATTTATCACTTCTTGGCCTTTTGGCTAACAGCAAGTACAGAATAAATTATATTCACACAGTAGAATACTATACAGCAATGGAAAAGAATGAACAAATGCTATCTACTGCAACATGCATGAATTTCATCGACAAATGTTGAATAATTCAGCCCCACACAAAAGAGAACATATTTTATTATTCAATTTTTATGAAGTTCAATATCAGGCAAAACGTATCTACATAAGAGGAGTCAGAATAGTGGTTATCTTCAAGAGGGGATAATGACTGGGAAGTGGTAGGTGAGTGGTTCCAGGCTGCATTAATGTTCTATTTCCTGATCTGGGTAGTAGTTATATGGGTGTATTAACTTTGCTAAATTTCATCATAAATACACAATTTGTATACTTTTTAATATATGTTATATTTCAAGTTAAACGTTCACAAAAACGTAAACAGATATTTGGGGTTCAACTATGAATAATTTTTTTCTTGCTGGTCTTATTTTTTAAATTTTGTTTAATGAGTAAATATAGGTATTATAATGGTGGGAAAAAAGTAACCTTTAAAAAACAGCAGAACTGAAATTCTGCGAGGTTCCCAACAAATCTAAGTAGAGCATGTAATTTAAACACAGTGCAATGAAAAACACCGGGACGCTAGACATGCTGAAAATGATGCCCTAAAGTGAACTCATCTTTAAGGTGGGAAAGAAGGAGGAAAGTTTTGGAAGCCTAAGTTACAAATAGAGGCTGCTGAAGTTTACCTTCAAAATGGTTAAATGTGTAAAATGCAAACCCTTAAAGGATTCCAGGTATCATTATGAAACCCAAAGGCCTATCACCCTTATTTCTTGAAACTGGATGATAAAAGTTTCATCTTCTTTTGATACCCTCTAACTGCCTCAGTTTTCAGAAAGCAGATTGAAGACATTTATTAGCCAGAAGTTAACAATAAATGGCACTATCTATTCCGCATAACAAACCTTGCACAGCCAACCAAGACGACTTTTAGGCTACTGTGTGCCAACATGGAATAACATGTTCTGTTTGAACTGAAAAATAAATGTAAAATATAGGCCCACAAAATAACTTCAGTGACTTTTAAAAATGTGTCTAAAGTTTGATAAGGACATGGGGGATGGAAGGTTGTGGTTGGGGGGCGGGGTGTTACTGTGTGCTGCGGAGCATTTGTCCTTCCTTTTGTAAGCTTCTCTTTCTTTAAACGTATCCTATTTTTTTTCTTTTTCTGGAAGCAGAAGCTCTAATTTAATCCTCTCTGTTCCCTTGTGCTTTGCATAAAATAACTAAAGTTCCTTGTGAACCTTCTGCTCAGTATTCAAAGGGAATCTTCTGTTCAGAAGCTTCCATTTTATCTACTCTCCCATTAGAGTCCTCCAAGATAAGCTCATGCCCAAGCTCCCTTACATGTCCGTGTGTTTCTCAGGAACTACACTAAGGAAGTGATCCCTGTCCTCCACACCAGTAATCCAATATGCAGGTTTCATATTTGCTATTTAACATGCCCAGATCATTCTGCCCTTTGCCTAAGTAAATTGTCTTTGTCACCATAAAACACAGATCTGATTCTCGACCTAAAAAGATATTGGTGAAGGCAACCATCCCTTTCAAAGAGATAACAAGCAGGGATCTATTGTCTCCTGGACTCATCTATTCTCTGAATGATGTGTCAAGCTCAACATCCTATCATTTTCCAGGCTTTCTTGTAACTACCACTTTGAAATACATATTGTTTTAGTAAGCTCAACATTCTTTCCCTTTCTTCTGGTAATAACTCTTCTCTCCTTTTTAAAAAATTGGCCCTTCCCCATCCCATGTGGCTCAGGGAGGACTGCCAATCACAATTTCTTGCACCGACCAGACAACCATGATACCATTCTGGGCTACAGTCATATGTCTAAAATGGTCACATGACCCTGGCATGGCCAGAGTGTCCTTCCCTGTAACTTTACAATCTGTTGCTAGGAAAGCTCCCTGTTTCCTCTGAGGTCTTGAGCTGAGAGGCTGGAAGCCAGAAGCCACCCATGACCATGGCATCAACATACTGCCCATACCCATAGGTTCAAAAAAATCTGCCAGCAGAAGAAAAGAATGAGGCCAACAACCGGAGAGAAACACAGCCAAGATGTGGAGAAAGGGAGAGCCTAAAATACTACTCACAGTCATTTGAGTCCCTGTAGGCTCTGATATCAGCACCAATCTAGAACTTCCCAGTAGCATAAGCCATTAAATTCCATTGTTTCCTTAGGCCAATTTGAGTTGGGTTCTGTTACCCTGAACTGAAAGACTCAAAACACCAAAAAACTGTGGTGGTGATGCCAATAAGCTAACTGCTCACACCAACTCTTTATGGCTTCCCAGAGGAGCGAGCACCTAATGGTGTAGACTGGCTGGTGAGTAAGTAGCTATGAAGCCATCGGAATGGCAGAGTTCCAGCTTGGTCATTCCAAGTCTAAAGCTTGAGTCCGGTCCCAGGAGTCAAATATTATCAATCTGCATGTCACTGAGTTCTTCCTGGGCCATATCCAAAAGCCAAAAATCAGGCCCTCAGGCTGGGCAGCCAGACTAAGTGGGTATTGTGGGCAGTGCACCACGGATAGTCCTAGAGCTCACCATGGCAGGGCCCTGCTCTGTGCCAAAGTACTTCCCTTGTTCAAGAAACAGGTGATAGGAATTGTTGCCATTGCTTTCAGCAAACCATCAAGGAAAAAAATTGATCTGGACCTAGTACCAAGCAGAAATTCTTAGAAGAGGGCTAGTTTTTTCAATAGGGACCTCTCTGAAAGCCATAAATGGACATACCTTGATGGGAATTCATGTTAAATTCATGTCATTATTTTTCTTTGAAAAATGTCCCTGATTGTTACCATCAGATGATAATAACTGAATGACTAAAATATGCCAGGCAATTAGGTAAATTAGGCAGCTGGGGTCTGGGGTGAGAGACATCTGGGTTTAACTCCTGTTTGACAGTTACCAGCTGGATATTTTGGGGCAAATTACTTAAACACTCCAGGCCTCAGTTTCTTCTTTAGTAAATAGAGAATAATAGTATCTACCTCAAAAAATTTTTGTGAGGATTAAATAAGGTAATGTACGCAAAATACTCAGCGTGCCCAGCACATAGTAGGTAATATAAATCAGATATGTATGAGGTATATCATTACATATTATTAATCAAGGTACACATTATAAAATATTGGTTTTATCTTCTCACTGCATTGATAATATATATTATTGGTAGGACAATTCTATAGAAAAGACAGTAGGATAATCCTTATTTACGTTATGATAGCAATTAAACAATCACATTTTAAATGATCAAGCCCAAGATATTTGAATATAAGATTTATTATATTTGAATTTATTATTTTAATAGACTATTTCTGCGAGTCTTCGTATGTGTAAGTGTAGGCATTTACCATGAAAGAGACCAAAAAGAAAAGAAGAAACATTGTTTATTTTTACCCATGAATGATTTACTTTCTAAAATTAGAAAATTTCCACATTCTTTGTCTTTAAGAGAGTTAAAACTAATCTGATATAAGAGCAGAAGAAGCTGTCGGGAATATCATTTTCCTGCATGTACATTGGTACATCTCTTTTTGAAAGGCAGTTTGTCAACATCTATCACAATATAAAATATACACATTCCTTGACCCTGGCCATTCTACTTCTAGAAATATCTGCTACAGAAATACGCATATACTGTAGAAAGTATACATACGGATGTGTGTTACAACCGTGTTCATAATAGTCAACAATCTAAATGTCCATCGATATGAAGGCTTAGATATAAAACCGAGATTGAACTGACAAATTAGAAGTCCAGGGATTCTGGCCAGGGACAGTGGCTCAGACCTGTAATCCCAGCATTTTAGAAGGCCAAGGTGGGAGGATTGCTTGAGGCCAGGAGTTTGAGGCCAGCCTGGGTAACAAAGCAAGACCCTGTCTCTACAAAAATAAAAATAAAAAATTAGCAGAGAGTGGTGGCATGCACCTGTAGTCCCAGCTACTCGGGAGGCTAGGGTGAGAGGATCACTTGAGTCCAGGAGGTTGAATCTGCAGTGAGCCATGATCATGCCACTGCACTCCAGCCTAGGCTACAGAGTGCAATTCTGTTCCCTGCCCCGCAATAAAAAGAAGTCCAGGGGTTCTTCTGGTAGCCACAATGTATGTAAACACTGGCCTCTGAGTCAATTCAAATCAACAAAAATGTGTTGAGTGTCCTCCCTATACTAGGCCTTGTGCTGGACCAGTGGTGAAGACGCAAACAAGACACTCTGGCCCTTTAGCCTGAAGAAGAAAAACCAAAACTAGATTCCATATTTTCCCAATCCAGGTAGGCTCTTAGAAGACAGCTTTTAATAACACCCATGATTTTTAGCTTATAGCTTCACCTAAAAATCATATAAAAATTATGCCCACCAAAGGCACTCGGGCAAATTTTTTTGTGTGAAAAGGAAATAAAGCTTTATTGAGTCTTTCTTTGACACTATATAATCATAGTTTTGATAATTTCCTATGTTCTCTTACAGTTTATTTTTTCTGAGTTTTCTGTCAACAACTATAATTCCTTTTTGGTGTCTTGCTAGAATTAATAAACAATTTTACCCATTATAATTTTTGTAATAATCTTCACTATAAGGAACCCATTTTCCCCAGAATTACTGGAATACCTTCCACATTTTAAAGTGAAAGTTTCTAAACCTATAAATTGTAACAAAATTTAACTAAGCACAAAATTAGGATAAGTAATAATGACTCAGTTCTGTAATCCAAGTATTAATATAAAGTAAAAATCCGAGATAAAGTTGTATAATGTAGTTATAAATAAAAAAGATTAAAATGAGTATACTAGTAGAAACAAGAACTGTTTAACATTTTTTCACATATATCTCAAAGTTTTTTTCATAATTTCATATCTTAAGGATAAATAACATGGCATAAAATCTATCATGCTAATTAGTACAGTAATTTTTGCTTAGAGCCCAAATAAAATAAAACAAAGAGCCTGAAATAAGTTTAAAGTTCCAATTCCCTTACAATTACCACTTTTTTATTGCCATTTAGTCTTAAGCAAGAATTAAGTTCATTCTTTATGTGGGCTGCAGACAAACATACTAATTTTCTCTAGTGATAAGTAAGGTTACCGGAGAATATATAAGTTAATGAGTTTGTTTTTAGTCATTTCACAAAATTTTCTCATTATTAACTCCCACTATTCTGAATTTCAGGATCTTGTCCTACAGTAGTATGTTGCCACCACCTGAACATCAGTCTAGCAGACCTTTTACCTTATTATCCAGAAAGCACACTTGGCATGAAAAGAAAGGATATCCTTGGCTAGATTTGCTTCTGTCGTGGCTGAAAAGGTGAAGTGACCTGCTCTGAAAACATAAAACCCCACTGTCTAGGGTGAAGCATTTTACCCACCAGCATAGTGGTGACATTTGGTGAAATTCTAAAAATCTTTAATTATTACTTACACTTTATGTATTTACCAAAATGTTACGTATCTCCTTGATATTTAATAAAATCAATTTTAAAATCCTATAGTTAAGATTCCTATGAACACAAGGGAAAAGGTCAAATGAGGATTTGAATGAGCATAGGCTGTAGAGAATACACAGCGCTCATACTGCAGTCTCTTTGAAGTGCATACAGTGCCAGAGAAAGTAAGTTAGACATTCAGTAATTGACATTCAGTGAAAACCACTCCTGGGATGTCAAGTGAGTGACTGCTTCCTTGATGTGGCATCTATGGCTGATCACTGATCACTCGTGGCACAGTACTGCTCTAATAATTCCATTGATTTATTGGGGGAAATTTGATATTTTATTTTTGTGTGGTACCCAGAAAGAAAAAGCTAGCTGCTGAATTAGCTTTTGAGATTCAAAGGAGAGTTAGATGAAACTAGGACACGTATGGAATTAAATACCTATAAACAGATCAATCGTTTTCTATCTATAAAACAAAAAAGTCACTTAAAAAGAAAACAGATGCTATAACTCAGAAAAAAAACTAAGCCCTGAATTATGTAAAATTTGTGCCTATAAATCAGTCTTTGCAGTGTGACATACTATAAGGATTAGTAACAACAACAACACTCTTTTCTTTCTTTCTCTTCTTCTTTATATTTTTATTTTTGACAAAGCCCTTAAACAGAATGTTGTATACATCTTGAAATTTCAGGAATAATAAACCACTATAAAAGCAAATGAAATCACAAGCCTGTACCCAAGGAAAACAATAAATAGATTTTCAAACCTCTGATTTGTTGCTCCATCAAAGCAGATATGTCCTCTTGATTAAGGATCATTTTGGGAAAAAGAGACACAGTTGATGGTCAACCTGCACCTTCATTCAGTATTTCCTACTGAAACAGATGGCATCTTGGGCGTGTTGAATCTCCCAGAATAGGTGCCTATGAGCAAGACAACTCTTAAATCTTCCAGATACCAGGAAGTGCCTTGCCCTAATTAGGCTACACTTTCCTGTTGCCTCCACATTTTCATTCTTACTCATTATTCTAGCAGTTTGGATTCTGCCCCACACCACTGGAATGAAATTGTTCTTCCCTTAACCTCTTTTGAGTCTCAATCCTGGTCCATCTTTTTGCACAGCTCCGCAGTTGACCCCGCCTCCACTTCCTCTACCACCAGCCCCACCCAGCAAAACAAACGCAGAGCCTCTTGCTCCTCCCTGGGCTTACAAGATCCTAAACCTCCCCAATTCTTCCTGGCTACTCTGCTCCTGCTCAGGCCCCTTCATACTGCTTCTCCTCTCCTCACTAGTTAAAGGGAAGGATGTACCCCATGGTTTTATCTTAAGTTCTTTTTTATTTTATTTTTGAGATAGGGTCTTGCTCTGTAACCCAGGCTGGAGTGTGGTGCAGGGAATATGGTTCACTGCAGCCACAATTTCCTGGGCTCAAGCAATCCTCTCTCCTCAGCCTCCCAAGCAGCTGGGACCACAGGGGTGTACCACCACACCTGGCTAATTTTATTTTCATTTTTTTGTAGAGGTGGGGTCTCGCCTTGTTGCCCAGGCTCATCTCGAACTCTTGGGCTCAAGTGATCCTCCCACCTCAGCCTCCCAGAATGCTGGGATCACAGATTTTAACCACCAGACTTGGCCTATCTTAAGGTCTTGTCACTTTTCATTTCACATGCATTTCAGCTCACACATATGTTAATCTCCATGAGTGTCTCCTGGCAGGTACTCAGTCAGTGTCTGTGAGATGAGTCTCACCTTTATCCATCTGGCTACCTTTCATAGAAGAGACTATCCCATCTGGATCTCCATCCAACAACCTTCCTAAAGATCAGACCTGCAGTTAAGACTGCCGACCCGTTCCCTCCTTGGGAAGTTACTCTTTTTTTTTTTTTTTTTTTTTTTTTTTTTTTTGAGACGGAGTCTCGCTGTGTCGCCCAGGCTGGAGTGCAGTGGCGCGATCTCGGCTCACTGCAAGCTCCGCCTCCCGGGTTCACGCCATTCTCCCGCCTCAGCCTCCGAGTAGCTGGGACTACAGGCGCCCGCCACCACGCCCGGCTAGTTTTTTGTATTTTTAGTAGAGACGGAAGTTTGTCCCAAGACTGCTTCTAAACTGAATTCAGTGCTCTGTAATACCTCTCTGCTTCACCAAAACTGGTCATTTTAATCTACCCTGGAGTCAGAAGCAGGACAGTCCTCCTAGACCTCACACCTGGAGAATGCTTCCTGCCTTAAAGACTCTCCTCCAGCATCCCTTCTCTTGTAAAGGCTCCCCAAAACCAGTGTGCAGGCAGGCAGGCCCTCTTCTCCGCATCCCACAATGCCTTGTTTCCCTTACTCCCTCGCTGGGAAGGCCTCCAGGCAGGGTATGTGTGTGTGCACGCACGTGTGTGTGTGGTGTTAAACACACACATTCCCATCCTCCTAGTAGCACCGAACAGAGTGGTGCCTGACATCTGAAAAGGCAAGGTCTCTTCTGTGCACTTCTAATGTCCATAGTTAAGTTTTCAATAGGCACCTCAAACTCAGCATGTCTGAAGTAGGCCCCCATCCTCCCGCCCCAGAACCCACTCCTCCTCCTCAGTCCCTCTCTCCCCTAACTGACCCACAACTTCCTAGTCATCCAATGCATTTGCTCCTCCCTCTCCCACTTCCTCATCCCACAAATGCCCCCTTTGCCTCTCCACTGTCTCCCTCCTGCTCTGCGTTCCAAAGGTCATTCCTTCACACTGGCCTCCCTCACTCTGCATACACCACTCCCCTGTCCATGCTACTTTTTTATAAGTCTATATGTCTAAAATCCAGATCCAGTCGCAGTCACTAAGATCTTTTAAAACTTCCATGGCTCACCTCTGCATTTGGATTTTTATCCTATCCAAATGTGAAATCACCTACATGTTCCTGCAAATTTATCCCTCGGGGTCACTTTGCCACCCAAGGAGATTCCCATGGGTTTATATCCCTTCCTCTGGCCCCTTAGGCACTCAGCCAGCTCTTGTTTTCTTCTAGACTATCATCAACCATTATGGGTCCTTCTTTTCCCCACAAAAGACTGATAACATAAAGCAATCTCTTTAGCTCAGAAGGCCACCTGTCTCAGAACTGCATTCTAAGTGCACTACATCATTATTTTCTAGATTCCCCCCACCTCCCACAACTCTCCTCTGGCCCAACTCTCATTGTTCAATGTACATGCCCAGAATTGTCCAATGCATTGTCTTCACCCTAACTGTGACCTCAACCTGCAATGCTTTCCCCCCACCCAGTATGCCAGCTAACTTCTAACATCCTCCTAGAGGCCACCCAAATACCATCTCTTCCAGAATGTGTTCTTCCAAAACCCCACTAGTCAAATTTACCTTCCTTCCTCTGTTCTCTAGTTCAGAGGTTTTCAAAGATGATGTGCAAGATGATTTGGGGAGTATAGTAAGAAAATGTTATAATTCATATGTAAATTGCATTTACATATAAATTTAATGCAAATGTTATATGTGTTTTATAATATAATGTTAGCACAATAATACAAGTATATAACATAAATATATAAATAAGCAAATATTCCTCTAGTGGAAGTTGCACAAGAGTATTTTACTAAGAGAGGTATACAATCAAAAAAAGTTTAGAGACTACGACTCTAGCTTAACATTTTTCACTATGAGCTTCTTATTTAAGGTAATTTTGACTCTCTCTGTCTCTCCTGGTTTATGAGTTCCCATGTAATAGAAAGAACATGGCTTTGGAGTCAGACAGAAATAGGTTCAAAGTTGGGTCTGTTGGTTACTAGCCATGTTGGTTACTAGCCACTATCACTAGTCTGATAGAAAACTCAGACTATCCCTCTGAATTTTCTTCAGGATTACAGGGGAAAATGCATATATATAAAATGTGTCTATGTAAATGACAGATACATACAGGTCCTTGAATAACATCATCTTGTTACAGCATTGATGAGAAAAAATATCAATATCTGGCCAGGGCCACTGTCATGTGGAGTTTGCACAATCTCCCTATGTCTGCGAGGGTTTTCTCCAGGTGCTCTGCTTGCTTCCCACACCCCAAAGATGCACACATTCAGTGAACTGGTGTGTCTCCATGAGTGCTACGTGAGTGCAACTGTGTGTGTGCATGCACCCTGTGATGTGACTGCGTCCTATCCAGGGCTGGTTCCCACCTTGTGCCCTGAGCTGCTGGGATGGGCTCCAGCCACCCAGGACCCTGAACTGAATAAACGAGTAAATCATTATCTTACTAGTTTTTATTAATCTTTCTTAAACATCTAGATAGCTCCCATTTACTTTAATGTTTAATATGATAAGCATTTTGGTCTTTAGTTAGAAGGTTAGTGATTTTCCTGTTGCCAGAAATATGCTGTAGGAATTTAACTCTTTTTATCAATTGGCTGATGGTAAAATTGGTTTGTTGTACACTGTTTTGCTTAAAGTCACAGTTTCTAAAGACCTATCAATGATGACATTCACTGAGGACTTACTGTGTAAAAAAACTTACTCAGGGCCTAGAGTGAGGGTTCATTCTCTTTTATGTCATTCTTCAACTCACTTTGCAAAGCTCCTTACATGCTTTATTGAATTGAATTCTCAATAATAACCTACCAGTGTGTCTAGAGGAAGCAGCTGAGGCTGGCTACGTAACAACTAAGAAGTGGTAGAATCAGATTCAAACCTAGGTGTGACTGGCACTGAAGCCCTAGCTTTTTCCACCACATGAAGTGTCTCCGGGTCACAGAGGGGCCAGTCGCCTGCATAGCTGGGGTGGAGACACACAAATGGAAAGCCATAGCAGAACTAAGATGTGTTTAAGAGACGGATGGAGAAAATGTTACAGTGGCAAGGAGGAAACAGACATTAGTTCTGCTCCCATGAAATCAGGAAGGGTTTCACAGAGATGGTGACACTGTAGTTGTCTCTTGGCTTATATGAATCTGCCACAGAGAGAGACCTGCAAGGCACTCTCAGCAGCAAGGCTGTGGGCAGTAACATGGAGACACAGAAACCCTTTGACTTACTGCAAGGAGTATGGGTGATGGGACCAAAGGTAGGAAAGTTGGGGAAACAGAGCTGTGACAGGAGATAATGGCAAAAAGGTGGGGTAGGGTCGTATTCCAGAAGCAATAGAGTTGGCAGGAGTTTTTAAGCAAGGCAGAAGACAGATCAGATCTGTGCCACAGAACACTAACTCCAGTGCTAGCATAGAGCAGGAATTCTGGAAACTAAAACCACTTGAGGAATCTTTTTTTTATTTTAATAGTGTGGTTTGTCCCATTGTTGTGAATGTTAATTTGAATTTAGTTATGGTGGGTTGCCAGGTTCCTCCACAGTACTTATTTTTTGTCCTTTGTAAATAATAAATACCTGCTGGTGGAGGATGATGTGAAATCACATTCCTCAACAAACCTTCATCACTAGTTACAGCATCCATTGGTTTTCTAAATCCATCATTCCAGCTATATTTAATACTTGGCTTTCTACACAAGGAAGAGCTTTGCCTTCTCCCCATTGAGTTATTTATATCACTATGGATGCAAGGATTTTTATTTTATTCTACAGATTATAATTCATGCTCAAATTATCCCAGATGTGGCCAATGGAAGTCCCTTCAAGCCAGCTCTCATGTCATTTTAATATCTCCCCTTATTCTTTAAGCACTGCTATATTTTCTAGCACAAGAAGATATTCCAGATGTATCTTGTGCTTTCACTGCCACAGGCCTAGAATCAGCTATTTCTCCAAGGAGTTCTGGTCTTTTTTGTGGAGAACAGTCTTTAGAAACTGAATTCTGGGTGCTAGTCATGTTTCTGGTGCTGCTGTGTCACTGCTTTCTTAGTTCTCTCAACAGAAAGAGCAAGGAAATTTTGTGTGTGTGTGTGTGTGTGTGTGTGTACTCATTTATAGATACCTATGTCTATATTTCTATGATAATTTTTAAATGCAGATTTTGGGGCTTCACACCTATACCTACTGAATCAGAATCCTTAGGAGTGGGCTCATAAATCTGAATTTTTTGTTTAAGTTTCACCAGGTTCTTGAGCAGAGGATGGGCTAGGGGAGTAACCATCAAAGCCGGAAGACCAGTCAGTACTCTACTGCAACCATCCACACAAAACCAGGGATGTGGACCAGGGCAGAAGCAGTAAGACAGAGAGGCCAAGATTAACTGCACTTGGGGTTCCCTGGACAATGAGAATGAAGAGGGAAGGAGTATCTAGGCACTCACTGTTTCCCGCCTGGATCGCTGGGATCGTGTGGCCTGCACTGTCATTTACGGAGTAAGCACTCAACACATGTTTGTTTAATTTCAGTATCTTCTCATTTTTCTCCCATAGATTATTAAAAAATCCAAGTTGCTGACATTCTGGGAAGAAAATAATTATACATTTATAGAATTTATATATATAATTTATATCTCTTCTATTACATTTTTATCATATGGACTAGAAACTGAATTTCACTCAAGGCAAAGACGATGACCTGCAAAGTCATTATCAGTAGGCCAGCCCCTCACATACATAAACAGGGCCAGTCAAAGTGAATGTGATCATATCCACTCTGCAGAAAAATAGGTCTGCAAGTCTTTTCACCAAGAAGCAACATCTGTAACAATATCTCTTATTGTCCCAAGAAGAAAAAAGAGCTAGAGTCTGCTAGAGATAGAAGTCATAAAGCTGAAAGGACTGCCTACTACCACTGCAGCATAAAACTCACTGGAGCATGAGGAAAATATATAAAGCAGATGTAAGAAGAAAAGTAAACCTAAAAGGAAATGACCCTTGGACATTCTTATTGCTATAACAGAAAGCTTAAAATCCAGATAAAAGTACAGTCCAGAGAAAAATCAGCATTCGCAGTGTTTATGTAGTAAAAGCAATTCATCAATGACCTCTTATTGCTAAACCCACTGTGCCCCTTTCCAGACTCACCTTCTTCTACTCTGCTGAGTCTGCTGAGCATCTTCTTGACATCTCTCTGTTCTGGATTCCAGGGCATTCTACTTCCCTGGTTTACCTCCTACCCCTGTGACCATTCCCATCTTTCATAGACACCCCTTTATCTGCTGGTTTCTAAAAAGTTGATCTTTCTCAAAGTCCTGACCCTGGGATCTTCTCTTTCCTCCCTACCCTCTCTGGGTATCTCACTCACTCCTACACACACACTGAAACTCTCACAGCTCTCTCCTGAGCAAAGGCCCATATAAATGTACAACCACCTCTCGGATGTCTCACAGACACCTCCATCTAAACATGTTCAAAGCTGAACTCATCTCCCCTGACCCCGAACCTGCTCCTCATTCTGTTTCAGTGAATGGTCATCACCATCCAACTAGCTGACTAAGTCAGAAACTTGACCGCTACCTTACACCTACCTGCCTTCTTTCTACCCCACTCCCAATGCCCTCCCCCATATCCAATCCATCACCAGGAATCTAGAGTCTCCAGAATGTATTCATAGTTCTCCTTGCGTGCTACCACAATTACTTCACACCTGGATTCCTTCGAGTGCTTGCAGACTTGTTTCCTCCAATCCATTATCCACACTGCAGCCAGAGTGACAGGTATAGAGCCTAAATCTAATGATGCCCCTTCTTCCAGAAAGCCTTCCCGAACCACCACCCACCTCCCATGAATGGGCTAGGAGTATGTCCTGAGGCTCTCACACACTTTGGGTAACTAACCATATCCAGCTGTGCATGTGTGGACTCCTGCCCTCGTGACTGCAAGTTCCTTGAGAGATGTGAGCTGTGTGCTGCTGGGTCCCCAGTGCCTCACACAGAGTATGGCACACAGGAGGCACTCAAGAAATCTTTGTTGTAAGTCATTTTCCTTAAGGGGTTCTTAACCTGGGGGTCCATGTACCCTTTTATAGATTTCAGGAGGTTGATGAACTTAGATTAAAAATTATACCTTTATTTTCACTAACTTGTAACAGACTAGGATATCCTATCATTCTCCACAAACCATAGAAGTATCAGCAGTACCTGTGACTCTGTGACTGGTAAAAACACAGAATTTTCATATCACATTACATTTATTGCAGATATCTCAAACATCAGGCATATTCATTGCTACTTTTAAATCATAGTAATTATAACAACTGCTAAACCTTTTAATTGTATGTGTTAATAAAGAAGCACATATACTATACACCCACATATTAAAACTATTTTTATAACTATATTTCAAAAGAATTACTTTCCTATAGGATATATGTATATATTTTACTTTATACATGAGAAAACACTACTCTGTGATGGCGGAAGTATAAATCGACACAATCGCTTTGGTCTCAAACTCCTGGTCTCATGTGATCTGCCCACCTCGGCCTCCCAAAGTGCTGGGATTACAGGAGTGAGCCACTGCATCTGGCCAGATACAACCACTTTGGAAAACCATTTGACAGTATCTAGCAAGGCACCCTGTGCACCCTGTGACCTGACAATACCACTCCTAGGTGGAACTGCATGTATGTTCACTTGTGCTAGAATGCTTGTACCACTAGCCAAAGGAAACTGCACACCATCCAAATGCCCATAAACAGTAGAACAGATAAACTCCAGTATTTCCACACAACAAAAAATACAGAACTGAGAATAAGCATGTAGAAACACAAATGAATCTCATCAACATAATATTGATTGAAAGGAGCCAGGCACAAAAGAATGCAAACTGTACCATTCCTGTTAAAAGTACCTTAAGCAAAACTAATCTATGCTCTTAAAAGTCAGGATGGAGGTCGCCTTTGCATGGGGATTGTCACTGGAAAAGGGCATGAGGTGCTGTCTGTGGTGCGGGTGGTATTGATTTCCCGATGTGAGCAAGGTTACAGGTGTGTTGGGTTTGTGAGAATTGAGCCAGGTGTGCACTATGATATACGTACTTTTCTGTATCTGTATTACACTGCAATAAAAGTGTAAAACAGAAAAAACAAGCCTATTATTCTGAGATGGGGTCTATAGGATTCATAGCCTGTCAAAGGGAGTACAAAAAAGAAGTCCTACTCTAAGCAGAAATTCTAAGGGGATCATCCAAAAACAAATAAAAGTCATGCACAAGTCTTTCATTTATTCATTCAACAAACACTTCTTAAGCATCTTCTACATGCCAGGCTCCATTATAAGAACTGTAGGCAGAGCAGTGAATGAAACAGCCCTGCCCAAATACAGCTTATATCTTAAAGAGACAAGATGGATCAAAAGAATTACTAAGGAAAAAAATAAAACAAGGATGGGCAATAAGGAATGTGTTAGAGAAGAGTCTGAATTTTAATTAGGGTAATCAGTTAAGCTAACACTGCTCAGGCACCTAAAGGAAGTGAATAATGTCATGTGAATATCTGAGGAGACAAGGATCCAGGCATAAAGAGTGCAAAGAGTGCAAAGGCCCTTCAGCAGAAGAGCACCTGGGTATTCAAGCAGCAGCTAGAAGGCCAGTGTGGCTGGAGCGGATCAAGGAATGTAGAGAAAATGGATTGGATCACAGAGGTAAAAGGGGCCAAATCCCCAAATAGGGACTTAGAAGCTATAACAAGGACTCTGGCTTTTACTCTGAGGGTCCAAGGCAGAGAACTTACATGACCTGACTTACATGGATGGTGCAAAAGTAATTGCAGTCTTTGCCACTGAAAGTAATGGCAAAGACTGCAATTACTTATTGTAACCAGATTACTCTGGCTGCTGTGTTGAGAATAGAACGGAAAGGCAAGGACGGAAGCAGGGAAGAGGCAGTGGGCAAGAGGTCTCAGGGAAAGAGCATGGCATGAAGAGAAAAGGAGAGAACAGATGCCTGCACTTCAACCTGGGTAACAGAGCGAGTCTCCATCTTAAAAAACAAAACATACCATTATTATCATTGTTGTTGCTGCTGCTGTCATCGTTACTGAACCATTTGAGAGTAATCTGCAGCCATCATGATTCTTCACTCCTAAATATTTCAGCACACATCTTCTAAGATAAGTACATTCTCTTATATAACTGCATTGCTACAATCAAATTCAGAATATTTTACAGTGACACAAAGCTGTTACCTCATATATAGTCCCATATTCAAATTTCACCGATTGTCCCAATACTGTTGTATATAGCAACCCCTCTCCACCCAATCCAAGGTCACACATTGCATTTAGTTCTATAATTCTAGTCTTCTTTAACCTGGACAGTCCCGCAATCTGTTTTTGTCTTTTACAAGAATAACATTTGTTGCCAAGTCCAGACCAGTTAAATTGTAGAACGTCCCTCAATTTGCATTGGTCTGTTTCCTCATGATTAGATTGAGGCCATGCATTTTTGGCAAGAGAATCTGATCAGTGACATTGACTGGTCCCTGTATGTATCAGGTAGGCCTAGGGAGAGTAGGCAAAGGGCAGGGGAGGTAAGATAAAACCAGGGGATCACCATGATGAGGAAAGAAAAGGATGGGCACTGAGTAGAAGGTGATCAGCTGACCCAGTGCTGTGAAGAGGTTAAGCACGACATGGCTCCACCTAGCAATGGAGGTCACTGAAGCCGCTCCAGAGAACTCCAGGGGCCAGTGGAAGCAGAAACCAGTTCACTATGTTGAAAACTAAATGAGACATAAAGAAAAGAGAGAAAGTAATGCAGACAACTAAGAACCTCAGGACTTTAACTTAGAAGAGATTTTGGAAGGATCTTAGGGATTTACAACTGAGGAAACTGAGGCCCAGAAAAGGTAAGTGCCACGCCCAGAGTCACATGTCTGGTTAGAGACAGAGCCCATGCGGTGTTCAACCCCATGGGACCCCAATCCCCATGCACAATGCCATGCTCCCTCTTCTGAGAAGTCTAGCATTGAAGGAAAAGAGGAGAAAGGAATCAGAAGAAAAGGTTAATAAAAACAAAGTAGAAATACTCCTGCAATGATCTTCCTGAAATGTAAATTGGCCTTGTCTTGCCTTGTTTAAATGAACTCACTGGTCCCCATAACTTGTGGAATGCGCGGTAAATCTCTTAGCCATCTAGCTCCAGCCCACTTAATCCAGCTTCATCTCCCACCATACCCTCCTCACTCTCATCTGTCATTCTGGTAACACTGAGCTACTTATTCTTGCTTCAGGGGACCCTGCTATTTTAAGCCCCTGAGCCTCTGCACAAGCTGTTCCTGCCCCGTCGTTCCCTCCTTCCCCATTCTTTTTCCACCTCCCTGCCAAACCGCTCTTCAGCCTTCAAAAGTCACTTTCTCCAGGGGTCTTCCCTCGAACCCCTACTTCTGTATCTTCGGGTGAAACTCTTTTGGGCCAGGAAAGACAAATTTAGTTAGAGCTGGCAGGTGCTACCTTACAATCTCTGCAGACATCTGGACTTCACTTCCCTCTTACAAACATTCCAACATATTTTCAAAAGTTGCTTAAAAGACAATATTTCTTACATTGAAAGGGATGCAAATCATGATTTTTCTCATAATACAGTCAAAATATCTGAAGCACAAACATTCCAAAGGAATGCCTCATTCATTGTAAGAGCCATGGCCATATTCCAGTAGGAAACATTATGTCTTCAATGGCTGTATTTTCCATCCAGACCAGTAGAGAAGTACAAGGAAGAAGTCAAATCAAATTTGGTGTCTAAGAACACAGCAATAATCACTCATTATTGCTATTCAAATATTCTTTTTAAAAAGAAGATTCTGAATCCTGCCTCTCAATGCCAGCTGAGAATAATATTTTTGGGTTTTATCTTCACAAAGTATGTATAAAATGAGTTCTATAGAAATCTCACCCCTATTGCTCCTTCCAAATAATTCAAAATATAAAGAATAAGTAAAAATATCCAAAGCATTTACTATGCCCATGACAAGGTGCTAGGCACAGGGACATACACATGAAATTCAAAGTAGATGGAAACATGGGTAAGTCAACAAATGCAACATGATGCAATGACTCCAGAAGGGAGGAATGTGCATGGTAGCCCAGATGCATAGAGAAAGGAGGACAAGACAGTCTTGAGCTATTAGATAAGGCTTCAGGGAGAGGTGACACTTGCATTGACATTGAAGGAAGTGAAGGACTGTACAAGTAGAGAAAGGAGGGATCATTTCAGGCAACCAAAATGATACATGCAGGGATGAGCAAACACAAAATAGGATGCCAGAACTGGCATCCTTCAGGGAACTGCAAGGTGTGTGATGTGGCTGGAGGATGTTAAGACAGGGAGAGACATCAGGCTGGAAGAGAAGCCAGGGAGAAGATCATAATAGACCATGGAGAACATCCTGTGGGAGTTTAACTCTCATCATGCAGGCAATAAGGAACCTTAACCAGGTTTTAAATCTAGCCTTAGGAAAATTCATTTTCAAAATGTGTTAGATAGCTACACTCACTAAATCACCCAAGGGTTCACTTGTAAAACCTTTTCACTCATTGCCATGGTTGATGTTCAGCAGGTATGCACCAGTATCTCTACCAGTTAAAATATGGAACTATTTCTTTACCAGTTGGTAATTAACCTCTGTCCCTCATCTCCACCTCCACTACCTTGGCCGCTGTGCCAGCTCCAGGAAGCCTCCTGTAAGTACCATCAAGCCACCTCCCCAGTGCCTGCCAATATCAGCCTCATTTCCATCTGCACTCCTCTAACCCACCACCCCTGACACCAGACCAGCAGGGGATAAAAAAACCCTTAATAGTAGCACTGGCACCCCAGTGGGTAAACAATGCCCAACTGGTCTTCCAAGACTGTGGCCACCAGCCATTGCGTAGCACTGTCCAGAGACACTTCAGCATGGTCTCTTATGAGAAGTGAAAACTCCATAATATATATCACCAATTTTTTTTTTTTTTTTTTTTTTGAGATGGAGAGTCACTCAGCCACCCAGGCTGGAGTGCAGTGGTGCAATCTCAGCTCACTGCAACCACTGTTTCCTGGGTTCAAGTGATTCTCCCATCTCAGCCTCCTGAGTAACTGGGATTACAGGCACCCGCCATCATGCCCCGCTAAGTTTTGTATTTTAGAAGAGACGGGGTTTCACCATGTCCACCAGGCTGGCCTTGAACTCCTGACCTCAGGTGATCTGCCCACCTTGGCCTCCCAAAGTGCTAGGGTTACAGGTATGAGCCATCGCACCTGGCCATATCGCCAATATTTTTAATGTAAGCCCTTTTAGTATCCCTTTACTTACCTTTTCTTGTCCTCAACTCAGTATTTCTCATCACTGTCCTTTTCTGTGCATCAAGAAATCATTTGCCTTCTCTTCTAATCCACCTTCTGTAGTAAAGTTGCCATTTATTCTCTCCCAGTCTAGTCCCTCCTTATTAGGGGTGGGGGATCTTCTCTAAAGGGGAAGCCCTTTGAAACACTGTCCCACCCTCCAGGCTACAGCTGTTTGGACCCGGTGGACATCCTGACCCATGACAGGGCAATTAGATTCTCTTTCCTGGGAATTTGGAATTAAGACTCAAAAGATTGATTCAGTTGATTTTGTAGGACCAAGATTGATTGTACTCAGGGGACTGAGGTGGATTTTTGGGAGGGCGGCCATGTGCAAAATGAATCCTTAAGTTAAGCTGCCAGAGAAAATCAAAGCATGTATTGTCCAGAGAGAAGCAGAGATGTGAATCCCTGGGTTGCATAGGGACACTTGCAAGAGAAATAAGTAGAGAAAGAATGGCTGCCTGATAGTGTGCAGTGACTGATAGTGTGCACTCCCTGTAATTGAGTTCCAAAAGGTTTTCTTTCCACCTTGTAATCTCCTCAACTGTACTTCTTTGAAAAAGTTTCTTGCAACTGATGATCCTTACTTAGAAGACATCTTGTCATTTGTGAGTCTTGTTTTATTCCTATCCATAAAATCAACTCATAACACAGAAAAATGTTTTCCTGGCATTATTAAACAGCAGTTAAACTAAAAATGAAGGTTCATGCCTTAAAATAATTCCCCGTAGCCTTAGAAAAATTCTCTAACCAGCCTATTAAGGAATTACCAGTCCAGAGAGAGCTCCTTTCACCTCCAGGAGGTAAGCTGGCCTGCTGCTCCCCTCCTCTGTGTTGATGGGAAAGGGAGTAGCAGGCAGCAAACCAGTGGACAATCCCAGAATCCTTCAAATTCCAGTTGAGGCCATCCAGATGCCTGCCTCCCTTAAGGGAAAGAAAGGAATGAACTGATAAAGGGGTAGAGATCAAAGGGCACCCTCTGTTACAACTCCCCCTGCTTTCCATACCACTCACTTCCTCAGCTGGCTCAACAGACCTGTGTCCAGCAGCAAGGCTGATGCTTATAAAATCATTTTTAAGAAGCAAAAACCTTTGGGAGTAAACAAATCCAATGGATAGACTGTTATTGGTCCCTAAACCAGCAGTTACTAAATACTGCACTCACTCTTCAAGTTATAGTTTACTTTATAAATACATAAAAATCTACATGTCATTCATTAGCTCTAATAGCATCTTTACAAATATAGAATAGCAACCAAAGCCTATGGTTTCTATTTCTTCTAGGTTAATCTCTTTAATGGTTATTTCCATTTCTGGGGCCCCAAACATTCAGCATCTTCTACATGGGAGAAGTTAGTCCCCTGCTGGCTGAATTCAAAGGCTGTGGGCATCCAAGATAATTTCATGGAGAAAAAGTAGTCTTTTCAACAAACGATGTTGGGACAACTAGATATCCACATGCAAGAGAATAAAGTTGGACCCCTACCTCACACCATATATAAAAATTAACTCAAAATAGATAATCTACCTAAATGTAAGAGCTAAAAGTATAAAACTCTTAGAAGAAAACATAGGAGTAAATCTTGATGACATTGGATTAGGTGATGGTTGCCTAGATATGACATCAAAAGCTTAAAAAAAGAAAAAATTAATAAATTGGACATCAACAAAATGAAAAACTTTTGTACTTCCAAGGGTACCACCAAGACAGTGAATAGGACAACTCACTGAATGGGAAAAAATCTGCAAATAATATATAAGGGACTTATACCCAGAATATGTAAAAACAAACAAAAAAAACTTTTAGAACTCAACAATAAAAAGACAAACTGATTAAAAATGGGTAATGGATTTGAATAGATGTTTCCCCAAAGAAGATATACAAATGGCTAATAAGTTTATGAAAAGATGATCAATATCATTAGTCATGAAGGAAATGAAAATTAAAACCACAATGAGATATCATTTCACACCCAGCAGCATAGCTATAATACAAAAAGACAAGCAGTAATAAATCTTGACAATGATGTGAAGGAATTGGACCTCTCATACATTGCTGGTGGGACGGTAAAATGGTGTGGCTATTGTGGAAAACAATTTCACAGTGCTTCAAAAAGGTGTTCAGATCCACACCTTGAGGATAGGAGAAGCTGCAGGATAGTGTTGCCTAATTAGGGTTGCTGCCATGGGAACAGCTTTTCACCTATCACAGTGTAATCCGCATGTCTGATTGATGTGGTTGGTGGGACTGATATAATTCTTTATTCAGCGCAATGTTTTCAAGCAGTGACCATTATGTGGTAAAAGAAAACACAGTCATGTTTCTTTTCTTTTTTTTTTTTTTTTTTGACAGCGTCTCACCCTGTCGCCCAGGCTGGAGTGCAATGGTGTGATCACAGCACATTGCAGTCTTGACCTTCCAGGCTCAAGTGATTCCCCTGCCTCACCCTCCCAAGTAGCTGAGACCATAGGCACATGACATCATGCCTGACTAATTTTTAAATGTTTTGTAGCGATGTGGTCTCCCGATGTTGCCCAGGCTGGTCCTCAATTCCCAGACTCAGATGATCCTCCCACCTCAGCCTCCCAAAGTGCTGGGATGACAGGATTGAGCCCAGTCTCATATTTCTGAATTAAAAATTAGATTCATGATGTGACAAAAACAAGTATATCCACAACAATAACTGAATGGAATATTTGTGACTGTCCTTGGAAATCTAGGACATATGTTACCAAAACCCATGAGGCATCAATGACCTGGATGAGAATTACAATGACCTTGGTCTTTCTCTGGCTATCTATACCAGAATTTTGGGCACATTAAGTTTCTTCCCACTCTGACACTTTTGCACATAACCTCTTCTCTGCCACTACATCTTCACCTGGCTTCCCCTTCACACCCTTCAGGTCTCTGCTTAAATGCCATCTCCCTAGAGAGCTGCTCTGGAAATCTTGCCTAAGGTGGCTTCCATACCCCCATTCAACTCAGTTTCTCTGTGATTATTTTTCTTCTTAGCACTTATCACAACCTATAGTCACCTTATTTTCTTGCGCATTCACTGTTGGCTATCCCTATCAGAAAGTAAGCTTCAAGGCAGTAGAAACTTTGTCATATTCACTGCTACACCCCCTGCATCTGGCACGTTATAGATGTAAAATGAGTTTTTGATGAATTAACAAATACGAAAGAATAAATTACACCCAACTTAGAGAAAAAATAAATCTTAATAAAAATCACCAAATAGACTACAATTAATAAAAATAGCAATAATGCAATCATTCATGAAGATCATTATAAGCTTCCATCAAAAGCTTTCACTTCACGCTCTTTCCAATACACAGAGTAAGTGGGATCCAAAGAGCAGAAGGATGGTCCCATTGAGTAACTATGATTAAACCTCTTTCCCTCTCAGAGCCATACCTGTAACATGAGAAGACCTATTTCTCAGTGTTGGGGGTGGGAGAATTCAATAGGATGACATATATATGAAGTGTCTGGTACAGAGCAAGCACTCAAGTTAATATGGATTTGATTCTTTGTGGTTACCTCCATGTTTCTCTTATTCAAACTGGTCAAGGGACTAAAGAATATAAAATCACATCTCTAGGCCTTCATGTGAACCTGCTTACCTGACACTCCAGACCCAACCATGGCTGTTAGACAAGTCTCTTCAAATCCAACAAGTTCAATTGTATTTGCAGTGCTAGATTATTTGAGCCATGTCACAATTTTGACTAAAATAATTTTTTTAAATTAAAATCTCCAACAGATCATTGTTCTAAAGCTGTGGATATTTCTCTTTTTCAAATTTTTTCTTTTCTTTTTTTTTTTTCCTTGAGCCGGGGCCTCACTCCTGTCGCCCAGGCTGGAGCGCAATGGCACAAGCCCAGCTTACTGCAATCTCCACCTCCTGGGCCAAAGAGATTCTCCTGCCCTAGGTCCCTGAATAGCATGGACCACAGGCCCTGCTACCATGCCCAACCAGCCCTTGTATTTTCTGTAGCGATGGGGTTTTGCCATGCCACCCAGGCTGGTCCTGAACCCCCAAGCTCAATTGATCTGCCCACCTCGGTTTCCCAAATTGCTGGGATTAGCCCGGCCAAGCTGGGGATGTTTTTAAAGTAAACTTAAACATGGTTCCATTTCCAGGCAGAATTCTAATGATCTACTTCAGATATTCTTGAATAAATCAAACAGTTTATAGACCAACAGAGGATAAGCGGAGTTACAAAGAGTAACAACTTACTACCTTCTGGTTAGGAAGAAGTCACAGTTACAGGGACCACAATGACAGAAAAATAAGAGGCCACAGAGCAGTGAAGCCAAAGCTTGGAGCTTTGGAATCAGACCAATCTGGGTTCCAATTCCCATTCTACAGTCTGCCAGACAGTGACAACAGGCAAGATCCTCAACCTCTCTGGGGTTAGCAACAGTGCCTATCTCACTGGATTGTGAGAGCGTGGATCAGATCAATCCATACACACATTTAGTTCTGAGTTTGGCACTCATGAGATGTTAGCTCTGGTTATAAGATTCATTCTCTGCATCAAGGGTCTTATATATGCTTACAAATGAAAACAGAATGAAAGGATAGCCCTAAATGATACATATGAAGTGAGCAGCGTCGGTCACAAAACACACAAAGTTTTGGAAGTGCAACGCGCCCCTTCATCGGAGGATGGTGCGAGGTCTCATGGGAGAGGTAAGACTGCAGAAGATGGGGCCTTGCAGGATGCAGATGCAAACAGGACCCTGGTGCTGTGCACTTACCATTGGCCAAACATTTTTGTATGTAATCCCCACAACAAACTACAAAGGAGATACCTTTAAAACTCCATTTTATAAGTGACAAATTGTTTCACTGACGAGACAGTTAAGACTCAAAGAGGTTCAGTAAAGTCGCCAGCTGGTGGCAGACCTAGGTTGAAACTCAAGTATGACTGAGAGCAAAGCCCAAGCTCCCACCGCTATGCCATTGGAGGGGTGGGGTTGGACAGACAGAGAAGGGCCAGCGGGGAAGATGAATCATTCCAGTGTGAGGCAGGGAAGAACAGAGTCATCATATGGCAAGTGGGAAGCAAACAATTTATGATTTTTTAAAAAAGGAAAATAAGGATAGGATGGTAGGTTAGGAGAGAGAACAGAAAGCTTAGGAATCTGGACTTCTGCCTGTGAGCAACGATGAATCATTGTTTTGTTTTGGGGGGTGTGTGTGTGTTTAGTGAAATACTACTTCTACCACAACTAAGAATATTTATTGAGCACCAACTAACGGCCAGGTCCTACACTAAACCCTTTGCATACATTTTTTTCTAATAGTTACAACTCTGCAGTTTAGGTATTGTTACTCCCATTTCACAAATAAACAAGGCCCTGAGAAGTGAAGCCGCTCACCCAGATACCTCCAGTAAAAGGCAGAGCAGGATTTATACCCAAGTGTGCATGATAACAAAGTCAGTGCCCTTTCCCCTAAAGCAGCATTGTAGATAAACCTCCTTTGCAACTGGGAGCCAGAAAATGAGGGAGAAGAACCTGGAGACAGGGAACTAGTCAGAAGCAATACATATAGGGGTCCAGAGTGAGGAGATAAACGTCTCAACTGAAATCACTGTGAAAATGGAAGGGAAGTAACAGAGGATGAATGTATTCATGGGCTTTTCTTTCATTTACTCCCATTCTGTGTCATGTTCTACTACCTAAAGTAGAATCCAAGTTAGTAATTATCCCAGTCTCTATTACTGTCCTTGTTATCAAGCCCTGATTTGCATCTTGTTGTTAGCCCAATAGCAAATATTACTTTAAGTATTCACTTGTTCTATCACAATGTTATCAGGTCCAAAATATGGCATCATCTTCTAATCTGTTACCTGAAATGAAAGGTAATCATTCAAGAGAATAAAACTAAGCCTCCACATTCAGTAAATTATATTATGCCTCACATACCAACATCTTCAAAAATCTGACTTAAACATATAGCCTGTCAAAGCAGAAGGACACATATGCTGAGCCCTAATGAACTCTGCCAAAACCTGCATTATTATTAGGGTTCATTATGATCATGGAGATCACATGGTTTTATAAAATGGAGTGTGTTATCAATACTTGTCGGGCTGCTTTCTAGTTAATATTCTAGGCAAAGCAACACAAAAAATAAAGCAGTACAGATGTATGCACATGAATATATCTTTCAAACTAATGAAAAAGCTATGTACCAAGTGGACAATTACTTACGCTATCTCACTTGATTGAAACAAGAGTTAGAAACGAACAAGTTTTGATATTCATGTAATGATTCAATAAAAAACCAAAATATTTCTGCATTAGAACCTTAGCTATAGTCCTCTCCATTTAATAACAAACTTCAATATTTCAGGTGGAAGAACACATGGAAATGAGTTAAAATTCATAAGGACAAAAAAATTGTGCATTGTGGTTTGTGCAGCGCCTTCACCAGAAAAAGATATTTACATACATAAGACAAAGCAAAAGAACAGCATAAACATTCCAATTTTATAGCTCTTAATTCCATAATAATCTGTGGTTTGTGTTTTTTAATTCATTAAACTTAATTTTATTCTTATGTACAAAGACATATATGGATGTTAAAGAACTCTACTCTGCTCACCTGTACATACTCTGACCCAACCAAATATTGTGGAGAATTATGAATACAGTCTTTTCTCTGAAATCAGCCTTACTACTATGTCACTAAGGTAGTTTAATAAATAGATCAGACGCTAACTGTCTCTTTTGCTTTTCATCAGTTAAGGCTCCCTACAAACCCAGTTATACACATCACTTCATTCACCTTTTCTTCAAATCTGAATGTTTCCTTAACCACCCAAGCTAGAATTCATCACATCCCACTAGCCCGGCTGCTTGTCATAACAACGGTTTACTGCAACTCCACCCTTTTCCCACCTTCAGTTTCAACAGTGCATTTGGTTTTTTACCTTGTATCAGAGAAAAAATTAGGATTAAGAGTTCAAATCCACAAAGTAGTTCAGCGAACTGTCACATTAGTATTATTTAACCACAGGGAATTTTCTGTTTAATTGCCACTCTCTCCCTTCCCCCAAAGGACTACATCTTATTTTGATGCTGTAATGGAAAGCACTGCATTAAGACAGAGAGAGCAAAAACATAATGGGCTTAAATTTTTTAACATCTAACCTTTTCATGAGTCATTGTTAATCATTTGCACCTGTAACTTTCATAATCAGCCTAGCAATTAGAGAAGCAAAATCTGCAGAACAAAACTATGTAAGGATGCCCCAATCACAACCACTACCATGTTAGGGAGGGAAGAAAAAAAGCTATTTTTGTCATATGTGACGTGAAAAAAGTTTTACATGTTAGTTCCACCAAATCTTAAGAACATTAGAGCTCTCATATTCAAAAAAAAGTCAAGAATTTTTAAAATCTGTATTTTGAATATTAAGTGTTTGCTTTCTGTAACAATTTTTCAACTTTAGGTCTCAGGAAAAAAAAGGCTCTGCAATATAAGCACATCATTGGGAAGGGAAAAAAAAAGCTAATCTTTGAAATCATTCTCTGCACTGAGAAATTAGAAGCATGGACATGACACCACTTCATTTATTTCATTGTGAAAGACAAACTTAGAGCAAAAGTGGCAATATTCTGAGAATGTAATGGTAGTTGTCCTACATCAATGAAACACACAAGTTTGGAAGGCACAAATATGGTCTCTGTCAGTTGTAGTCCATCCTCAGCAAGTCATTTTCCCTGTGGGCTGAGGCTCCCATATGATGAAAATCTTCCTTAACTGCTGAAGGCTGAAAAGGATTCCCTGTGAACAGCATTTGGCCCATACCTTGTTTGGTCACATAAAAGCTGACAACGGCTGGAGGAAAATGTGTCTGGTCCAAAGATGAGAGGATAGGGCCAAGAATCACAATGTAACCCCCTTCAATTTAATCGGGAAGGCCCCTAAAATGGCCATTCATCCAAAATGAGCTCTCCTGTCAGTCAGTCTTGGGCCATCCGCTAGCAGATGTTGGTCATTGTGTGGGCTGGCTGGTAGGATTTTGTGATCCAGCAGCTGCCAGCCTTTAATAACCTCAATGATGTTGTGGAAGCATCCATTTAGTTATAAATATGCTTTGGGCATTAAAACACTGCCAAGTGAAATATTAGAGAACAAACTCCCCGCCCACTGCAGAAATTTCCCAGGTCCATAGCATCTGAGATGAAGATTCCAAATTACCAGTAGTAAAATTTCTTTTAGATCTTTTTTAATCCTCTTGCTTACTGAGAAACCCACTGAGCAGCCTCCCAAAGAAGATGCCCACACTTCAGGCTATTGGTCCTACCGTGCACCTGGTTAGGGAAGGAAGAAGTGTTTGATAGTTACCCAGGCTCCTTCCACTTGTAGCAGGAAAGAACAGCAAGAACGCATTAGGAACACTCAACTCCCTAGAGATTCAAAAGCCGGGATTCCGGAGGGATACAGCGAAAAGACACCTCTCCTTCCTACCTGCACCCCCGACACTGTTTCCGCCCTGGCCCTAGAATCAGCAGCCCTTCGGTAATTCCATGCGGCTCCAGACAGAATCCTCTATTCCACGGGGCTCCCGGATCCGACCCCGGGAAAGCCCAGGTGGTCATCCTCTTCCCACCCTCCCAGCCTCCACACGCAACCTCTCCCCGCCGCCCCTGGCCACCCCCTTACCTGATAATGTCGTCGTTGTGTCCCAGGAAGAATTTTTGGCTGTGCTCGCGGGTGTTGTAAACCACCCCTACCCCAGCCACAAAGTAGACCACCTCCTTGCCGGCCGTGTAGTACAGGTTGTTGCGGCACTGGTGACCCCGGTACCCGTACACCCACTCCAGCCGGAGCTGGCAGCGGGGCGCCGTCCGATCCGCCATGATAAGCCGACCCCGCGCGCCCCCCGCCCCCCCGCGCGCCAGAGCAGTCCTCGCCGAGGCTGGGGCTGCGGCCGACCTGCAGGGGCTCAGCGCGCGGCGCTGGGCGCTGATTTCCGAGGCGACGCACAGGCACAGCCCAGCGGGCCGGCCGCCACCATCATCCGCTGCAGCCGCCGCAGACAAGCCGCCGCCGCCGGTGTGCGGCCGCCAGACCCCGCCGGGCGCCGGGCTCCCTCTCCCCGGGCAAGGCGGCTCTGGGGGCGCCGGCACCCGCGCGCGCGCCTCACTGCACCTGCGGGCTCCGGCCCCCAGGAGAGGCTCTCGGGGGGGCCACCCCGCCTTTTACATCAGGGATCTGCATATCCCAACAGCGATCACCCAGTTCGCTCACTGAAGTTTGCGGTGCGCCGGGGCTTCGCGGCAGGCGGCGGGATTTATTCTGCGATAGCCTTGATTTGACAGGCAACCCGGGTGAGTTCTGCCATCGCTGTCCTTGGATCCGAAACTGACAGTCTATATCCAGGATGCGAGAGCGAGGAAGAAAGAAACAGATTTTTCGCATAAGTCACCCAATCCAAGAAAATTATCCCCAAACTAAACCAAGTTTGGTATTTTTAAAAATTTTCCCCTACTCCCGCTTTCTCCCTCCAGTTCCATCTCCTTAATGATATGAAATATGCGTAAATGCTGCTGCCTGGCTGATACGATTTGAAGGAACGCTTGCTGTTTCCCTAATAAGCCAGGGCGAATATGCAATGGTCATTTTTTAGATGCTCCAATTAGTTTTCATGTGTGTGTTTAATAATTACATCCTCCGTGAACCTTCTCTTCACCGAGAAAGCCATAAAGAACTTAGCAGCTCTCATTGATCACCAACTCCAATCCGCATCATGAAAGACTGTCTTACTCGGAAGAAACGAGGCACTAGTGCAATCGGAGGGAGTGCGCTACCTACAAACGCTCCTGTTCCAGGAGAAATTAAATAACAAGCGGCAAAAATCGTTTACCTCTCCCCCAGAAACGTCTGCGCTAAACACCGGGTCCTACGGAATCCCGGGTCCTGCCCTAAGCCCAGCGTGGAGCGGGGTCGCCCGCGGGACAGCAACCCCCAACAGACACACACGTCCCGGGGGTCGGCGCGCTGTGCGAGGGACGCCCGCCCTCAGGACTGCTCGGCCCGCGCGCACTGCCGCCCTGGGGGCGCCCTGCACTCCTCCCACTCCCGAGCCAGCCTCGTCCGCGGAGCATCCCCGCGCTCTCTGCCTCTAACCTCTGCTGCCAGCGGACGCCACCGGCGCGTCCTGGATCCCGCGCGGGGGAGCGAAATCCTCTGCCTGCCCTCCCCTCCCCGCCTCCCGCACCCGGGGATGGGCTTCGTCACTGGGGCGCCGCGGGAGACAGGTTCTTCCTTCAGCTGGGGCTCCGGGGGCGGGGCCACAACGCCGCGCTAGTGAACCTCCGCTGCCGGTTACTAGGCGAGATCGCGGCGCTTGGAAACAGCGACGCCCCGGAGGACTGCGGGGCCGCCCCCTCCCTCTCCCGGCCCCGGAGGCCTCGTTCCCCGACGCATCCTGGGAAGCGTAGTCCTCTCCGCGCCGGCTAGGGCAGACAGTGAGCGGAAGGGACCACAAATCCCAGGATTCCGCGCGCCCAGAGGGAGTCGCGGCGAGACCGGTACCGGCGTCAGCGGTGCCTGCGGCTCTTGGGGTGAGGAGATCGCGGTTCACCAAGGACGACCGCGTGCCCGCTCGGGCGTTCTCTTGTGACTGAGGCGGGAGCTGGCGTGCATGGGTCTCTGTGGAGAAAAGCGGTGGAGTTGGAACAGAGACGGTCTCTACAGCCCACCATTAGAATTTCTCCTGCATCGGTCCCAGAGGGTTGCTGTAACCGACATCCTCACCATGCTATAACTGACTCAAGCTTAAGTTTGTTTCCTACATCAGTTTTCCTTTTCATTCACATGGATTTTAATTTGTTAGAGTGCAGTTCTGCCAAGTTTAAGAAAAATGCTGGGAATGTGAGCTCACTTGTGCCCTAAGAACCGGCGCCTTCCCATGACCTGCGTCCTAAATTAGAGGACTTAGGTATTTACAGATAACCAGAGTTTGGAAGCAGGAAGGTGCTCACACAATGAACAAGTAACCTTGGCCTTCAAACGCAGAAGCTGGTGGCATTTCTCCTAAAACTGCCCGAGGTGAACTATGAATCCACTGTGTTCTCAGGTAGCCTATTTCTAATTTAGGGCCATAGCTAGCCTTTGGAAAGAGATTTCAAAATCCCAGTGACTAAGAGGCTGCAAAAAGATGGTGGATTGGACGTTTGGAACGTCCTTTCCTTCCCAGGCTTTCAGTGTAATCGCTTACTCCATTCATCTCCCTCAAATTTTAAGACAGCCCTCTGACCTAGTAAGAAAGCTCGAAAGAACTGGAAGCGCCAGAGTTTGGATGATTTGTTGCCGCCTGCAGTGATGAAGAGGATTTGAATTGCTCTCATCTTTGTTTTTAAGGAAACAGATCAACAAATAAGTGAGATGGCACTGTGCTAGGCAACAAGAACACTACCAAAAACAAAAACACGGTCTGAGAAAGGTTTGAGATAGAAGCAAAAATATAGTTGATCAATGATGTCGTGCCATAAAACAGTGCCAAATGAATTAAAGACAGTAAGTTTTTATTGTTGTTCTTTTTGTTTTGTTTTGAGACAAAACAGGCTGTTGCCCAGGCTGGAATATCAAGATCTTGGCTCACTGCAACCTCCACCTCCCAAGTTCAAACCATTCTCCTGCCTCAGCCTCCCGTGTAGCTGGGATTACAGATACGCACCACCACGCCCAGCTAATTTTTGTGTTTTTAGTAGAGACAGGGTTTCGCCCTATTGGCCAGGCTGGTCTCCAACTGCTGATCTCAGGTGATCTGCCCGCCTTGGCTTCCCAAAGTGCTGGAATGAGCCACTGTGCCTGGCCAGTAAGTTCTATATAAGACTTCAGAAGAGGAAGAGTTTTTCCAGATAAAATACATCAGGAAAAGTTTCATGGAGGAACCAGGAAATATAGATAGAACTGAGATAAGTAAAGATAAATTGAAAGAGCATTCCACATGGGTTTAGGGAATAAACAAAAGTGTAGATGCAGAAAAGTGGATTTAGAGAACACTAAAGAGAATACCCAGTTCGGTTCAAGGGAGAATTCATATAAGATCAAGAGGACACATGAAAGGTTATATTGTAGTTGGAGCTGAGCATAGGGGTTTGCGCTGTATCCTTAAAATAATGGAGTCATTGATTTTGTTGAATAAAAATAAGGAAATAACAATGAAAGCAGTAATCAAAGCACGAGGTATTAGAAGTCTGGGGTAGTGCTTGAGGCTACGTTAGAGATAGGGGCAGTGGTCTAGAAAGGAAGAGACGCTTTCCAGAGAAAATGTACAAATGTATTGAAAAGGGGTCTCTTAAATGAAATGGATGGAACATGTTCATTTCCTAAATTATCTTTAGTATTGCTAGTGACCCCCATGCTGTACCAGCCTGTTAAATGAGTTGGAGGAATAAGTCTGAGTCTGCCACTTACAATTGTAACCTTAGGCAAATCACTAAATCCTCTGATCTTTACTCTCCTCATTTAATAAAGTATAGCAATACTTACCCCACAGGATAATTGTAAGAATGAAACAATACATATGTGAAAAGTTAATTTGTAAAGCATTAGATAAATGTTAATTATTACTGTATGGCAGTAGATAGTAACCTGTACTTGAAAGTATCAAATAAGGCTGGTAATAATATCCTTTGGAAATAAGCAGTCTTAAAAAACATGAGCAAAACTCATAATATAATAACATTATGTTGTAATGAATAGCAGTTACTGTGTTCCAGGCACTATAAATGGTGCTTTACGTGTATTAAATAATTTAATCTTCATCCTAGTAATAATCCTATGAAGTAGTTACTGTTTTTTCCTCGTTTTACAGATGAAGAAATGAAGGTAAGGAAAGTTTAAGTAACTTGCCCAGGAATGCACAAAATAGTGACAAAGCCTGAATTTGAACTCAGGCAGTCTGACTCCAGATGTTGCTCTTAAATGCTAAGAATGATGAAAAAAATTGTTTAGATGGTAGAGTAGGTTCACCTGTAAATGAAACCCAAAATAGCCATGATTTAAACTTGATAGAATTTTATTTCTGACAAAAACCTGGAGGTAGTACAGGCCTAGAATGATGGCTCTGCTTAAAGGAATCCTTGAGTACTCAGGCTACTGGCAGCATGCCAGCACTCTGCTCTGCTGTCCCTAGACCTCATGGTCCAAGATGTAGTACTAGCCATCAAACATACATTTCAAGTACATTTCAAAGAAGAGAAGGGTCATGGGGCACATCCTGGCTGCCTTTAAAAGGAAGATGCTCAAAAGCTACCCTAGGTCAGGCACAGTGCCTCACACCTGTAATCCCAACACTTTGGGAGGCCAAGGCAAGAGGACTGCTTGAGCCCAGGAGTACTAGACCAGTCTGGGGTTTGGTGACACCCCTTTTCTACAAAAACTACAAAAACAGCTGGGCGTAGTGGCACAGGCCTGTGGTCCCAGCTACTCAGGAGGCTGAGGTGGGAGGGATTGCTTAAGCCCAGGAGATTGAGGCTGCAGTGAGCTGTTATCACAGCAGTAGACTCTAGCCTGGGCAACAGAGTGAGATCTCAAAATAAAAAAAGAAAAAGCTACCCCAAGTCTTTTCTGTTTATATCCTGTTGGTCTGAACTTAGTTATATAGGCATACCTAGCTGCAAGGAGATTTAGGAACTAGTTTTTATTCTGGGCAACCATGTACCTAACTAAAAATAGAGGATTCTTAAACTATGGGAAAAAAAATAAATGGCACTTTACATCCCTTACCTCTTTTAATCCTTACAACAACCCTATAAGTAAATAACTTCATTTTAATGTGAGGAAACTGAGACCCAGAGAATAAGTAATTTAACCAAGATTATTCAATAAGTGGCAGAACCAGAATCAAATTTAGGTCTGTCCAACTACAGAACTAGTGTTATAAACCGCTACTCCCACACCTCCCAACCGAAGACATAGATCCATTTATTATAAAACGATGAGAAAGTAATAGCTGAGTAAAGCAAGGTCTCAGAATTCCTGAAGTTTCCTAGATAATAAGGGGGAAAAAGATTCAACAAACAGTACTAAGGACAGAAGATAAGTTGAAAAACTCATGAAAATTCTCACAAAAATGCTCCAATTTGGAAAAGTCAAATGTATGTATACATTTTTAAAGGTTGAGGTGAAGAAGGGGGATATGTTTAGAGAAGACCCTACATATGACTTTAGGTCTTCAGCAAAAAATAGTTTCACTAGGACCTGCCATCATCAGGGTGGTGGTTGAATGATGACTGTACTATGCAGAGTCAAAGGAATAATCCAACATTCACAGGTGTGAGATATATCTTTGGCTGCATGGGATAGGTCCTGGAACTGGTCATTTCATAGTACCTTAAGCAAGAGCAAAACCTTGTCCCTTAATGGAGGATGTACTTAGTCCCAACAGATTTCACCCATTTTCTTACTCTGCTCTTTTCCAATATTAGGCTACAGAAAAGTAGGGGGGCGGGGGAGAAAAAACAGGAGCCACCATATTTTAGCTCTGATAAGATCAATTCATTCCTAAAGTGGGAAGGATGTAAACAATAATTTCTATAAAATATATCAGAATAGGGAGATACGTGATCTAGAAATAGCTGCCCCTATCCAATATGAGCAAGATGAAAAGAAAGGGCATTGCAAACACAAACTAAAATCCTGAAAGAAAGGTACATAACATGCAAAAGATAGATGAAGAACCCCACCTGGAAGACAGTTTACATTCTCTGCTGGAGAAGAACTTAGTTACAGCATGAATTTAAGGTATCAGTGATGTGGTTTGGCTGTGACCCCACCCTAATCTCATCTTTAGTTGTAACTCCCACAATTCCCATGTGTTGTGGGAGAAACCCCGTGGGAGGTGGTTGAATGATGGAGGTGGGTCTTTCCTGCACTGTTCTGATAGTGAATGAGTCTCACGAGATCTGGTGGTTTTAAAAACAGGAGTTTCCTGCACAAGCTCTCTGTTTGCCTCCCGCCATCCATGTAAGAAGTGAAGAAGTGACTTGCTCCTCCTTGCTTCATCTCAAAAAAAAAAAAAGAGGAAGAAAGGAGGAAAAAAGTATATTTACTATTCATTAAGTGGAAGTGGATCATCATAAAAGTCTTCATCCTCAATGTCTTCACACTGAGTAGGCTGAGGAGGAGGAGGAAGAGAAGGAGTTGATTTTGCTAACTCAGAAGTGGCAGAGGCAGAATGAAACTCCTCATATAAAGTGGACCCACACAGTTCAAACTTGTGTTGTTCAAGGATCGACTATATACTGAAATAATGAGATGAAAGAATGTTCCCATAATGCTAAAAAAAAATCATCCACAGATTACTTACCTTTAAATGAAGAGATCTGGGGGACACTATCTCAGCTTATCAAACTTAGTATCATTAGTGGCAGAACAACTTGCTCCTCCTGCCTCCTGATGTGATGAGTATAAAATGCTGCATAAAACATTTTTACCAAATAATATCTAACCCAAGTCTAATTAAGCCTTGAGAACTAACTTTCAGTTTATAGAAAAAGTGGCATAGATGAATGAGTTAATTGAAATCACAAGGAAACAATCAGGTAAAGCCAGAAGGTAGGACAGTATATAACACAACTGACCTAGCCTCATCAAAAGGTAAATGTAATAACAACAACTAAAAAACTAAAAAGCAAGGAATTATTCTTGCTTTAGTAAAAGAGACTAACGAGATGTAACAATGAAAAACAGTGTGTGAATCCTGATTGGATCCTGCTGGTTTGGTTTGGTTTGGTTTGGTTTTTTTCCCCACAGTTTAAATAGAATGTGGGGAAAAACAATATTAGGGAAATTTGAACGCAGAGTGCATACTAGAGGATATTAAGGAATTGCTGTTTTTATTTTTAGGAAAATCTTACAAAACACATCCTGAAGTATTTAGTAGTAAAATATTGTTTGCAGCTTATTTCTAGCTAATTCAGGAAGAAATGTGAATGGAAATAGAGAAATATATACATACACATGCAGACATACACATACATAAGAGACTAAGCAAATATGGAAAATATCAGCGATTGCTGAATCTAGATATTTTTCTACTTGTTTTAATTTTTGAAATAAAAAATTGGGAAAATTTATTTCAGGGATCTAGATAGAAAAAAAAATCAAGGATGTGTGTGGAAATCAGGCTGGTCTCAGTTTTCTACACTGCAACTTGCAATGCTGCCAGAAAAAATGGAGCAATGTCTGTAAGTTCTGAGAGGAACAAAGTGTAACATCAGAGTTATAACTAGCTGAATTATGTATAAAGGCAACAGGCAGATATTCTGAAATATTAAAGAAATTATATAGCACTGTGACAGTTATGATGGTTAATGGCAAATGACTAAAGATCTCAAACCATTAAAGAAGGTAGAAGTTTCTCACATAAAAAGTGTGGAGATAAGCAGTTAAGGCCTTGTACAGCAGCTTCAAGAAATTGTCAGATCCTCAGAATCCTCCCTCCTGTCTTGCTACATCCAGCACAGGTCTTTCACCTCATGATCTAAGACGGTAGACCAAACTTTAGTGGTTATATTTGCATACCTGCTAACAGGAAGGAGAATGAAGATGAGCATATCCTCTCTCTTTAGAATATTTTCTGTAAGTTTCATACAATATTTTTGCTTATATCCCATTGGCCAGAATTTAGTAACCAAGCACATCTAGCTGCAAGGGAGGCTAGGATTGTACTGTATATTCTTGGGTGCAGGGGAAAGTATGTACATTTAAAATTATAGGTCTTTTTTAATTTTTTGTTTGTTTTTTGAGACAGGGTCTCACTCTGTCATTGAGGCTGCAGTGCAGTGATGCAATCTCAGTTCACGGCAGCCTCGACCTCCCAAACTCAAGGGTTTCTCCCACCTCAGCCTCCCAAGTAGCTGGAACTACAGGTACATGCCACCATGCCAGGATTTTTTTTTTTTTTTTTTTTCTTTAAGAGACAGTATCTCATTATGTTGCCCAGGCTGGTCTCAAATTCCTGAGCTGAAGTCATCCTCCCACCTTGGCCTCCCAAAGTGCTGGGATTACAGGTGTGAGCCACTGTGCCTGCCTACAATTATGAATATTTTACTAAGAAGAAAAGGAGAAAGAAATGTTGGTATTCACTAGAAGTTTCTGCTACCACTCCCATGGGATCTTTTTGAAATAAAAACTACCTGACAATGATATATAGCCACCCAAGAAGTGAGCAAAAGAATCAGAGATGGTGAAGCCATGGTAAAAAGATGGAAAGTGAGCATTGAATCAATTTAGTAGGGAAACAACTCTCTCCATTCTTCAGTTTTCCTTTTTTGTTGTTGTTGTTGTTAAACCAAGTAAAATTAGTTGAGACGGGACTTTTTATTTTTTAAAATAGTATAGTATGGTCATATTCTCATGACATTATTTCCATTCATTCAACCATCTATCAATCCATGCATCTAATTGTATCTATACATCAAGATATTGTAATACAGTTAACAAAAGCTATACTGGTTTTGTTTAGAACAATGTGATTTAGAAAGATTTGCTACTTTCTTCTTTGTATCATTTTGATGGTTCAAAAATGTTTGAAATTAGCATGTACTATTTTTATTAAAACAATAAATCATTGTTCTTAAAAATAGCTATGAATAATAAATTTTATTTTTATTGAAATGATATTTGGAGTCATTAGGACACATCCTTTGATTGATAAATCCACACCCTGATAACCGGCAAGATCAAGAACCTCTCAGATCAGTCTGGTGTGGTGGCTCACACCTGTAATCCCAGCACTTTGGGAGGCTGAGGTGGGCAGATCACTTGAGGTCAGGAGTTCAAGACAAGCCTGGCCAACATGGTGAAATCCCATCTCTACTGAAATTACAAGTTAGCCAGGTGTGGTGGCATGCAGCTGTAATCCCAGCTACTCAGGAGGCTGAGACAGGGGAATTGCTTGAACCTGGGAGGTGGAGGCTGCAGTGAGCTGAGACTGTGCCACTGTGCTCCAGCCTTGGTGACAGAGTGAGACTCTGTCTCAAAAAAATAAAAATAAATTAAAAGCCTGTCAGATTGATGGACATTGTTAGGACATATGAGTGTAGCTCTTTAACCACAGTTTCCTCTGTATGAAACTAACCAATTATTTGGAACTAAAACTTGTAACCTTGACCTCATTGGTATCATACTTTAGATACCATTAAACTAATAAAAATTGACAGTAGTGAATAACCAGTTATCAACAAATGGGGTTAGAGTCCACGTTTTTAAGTAAAAGACTTAAAAATAAAAATAGCACAAGAAGATGCTAAACATAATTACCCAACACAGAAATGCAAACCAAAACCACAAGATAACACTTCACACCCACTAGAATAACTATAATCAAAAAGACAGTAATAAGTGTTGGAGAGGAAGTAGAGAAATTTGAACCCTCATACACTGCTTATGAGAATAAATTACATCTCAGTAAGATGCAGCTGCTTTGGAAAGCAATCTGGCAGTTCCTCAAAAAGTTAAATATAGAGTTACCATATGACCCAACAGTTCCACTTCTAGGTATATACCCAGGACAGAGAATAACATACGTCCACACAAAAACTTGTTCATGAACGTTCATAGCAGCATTACTTATAATAGCCAAAAAGTGGAGATAATCCAAATATCCATCAATTTGTGAATGGATACATAAAATGTGTATATCCACATAATGGAAAATTATTTTCCAATGAAAAGAAGTGGACTAATACAAGCTACAACATAGACCTTAAAAATATTATTCTGGGTGTGGTCAACATGGTGAAAACCCATCTCTATTAAATATACAAAAATTAGCCAGACATGGTGGTAAGTGCTTGTACTCCCAGCTACTCAGGAAGTTGAGACAGGAGAATCACTTGAACCCAGGAGGTGGGGGTTACAGTAAGCCGAGATGGTGCCATTGCATTCCAGCCTGGGCAACAGAGCAAGACTCCATCTCAAAAAAAAAAAAAAAATTATTCTGGGTGAAAGAAGCCAGTCACAAAAGACACATATTGTGTGATTCCATTTTCAGACAGAGTGTCCAGAATAGATAAATATAAATAGACAGAAAGTAGATTCGTGGTTGCCTATAGCTGGAGGTGGGTAGGAGGGGAAATGGGAATGACTGCTAATGGGTATGGGGTTTTGGAGGGCAGGCATGATAAAAATGTTCTAAAATTAGATTGTAATAATGGTTGCACAATTCTGAATATACTGAAGAGCACCACTTTAAGGAGGTAAAATGTATGCTATCTAAATTATATCTCAACAAAGCTATTAAAAATAAAAATGAAAACAAAGTTGGACTCGTTTTACTTGGTTGTGAAATGTGGATTTCCTGCATATTATATGTGCCAATCATTTGTCTGTTCAATTCCTTAAATGGCAGTTATTTTTAGAGCAGAAAAGATTTCGTATTCATAAAGGAAAGGATTGATTTTTAAATTAAAATTCAGCATTTTTGTCTATCATCCAGAACTTATTCTATGTTTAGCATGTTTACAGAAATAATTAACATCTTAGATAAACTATATAAGTCACATTAGAAGATATAAAATGCTAGGGCTAAAGGGAAAGGGGAATTATCAGTCATTTGTGGAGGAAAAAAAAACTTCTAAAGTTTCCCATCGCCCTCCCATCTTTTTTCAAACTTTTTCAATAAAGGATAAAGAATTTCTGTCTATTCAGCTATGGAAGGTAGTACAGTCTAAGAGAATATCAAATCAATGAAAAGTTTTCATGATTTCTTCTTCTGAAGATGGGGTTCCTCTTTATTCTCTGTACAATAAAGATAACATGAAAGAACCAGGTCAGACAAGTGAGAAGAAGCCTCTTTAATCCCTGTGTGAAAAGGACCTATTCTACAAAGCATGCCTAGATACCCAGAGAGAGTCTGGTCTTTCAAATGCAACTAGCTAGAATTCTACATAAAGTCTAGTTTGCCTGAAGACCAACTTGCAATGTACAGACATTTGAAACTTCACATCACTTAATATTTCTTAATCCAGACATTAGTGCTGGTAACAATTCTTTTTTTTTTTTTTCTCCTGCTGATAATATGTCAGTCATAGTGTACCTTTTTAATAAAGCCCCTATTGAAACACTAGCCTCAAAGAAAGAATGTGAAAAGTTAGTCATATAGCTAATAATGCATGCTATACTTTCAACACATTTCAAATGTTTTGGGTATCTTATAATAGGGGTAACATCTAGTTGTTAGATCTGGACCACTGGATCTGGCGTCATTACACATTCTTCCCAAGTGGGCCCTATACGCTAATTTATTTGCTTTCTCTAAAATCCATACCAAGAAATACCCTATTTGCTTTGTTACATTTTTGGACAATTTATGATATCTTCTAGATATATTAAATTTCCTATTATACTAAGTTGCACTGTATTTCCCCCAGTTTTAAATCTTTTCTTAGATATTAAGTTTTATCAGTGTTTGCTAGTAAGAGCAATGAGAGTTTCCTATAGAAGGTATTAATTTGTGTTTCAAAAATCTTAAAGATGTGCAATAATCTCACTGGTAGGTAGGTTCCTAAATTAATCATTTAATAATTATTATTACTAGGTGGGATGCAGTGACTCACACCTGTAATCCCAGCACTTTGGGAGGCCGAGGCAGGTGGATTGCCTGAGGCCAGGAGTTCAAGACCAGCCTGGGCAACATGGCAAACCCCATCTCTATTAAAAATACAAAAATTAGCCAGGCATGGTGGTGTGCACCTGTAGCACTAGCTATTTAGGAGGCTGAGGCATGAGAATTGCTTGATCCCAGAAGGCAGAGGATGCAATAAGCCGAGATCACACCACTGCACTCCAGCCTGGGCAACAGAGTGAGAGTCTATCTTTTAAAAATTTATTATTACTAATAACTATTATTAATAGTTGTGTGTTCCCTTCAGGTATACATTCTAGAATATTGTTGAAGTTTACACTAAAGAGGAAACTGTAATAAACTCCACCTAAGAATAAGGATTCTAGAGCTGGAAGGTAATTTAGAGATACTTTAATTCTACTAAAGGAGGCTCAGGTGATTGCCGAGAATAAGGAGTCCATAATAACTTTATTGAGTGTTTATGTATTCAGAGCAATAATACTTGAGTATTGGTGTGGGGAGGGATTAATATTCTACACTGATATCATCCTGGAATAGTCCAGTGGGGCAATCCTTTCAGTTCAGAAGGCAAGACTCTGGAGCCAGACTATCAAAATTGTCATCCTTACTTTGCCACTTAGTGGCCTTTTGGCCTTGGACAAGTTACCTAAATCTCTCTCAGCTTCAGTTTCCTCATCTGTAAGATAGGCATAACATTACCTATTTCATAGGATTGTTGTAAGGATTGAATGCGTAAAATACATATAAAGCAGCCTGGGGCCCATCTAGACTTCCCTTTTCCTTATGGAGCAAAGATTCTACCAGGCCAAAGAAGCACGCCCACCCAGAACCCATATCCACCCCCACTTTTAAGACCATGTTCCAGATATCTGAGACCGTGGAATTCCCTACACCAATGGTTCTAAGCCCGTTTACTAAAGAAGGGCTATCTTCTGGACTTCTCTGCTGGAGTGTGTTCTTCTAGGTTGGAGGGTGACCTGAAAGGAAAGTGATTTGTGGGGTAGGAGAACATGTACCTGGGGCATACATGTATGGACTGAGTGCCCACAAACCTGTGTGTAAGGCCTCTCAAGAATATTGTAATTTTTTCAGTGTAAGGCCTTTTTTTTTTTTTTTTTTTTTTTTTTTTTTTTTTTTTTTTGAGACGGAGTCACGCTGTCACCCAGGCTGGAGTGCAGTGGCGCGATCTCGGCTCACTGCAACCTCTGCCTCCCAGATTCAAGTGATTGTCCTGCCTCAGCCTCCCAAGTTGCTGGGATTACAGGTGCCCACCACCACGCCCAGCTAATTTTTGTATTTTTAGTAGAGACAGGGTTTCACCATGTTGGTCAGCTTGGTCTCATACTCCTGACCTCAGGTGATCCACCCACCTTGGCCTCCCAAAGTGCTGGGATTACAGGCATAAGCCACCATGCCCGGCCTGTAAGGACATTTTTAAAAGTGTATTTGATATCTCACTTTGAAGTACATAGACATATGGAATGTGGGCCTTTTTTAATACTCTTGCCCTGGCCCTACAAGCATGAGGGGTAAGTGTGGTGCCTGTCAAAGCAGTCAATACCTTTTAGCTATTATTATTATTACCTTAGAAAGAGACTATGCTCACTAAAGGTAGCAGAAAAAAAAATTTCCTTACCTCACTGACCAAAGAGAACACAGCCTGCCCAGAGAAGGTACTCAGTTTAGAGATTTCTAAAGGCCCAAGCAAAGAGGCCAGACCACTTTTCAGGTTAGTCAGTGTGACAAGGAGGTCAGCAAAACCCTGCGCAAATATCGGTTGACATTGGAATTAAGATTCCATACTAAATGGGAACTTGGCATTTCCACATGAGAAGAGTAAGAACTCCCCCAGAAAGTGTCTGTAATGAAGAAAACCCACTCCTAGCATGGAGCCGCACAGGCCATTGGACAAGAGGGCAATCTGCAGATATAGGAGAAGAGGGGGCCAGTCCTGAGTAGGGCAGAGCATACACTTTTCTCATGGCCCCAGGGACAAGGTGTTAGTGCCAGTTCTTCAGTAAAAACAAGCTGGACGTGGAGACAGCAGAACCCTACTGCTATCACTACCCTACTCTGATTACACCAGAGATCGTGGGTTCCATCATCTTGAACAGATCCCTTTGTTATCTTTATAAAGTCCTGAGTTTTAAAACCTGCTCTGAAGAGTGTAGAATTTGAGTCATTCCTTATACCTGACACCTGAATAAACTGCAACTGGGTCAGAAATATAAATGTTAAAATAAAACCATCAAGTACTAAAAGAAAACATGAGTAAATTCACCCACAACCTGGAGATGAGAAAAACATTCCTGACCATGACTCAAAATCCAGAAGCAACATGGGCAAAAATGGATACCTTCTATTACCAAAAAAATCAAGAATATTTTGCATGGCAGAGTATCCTAAGCAAGCGAAAAGAAAAACAATTAACTGGGAAAAAATATTTGTAATTAATACCACAGGGAAAGGAAATATATTAGAGATTCTTTTGATTAAAAATAAAATCAGTAACTCTATCAAAAAGTATGAACAGGTAGTTCACATAAGAAGAAATTAAAGTGGTCCTTAATCATATGAAAAAAATTCTCAAAATCAGATAAAAGTAAATTGAAACTACATTGATTTTAAAAAGTGGAAAATTGTACATTTCTGAAGGTATACTTAAGGACAAAATGAACAAAAGGGAGGCATCCCTAAAGATTGACTGTAAAGTTAAAAAGAAAAACTTAAGCTTTTTGTAGTCATCATATTGGAGTGTGTTAAATAATACCCCAGGGATACAATCAGCAAAACTGATACTTGGGGAATTCTAAAAGACAATCTGTTTTTTAATCAAATAAATTATAAGAATTAAAAATGAGGGACAGCAGGGGAAACTCTTATTAAAACATATTTAAAGGACATACCAACTTATCTTCTGGAGCATATTTGGATCCAGGGTTGAACAAACTGTATAAAAAAAAAAAGAATTATGAGATAATCACAGAACTGTTAATACTCAATGTTTGATGATTTTAAGGTATTATTACATTTTAGAGATTATAATGGTATTGTGGTTATGCTTTCAAACAAGAGCTCTTATCTTTTAGAGATTCATGCTGAATTATTCACCATGAAAAGATCTGAAGTGTGAATTTGCTTAATTTGTTTAGAAATAATCTGAAGAGGGTAGGGAGAGGAGGGTAGGGAGAGGTGGGTGGGATTTTAGGTAAAGCTAAATCGACCCTGAGCTGATCATTACTCTAGCTGAATAATGAGCACATGCAAGTTTGCTCTACTATTATCTCTACTTTCTATATGTTTTACATGCCCCATATATCTCTTTTTTCCAGTTTTTAAAATTAATATTTTTAAACTGTTCCAAATATTGTTAGAGCCAGGATTCTGGACAGGGTGCGTCCTCTCTATTTCAGCCAAAATGCTAAGAGTATAATCGGAAGAGCAGCATCTGCTACAGAATCTTCTCTTGGGCCTATTTCCATCTGAAGGTGTTTACTCATCATTATCCTTGCAAAGTGCTTTCATTATAGTTTCATTATTATAAATTATAGTTTCATTGTTAAATTATAGTTTCGTTAAAATGAATCAAGTAAAATTTTGGTTTATCATTTTCTCCAACGAGAATAGGGAGAAAGTGTAGGGTGGTGGTTAAGGATTTGGGCTCTGGAGTCAGACATCTCCATTCAAGTCCAATTCTACCATCTGGATATGTGACCCTGGGCAAGTTATTTATCGCTTAATATCTCAGTTTATTTATTTTTAAAATAGACATAGATAATAAAAAACATTACATAAATATGTTGTGAGAATGCGATGAATGGGAGAATGTATGTAAAGTGCTTATAATGCGTAGCACATAGTGTTATGGGATCCTTGGAGTGTCACTTGGCCAGCCAGCAACCTCTGTGGCCAGTGGTGCCTTTGCTGGGTTTTGCTCTGGCCCACTGGGTTCATTACGCCCACTCTGCCTGGAAGATTGCGCTTGGCTCGCACTACTGGCCTGGATCCCACACCTGCCAAGGGCAAGTCAGGCGTGGAGCAGCAATGGGTGTGGGCCAGAGGTGGGGTCCGGCCACTGTGCACAGTCAGGCACTCCAGCTGCAACAGGGTGGGCAGCTCCAGGTGCTGGCTCCAGTGCTGGCTCCCCGCAAGGCTGCTGCTGGACCAGGCATACCATAAGCAACTTCCACAGCTGACATCAGGGAACATGGTGATACTCAGAAGCTTGGAGACGCCAGAAACCGCAGAGCCCTAAAGAGGGTGTCACAGACCTGGCTCGGGGAGCTCCTAGGTCTGGGCTCCCTGAAGGGCTGCAGGTCTTCTTTTCTTCTGTCTTCTCTCCTTCTTGTTGCCCGCAACGTGGCAAGCAAAGGGCATGTTTCAGCCCTGTTTGTGTTACAGCTCTTTTAGCCCCACCATTTGACGGGTCCCGATTTCTTGTCCTGTGTCCAGGAAGAATGAGGTACACGTACAAGTGGAGGATGAACAAGACAAAGAGGAGCTTTATTGAGCAATAGAACAGCTCAGAGGAGACCCATAGTAGGTAGCTCCTCTCGGTAGCCAGGGTTTTCCCAATGAGTGTTCAGCTCTCGGCAGAGAGGGTAGGTCCTCTCTGTAGGTAGGTCGTCCTATCATGTCTTCAGGTCTGAGTCCGTGGCTTTTTAATGGACCTCAGAGGGGAGGAAGTGTGTGCCAATCAGACCATTAGCAGCCATGGGCGACCTGAAAAAAGCTACAGGTTCCCACTCTGATCATGGGACCAGCAGCCCGGCCGCCAGGCTTCGACCTTCCCCGGATGGAAGGTGGGGCTTCACTAGAGACTTGCCTGCTTCCCAGGAGCCTGTCTGATCCTGCCGCCTTCATGGTGCCCAGGCTGTTCGGGCTCAGGGGCACCTGCAGGCCAGTGCAAAGCTGCCCTCAGCCACTGCTGCGGGCTTATTGGTGCCCAAAGTCCAGAGGAGGCTGAGGCGGCAGGGGACTGGTGTGTCAGCGCTGCCCAGAGTGTGTACACACCCAGCTGGGCTGCAACAGCACCTGGGCTTGGCCCCAACCTTGCTCCGACATTAGAGTGGGCACCAGGAGCTGGGAGAGGCCAGGCAGCAGGAGCAGACACCTCCAAGGCTGCGGGGGTAAAGTGGAGGGGGGGCCTTCCTGGCCCCCAAGAGTGCAGAGATGCCTGGATCAGCAGCCACGGCTGGGCGGCTGTAGCCGCACCTGGGAGAGCAGGGCTCTTGCCTGCTACCGGCCCCCAAGAGCACAGGGAGGCCTGGGTCCACAGCCACAACTTGGGCTGCTACAGCTGTCTCTGGGAAGGTGGGGCTCCTGCCTGCTCCCGGCTCCTGCCGACTCCATGGAACACGGCCTTGCCACGGGCCCAGCTCCTCCTCCGGGCCCCTCTCTGCCTGCCCCTCCATGCCCCACCGCACTGCTCCCCTGCCAGTGGGTGATTCGGCCTGGCCCCATCATGGGGGCTCCCAGGACAGCAGGCTCCGAGGGGTCTCCCAGGGGTGGGCTCCAGGGACTGCTAGCCTCCTCCGCATTTTGCCTGCAGCAGAGGTAGGCAAGGTGCAGACGGCGCAGCAGCTCCAGCCAATCCTGCACAAACAAACCCTGTGCTCTTAGGCGGCCCCATGAGTCCTGGCTGTGCCTTCAGCTGGGTGCTGGGGGGCTCCCAAGACGTGGAGCAAGGTTGAAGCACCAACGGAGATTCCAAACGTGGGAGTGTGTCCTGCCTCGCTGTGCGACGGTGAGGGTGGTGCAGTTGGCTGCCTTGGGAACGGGGGGGGGGGGGGGCACAGGGCACGTGGGGCACAGGGGACCCACCACCGCCACTGCTGCTCCTGCAGCGGCTCCTGCCACCACCGCGTGCACAGCCCCACTGCAGCCAGCGTGATGGCAGCGGCAGCTCCGGAAGGCCCACCACGGTCATCAATACACTCCAAATATTTATTATTAATTACAGTTACACAACATCAATATTTAAAATATCCTCCCAAAGAAGACTCCCAAAAAATGTAAAAGGAGGATTTAACTTAATTATGCATGAGTCTGTGTGATTGCCTGAGTTACTGTTACTGTGTTTTTAATTTGCCTGGCCATGAAATTGGTGTCTATTCTCTCAAAGTTTTCTGATAAAATTCTAGAATGTATTAGAACTAATTCTGCATTAAACTAAAATTTCTTCACAACCTTAAAAGCATCAACATTGCTTAAATGCAAAGACTTTAATGAGCTAAATAATATGTTAACAAGTTCATTAAATTGCTACCACTGTGCAGCACGGCTGAATAAATTTCCAAAACTGCACACAGAAGGGACAGGATTATGCCATCACTGAATGGTAATATAAAGGCCTCAATATCACGTAGTTGGGCTCTAGAGTGAGGAAAACTAGAGAAACAATTATCCAAATAGCTTGACACCCAAAATTCTGAATTTCTGAAAATATTCACTTTACTAAAGGGAAGGAGACTAAAAAATTTACTCTTTTGAACCCTGCTGCTGGTACCTGCAAATAACTAATTTTCCGTATTAGTGAGGTTTTTAGTTCTGCTGTCTAAAGGTGAACAGTCTAAACAGAATGACAGAATCATAGAGCTAGGGACACATGAAATTAAAACAAGACCTGGGTTTAACCACAGCTCTAACCACTTTCTTTGTGGCTTTGAACATAGCAGTCAGTCTCCTTAGGTTTCAATTTACTAAACCATAAAATGAAGGAGTAAGACCAAATGATCTTTAGGATCTCTCCCACCTCTAAAATGTTATGGCCAGTTCATTAATAGCATTAGTTTGTTATGGGCAATATATTTTAGTGAAGTAGTATAATTCAGTCACACATCACTTATTAGATCCTGCTTCAAAGGGTGGGGAAAACAATGTAGAATCAGTGCAATTCACTCCTAATCTAGGGTTCTTTAAAAAGAATGGGACTGGGCACGGTGGCTCACGCCTGTAATCCCAACACTTTGGTGGCCAAGACGGGTGGATCACCTGAGGTCAGGAGTTTGAGAACAGCCTGGCCAACATGGTGAAACCCTGTCTCTACTAAAAATACAAAAATTAGCTGGGCATGGTGGTGTACGCCTGTAATCCCAGCTACTCAGGAGGCTAAGGTAGGAGAATCGCTTGAACCTGGAAGGCAAAGGTTGCAGTGAGCCGAGATTGTGCCATTGTGCTCCAGCCTGGACAACAGAGTGAGACTCTGTCTTAAAAAAATTAAAAATAATACAATAAAATAAAGAGACTTGGCTAACCTTGTGAATATACTTAAAACAATTGAATTTTACCTTTTAAATGGTAAGGTTTATGGCATGTGAATTATATCCTAACAAAAAATTACATTAGAAAAAATACTGTGCTCATCCCCAAAGAAGGAACTTCTGTAGCCTAAAGAAGCTTAAGCAGTGATGTGGACCAAAAAGTACAAACCTTTAGATAACTGAACTAAAAAGACCTGAACAGCAATTAGGTCGGCCAGCAGTAAAAGCTACCCTTTACTAGGACTGGCTACATAATTTACGTGGCCCAGTACAAAATGAAAATGCAGGACCCTTGTTCAAAAATTATTAAGAATTTCAAGGCAGCCATAGCAGAGCATTAAGCCAAATGCAACCACCTCAGAACTCAGGGCCCTGACTATACAGATCACAACCCCATGAAGCCAGCTGTATTTACTGAACTGTTAATATTTTGTAGGCCCAGGGCTGAATACTTTACAGACCACTCATTCAATTGTCACCACAACCTTGCAAAAGTAATATTATTATTCCCATTTTATGAAAGAGAAAATAAAGACTTAAAGAGGTTAAAGAATTTATCCAGTTTTCCACAGTCTACAGGTGAAAGAGCTGTACTTCAAGTGTAGGTCTGACTCCAAAGTCATGTTTTTTAAACATTGATCTTCAAACTTATTAATAATTTTTTTTAGTGAGTACTGTGATATATGTGTAAATATATAAGAATAAATTATATACACGTACTATTGTATTAATAAGTAATATACCACGGCTGAACGCAGTGACTCACACCTATAATCCCAGCACTTTGGGAGGCCAAGGCAGGTGGATCACAAGGTCCAGAGATCGAGACTATCCTGGCTAACATGGTAAAACCCTGTCTCTACTAAAAATACAAAAAAATTAACCAGGCTTGGTGGTGTGCACATGTAGTCCCAGATACTCGGGAGGTTGAGGCAGGAAAATCTCTTGAACCTGGGATTCGGAGGTCACAGTGAGCCGAGATTGCACCACTGCACTCCAGCCTGGGTGACAGAGCGGGACTCTGTCTCAAAAAAAGAAAAAAGAAAAAAAAGGAAAAAAAAATGAGTTATATACCCTAAATGTCATGTAAAACAAAGACATTTTAAAGATGACATATGTAAAAATTCTAATATGTTCTTCCCATACCCTAACCCCTCACCTCCCACAGTTGCTGTAGTACCCCTGATAAGGTATCCCTTAACCCAGGAATTAAGGCTCCCCTGAGCCCAGCCAAACTTAGAGTTAACAGCACTTAAGATGTTAATTTTCCTATGAAGTGTGAAATTTTAATAGGAAATTCTAAAAAGGTAACACTCAAAAAGGTGACTTTTTCATAACAGAATTTTAGGATCTGTGAAAAGCAGGGTGTTTTTTTTTTTTAAATCCTGAAGGGGCTTGCCTTAGAGAAAGCTCATTTCACTTACTGATAAGATAAGCTGGGTGAGCCTGACCAACATTTTTGGTTAAATCTAGGTTATCTCCAAAGTTATACAGTAGAGGATGATTCATTGTAGAACACAACAAGGAAAGTGTTGACTTGACAAATGTTTATTGGTGCCTACAATGGGTCACAAATCTTGCTGATTGCTGGGGATAGATCAGTGAACAAGATAGGCTCTCTGGGGCCAAGATCTAAGTATGTTCTAAGGAATACCAGGCAAGGGCAAGTTCCATGCCCACAGAAATAAGCGTAGGAGGAAATAAGATGCACCTTGTTCTCTGCTCATTGAACATAAGCCTTTGGAAAGCAAGACAATGCTTACAGGTATATTTTATTAGGACATATTTCAGTAATGTTGGAGTTTGATGAAGACCCCAAATTTTCCTTAAAAATGTCAAAATCCATTTTTTATAATACAATACTCCTCTTTCTCTATACTGAAGTCTAGTTTTTAGATCCTCTTTAAATACTGGCCGTTAGTGCACTAAATGTACTAAGAAATATGTTTTTTAATTCTGCTTTTATCTATTTGTATATAACAAACTTTGGTTAAATCATGAATATACTAAAAATTGACAGCACGAAATAAAGGAGATATTTATATCTCTTCCTGAAGATGGCGACAGAAGACCATGTCTTTAATACAGGGCCATATTTTGTGTACCAAGAGGTAAACTCATGCTGTTTAAGCAGAAAATACTTTCTTTACTGATTTTTTACTAAATCTTCCTTTACTAAATCTACAATTTTTACTTATAAATAAATGATATTTCTAGTCTACAGTTAGTTTAAAAGGTGGACTATTTGGATAGCTTGTTTGCTTTGCAAAAGTAGCAACACACAAAAAAAAGAGGGAGTAGAAAAAGGAAAATTGGGACAGCAGATTGTATCTTGAGCTGCACATGTCAACAATTCTTCAGGTTCCTTTCTTTGGTTGCACAGTTACTCCCAGATTTATTTATCCTGGTGCTTGTTTCAATACAGCTCCAAAATCAGTGGGAAACTGGAGCCACAGTCAGTCTGCCTGATGCAAATCCTGTGTCCACTATTTACTAGACGTGTGACTTAACAAGCTAACATCTGTCTCTGTATCTTTGTTTCCTCATCTGTAAAATGGGGATGATGATGATGAACAGAATAAGCATATAAAGGACTTAGCACAGTGCCTGGCACACACTAGACATTCAATAAATGGTAGCTCTCATCACCACATCGCAGGGCCCTGTCTAGATGACCTAGGAAACGTCTTAAAAAGGTATCTTTCACTATATTTTAGGAAGAGGCATGGTTTTCAGTATTGGACAATCCCAGACAAGGGGAAAGATACTCTGGGGACTAAACAATATAATTGGAATATCTTTGGACTCATTGCTTAAAATGCCAAATTGTTGAGTTTTTCATTTTGATGCAATCAAATAATTTGATTGATGAGTCACTCTAATTGCCACTTAGAATTGTTAGTTTTTGCCTTAATGAAAAATTACATAAAGTAATTTTATTCAAAATGCCACATTTATGTTAATCTATTTCTTCTTTTATTAAGTTGTTGCAAAAGTAATTGCTGTTTTTGCCATTTAAAAAGTAATGGCAAAAAAGTAATTGCTGTTTTTGCCATTTAAAAGTAATGGCAAAAACAGCAATTACTTTTGTACCAACCTAATAAATTGTTATATATATTTGAAATTCCAATGCATGTTTCTAATTCAGCATATAATTTTAAAATATTTAGGAAAAAAGATAATTAAAGTAAGCACTATTTTCCAAATTACATGACCTTAATGAGCAAGTTCAATTTACTTGTATTCATTGTTTGTTGTTGTTGTTATTCTTGAAGCCTTTTAAAAATTTATTACCTCAAGTATTTATCCTTTGTGTTACAAACAATCCAAATATACTCTGTTAGTTATTTTTAAATGTACAATTAAATTATTTTTTACTATAGTCACCCTGTTATGCTATCAAATACTAGATCTTGTTAATTCTTTCTTTCTAACTTTTGTGCCCATTAACCATCACCGCTTTCCCCACAGCCTCCTACTACCCTTCCCAGCCTCTGATAACTATCCGTCTACTCTATCTCCGTAAGTTCAATTATGTAATTTTTAGCTCCCACAAATAAGTGAAAACATGTGAAGTTTGTCTTTCTGTGCCTGGTTTATTTTACTTAACATAATGACCTCTGGTTCCATTCACGTTGTTGCAAATGACAGGATCTCATTCTTTTTGTGGCTGAACAGTACTCCATTGTGTCTATGTACCACATTTTCTTTATCCATTCATCTGATGATGGACACTTAGGTTGCTTCCAAATCTTGGCTATTGTGAATAGTGCTACAATAAACATAGGAGTGCAGATATCTCTTTGATATACTGATTTCCTTTCTTTTGGGTTGATCCTAGGAGGGGTACTGCTGGATTATAAGGTAGCTTTATTTTTAGGAAGCTCCAAATTGTTTTGAGGAACCTCCAAATTGTTCTCCATAGTGGCTATACTAATTTACATTCCTACCAACAGTGTACAAGAGTTCCCTTTTCTCCACACCCTCACCAGCATTTGTTATTACCTGACTTTCGGATGAAAGCCATTTTAACTGAAGTGAGATGATATCACATTGTAGTTTTGATTTGCATTTATCTGATGATCCATGATTGAACACCTTTTCATACCCCTGTTTGCCATTTTTGTGTCTTCTTTTGAGAAATGTCTATTCAGATCGTTTGCCCATTTCTAACTGGATTATTAGATTTTTTCCTATGAAGTTATTCAGTTCTTTATATAGTCTGATTTTAATCCTTTATCAGAAGGATAGTTTGCAAATATTTTCTCCCATTCTGTGGGTTGTCTCTTCAGTTTGTTGATTGTTTCCTTTGCTGTACAGAAGCTTTTTACCTCGATGTGATCCCATTTGTCCATTTTTGCTTTGGTTGCCTGTGCTTGCGGGTAACTACTCAAGACATCTTTGTGCAGTCCAATGTCCTGGAGAATTTCCCTAATGTTTTATTTTAGTAGTTTCATAGGTTGAGGTTTTAAATGTAAGTCTTTAATCTATTTTGATTTGATTTTTTATATGGCAAGAGATAGGGGTCTAGTTTCCTTCTTCTGCATATGGATATCTAGTTTTCCCAGACAATTTATTGAAGAGACTGTCCTTTTCCCAATGCATGTTCCTGGCACTTTTGTTGAAAACAAGTTTGCTGTAGATGTGTGGATTTATCTCTGGGCTCTCTATTCTGTTCCACTGATCTATATACCTGTTTTTATTCCAGTACCATGCCATTTTGGTTACAATAGCTCTGTAGTATAATTTAAAGTTAGGTAATACGATTCTTCCAATGTTGTTCTATTTGCTCAGGATAGCTTTGGCTATTCTGGGTCTTTTGTGGTTCCATATACATTTTAGGATTGTTTTTCTTCTATTTCTGTGAAGAACATCCTTGATATTTTGATGGGATTCCACTGAATATGTAGATCATTTTGGGTAGTAGGGACATGTTAACAATATTAATTATTCTAATCTGTGAACATGGAATATCTTTGCAGTTTTTGGTGTCCTCTTCAATTTCTTGCATTAGTGTTCTATTGTTTTTATTGTAGATATCTTTGACTTCTTTGGTTAATTCCTAGGTATTTTATTTTATTTGTAGCTGTTATAAATGGGATTAATTTCTGGATTTCTTTTTCAGATTGTTTACTTTTGGCATATACAAATACTACTAATTTTTCTATGTTGATTTTGTATCCTGCAACTTTACTGAATTTGTTTATCAGTTCTGACAGTTTTTTGGTCAAGTCTTTAGGTTTTTCTAAATATAAGATTGTATCATCTGCAAACAAGGATAATTTGACTTACTATTTTCCAATTTGTGTGCTCTTTATTTCTTTCTTTTGTCTGATTGCTCTAGCTAGGACTTCCAGTAATACATTGAATAACAGTGGTGACAGTAGGCATCCTTGTAATGTTCCAGATCCCAAAAGAAAGGCTTTCAGTTTTTCCCCATTCTGTATGGCACTAGTTGTGTGTCTGTCATATATGGCTTTTATCATGTTGAGGTATGCTCCTTCTATACCCAGATTTTCAAGGATTTTTATCTTGAAGGAATGTTGGATTTTATCAACATCAATTGATATGATGACTTATTATCGATTGATTTATCAGCATCAATTGAAATGATCATATGGTTTTTACACTTTGTTCTGTTGGTATGCTGTATCACATTCATTGATTTGCATATGTTGAACCATCCTTGCCTCACTAGAATAAAACCCACTTGGTCATGATGAATCATCTTTTTAATGTGTTGTTGAATTCAGTTTGCTATTTTGTTGAGAATTTTTGCGTTGATATTCATCAGTGATACTGGCCCATAGTTTTCTTTTTCTGATGTGTCTTTGTCTGGTTCTAGTATTGGAGTAATATTGGCCTTGTAGAATAAGTTTGGAAGTATTCCCTCCTGTTCTATTTTTTGGAGTAATTTGAGTAGGATCGGTATTAATTCTTCTTTAAATGTTTGGTAGAATTCAGCAGTGAAGCCCCCGGGTCCTGGGCTTTTCTTTGCTGGGAGACATTTTATTATGGCTTTGATCTTGTTAGTTGTTATTGGTCTGTTCAAGTTTTGGATTTCTTCATTGTTCAATCTTGGTAGGCTGTATGTGCCTAGGAATTTATCAATTTCTTCTAGATTTTCCAATTTATTGGCATACAGTTACTTGCAGTTGCCACTAATGACCCTTTGAATTTCTAGGGTATCAGTTGCAGTGTCTCCTTTTTCATCTCTGATTTAATTTATTTGGGTTTTCTCTTTTTTCCTTAGTCTGGCAAAATGTTTGCCAGTTTTGTTTATCTTTGCAAATGATATTTTGTGCTGTTTTCTTCATTTTAAATTCATTTATTTCTGCTCTGATCTTTATTATTTTCTATCTTCTACTAATTTTGGATTTTGTTTGCTCTTGTTTTTCTAGTTCTTTAACATCCATCATGAGGTTGTTTATTTAAAGTTCTTCTTTTTTCTTTTTTGATATAGACATGTGTAGCTATAAGCTTTCATCTTAGAAAGCTTTTCATGTGTATCACAGGTTTTGGCATGTTGTGTTTCCATTATCATTTGTTTCAAGAAATTTTAAATTTTCCTTCTTAATCTCTTCATTGACCCACTGGTCATTCAGCAGCATTGTGTTTAATTTCTATGTGTTTGCATAGTTTCTAAGATTCCTCTTGTTATTGACTTCTAGTTTTATTCCATTGGGATCAGAGGAGATGCTTGATTTTATTTCAATGTTTTTGAATGTTTTAAGACTTGTTTTATGACCTAACATACAGTCTCTCCTTGACAATGATCCATGTGCTGAGGAAAAGAATGTGTACTCTGCAGCTGTTAGAGGAAATGTTCTGTAAATATAAATTAGGTCCATTGGGTCTATAGTGCAGATTAAGTCCAATGTTTCTTTGCTGATTTTCTATCTGGAAGATCTGTCCAATGCTGAAAATAGGATGTTGAAGTCTCCAACCATTATTATATTGGAGTCTATCTCTCCTTTTAGCTCTAATAATATTCACTTTATATATCTGGGTGCTCCAGTGTTGATTGTACATATATTTAAAATTATTATATCCTCTTGCTGAATAGACCCCTTTATCATTACATAATGACCTTCTTGGTCTCTTCTTATAGTTTTCATCTTGAAATTTATTTTGTCTGATATAAGTATAGCTACTCCTGCTCTTTTGTGGTTTCCATTGGTATAGAATCTTTTTCTGTCCCTTCATTTTCAGTTTATGTGTGTCTTTACAGATGAAGTGTTTCCTTTTTTTTTTTGAGACGGAGTCTTGCTCTGTCGCCCAGGCTGGAGTGCAGTGGCCGGATCTCAGCTCACCGCAAGCTCCGCCTCCTGGGTTCACGCCATTCTCCTGCCTCAGCCTCCCGAGTAGCTGGGACTACAGGCGCCTGCCACCTCGCCCAGCTAGTTTTTTGTATTTTTTAGTAGAGACGGGGTTTCACCGTGTTAGCCAGGATGGTCTTGTTCTCCTGACCTCGTGATCCACCCGTCTTGGCCTCCCAAAGTGCTAGGATTACAGGCTTGAGCCACCGCGCCCGGCCGAAGTATGTTTCTTGTAGACAACAGATCATCGGGTCTTTTTTTTCCCCCATTCAGTCACTCTGTGTATTTTGATTGGAGAATTTGGTCCATTTATATTCAGTGTTGTTAATGATAAGTAAGGCCTCACTCCTGTCATTTTGTTATTTGTTGTCTGGTTGTTTTGTGGTCTTCTCTTCCTTTTTTCCTGTCTTCCTTTTAGTGAAGGTGATTTTCTCTAGTGGTATTATTTAATTTCTTGTTTTTTTTATTTTTTATGTATCTGTTGTTTGTTTTTTGATTGAGGTTACTATGAGGCTTGCAAATACTGTCCTATAACCCATTATTTTAATGACTTAATTTTGTTTGCATAAACAAGCAAACAAGCAAGCAAAAAGAAAACTAATAAAAAGTCTACACCTTAACTTTGTCCTCCCACCTCGCTCTTTAGCTTTTTGTTGTTTCTACCTATGTATTATTGTATTGTCTATGTCTTCAAAATTTGTTGTAGTTATTATTTTTGATAGATTCATCATTTAGTCTTTCTACTTAAGAGTAGTTTACAGTGATAATACTCTGTGTTTTTCCATATACTTACTATTACCAGTGAGTTTGGTACCTTCAGATGATTTCTTATTGCTTATTAATATTATTTTCTTTCTGATTGAAGTACTCCATTTAGTATTTCTTGTAGGACAGATCTGGTGTTGATGAAATCCCTCAGCTTTTGTCTGGGAAAGTCTTTATTTGTCTCTCATGTTTGAAGGATATTTTCACTGGATATACTATTCTAGGGTAAAAGCTTTTTTGTTCAGCACTTTAAATATGTTATGCCACTCTCTCCTGGTCTGTAAGGTTATCACTGAAAAGTCTACTGCCATACATATTAGAGCTCCATATATTATTTGTCTCTTTTGCTGCTTTTAGGATCCTTTCCTTATCCTTGACCTTTGGGAGTCTGGTTATTAAAACCCTTAAGATAGTCTTCTTTGGATTAAATCTGCTTGGTGTTCTATAACCATCTTATACTTGGATATTGATATCTTTCTCTAGGTTTGGGAAGTTCTCTGTTATTATCCCTTTGAATAAACTGTCTACCCCTATCTCTCTCTTTCTCTACCTCCTCTGTAAGGGAGTAACTTTTAGATTTGCCCTTTGGAGGCTATTTTCTAGATCCTGTAGGTGTGCTTCATTGCTTTTTATTGTTTTTCTTTTGTCTGCTGTGACAAAGTCTTCTTTCAAATAGTCTGTCAAGCTCACTAATTCTTTATTCTGCTTGATCAATTCTGCTATTAAAAGACTCTGATGCATTCTTCAGTATGTCAATTGCATTTTTCGTAGAATTTCTGCTTTATTTTTTATTTTGTTTTATTTATTTATGTATTTTCAGATGGAGTCTCGCTCTGTTGCTGGGGTAGAGTGCAGTGGTGCAATCTCAGCTCACTGAAACCTCGGCCTCCCGGGTTCAAGCGATTCTCCTGTCTCAGCCTCCTGAGCAGCTTGGGACTACAGGCGGGTGCCACCATGCCCAGCTAATTTTTGTAGTTTTAGTAGAGACAGGGTTTCACTATGTTGGCCAGGATTGTCTTGATCTCTTGACCTCTTGATCCACCCCCCTCAGCCTCCCAACATGCTGGGATTACAGGCATGAGCCACCACGCCTCGCCTTCTGCTTTGTGTTTTAAAAATTACTTTAATCTCTTTGTTAAATTTATCTGATAAAATTCTGAATCCCTTCTCTGCATTATCTTGAATTTCTCTGAGTTTCTTTAACACAGCTATTTTGAATTCTCTGTCTGAAAGGTCACACATCTCTGTTTCTCCAGGATTTGTCCCTGGTGCCTTATTTAGTTTTACTGGATAGTCTTGATGCTTGTGGATGTTTGTCTGCGTCTGGGCACTGAAGAGTTAGGTATTTATTGTAGTCTTCATAGCCTGGGCTTACTTGTACCAGTCCTTCTTGGAAAGGCTTTCCAGATATTCAAAAAGACTTGGGTGTTGTGATCTAAGCTGTATCTGCCTTAGAGGGCAGCCCTAGCCCAGAAATGGTCTGATTCTTACAGACACATAGAGGTACCACCTTGATGGTCTTGGATATGATCCAGAAGAATTCTCCAGATTACCAGGCAAAGACCCTTGTTTTCTCCCCTTATTTTCTCCCAAACAAATAAAGTCTCTCTCGGTTGTGAGCTGCCTGAAACTTGGGGTGGGGTGACACAAGCACTCCTGTGGTCACCACCACTGGGACTGTGCTGGGTCAGACCTGAAGCCAGCACAGCACTGCGTCTCACCCCAGGCCTGCTGTAACCACTCCCTGACTACTGCCTATGTTCACTCAAAGCCCTGGAGCTCTACATTCAGTAGGTGGCAAAGATAGCCAGACCTATGTACTTCCCTTTGGGGTGGCAAGTTCCCCCAGGCCCAGAGTGGGTCCAGAGGTTTTATCCTGGAATCAGGGAACTAGAGTCAAAAAACCTTAGATGTCTACCTGGTGTTCTATTGTACTGCGGTTGAGCTGGCACTCAAACCACAAGATGCAGGTTTTCCCACTCTTCCCTCCCCTTTCCAAAGGCAGAGGAGTTCTCATCCTATGGCTATTGCCACCTTAAGCCCAGTGGGGAGTGCTGCCAGACTACTGTTGATGTTCCCTTTAGGCTCAAGTGCTCTTCAGTCAGCTTGTGGTGAATGCTGCCTGGCCTGGGACACACCCTTCAGGGGAGTGGGCTCCCCTCTAGCCCAGGGCAGGTACAGAAATGCTGTCCAATTCCCAAGTCCTGGAATCGAGAACCACAAGAACCCACTTTGTGCTCTACCCCGCTGTGGCCAAGCTGCTACCTAAGGTGCAAGACAAAGTTCCCTTTGCTTTTCCCCTCACTTTTCTCAAACAGAAGGAGTCTCTCCCCACAGTCACCACAGCTGGGAATATGCTGAGTCTCACCTGAAGCCAGTAAGATTCAGAGTCTCACCCAAGGCCCAGGGCATACTATCTGGTTATTGCTTCTGGTTATTCAAGACCCAAGGGCTCTTTAGTCAGCAGGTGATGGGTCCTGCCAGGACTGGTTCCTTACCTTCAAGGCAGCAGGTCTCTTCTGGCCCAGGGTGTGTCTAAGAAATGGCATCCAGGAGCTAGGGCTTGGGAAGGAGGCCTCATGGCTCTGATTGGTGCCCTTTCCTACAGTAGCTGAGCTAGTATCCAAGGTGCAAGACAAAGTCCTCCCCGCTCTTTCCTCTTCTCTCTTCAAGTGTAAGGAAGAGGTCTCTTTTGGAGCTGCAAGCTATACAGCCTGGGATTGAGGGGGTTGCACAAGCACTCCCTTACCCACCCCATCTGGTATCTCAGTAGGCTGTGTGCCCCCCAAGTCCACTGTATCTGGGCCCAGTTCAGCACTAGGACTCGCCTATGTGTTGCAGTCTTTGTGACCTAGACTGCCTTTCAAGTTTATTTAGGGCCCCAGAGCACTTTAGCCTGGGGTGGCATGGCTTGCCACAGCTCAAGTTCCATCTTCTGGAATGGGGAACAATGCTCTGGCTAGAACTAGTCTAAATGCTCCTTCTATGGGTAGATGTCAGCTGAGTTCAGCCTGGTTTTGCTTTCTGCCATGACAAGGCAGCACTAAGCTCAATGCAAGTCTCACGGTTACTGCACTTTCCCTCTCCCAAGTGCACAGATTCTCTTTCCGTGCCATGCTGCCACTGCCAGGGGGCAGGGGAGGGATGGTGTCAGCAATTCAAGACTCTTTCCTACCTCTTCAATGCCTCTTTCAGCTATATAAAGTTAAAACCAGGTACCGCGAGTGCTCACCTGATTTTTGATTCTTATAAAAGCTTTTTGTGAGTAAATAGTTGTTAAATTGCTGCCTTTGCAGGCAAGACAATTGGTGGAGCCTTCTATTCAGCCATCTTGCTCTGCTCCTCCTTTTGAAGTAAGTCTTCTGTATTTTGTTTACACTACTATCCTCTTTTTGCCTTTTCTTCTTGATATTGTTCATCATTTGAGGGTTTAAGCAGTGCTCTCCACATTCATCCTTTTAACTGTCATTATTTTTTTTATTTTGGTTTTTGTTTTGTATTTTGTTTTCACTACTATCCTCTTTTTGTCTTTTCTTCTTGATATTGTTCATCATTTAAGGGTTTAAGCAGTGCTTTCCACATTCATCTTTTTAACTGTCATTAATTTTTTTACTGTCAAAATAATTTTCCATATTAGCAGCCAATATGCCTGCTTCCAGCTGGTCGAGATTTGGTGAGTCTGTTGATTTGGTTGGTCTGTTTGTTTTTCCATGTGAACAAAATCCCAGTTTCCTTGCTACCATACCTTACCTGATTAATTATTCATCCTCTGTGCAGAATTGTCTTTTGAATTTGAATGCTTTATTTTTGATGGAATCATTCCTCCTTCTGATCGACCTACTGTCACTGAGACTCAAGCCCTTTGGTAGTGATGAAGCTGGAATCAGACCATCCATGTGGTTGCACTCATCCCCCTGCTTCAACCTGATGGCCTGCAGAGACATCTGGGCCCACAGCAGAGATTCCCCAAAGAACCCTGGGCAAGGAGAGTCAAAAGGACCCATCCATATGGTAAAGCTTGTTTTCCATTAGCTGAACAAACTGACATTTTCTAAAAGTGTGCTGCCCTTTGGTAAAGCTCATTTGTAAAGCTCATCAGTAAATGAGCTTTACCAACAAGTTTACACATTTCACCCCTTTGTAATCAACATTGTTCAGCTGCACTCTTAAGATTTGGAGAGGACGGGACTGGGTGCAGTGGCTCACTCCTGTAATCCCAGCACTTTGGGAGGCCAAGGTGGGCAGATTATGAGGTCAGGAGATCAAGACCATTCTGACTAACATGGTGAAACCCCGTCTCTACTAAAAATACAAAAAATTAGCTAGGTGAGGTGGCGGGTGCCTGTAGTCCCAGCTACTTGGGAGGCTGAGGCAGGAGAATGGCGTGAACTTGGGAGGCAGGAGCTTGCAGTGAGCTGATTACACTATTGCACTCCAGCCTGGGTGACACAGCAAGACTCTGTCTAAAAAAAAAAAAAAAAGATTTGGAGAAGATGTCTTTTTTTCTTTTAGAGATGGGGTCTTGCTATGTTGCCCAAGCTAGTCTTGAACTTGAACTCCTGAGCTCAAATGATCCCCCCACCTCAGCCTCCTGAGTAGCTGGGACTTCAGGTGCACACCACTACATCCAGCAGGAGGCTGATTTTTAAAGTTAGAGGAATTTCTTGTGTGGTCTCCCCTGGCACTATTTCAGTATTTTGCTTGCTCCCTCCTAGTAATTTTATCATTTCAAGTAAAACAGAGAAAAATAATGATGTGGCAGTTTTATACTTTGATGGCCTCAGTGAAACACACTTACTGGTTGTCATGCCCTTATGTATTATGTATTCAAGCTCTTGACACTGCCCTTGGCCATGTGGCTTGCACATGGGCGCTTGTCCTCTTCAAATGCTCCTTGGAGCTAGACTACGGTATTAGGCTGTTCTTGTATTGCAATACAGCAGTACTTGAAATTGGGTAATTCATAAAGAAAAGAGGTTTAACCGACTCATGGTTCTGCAGGCTGTACAAGCATGGTGCCAACATTGCTCAGCTTCTGGGGAGGCCTTGGGGAGCCTTTACTCATGTGGAAGGTGAAATGGGAGCTTGCTCATCATATGGCAAAAGCAGGAGCATGGTCAGGGGGTGGTGTGCCTTACACTTTTAAATGACCAGATCTCACAAAAACTTAGAGTGAGAGTTCACTTCTCACCAAGGGGATAGGATGGCCCAAGCCATTCCCAAGGAATCTGCCCCCATGATCTAAACACTTCCCACCAGACTTCATCTCTGATATTGGGGATTACAGTTTACCATGAGACTTGGGTGGGACATCCAAACAATAGGAACCACTGAAGGATGAAAAGCCAAGTGCAGGGAGATCCTGGAGGATGAGAGGCCATTTGGACATCCCAGCTCCAGTCAAGCTGTCGCCTGAATGCAGTTGCATGAGTGATCTCAGCTACCCAATGTGGAGCAGAAGCTCCTCCCAGTGGAGCCCAGTCAACCCCCAGAATCATGAGAAATAAAAAATCACGTAGCTACTGTGCTTTGACATGGCTTATAACACAGCAATAGATAGCTGAGCTATGTGTTAATAAGCTACTTTCTTCATTACACAGGGTTCTTACCCGAGATTTTCTTTTAGGAAAGCATTATTACTGTCTGTACATATTTACCTTTGATAAAGATGCAGCTCCAAATTTCTATTCAACTGAAATGTAAGAGGGATGTCTGATACCTTGCAGTGTGCTTGGCCACTGAGCTATTTAAAAACATATGTCACCCCGGCGCAGCCTTGTCCTCACTGACATGTCTACCAAGCAGCCTGGCTGGCCGGTGTTCCAGGCATTGCATGTCATATTTCTGAAAATGCTGACAGATTGTTTCACAGAATATTGTCGTAATATCGTATTACTGAATCTTGAGTTGCCTTCATGGTAGCACATTTTTGCAGGGATTGGTCTTATCCTCTTAGGTATCTATGACTATGTTTATGTTTAACCCCTGAAATTGAGGATTCAATATTTCTGAATGATAATTAACATCTATAGATTTTGATGTAGTTTTAATAATCAAATCAATAATTCTAACAACTTATTTATTAAATGCATTAATGAGATGCACATTCTTTTTATTAAAATAAAAATGTGTATTTTTTTTTTAAATTTTCTTTTTTGAGACAGAGTCTCACTTGGTGTGCCAAGGCTGGAGTGCAGTGGCGTGATCTCAGCTCACTGCCACCTCTGCCTTCCGGGTTCAAGCAATTCTCCTGCCTCAGCCTCCTGAGTAGCTGGGAACAGGCGCCTGTCACCACACCTGGCTAATTTTTGCAGTTTTAGTAGAGATGGGGTTTCACCATATTGGCCAGGCTGGTCTCAAACTCCTGACCTTGTGATCCACCCACCTCAGCCTCCCGAAGTGCTGGGATTACAGGTGTGAGCCACCGTGCCCAGCCTAAAATAAAAATTTATTAAATGTAATTATGAAACTTTAGAAGACTGTAAAGAAAAAAATCAGCTATAGGAAAAGTATGAACATTAACAGCGACCTGGTTAAATAAACTGTAGGATAGCTACACAATGGAGTTTTTTAATTTACCAGGCTGTCAGTTAGTCTCTAGATATATACCTGTTTTCTACCATATAGTAGGACTTCAACAAATGTTGAATGAATAACTTGTAAATATCTTATATGTGTGTACCTCTGAAATGATTTCAAAACTCTAAATAAAACCAATTTAAATTCATATATACTTCAACATATTAATGTTAATGAAAAAATGTTTTATATAACTATAAAAAATGAGCAAGCCAATATGAAAAGAGCTCCTGGATATATTATTATGTCAAAAAAGCAAATTTCAGAATGATGTTTTTGGTATGCTACCTTCAGGCTAAAAGGAGGAAAATCTATATTTGTATTTGCATAGATCCATCATATTTTAAAATCTAAGCACAGGGTTGGGAAACTGGCACTTGGGGAATAAACACAAAAAGGAGACTTTCCACTATACACTTTTTATGCTTTCTGATTTTTAAACCATGGGAATATACTACCATTCAAAATACAATTTAATAAGCAAAATTTGAATCTATTTATGTTTTGTGTTTACACTTATTTTGCAACTAATGAAGATGAACATTTTTTCATTTGTGTTGACCAGTTTACTTCTTCCCTAAGAATGTTTGCCCATATTGACATCTTAGAGGCTTTGCTTTTTTTTAAAAAAAAAATCAGCAAATGTTAAATCTTCTCCACCCTTTACAGTAGAGATATTCGCCCTCTGTCACCTGATTTTGCTTTCCTTTATTTTATTGCATTTTAGAGTGTGAAGTTTTTATGTGTTCATATCTACCTTATATACTTTGCTCCCTTCCATCAGAGGTCTGACAAAGATTCCTTTCTATAATCTAGTTTGATAGTTGTTGCTTTTTTGAAATTTTCATTAATTCATTTAGAATTAATTTCTGTGTGCAATTGGAAGATGAATAGGTATTTTTAAGGGTATCTAATCTTTCTTTTCCCATTGATCATATGAACTTCCTTATAGTAGTTTTGGTTCTTATGCATAATGTTCATTTATGTACGAGCTGCTATGTTCTATTCCATTGATTTGCACCGGTTCCACTGACATGCATCAGTATTATAGTCTCCATCACAGATTGAGAATATTTTTTCACAAATGGTGGTGCTAGTACCCACCATGATCATCACAATCCTTTTCTTTGACGCTATTTCTTGTTTTATGTTTATTCATTCTCTAGTTCAGGTAAATAATTTTAACTTTCAAAAACATTCTGTTTTTTATTGAAAAGTGGTCAAACCTATAAGTTAGATTGAGTAGAATTTGTTCCTTTAAAAAGGAACATGGTTCTTGTTTCCATCTAGTCAAGCTTTCTTGTCACCGCAATTTTGTTTCATTCATTGGTTTTCTTCTCTTGGGTCAAAAATATTTCACATCAAAGGTATTTCTTGGTAGGTTACGGTTTTTGTTTCTATTGTGAAAACGATCTGTTTTTATTATGTTTTTCTGATTATTCTTTATGTGGAAGGATGCTATTGGTTGTATATTTACCTCAAATGTGGTCCTTTTGGTGGCTCTATGATCATACTGGGAAATGACTTCCCATTTAGGTTTTCTGGGATTACAAGTTGTCTTGATATTTCAGTTAGCCCAAAATTCTGTTAATTCAAGCAGGGGAAAAATCATTAATGGTATCACAATGGGCAATCAACTAGTAGGTTTAAATGTTTACTTTCCATTAATTTTAAGGTTTTGTGGACACAGCCTGTGCCTAAGGGATGTTATCATGGAACATTGCAAAAATGGAGATGCAACTGTATGCCAATGAACTGCAAATACCTTCACAATCCTTGATTTAGGTCTGATCAGTGGCCCCAGTTTACTCTCACCCTGTTTGGACAATCGTAGGTCAGAAAAGTGAGAATCCTAAAATGGAAAGGAAAGAGAAGTCAGCAGAATGACTGGATTTGTGGCTGACTGCAATTATCTGCCCAGATGTCTGAATCCATTCTGCCTTTAATTGATTCTACCTTGTCACCTTCGTATAGATAAAGATTCCTTAGAATCAGAAAGATATTGGCTTCATGGAGACTTCACATCTAGTGCTTCTATGGACATACCCATGCTGCTTTCTTTTCATCTCAACCAACAAGTGAAACAGACTGAGAGGACTCAGGAGTGAGGAGAGAAGGCAGGTAAACAGAAAGCCTTGTTGTGGATGAATATGCATCTAAAGAGTAAAATAAAGGACTGATGTCATCCATCCCCTGTGCTCTGTGTATGCTCCAGCATCTAGAAGTCAGATTTTCCCTCTGATACTGACTGAAACTTCCTGCCTTCCGGCTGTTAATGGCCTGGTTGGGGAGTTAAGTTAACTCACATATATCCCCATCTCCTTACAAAGGTGAAGAGAAAGGACCATAACATGTGAACAGCTATATCTGTTTAGACTCCTGAATCATAGTCTAGGCAGACGAGTGAAATGTCAAGATGGAGTAGCAATTTAGCAGAGCACATGTGTGCAAGTGGTACACATGCATTAGTAGGCAGGAATATTTCCAGTGAGCAATGCCAGCTCAATGGTAGGAGTTTCAAAGCAATGCAGCCAGAAAAGAGTTAAGAGAAATGACTTATGCCCTGAGAAGCAGTGGGATTGGGGAGGATGCTAGGAAAAAAAAAAGTCATTTTCAAAATAATAGTAAATTAGAAGAAAAGTGGCAATCTCTGTTTCAAAATTGGAGCCAGCCATCTACCTGTGAGGCTGAGGTAGGAGAATTCCTTGAGCATGGGAGGTCGAGGCTGCAATGAGCCTTGACTGTACCACCACACTCCAGTCCAGGAGTGCAGTCCAGCGACACCCTGTCTCAAAATAAAGATAAAATAAAATAAGAAAATTAGAGTCAAGATGTACAGTGGCAGGCTCTCTAAGAAGCCCGCTCACATTGTCACAGCTTGGTGTCTGCAAGGCCAGAGGAAACAGGTATTCAATTGCTTTTCTTGTTTTTCCTTTCTAACCCTTCCTCTTCCCAGATGACTACTTTCTTTGTGGTTTGCTCTGCTATCAAATCAAGATGAACCATCATTCTCTGTTACTTCAGAAGCGAGGAGTTCAAACCAATATCCTGTCTTGGTAAATCTGTTTTTCCCTCAAGCTATGAGCAAGCCTGGCCACCCTGCATCTGGGATACACGGGTCTTATCCATGCCAGGGAAGGGCCTTGTCACCACTGCAGCCCCAGAAGACGACAGTCCATGGCACCATTAGACACCTAGTAAATGTGTTACATGAAGACCTGCCCTACACTATGTTTTCAATTTTGTTATCTGCTTACTTCTACTACTCCACAGGACTTACCGTTCTTTAGGACATTGGTTCAGACCTAGGGTCTGTTCCAGAGAAAGAAGGGATTTTTTTCTTCCACCTTCCTTTCCTTAGGCACAATTGAGTGCCTGCTATAGTTTTTGGCAATGCCAAAAACATTTTTTTTTCTCTGAGAAAATGGATTCAGGGATGGAGATTCACTCATTTTCTAAATTTGGTGGGAACCAAGGCTATGCCTTAAGGAACCGCCTCCATTCCTGGAAGAGATGGTGCCACTTACAGCCGTTAAGAGGACTTCAACTCTACCCAGTCATTGAGACCCCCAGCCACTAGGAATTTGAAATGGGTGTGGGGAGATGGACTTTAAATTGACTTTCATTTACTTGAACTTTAACTCACAAGGGCAAGATAATTTGATTTCAGATTTTAATACCTTTGGACTTTAACATGTAAGTAGGTCTATTCTTTAAACTTTTATTTCTCCCTGAGAATTTACTAGAGAAGAAGGATTTATATCCACATCTGAGGCCCCTTTAAAATGTTTGCATTTTGTAGGCCAGGCGGGGTGGCTTATGCCTGTAATCCCAGCGCTTTGGGAGGCCGAGGTGGGTGGATCATGAGGTCAGGAGTTCGAGACCAGCCTGACCAACATGGTGAAATCCTGTCTCTACTAAAAATACAAAAAAAATTAGCCAGGCATGGTGGCACGCCCCTGTAATTGCAGCTACTCGGGAGACTGAGGCAGGAAAATCGCTTGAATACGGGCGGCGGAGGTTGCAGTGAGCCAAGATTGTGCCACTGCACTCCAGCCTGGGCGACAGAGTGACACTCCATCTCAAAAAAATACATACATACATACATAAAATGTTTGCATTTTGTTTTTTGGAGTATCTTAATGTTATTATTTCCTCTTATTGTAGAACTCCTAGTGATAGACAATGTGATTGGACCTAAACGGGATCAGAAACGGGAGAGGGAGTACATTTTCAGCTTTGTGTAATAGAGACCTTGGAACTTAACGTACTGTTCTGACCCACGTCAGAACCTTCTGGGGACAAAATTTAAGCTACCCAGCAGATTTTGTGGGGCCTGAAGCTTATACAATTTACAGAGAGGGAGCAGTTTAAGGAAAAAGAAAAAAAAAAAAAGAACATAAAATGATGAATACAAAATTAGGTATAGGGCCCTGGAAGGAGCCTGAGCAAGTGAAGGGTCCTGAAACTTCCGTTTTGTGATAAATCCACATCTGCGGGCCAGCAGCAGTCTAACGGATACCCAAAGAGACAGTGGCTAGCTAGTCCACACAGGCAGGAGCAGGACCCTTCGCTGCGTGGACTGCAGATCTTGTCTCCCAGGAGAGCCACATCCCTGGATGACCAAGGGCAAGTTGTTGCAAACTCATCTAAGATGATTTGGTTATTTACAAGAGACTTCTTTTGTGAACGTCTATAGCTTCTGTTATAACCTATCAGGTTATAGTGAAAGTAAGTCCTATATTGAATTCTGCAACACATAGAAATATTTATTAACAAGGAGGCACAAAACAGTTTTACAACTTGTTCGGAAAACTCAGTGAAGTCCCAGCCCCATTCTGCTCATAGAAAGTTAACTAGATGGGGTTGGGTGTGGTGGCCACGCCTGTAATCCCAGCACTTTGAGAGGCTGAGGCGGATGGATCAGGAGTTCGAAACCAGCCTGGCCAACGTGGTGAAACACTGTTTCTACTAAAAATACAAAAAAAAATAGCTGGCATGGTGGTGGGCGCCTGTAATCCCAGCTACTTGGGAGGCTGAGGCAGGAGAATTGCTTGAACCTGGGAGACGGAGGTTGCAGTGAGCTGAGACCTTGCCATTGAACTCCAGCCTTGGCAAGAAAAATGAAACTCCATTGAAAGAAAGAAAGGAAGAAAGGAAGAGAGAAAGAGAGAGAGAAAAAGAAAGAGAAAGAGAGAGAAGGAAGGAAGGAAAGAAAGAAAAGAAAAGAAAAAGAAAAAGAAAAGGAAAAGAAAAAAGAAAAGAAACAGAAAGGAAGAAGTTCACTAGATGGAAACATGACAGTCTCCTGGTGGCAGGATATAGTCAGTTGCAGGCACAAGGACCCTCCAAGCCAACTGAACACAGGGCAGTTTTGAAATCAGTCAAGCCTCAGAAGCATTCTAAAGGGAGTCGACTATTGAGAAGCTTTTAAAAATTGTTAATATTGATTTTGTGTTTTTTATTGCACAGTGGTTTTGGGGCAACTTTTTATTTTGATGTAATTTTAAACTTAGACTAGTACAAGGAACTCCTGTGTATCCTTCATCCCGATTTAACAATAATTCATATTTTTTCTTAATTGCTTTATCATTCTCTTTATGAATATTTATTCCAGATCATTTGACAGTACATTGGAGATATCATGCCCTTTTGCCACTAAATATAAGTGTCTTTTTCTGAGATGGACATTCCTCTGCATAAGAACATTTTTATGTTCTTATGTAAATTTCTGATTTTACATCATATGAACCTATTATGTAATCTATAGTCCATGTTCAAATGTTGTCATTGTCTCAGTAACGTCCTTTATGGCTGTTTCTTTTTCTCGGCCCAGGATCCATTCTGGAATCACACATTGCATTTAGTTTTGCCTCCTTTCATCTGGAACAGTTCCTCCATCAGTTTTTGCCTTTCCGGACCTTGACATTTTTAAATAAAGACCAGTTAGTTTGGAGGATATTCTTTATTTGACTTTATCTGATACTTCCTCTTGATTAGATTAAGGCCATGCATTTTTGGCAAAAATATCACAGAAATGAAAATGTGTCCCTCTAGGTGTATCATTATCAGGAAGCATATGAAATTGGTTTGCCCCTATAGTGGTGACGCTAATCTTGGTGACTGGTTAAGGTGGGGCACTCCACTATTCTTCAGAATAAAGTTACTACTTTCACCTTTGTCGTTAATAATCAATACTGGAAAGAGTGTATAATACTCTCAATACCTTTGAGAGTGTGTAAATATACAGTTTATCATGAAACTCTCACCCTCTGTTTTGGGCAACATTGATGATTTTCTAATTTGATCATTTCTTCTATGTTTTATTGTTGAATTTCTATCACAATATAAGGAAAGAGCTTTCCCTTCTTTATTTATTCATTTATTTGTATCTGTATGAACTCATGGAACGTCGTTTTATTCAACGACGTTTTATTCACTGCCACCGAAATGTTAAACCTTATTTAGTGAGTAGGATTGCCTGTAATTTTCAATCCACATCTTGATGGCACTCATTTGGACTGAAAACTTCCATTGGGCTAATAGAGCCTCTCTTGCTAATCAGGGATAAAGAGAACTCAGTAGCCTCATGAACCTGGAGTGTATATTTCTGAATTAGGAAAATTAAATACTCACAGAGTGTAGATTAAAGCAAACACACGTATTTATATCACAGTACCTATGCTGAAGAATTTAAAGTACATGTACAGTACAGAACACATAACTTAAGTGGTTAAACATGATACATCAACAGAACAAAAAGTGAGGTAACGATAAGAAAAAATGTACCCCCACTTGGAGCTAAATTATGGTTTCCACTTCCTGTCCCCATTTTCTCATTCCACCCCGAGGCAATAGAGTGGTTTATCTGACGGGAAAGGGCAAGCCCAGCTCAGCCCCTTCCCGTTTTGCTCATGGAAACCCAGCTTGCCTGCATGGAGCTCATGTTCTCTGCTCTTGGCCAAGCTATAGGCTTAATAACAAATGTCCTGCCCTCATCAGAGGAGACCTGAGATGGTCCAGTACCTTCTATAACTGGGCAAGTATATCTATCATATGCTCAGCTTCAGATATAAGCACGAAGCTACCTCCTACAACCTAACCTTCACCTGTAATAAAGTTGATATTTTGGCCTTCATCCACATACCTCTTATTTCTCAGTCGGTTCAGAACATGAGAGAAAATGATAACAATACAATTCTCCAAAAATAAAATGAAAACATCATAAAAAGTCTCCAGGTATGAATACAAACCCTACTCTGTTACAAATACTCAGGGAGAAATGAAAGTTTAAAGACTAGACCTACTTGCACATCAAGGTATAAAGACAGCAAAGTCCAAATGAATTACATTTCGAATGGTCAATGATAAGGAAGTTATCAAGAGCTGCATCACTTGGTGGACTTTTCACAAGATTCTCTTTCACAATAGTAGCCATCACAATCTTCAGAATCAAAAGCTCTGTCCACCCAGTTTACAAACTCTACCAAACATATGCCCCACTACCATCGATCCCATCCCATCGCCCCTGCCAGCCACCAGCACCTACATCTGAACGCAGATATTTATACTGGACTGAATTCTGTGTAAACAAAATAAAACTTTGAAAAACAACAGCTAAAAACCCTTGGAGTTAAAAAAAAAAAGGCAATAATATAATGTGTGGTGCTAGTGGAAAAAAATAGAAAAACATTAAGAAACTAGAAATAGGACTCAAATACAGAAGAGGATGATAGAGTGAATTAATGAAATCAACAAGGACTGATTCAAATACAAATTTACTTTAGCTATTTATTCATTCAATAAATGTCTATTGAGTGCCTGCTGTGTATTAGGTTTAGGTACTCTGTGCACGAGGTACAGGGAGTTCAATGGGAACAAAATAGACATGGGCTCATCTTGTATTTTTGTTAAGAGACAAAAATAAAATAATGCTAACCGTACCAATCCTGGTGTTTAGTAAATATTAGATGCTCAATAAAAATCAGCTATTAATATTTTAATATAGGAAAAGAGGGCCGGGCACAGTGTCTCATGGCTGTAATCCCAGCACCGAGGCAGGTGGATCACCTGAGGTCAGGAGTTTGAGACCAGCCTGGCCAATATGGTGAAACCCCATCTCTACTAAAAATACAAAAATTAGTCAGTGTGGTGGTGTGCACCTGTAGTCCCACTTACTCAGGAGGCTGAGACAGAAGAATTGCTTGAACCCAGGAGGCGGAGGTTGCAGTGAGCTGAGATCATGCCATTGCACTCCAGCCTGGGTGACAGAGCGAGACTCCATCTCAAGAAAAAAAAAAAAAAGGAAAAGAGGTCAAATGGAGGTTGTTCACTAAATAGTATTAGGATAACTGGCTAGAGATCAGGGAAAACAATTGGTAGAGGTAGCCCTTATACAGGACATCAAAATATATTTCAGAAGAATTTACTTAAATTTAAACATTGTATTAAAAAGTACAAAATAAATGTGTTACCAAATCTGTGAAAGTAGATTAATGTCCTCAGTTTTGAAGAAATAAAACCACAAGGAAATGAATAGACCTTAATACTGAAACATAAATTTCATACAAAAACAAAACGGCAGACTGAGGCAAATATTTCAGTTGGTGTAATTGATAAAAGGTAAAAATCTGGAGAAAACATTTCAATTTATAACCAAATCAGAATGATGCCAATAAATAAGTAGACTAAGGATGTGTCAGTGGATTGCTTCATTGTTTTTTTGTTTTTGGCAACTGTGGTAGGCAGAATAATGGTCTCCCAAAGCTGTCCACATCCTAATGCCCAGAAACTACAAATATGTTTAACATTACGTGGCAAAGGGGGATTAAAGTTGCTAATCAGGGCTGGGCGCGGTGGCTCAAGCCTATAATCCCAGCACTTTGGGAGGCCGAGACGGGCGGATCATGAGGTCAGGAGATCGAGACCATCCTGGCTAACATGGTGAAACCCCGTCTCTACTAAAAAAAAATACAAAAAACTAGCCGGGCGAGGTGGCGGGCGCCTGTAGTCCCAGCTACTCGGGAGGCTGAGGCAGGAAAATGGCATAAACCCGGGAGGCGGACCTTGCAGTAAACTGAGATCTGGCCACTGCACTCCAGCCTGGGTGACAGAGCGAGACTCCATTTAAAAAAAAAAAAAAGTTGCTAATCAGCTGACCTTAAAATGGGGATTGTATTAGTCCATTTTCACACTGCTATAAAGATGCTACCCGAGACTGGGTAATTTATAAAGGAAAGAGGTTTAATTGACTCACAGTTCTGCATGGCTGGTGAGGCCTCAGAAAACTTACAGTCACGGTGGAAGGGGAAGCAGGCACCTTTTCCACAAGGCAGCAGGAGAGTGGAACAAGGAGGAACTTCCAAACACTTACAAAACCATCAGATTTCCTAAGAACTCATGACTACAGCGTGGGGGAACCACCCCCATGGTCCAACTGTCTCCCTCCCTCGACATGTGGGGATTACAAATCGAGACGAGATTTGGGTAGGGACACAGAGCCAAACTGTATCAGGGAGAGTAACCTGGATTATGCAGGTGGGCCCAATATAATCACAACGGTCCTTGAAAGTAGATGAGGGAGGCAGAGGATGGCAACAGTGATGCAATGTGAGAAAAACTTGATCACTATTGCTGGCTTTGAAGATGGGGAAGGGGCCATGAGCCAAGGAATGTGTGCAGCTTCTAAATATTGTAAACAGCAAGGAATTGAAATTTCCTCTAGGGCATCCCAAAAGGAAAAGAGCCCTGCCGACACCTTGATTTTAACGCAGTGGGTTTTTGTGTCAGACTTCTTGCTTATGGAAGAACTGTAAGATAATAAATTTATGTTGTTTTATGCCACTAAATTTGTGGTAACTTGGTATAGCAGCAAAGGGAAATTCACACAGCCAGCTACTTGTTAAACGCTATTCCTGTGTTTGCAGAATCTGTCACCTCATGGGGCAGAACCTTCCTTCTGCAGAATATGAGGAGGTCTTTTCCCAGTTTCACTTGCAGCAAGGGCACAGATCCATGGCCGGTATCTGTCAGCTGTACACCTGCACGATTTTGAATTAGAGGCTGGTCATGTGCAGAAGGGGAGCCTGGCAGAATCTGTTCTGCTATGGCAGTGGCGGGGACAGCTGTTACTGTAGCAGCATGTTGCCGTCAAAGACAGCAATTCCCACAGCAGGGTTTGTGCACAGTATGGTGTCATGGTGGGCACCCGGCAGTGTCAGAGTCCACTGACAAGTTCCAGGAGCGTGCCCTAGGCTGGACTTTGGACATTGTTCCTGGCTGTATAAGCCCTAAGCCTGGTGCTCTTGTCCTCCTGGAGATTCTGGGAGCCTTAATAAGTTCACTTTTCTGCTAAGTTAGCCAGAGTTGGTTTTTGTGGCTTGTGATTCAGAATCCTCAGTGAATCAGATATGAATGAAAAATTCAATTCACTCAAAAAGAAAGTGGTGACACATCCCTGTAGTCCCAGCTCTCAGGAGGATTGATTGAGCCGGGGAGGTCGAGGCTGCAATGAGCCATGTCATGCCACTACACCCCAGGCTGGGTGACAGGTAAGACCCCATCTCAACAAAAAAGAAAAAAATTGAAAGAAGAAAGGAAAGGAAAGCAAGCAAGCAAGCAAGCAAGCTAGGAAGGAAGGAAAGAAGGAAAGAAAGAAAGAAAAGAAAAAAAAAGAAAGAAAAAGAAAGAAAGAAAGAGAGAGAGAGAGGGAGGGAGGGAGGGAAGGAGGAAGGAAGGAAGGAAGGAAGGAAGATGACAAACACAGGAGAAAAAGTTGACCCTAGCTAGCAGTCAAAGAAACTCAAAGCTTGAGATGCCATATGATAGTTACCAAAAACAAAAACAATCGTGTCTGTAGCATAACAATGAAAACAGGTCTTCAAATAATGTCATTTCATTCAACCTTTTTTTTTTTTTTTTTTTAATGATGAGAAAAAAATTGATTCTCTGCCAGGGCCACTGTCTGTGTGGTTTGCATGCTCTCCCCACATCCACAGGAATTTTGCTCCGGGTGCTCTGATTTTCTCCCATCCCTCAAAGATGTGCATGTTCGGTTCCCCAGTGTGTCTACATGGTCCTGGTGTGAGTGTGGGGTGTGTGTGAATGTGCCCTGCGATGGGACAGTGTCCTGTTCAGGGCTGGTTCTCACCTTAAGCCTTGAGCTGCTGGAATGAGCTACACCAACTAGAGACTGGAGACTCTGGCAACCTGGAGAACTGTTATTATTGAGTAAGTTATCTTGCTTGCTTTTTTTTTTTTTTTGAGACGGAGTCTCGCTCTGCCGCCCAGGCTGGAGTGCAGTGGCCGGATCTCAGCTCACTGCAAGCTCCGCCTCCCGGGTTCACGCCATTCTCCTGCCTCAGCCTCCCGAGTAGCTGGGACTACAGGCGCCTGCCACCTCGCCCGGCTAAGTTTTTGTATTTTTAGTAGAGACGGGGTTTCACTGTGTTAGCCAGGATGGTCTCGATCTCCTGACCTCGTGATCCGCCCGTCTCGGCCTCCCAAAGTGCTGGGATTACAGGCTTGAGCCACCGCGCCCGGCCGAATTTTTATTTTTAAAAATAAAGTCCCCCAAGTGATGCTACTCTGGTTTCTCTGGGGAATCCCAAATGCCTGAGTTAATGGTCAGAACATAATTTGGCTGGGAAACAATCCACATAGGTGCAAACTGTCCCTGGGTGCGTGGCCCTGTGATTGGGGTGCAGCTCCCTCTCAGTCAGCACTCACTGTCTTACAAAGACTCCATCTCTGAAATCTTGAAATGCAAGGATCCTTAATCCATTTATTCCTTTGACAAACAGAAAATGAGCCCTTCTGTGTGTTCACCCTTCCCCTCTTTCCTCTTCTGAGAAATGGAGGTCTAATTGCTGGGAAAGAGCCTTGTTTTAACTGTCAGCTCCGCCCTAGTGGATGGAAGACAGGGTTAGCATGCCCTGTTTTTCATACAACAGCTGGGTTTGTAAAATGGAACTAAAGAAAGAAATGATGACCAGGCACCCAGAAATGAGCTCCTGTCTATGCTCTGCTAGAAAAGAGAGGTTGTGAGCTGAGGGACATCAGGAAAGCAGGAAGACCTGCAGGAAGAGCCGGCTGGGCACCCAAACATGGATGTACCTCAGAAGATGCCTGTGCAGTTCAGAGCTTGGAGGAGATGGGGCCGCAGGTGCTCAGGAGGCAGTAAGAGTCAGATGCAGTGACAGTGGGGAGAGTCAGCCATCAGAGGAAAGAGGAACGATGGAAATCAGGGAACGAAGGGGCCCTGTGGCCAGTTCAGGGAGCTAGAGTGAAAATCTGACCTATCTCAGCTGCAACCCATCAGTTTCTGTAGCTTGTCTTCACATCCTTTGGCTAGAAAGCAGATGAAAGAAAACCTGTCCACAGAGGCTGTGGGCTGAGCCTCTCCTCCCCACTTTTTAAACATCAAACACTGACATAGGCTTTATGCTGAGCTGTGATTTATCTTGCCAACCTTGTGAGGCTACAGAGGACCCAGCTGTTTGGAGGATCCTTCCACCCTACCTTTCCTCCTTCCTTACTTCTTTCCTTCCATCTTTTCTTCCTTCCAAATATTTATTGTGTCCCCAGCACATACTCTTTATCTGAACTTAAATTTGATCCGAAAAGGACTTCAGCATGTATTGACAGTTGAAATCTGGGCAGCTACAGATTTGTAAGGCCAGTGAATCAGGCATCAGCTATCCTCTAATTACACTGCACATGTATTTGAGAGCAAAGCTTGCACTTGCATAATTAAACTCTAGAGTCACATGGATGCTCAAGGAATCAGTGAAGAGCTGTAGCTTCAAGAACCCAGTCTTGCATGGCTGTTGAATAGACATGACACTGGGTATCCAGTCCTTTCTCTGCAAGCCCACCACTGGGGCAATGGCTTACACACATGAGATGCCCTCCCAGCTAGCCCTGGTTCCATGACCACCATTTCTCAGCACGCAGAGAAGTGCAGGAAAAGAATCTAGGTGGGGGACAGTTAGTGTAGTCTGAGAGCGTGGCCTCTGGAGAGATGTGTCAGAATTCAAATATCCAGCTGCTATTTGTACAAGTACTTAACTCTTTAAGCCTTCGTTTTCTCCTTTGTACAATGAAGACATTGCCTGGTAGAACTGCTACAAGGATTTGATGAGAACGCAACTTAAAAACGTAGCACACTGCCTGGACAACATTATAGCTGGTTACCTATTAATATTAGCAAGATAAAATCATTCTATTTGGAGAAGAACAAAGGGTGGAAACAAAACCAGTGGTTCAGAGTCCCATACCTAAATCACTGACTGGTTTTTTTCAATCAGTTGTCCTGACACGATCAGATCCAGCGTGAGCTCCTGGCTTCTCTCCCTTTTCCTATGCGGTGTGTTCATACTCACACATTCACTTGTTACACAGTGTAGGATGCCACTGAGATCCTGAACACATACCTCCTTCTCAGCTCAAGATATCAAGGCAGCTGAATGGAGATGAGGCAGGGGGAAGGTCAGTCCTGGGGTCAGCCAGACCATGTTAAAGCTTCAGAGCACTGTGGTCTTGGTTCTACCAGCTCTGGCTCAGCTCAGTCTTCTTTTCTCTGGGGTGACAGTTCAGGTTGTGGGTCTAACAACACCTCGGTAGTAAGTCTTTACCTCACAGGGTCATTGTGAAGGTTGGAATGAGTTAACATGGGGAAAGTGCTAAGGGCAGTACCTGATGCATACAGTAGGCACCTGGCCAAATGCTGGCTGTGTCAGAGCCAGTGCAGAAATGGTGTTCCTCTTGGTTCTGCACCAAGTGCTATAAGGACAGCCTCCACTAGTCCCAGTGCCCGATGATCTGAGACACGAGGGGGTCATCAGGTTATGTTCTGGCCACAGCGCTGCTCCCCCTCCTTCCCCGCTTCCTGAGGCAACTGTGATAGAGAAATGATAGAAATCCTGTGTCACAACTGAAAAGAGAACATAAGGATGGGTTCATCTTTGCAAACTGTTCGGCTATGGAATTTAAATTCTTTCCCCACCTGAGGAAAGTCAGACATTCTGCCTTCTCTCCTTTTCCAAACACCAGTGGCGCCCTCTTCCTTCAAACCCTCATGCGAGTAAATGACCTCCCCGGGACCCGGGCTCAGTGTCCCCAGCTCAGTCACCCTCCTATCTACAGCAAAACTCTCAGGCACATGGGACACCCCTGGCTTTTGGGTCATTAGTTCTCTGTCAGAGCTGGCGACTCTGTAAATGATAGGGTGCTGGGTGATGAGGGAGCTGCACCCCCACCACGGGGCCAGGCAGCAGGGACAGTGTGCACCACACAGATTGTTTCCCAGCCAAATGATGTTCTGACTCCTCAAAGAAACAGAATGAGAGACTTTTGGAGGGCCTTCTTTCAAAAGAAAATATTTCTTAGACTGACATTTGGTTAATTTGTAAATTTACGGCATTCCCATATCAGTTCCTGTTGCTGATGAGCTGTGCCAGTGTCTGAAGTAACCCCCCAGTGCCTGCTGGAGAAGGGAGCTTGGGAGGTGGTAGCAAGGAGAACTAGATCCCTAGAGGTCCTTCCTGCTTGTTAACCTACATTTGCTCTCTGAAGCCAGGTGTGCCCCAACTGAAGCACCTCGGAGGGAAAACACGGAGGTGGGCAGGGGTGGGGGTGGGTATCAACATCTGCAAAGTCAGGGGCAGCCTTGAACACATGAGCAAATATGCTTTAAAATAGAGGCTCCTGCCTGACAGAATACCATGGGAGAGAAGGAACCGATTTATGGAGTGTGGTGTTCGTCAGCTCATTTAATCTCTTCTAAAGACCAAGTCTCAGATGAAGCAGACGAAGAGGAGTCTAACAATTGTAAGCTCCACAAGGGCTGCTTCCCAGCATGGCTGGTGGTGGTGCATGCTTTGCAGAGGGGATAAGGGAATGCTTGTCACGGGGCTGGGAGGTGAAGGATCACCATTCAGTCTGGCCTCAGAGCCTACCTTCTTTCCCCAGAAGAGCAGAGGCTGAGCAAGCTGGATGAAGTAATCCAATCACGTGTCCCCAGGAAAGACAAGAGTCCTCAAACCCAAGTGGGAAGATGACAGACCTGTGTAACAGATGGCAGCAGGAGAGGGCCCCGTATGCACACCTGCGAGCACTGGTTTAGAAATGCACGCTCCTTACGGCCATTATTATTATGTTTCTGAGACGGAGTCTCACCCTGTTGCCCAGGCTGGAGTGCAACCGCGTGATCTCGGCTCACTGCAACCTCCGCCTCCCGAGTTCAAGCAATTCTCCTGCCTCAGCCTCCAGAGAAACTGGGATTACAGGCGCCGGCCACCACGCCCAGCTAATTTTGTTGTATTTTTAGTAGAGATGGGGTTTCACCATATTGGCCAGGCTGGTCTCAAACTCCTGACTTTGTGATCCGCCCGCCTCGGCCTCCCAAAGTGTTGGGATTACAGGCATGAGCCACCGCGCCTGGCCACGGCCATTTTAGTTAGGGCTGTGGACATTCTCCTAAGATGGAAGATTAAAACCTTGAAGGACTCTTTCCTTCGGGGGGGGGGGGGGGGCGGAAAAAAGCAACCTTGAGCAACAGGAACACTGGAAATAATTCACTATGACTGAGAAACTAAAATGATGACAGAAAACGGAGCAGATTGCCCGGGAGACATGTTGTGAGCCAAGACTTGGCCTCAGCTACACTGGAGAAAACTCCCAGGTTCCCGCCCAACGCCCAGACTCCAGAACACAGGATGCCCCGCCCTGTGGAGAAAGTCCCTGCGGGCTTATGTAAGGGAAATTCCCCTTCCCTTTAAAGAACCAGTTTCAGGAAACACCACTAACGTCCTGCCTTCCTGATTTCCACTCCCGGACACAATGGGTCTCCCCCGTGTGATAAATCTCCGAAAAGACAAGTCAAGGCCAAGTGGAAACTTGCGCAAGCCACACGCCCCTGGGGGCCCCAACATGGCCGCCCTCCAGGATGTCTGTGCTGGGGCAAGAACGCACAGAGCCCGGGCTCACCACGGGGAAGCCACAGGCCTTGTGGGTGCCGGGTAAGGGAGTAAAGGGTAGGAAGCTCCTGCCAGCTTCTCTGAGTTTCAATTACATAGTCCTATGCCTATGTGCCCTCTTCCTGCTGTGACTCGGCCCTTACCATAAGAAAAACAAACCCTGATAGGTTACACCAGGTTGAAAGGAACACTGAATCCCAGGTCAGGCAACTAACGCCAGGGGCCATAGGAAACCCCGGCTATGCCTGAGGAAGCAGGTCTTCCGAGCTCCCTTGCAGAGAAGAGTCAAAATGAGGCATTACCTTGGAAAAACTTGAATTCTACCAAATAATTCTACCCACTATCACTCACTCTCCCAAATCAGCCCAGTTCACGAGTATGAGAGGTTGGTGAAGCTTCTTCAAAACTTGAGTGAAAATGCCCTGAACCGCATGGAAGAGAAGTGTCAGCTACTCACACATCGTCATCCCTAATTTACATGAAAGGGAATGAGCAGGACCTTTCACTTGTTTTCTGAAATCCTTTTAAGGCTGACCTTTCACTTTCACACACACACACACACACACGCGCACACACACACACACACCATTCAAAGCTCAAATAGGATATACCATTCTTTCTCACAGGCAGGCCAGTTGAATTTTCCAAGTTGAAAAACTCGTTTTTCTAGGGTGGCCTGTGTTCTTTAAGTTGGGTCTAAACCTTGAAAAACTTTGAAGCTCACATTTATTTCTCCCCAAGGGAAATTTTTATTCAGTTCTGAAAAGTAACAAAAGAGCACTTCACTTTAAGTGCTTGATCCAGAGAACTGGGAGGCGGGTTCAAGAAAGAAACACACACACATACACACTGCACTCCAAGGGAACCAGCTTCAACCCAAATGGGAGACATTGACATAACTGGTTAAATATACGACGATTTGTAGAAGACTGAATGAGGGCTCAGAAGCAGAGAGTAAGCGTTATTTGCTCAGGCACTGCAGATGCGGTGAACCTACCTAAAAATGGGGCTGAAGGGGAGAATGGAAAGACCATGTACAATAAATGTTTTTCAAAATTGTTCTCGGCACTCCTGGGTATTTCTTTATCCCAGAGAAATAAACATTTATGTTCATAGGAAACCCCAAACATAAATGTTTAATATAGTTCTACTCACAATAGTCCCAAACTGGAAACAACCCAGATGTCCTTGAGTAAGTGAACGGCTAAAAAACTGTAGTACATCCATACCATAGAATATTGTTCAGCAACAAAAAGGAATGCAGTGTTGACATACACAATATTACTTGGATAAATCTTCAGAGAATTACGTCAGAGAAAAAAGTCAATCTGAAAGGTTACATCCTATGTGATTCCATTTATACAACATTCTTGAAATAACACATTTCAGTGGATCCCCAAAACCCAGCACATTGTAGGTGCTCAATACATATTTGTTGGGGGAAGAAAACGACAGGTTTCCAGCAATAAAGAACAGACTGATGGCTGCCAGAGGTTGGGGAAGGAGTGGAGGTGGGAAAGTGGGTGTGGTTATAGAAGGGCAACAGGAGGTATCCTTGTGGTGGTGGAAATGTTCTGTATCTTGACTCAATATTCTGTATATGATATTATACTATAGTGTTGCGAGCTACCACTGGGGGAAACTGCATAAAGAGCACTGTATTATTTCTTACAACTGCATGTCAGTATGCAAGTATTGCAAAATAAAGAGTTTAAAAGGAAAAAAACTGTTCTCAGTAATTATATTGGTGGTGGTAGTATTAGTATTGCTATTCTGAGCTTTTATAACATAGAATAAAGCAAATGAATAATTTAAAAATATTCTAGTGGAAAATGAAATATTTCACCATGATCTTCAATAGAGAGAAGTCTCTATTGAGCTTTGATGGAAAGAAGTCTTTTTTCTTCTTTGTTAAAACATGTTTTTGTGTTATGGGCCATGTTTAGAAAGGTCGATTCAAAATTATAAAATATACTCACCAAAAAACAAAGAGGAAGTCACCTGAACAAAACTCAAATATATTTAAGCCCATAAATTCATATTTAAAAAATTGTTCATCTTTGGAGGACAGGAACGAACTCATAAATAATGCTGATTATAGGAAAGTAATGCAAATAATGGGAAAGACTCCAGCATTGATCCTGCCTTTTCTATATGGACTGTAGCACTACATGAAGGGAAATATGTATTTATAAAAGAATTCTGACTGAGAAAACAATATCCAGGGGAACTAACCTAGGATCCCCACACACAAGCAATTCTAACAGTTCCAGGAACTCGGTGAGATGACAATGTGCCCATCACCCAGTCTGATACGTTGTTTCATCTACCCAAGATGCCACGAATTGTAAGCAGCACCATCACTCTCCGTACACCCAAAAAAACCCCCTCCCAAAAAAACAACAAAAAAAACACAGGCAGTTCAAGCAGAGCACAATCCTGAAGTGCCATCAGAAGATGCATCCCAACTTGAGATGCTCAAGTAGGACACAAAGCGGCCTTGATTCAAGTGACAATGCCATTTCACATCCTAAGCCTTATTTTCACTAATTCTCTTCAGATTTATTAAGGGGCCAAAATCAGGGTAAAATAGCACAGCATTATGGCAATAAGAAATGTGCAAAAACCTCAAAAAATATGACAGTGAAAGGATGAAAAAAAAAACAACAAAACCCAAAAACTATTATTTACCCTGCCAGGCTTGAAGCTCATGACCCTGTGTGGCCTATAACTTCTGATGGTGAACACGTCTTGATTGGGGTCTTCTGACACTCTTCTCCTTTTGCTGCCCATCATCTTCCACATTTAGGCCTCAGTGGATCCTTATCAAGTGCAAGAAGAGAGCAAATACCATGAAAGCCCAGATTCGTAACTAGAGATCTGCGAACTGTTGAAATTATGTGCATGATGTTCAACATCTATGTATTTCTTATGGGATTCCAGGATTGCTGGTGTGAACTTTTTGCCATCTGCACAGCTTTGTCAAGAGTACAAGACTGTAATCAATCACAATTGTTTCCAAGATACTTTGCCTTAACTAAACATTTTGATCTGTTGAGAATGGAACAACTTGATTCCAACCCTGAGCATGGCAAGGGCGAAGGACTGTCGTGGGAAACAGGGGAGAAGGTGAGGTCTCAGTTTGCCTAGAGGTAAGAGAGTTAAGAGAAAGCTTTGATGACACTCAGCTGTGGAGCCCAGGGTTGATGCCACCTTAGGCATGGTCTTTGTGGAATAACTTACTGGACATCCATAATACTAGCATCCATTGCTGCTAGTTTATGCAAGCGGCATGGAGTCAGCATATCCAGATAACCCAGGAAAAGTATGTCACTTGTAAATAACCCACGACTCTATGCTGAAGTCACAAACTATGGCCCATGGGCCAGACCTGATCTGTTGCCTGTTACTTTTTTTTTCCTTTTTGGTCTGATCTGTATAAAGTAGACTTTACATTTTGAAATCATTACAAAAAAATCAAAATATTATATGGCATGCGAAAGTTATAGGAAATTCAAATTTGTGTCCCTGAATAATTTTACTGGAACATAGCCATGCCCAGGCGTTCACATACTGTCAATGACTGCCTTTGTATTACACAACAGCCGAGTTGAGCAACAGAGACAGTTATGGCCTACAAAGCCTAAAATATTTACTATCTCCATCCCTTTACAGAACAAATTTGCCAACCCCTATCTCAGAGCTCACATCTCACAAGTGCTCTGGTAACTTTTTCATAAATAAAAGATAAAGCCTGAATGTGTAACTACAAAACAGTCACATTTATTACTGTTTACTGTAGTTTCCAAAGCTTGTGCACCAGACATGCATAAAAAATGCAAAAGTGAGCCCAGACTGGTTATAAAATGTTTCCTGTTTGTCATTTCTCCCTTTGCAGTTTCCCTACTGGGCTTGCACACGCAGCAGAGGAAGAACAACACTTAGTCACCGTGCTAGATTTAAAAGCATTTAATGACATAGCATATATTTAACAGATAGGGCAAAAGTTGAGAGGTACAGGTCGTACGACTGAGCACCAGGCCTGAGCGACCACCTCCCTGTTCAGGCCCAGCCTCTGGAGTTCATTCCTATCAATGTCATTTTGATTGTGCAGTAAGATGAAAATTTGTCATTACAATAGTTACAGTGACAGAGAAATGCACACTATGTATCAAATAGCAAGGAAATGAAGCAAATTATAACACAGTGTGGCAACGCACGAGCAAGTAACCATTAAAGTAACATTACTTTGTCCAGTAAATGCTTCAGTTCCACCACTTGTACACTTACCAATGATTTAAAGGGTTTATTATACATCTAGTTTTATTATACTTTGTACTAGAATTATCTCAAACATACAATATAATGTATTTCAGCAAAAAAAAAAAAAAATTGAAATTACAGATTATTTAAAACAGTATCAGTTTTCTATTCCTTCTTGTATACTGACATTCTTAACCGTCATAGCAGTTGATGCAGAAAAGCCGCATGTCATGTGTTAGTAAGTGATGCCAGATACAAATGGTTTGGTCTGTAGAGTTAATGTGGAGCTGCACTGTGGCTGCAGCAAGATCATAATATGTGATCTGTTTAATAAAGGTTAGCCCCATCTTGGGCACTTCTAATAGTCAAGACTCAGGGTAACCACCGGAAGTAAATGGAGAGAGAATGGTGTCAGGATATTGGTACATTTTGTCTCTGGTAAGCACAGGAAATATTGATTAAGCACCGCTGCCTTGCATACCAACAGCACTAGAGGCGGGTTATTTCCAACACAGCCTCACAAAATTGAGGAACAGTTTAAATACTGAGATCTAATCTATATAATTTCATTAAAAAAAATCTGGCCTTCCCTCTGCACCTCAAACTTTTGTAACTTGGAGATAAAGTGTTCAGGTGTGTTTCCCCCACCCCCCAGAAATGCTCTATAAATTAAAAAAAAAAAAAAAAAAAAAAAAAAAAAATCAACCACATTGAGGAACATTAGGCACAGAGAGTAATGTGTTGGTTCTGAGCTTGCATGCTGGAATTTCACTGAAAAGGTAAGAGAAGGGCAGGAGGTGAAGGAAAGGAGTTCATTTCTTTTTGCCAAAAAGGCTGAACCGCTTCTCTTTGTCTTTCTCTTTGTCCTTTTCCCGCTTGCCGGGACTGGACTCGCTGGTGATGGTGACGACGCTGGTGGGGAGGGTCTGCGCCCGGCTGGATGCTGGCGTGCTCTGGGTGCTGGCAGACACCTCATGTTTATCAGAGGAGATGGCCGAAGAGATGGCCTGGATCCATGTGTTCATTTCCTCCTGGACAGAGGAAGGGACACAGGTAAGACTCAACTAAGAGGGCTAGGTGGGAGGGGTTCTGGCGCCAAGGCTTGAGAATGGCACACCTGGCCAACTGAGGGGTGAGCAGAGTCACTTCTGGGCACTGTCCCCAAATGCACCTCTGCCTTATCAGTACAGGAGAGGGAAGCTGGTTCAGCTTCTCATGAAAATTCAGTTCTACTCATCACCTAGTAAGTGGCCCTACAAACTTGTAAGAGCTGGAAGACTGGTCTCAATCTGTGAGGTGGTCAGATCCCACCCTAGAAGGTGCTTTTTCACATTTAAGGGCACTATAGGTATTACTTTTCCATCAATGGACCCTCTCTTTCCTTGAGGTGAGGTACACACCCATTAAACAGCTGGCTACGGGCACAGGGTGCAGCGGGGGTCCCATCATGATCCACAACCAGTCCTGGGACCACCTCACTGTGCCTCATCCCTGGGAGGGGATGAGCAAAGATTCCCTCCATTGACTTCAAGGGATCCTGCCTCGGCAAAGGGACAGCGAGATCATATTCACTGCCTTCTAGAGACAGAACCAAACACCTTCTAGTGCTGGTGACTGGAGCCCAATGATAGAAACCATCACTGATCATCATTTACGCGAAGAACATTCTGAATAAAGCCCATCATCCCACAAACACTTGCAAACTCCTAAGTACTGGAGAGAAATAACATTTAGAAACTTACATCGTCTTTGGCTTGGAAGAGGTACTCATTGCCATCATTTAGTCTGTAATTTCAAGGAAGAAAGTTAGTCACCACTTAATTACAGAGAAATAAAAATCCCCCAACTCCCATATCCCACAGAGGACAGAAGCAGACCACAGGAGTCACAACAGAAGCGTCAACCTGCATATGTCACCAACAAGCCTGGGGACCTGCCCAGGCCCAGCAACGGACCCCTGGAGATCAAGAAGCCATAAAATCGCACCAATGATACACACGGGGAGCCTGTGCTTCAATCCAATGGAAAGATTTAAAAAAACCCCAAACATAACATTTGGCTTTATTGTGATAAAACTCACTTGTGGATGCCTGATCACTTACTGGTCTAAACTGAATTCAGGAGAAAGCTTTTGAACACAACGAGCCCTTTTGACATTCTGCTACTGAGCTTGTATCCCCTACATTCACATGTTCCAGAGTCTCAGAATAGGCAAACAGAAAATGTCTCTTCAACTTTTCTTCTACTGTATGTCTTAGAATTAAGAAGCCCTATTAGTGTGACACTGGGAGGTCCCTAGGCTTGGAGGGGTCACAGGTTCACTCTGTGGCTGCGGAGAGTAAGAGGGTACTGTTGTGTAGCAGAGGGTAGCTGCCGTTCACTAATATCCCAGTTCTCTGAAGCTGCATGAAGAGAGTACAAAGGGGAAAGCAGCCAAGGAGCCAAGCTGCCGGTGCATTGTCTTACAAAATGTAAAGTGTTCCAGGACCCGAAGAGCCTGCCTGTACTGCGCAGCAGCAGAGCTCAATAAATCAAATCATTTGACACTCTCTCCTCTGCAGCCCTTGGCCTAGTCCAACTGGCATGAAACATACAAATAAATGAAGACCAAAGCTTTTCAGATCCCAAAGCAACAGTGCAAATCAGTAAACAAGCATCCTAACCACTAAAATGTTTATTTTTTACATTTTTAAAAGATAAAATAATTTTTCTGCCTACTTCCAGTTGTGAGGAGAAATTCTGAGATTAACTCCACTCTGTAGGGAGGTACATGTATCCTACAGGGTAGAGATATTTGGAACTAGATGGTTCTGAGGCAGCTGGAGCATCTACTGGGAGAGTCAGGGGAGGACAGGGTCCCAGGCCCCATCCAAACATTTCCTGTTTGTCTCCATCCAGCTCCAGGATGACTCACTTGACCCATCTCCAGATAACTCATGAGCAAAGAATAGCATCTCCTGGGTCGGGATAAGCTGAAAAAATGGGGAAACTATTTTTCAAAGCCTCTCTTAAACTGTGAAATGTGACTAGCTCTCTTTAAGTCTTAGGGAACAGTTAAGTGCCTGGTTATAAAATCAAAAGCTCCTTATCCTTCAATGCTCAGCTGTACTGTTAACCACAGGGAAGCTGGTGGCTGGCCACAGTTGCCAAAGAATTCAGCCTGAGACATGTGCCAAACTGGTTTTTCACTTTATTGGGGATTTAAAATGGCAGAAGAGAGAACAAACTAATCACAGCAGCTGTCTAAGAAAACCAACCTTCAGAGTGGAAGTAAATGCAAACCCACTCTGGCAGCCCTGAAGCATGGCGACTCTCACCTTAGCTTGAATACGTGCTTCTTCTTTTTGTAATCAAGGGCCACTTCGCAGACAGCTTCTTTCAAACTCACAGGGACCTCGCTGTGGTAGGGAATTCCAGAAGCAGCAGTCTTTGCATCTTTGTAGAAACCCATTTCTTGGTTATTTATGACACAATAAACATTGTGCCAGGACCTGAGCAGTTTTAAAAAAAAGGGCAGGGGAGATAAAGTCTCTACCACATTCCCCTTGAAGAACTAAACATTTCATTAACATGGAAATGATCCTCACACAACACAGTGTGATCCCGCCCAACCCTCAACCTTCCTTATTACAAGCCCTTCCTAAATTCTGCTAACACTAAACAACAGAAAAAATTTCTCCTTGGAGAGTTCGGGGACAGGGCACAGGGCAGGTGTTTGAGGGCTATGTCTTCTCTTTTACTTTGGAGAAAAGCAAGTTACTCTCTTGTACTCTGAGCTCACTTTGATTGATGTTTAGTACTCTCTGCTGTAGCGCCCTCTTATGGTCATGGGTTACAGGCCATGCTCCTTGTCTGAAACATGCCTGTCCTCCAGCAGCAGCTCCTCCAGCTGCAGGTTTATTACTTATGTGACTTGGCAACTTGACAGAAAGACAGACCCAGAGCCATCAGCACTTACGGTACCTTTGGGTGAATTAGAATAAAGTGGCTTTTCCCCTATGGTATGGCAAACTGCCCTAATATACTAATTTTAACAGAACACTGGCCTGTATTACACCAGCATGTATTAATATATAAATCCCTATGTTGTTCTCAATGCGAATGGCAGTTCTTAGATATTCTGATCGCCTTGCACAGCAAACAAACTGCACAATAAGACATGGTGGTCCCAGGTGGTTGGGTTTACTAGTTAAGCACATAGGCTTTGCAGTTTCCTATTCCAGCTTTGCCATTTACTAGGTTTCCACAGAAAGTGAGCTTTATTAACCGCTCAGAGCCTCTGGTTCCCCATCTGTTAAATAAAAAAATGGGGGCTGTTGAGAGACAATGAATATATATATAAAGGTTGATATGGAGATCAGGGCAGGGGAAATGGTGAATGGCTTTTTACAAAAAACCCACGAGGATTTCTAAATGAAACCATTCACTTAAGGTAAAGAAGACTCTTCAGTCTCAACCTAGCAAATTCCTTCTCCAGACAAACTACTAAAGCCCCGTCTAGCTACTCCCATCCAAACTCAACTCTTCCTTCTCTCAGTGAATAACCAGCATTCTACTCCTGCTTTCCAGCGTCAGCCCAAGAAGAATGCAATGTCCAGGAAGCTACCAAAGGAATAAAACTACATGAGCACATACTTCTCTTCCAATTCAAGAGTGGCCCACCTTATCCCTTCATAGGCTGACTTCCCATCTTACTGTGGCAGGCTCTGCTGCTGTTACCTGCTTGAGGCTTTCTTATTGTGGGCCTCCCACTCGTGTTTCCGATTGAGGAAACCTTCCATCTGGGCCGAAGGCGTCTCCTGGGTTCTGGCTGGTAAGGTGGCCGCACTCTGGGCTGGGAGGGCAGTCTTGGCTTTGCGATCAGAGGTCGGGGAGGGGACGGGGCTGGACTCTTTAGAGCTCGTTCTTTGTTCTGTAGCGCCGTTGACCATTTCGCTTGTATCCACCGTTTCTGCCATCTAGGGACAGCGGAGAGGCCATTCAGCTAACTCCATGAGCCATGGGGGTGACCACATACGCTCTACCTGACTCGCACATGTGGCTGTGTATAAATGCCTGGCAGAGATCGAGGCAGTACAGTAAAACCATTGCACACCCACAAAGCCAGCTGGACACCAAGGACATTAGAAGGTGGGAATGGATTAATACCCGCCCGTTTACAGGGAAATAAGAAAAGCGAAATGCCAGTATGAGTTTTACTGCACTCTATTCCTCTGATCAATAAATATAACTCAGATCATCTCCTCTTATGGTTACTTTAAAACAAAAAGACAACAGTAACAATCACACATATTAAATATGAAAGAGAGTGGACGTTATACAGCAGCCACCTTACGATCAAGGATGCCACCAGAAGGGCTGGAAGTTTAAGCGAAAGGGCATTCACAAACAGACCGATAGACAACTCTATCAGAGCTACATGGCATTCCCCCAGAGTAAGACAAGGAAAGACCTTGGTTCCTGAAAATGTTCTCTGGCTCTCCTCCCCCTCCCCTCAACACATTGTCATAAACACATGCAGAAATTAGGACGACAATCATGCATTTCACATCTACCATCCCAGTTAGACTTTGGAACTTAAGAGCTGGAAGGAAATGAGGCAAGTCAACAAACATCAATTTGACCACATCTGCCGAAGTTGTATCGTGAGTGGGTTGTAGTTTGTGTTAAAGGAGCTGGAAAAGCCAATCACAGTCACTCAACACCACACAGCTATTTACCCCCAAACAAAGACAGAACCAGGGCCTTCCCCATCACGGGTTGGTTGATCACGGTGCCTTGCTGCACTGAGACGAGAAAGCCCAGAGACAGCCAGGCTTCCAGCGGCTCTGACCCTTCAGGCTGGAGACGTCTTCGGGAGCGTTCCTTCCCAAGCTCATTTAAATTGTAACCCTCATGGCTTTTCGGCTTTGGAAATGTAGTAGGGTCTTGATTCATTATCATTTTCAGCCTGTGTACCATCAACTTTGTACCATTAACTGTAGCAGCCCCTGGCTGATACACCCAGGGTGTGCGATTAGCGAGTTACTAAAGCTGGGTGTGGCTGACACTTTAGTGGATTACAGACAACCTGCACCCCTCGTACACAGACAAACATGGAGAAGTCAATGGCACGCTCATTAGATACGTCGCCCACCACTGCTGCCCAGGACCAAAGTGACACCAAATTAGCAGTAACAACCTTGACGGGATAAATGGTAGACTGGCCACCACCATGTGAACACCTGATCTATCAACTCTTGGGAACTGGATCTCTCATTTATTAGGTCTTAACTTAATGGCTGGGCCCAATGCTTGATTTTGAACAAAACTAATTTTTTGGGGGGGAAAGGGCTAAAAAAAGCTCTAGAAGGAGGGAGAATCACAAGTTTAAGTTATGTCTATGCAAACTATCATAATTAGCATCGGGGCTGAGGGACGACTAGAAACTAGACAGTTTAAGGGTGGTTTTGATTGGAACCCTTTACCCTCATGGCAATGTGGAAAATGGATTATTAGGACAAAAAGACATGTGGGGGTGTGTGTGTGCACGAGTGCTGCATGGTGATCACCCAGGCCTTGCAAGTGACAGACTGCAGATACGTGCTTATGAGCAACAGACTATTTAAACCATTCTCTCTCTTTTCACTTTTAAAGGAGAGTTGCAGGAGGGGAAATACCCAAAAAACAAAACCCTCAGTCAAAACAATGTGAGTGGACTTTAAAGGTGATAAATCTTCTCTAGAGTGAGATTTCAGGAGACTTCTGGTGAGGAGGAAGTATGAGTTTGGTCTGGAAGGCCTGAGCCAGGTGTGAGTCCAGAGAGACATGGGGTTAGTATGTAGAGAAACCAGGTTAAAAAAAAATTTAGTGCTGCAGGTTTGACTTGAAAGCTGCTAGTGACAGCAATGACCTGGGTAGAGAAATGTTTCCTTAAAACGGCTAAAATTTATCATACTTGGTCAGACTGCAAGGTAGATGAAGGCCAGGGAAGCCTCTTCTGAGGATAATTCTGCAGCAAAAATTTTTTCTTTAGAGTTAGAAGGAAAGAGAAAACCCCAAACCAGTATGCAGAGATCATTAATGTTTATGCAAATGAATCACTAACCAAGAAAACAAGGAAAATAAAAGGAACAAAATGAATTTTAATGGACATGTGCTTTAAGCATGCCAACAGACAACACACCACCAGAGACACACATCAAAAGCAATCACAGTGCTATGATCAAATGATGGGTACATGTGAACACATCCCCTGCAACCCCACCCCACGTTGCTTCTCTTTAGCGATTAGTCCAGAGTGCTTTAGTGGCTGGGCACACCCGAGATACTTAAATCAGGAGGTGAACATAAATGCAACGTGACAACTAGTAGCACAGAAAACACCTGATTGGTTTTCAAAGTGCACAAAGCAATGCTATTTTCAAGTTCATTGAGTCTCTGCATCATCACTCAAAACAATAAAAATACTTTTTCTTCTTCTAATACAATCCAATTGTAATTAAAATTTTGTTATGACATGTTACATTAAAAAATCTAGATAAAAATAGGCATGATAACAAATGCTAAAAGCATCATAGCACTCTTTTCTTGTGTGCTTATGTGGTTCCTTTTTTGGAGGGTCTTCTAGATACAAAAAGTGTCAAATTGGGTATCAGTCCTGGTGATACAAAATTTAAACACACACATATATATATGAAAACATCACATATATACATATAGATCAATAAAACACAAAATGTAATTTGGAGCCAGAAACACACATTAGAGCTCCCTAATGACCAAAGACAAAGCAGTTTTTTTTTCTAAAATGAATTTTGATGTGTTTTAAGGCAGAGACCCAATAATGATGCACACTACCCCCAGAACATAAGAAGCTTGGCATCTATCTATATACCCATCTACAGTCAGAAGTAGATAGATATGTACATAGAGATAAGGAAAAACAAACAAGATGCTATATGACGTTATCCTGACAAAAGAAAAAAAAAGACATGCATCATGAAATAAAAAGACAAATCAGACTTAACTCATGGAGAACACATATCAAAACAGGTTTCTGATTCTACTAACACATCTAAATATGGCAAAGGAGCAAAGTGAATGTCTCACAAGGCTTTGATGTATAATATGGATTTGGTTTTCTTTTTATCGGTACTAGGAAACCATCTCTGTCACCAGCTTTTATTTCTAAGGAAAAGGATTTTTGTGAAAACATTTTCAATTCATGCTGGTGTCCTGACAGATACCATCCGAAAAGCTTCCTTTATCAGATAATTCCACAAAAAGTCTTGAGGAAATGAACAATGAATCAGAAGACTAATCCAAGATGTAGAGTGGAGTTTGTCTAGACACTGACATGACTTCTGAAGCCAGGGGGCATGCGAGCGCTCCCAGGCACGGTCCACCAAGTGCAACGTTCAAGTAATCAGGATGAACCACAATGGCTTCTGTTCCATTTGTTTGAAAAATTAAAACAGTTTGACACCCTGAAGTCATCGGCTGAATGGAGAGGCACGGAAGTCTGTGAGGCAGGCTTCTAAAACATGCTGAGAACCGCTGTCACCTGCTGTGTCCCAAGTGCCGCAGCACTGACAGGGAGCGAGACAGAGGTGGCGGCAGCAGTCAGTGGGCACTTTACTCCTGAGGCTGGCTGCAACATCTGTGCAAGGAAGCCTACAGTTTTCAATTCAGGAATTGGCAGAAAAAAAGTTAGAGAGGAACTGGTTTGTAAAAAGTAATAAATGACCCAAGGGTCTCAAAACGTTTGAGATTGTGTGCCTGCAATTACAACAGCTTCCAGAATATATCCAACTCCCTTTTTGTCATCTTCAATGAATGAATGCATCTTTCATGGAATGTTACACAGCTGACTTTAGGTTTTAATCTTATTATAGAATGTCTCCCTCCTCATACACCAGTCTTCCTAGTTAACAGTAAACTACTACAGGTTAATAACATCTGGAAAGGGGGCTACATATAGCACAGTACTGTGTCCTGTTAGAATAACTGAATGTGTCATACCTGTTAGATTCTAGTTTTCTTCTTCATTATGCTGTAATCTCATTTAATTTCATTTCAATTACTCATGTAAGGGTTTCGCTGTAAAATCTTAATAAAGTAAAAAGCTCACAATAAATAAACAAAAAATAAGTATGGTGCTTTAAGGCAGCTGGGCATCCATCAGTTAAGAGACTCAAACATGAATTAAATGCAAACAAATATGAAACCAAGGAAGGCTATGAATTAAGTAAAAATTTTAACATTTTGGGTGAAGTGGAAGCCAAAAAGTCAAAACCCAGAGGATTTGGAAAGGCTGATTCTTGACAAATGGTAGTGAACTTCACAGTCCAGACCATGGCTGGTCACTGGCTGTCCGTCTGCTATTAAAGTTTTTGTAGTTTTGGTAGGTTTGAGAGCGGTAACTAACCCGTGGAGATCCCTGTTCAGCCGGCAAACCGTTTTGGGAAACTTGTTCTCCTTTTGCAGTATCCCTGTTAGGGAAGGGCGGGAAAGGAGGAGGAAGGGAAAGGAAGAAGAGGAGAAAGAGGAAATAGTAAGAGAGGGTGGGAGAACATCATCACTCTATTTTATTACAAGCAACCCTTTCACATAATGTAATTCTTTTTAAATCTGAAACTTCCAAGTGTTTTAAATAGACTCTAGATAGAAAATATGACTACAGGAATGCCCTATGCCCCGCCCCACCAAATAAAGGCAGCATTAGAGGTTGCCATGGAGCTCTTACCATAGCAAAATAATTAGCCCTTTGGAAATAGAGAATAATTGCTGCCCTCTGTGTGAAGTGACTTAGAACTTTCAAAAAAAGCATCACCACAAAATCACTGGCCTAAAATCTGGGCAGTTCACTCCATGCATTTAATCATATGGAAGTTCTGAGCATACTGTTTGTGTGCACACAGGATGAGAAAGGGCACTGTCTACATTCTACTTCTGCCACCTACATACCTATGTGACTGTGGACAGATCAGTGTCCTCCAAGATTATTTCGGGTAACTATACAGACTTTAAACAGTCTATGGAAGCAATGAGTAGGCAGGGCATGTGGTTAGGCCTAGAAATGCAAGGCTTCAGAAAGATGCCCCATAAACCTCATTGGCCACCGAGACTAAGGGCCCAGCCTCTGGAGCTGCTGGGACTCACCACTGCTGCTGGGACTCAGCCTCCTCTGAAACCTTCGTGCTCGGCTCGGGAGAAGGCGGCCGCCTCTTCCTCTCCTCTTCCTCTTGCTGTCTGCGCACTTCCAGTAACTCCAACTAAGAGAAAACAGAGTGATGTTTGGTAGAGTCCCAAACTCTGCCTCTTTGCAGAAAAAGGTTCTAGGAACCCAGGAAGTCCTCCTGTCTAGTTTGCTAAACTGGACCACACTGGACAAGAAGACGCTCTAACATTGTGAGCCAAATGGAATTAGGTTCACAGGAACTGCAGCTACAACCTAAAACTACAGGAAATGGTCTATTCCATGGGCTGGCAAAATTCCTGTGAGCTGTTTGTAGGACCCCTGGGAGCTTGGGTTTAATTTCTAAATTAACTATGCAACTCTCAACTCTGCTGAGGAGGAAAGTACCTGAGCCTGAGGGTTCATGCTGGACTCCCCAGGAGAGCTCAGACAAACACCAGGGACAGAGCTGCAATAATTCTCAAGGAAGCCGCTTGTGCTGTGGTGGGGATCTGCGTTCAGCCAAAACCCAAACAACACATTAAAAAGCCACAGAATAGTCTAACTGAAACAAAGCCATTTCATGAGTCATATGGATGCACCAGAAGTACTCTGTTTTAACACAAACGTATGCAGGTACATTTTAAATGCCCAGAACTGGAAATCAGAAACACCATTTTGTACACTGCAAAGGATCAGCTTTCTACCACGAAAGCAAAAGTCTTGGAAGAGGAAACACCAGTGCACAAATCCTATTCTAAGGCCTTTATGTTGACAGAAGAGAGGATCAGGAATGGGGACTTAACAACAGAATAGGATTAAGCTTCTATTTGATGGGAATTCTAATTCTGAAACTGAAGAAAATTTTGAGGCCATGCCACCTCGAGAACAAAGCTTTTTTGAGATAGGGGAGAATGAAAGATTTGGAGAAAAACACCACCACCACCAATCAATCCCCAGGCAGGAAGCTATTATAAGGGATCATAAATGCAGGTGCCCAGGATGTGACTGAGGAGGTAACAGTCCTGACCCTCTCCCTAGGTCCTGCTCCACAGGAGCCACCCATTTTAAGAAGATCTTCACTACTTGAAAAAACAAAAAACAAAAAACAAAAATGATCAACCGTGTGAATTCCCTGGTCTAAAAGGCAAGCAGGAAGAAAAAGTTGCCATGGCACCAACAGGCAAAGGGCCCAGTGGCCACTTACTGTAGTCAGCCTTTCCAGGGCAGAGAACCTCTCATCCCAGGTCGCTGCAGACTTTTCAAATGCCTCATGGCGCTTGATGAGCTTCTCCACCTCGTCCACACTCTGGCCTATCTCTCGGCTGGACAGGTACGGCTCCTGGCCAAGCAGCCAGGCCTCGGCCACACTGGCGTCTCTTGAGAACTGATGGACCTCCAGAACTGCACAGGGTACCATGAGTTAGTACATGTTGACCAGGAGGTGATGGGGCAGTCATATGGCCTTATCTCTTGGCACTGCTGCCCTCTGGTGATGGCTACCTGCATAACCAGTCTATCATCTACTCTAAATTAGCCCTGTCCAATGTAAATGTAATGTGAGCCACACATGCAACTTTCACTTTTCCAGTAGCCACATTAAAAAGAGTAAAAATAAATAGGTGAAATTAACTTTGATAGTGTATTTCACATAATATGTATAAAATTATCATTATAACATGTAATCAATATGAAAAAAACTACTGAGATCTGTTACAATCTTTTTTCCTTCTAAATCTAAATCTGATGTGCATTTAATGGCACACATTCACTGCACATCTCAATTTGAGACATTTCAAGTTCTCAAGAGCCACACGTGGGACAGCAGCTATCATACTGCCCGGCGCAGGTCTACAGTGAACGCTCTGTTCACTCGGCCCCACTTCATGAGCTAAGCCTTCAGAGACCTGCATGAATTCACAATCTACACCTAGCCAGATGGGCAGGCATTCTTAACTTGCCCTCTTTTGGGCAGTAGTATTTTATTTTGGGGGTTTAGAGGGAGGGAAGGATATGGGAACACTACAGATGGTGGAGACCAAGGCTTTCGCTCTGTTTCATTCCGTTCCTCCACCTGTGAGGGAACACTAGTTCCACCATAGTTATGAGAAGGTAGGTTAGAACCGGGCTTTGTGCTACAGTTAACACTGATTTTCACTGCATTTCATGCAGCAAAGCCTGGGGTCACTGAGGTAAAAAATGGACTGTGGGAAGTGTTGGCGTCCCAAGGAGCTGGCTAGCTATCTGCTTTCAGCACCTCGGTAGCCCCCAACATGACTACATGAAGAAGATGCCACCTCTGCACTAGGGACTTGTTGGCTTTTCAAGGCAGGTACTGTGCATGTCATCACTGTGTCCCTGGCATACAAGCTGGTGCCTGGTTCAGTGTGCAATGTGGGTTTTGCTGAGCTGAATGAAACTGCCCCACAATTCTCAAAACATACAGATCAAATCCTCCTGCAAAGAATGGTCAAAAAGTGGGATTTCTGAGGGCTCTGGGCCCAACAGAATGTGCTGTCACACCTTTCAGAAAAGGCCCTTGCATTTGGTTTCTAGTAAACACCCATAACACGCATAGATGGAGTCAGAACATCATGACAGAGCCCAGAACTCCAACACAGAATGGCAAAGCATGGTAAGCAATGCTTGAGTTGGGCTGTTAGTGCTCATACCAATTATGAAATGCTATTCCTAATACTGTACATTACAAACCCTGTATTAGCTCACATATTCCCTTATAAAATGAGAATTAAAAATAGAATCTAATTCACAGGGTCACTTTGGGGAATAAATACAGAAAGACATTTAAAAACCACTTAGAACAATGCCTCGTTCACAGCAAAATTTTAATAGACGTTGGTTTTTATTTTATTATGTTATCAACATTCCACTAAGAGCACCAAATATGACTTAATGAGACCGACTTTCCACCTTGACTCTGAAGCAAGAATTCTTGAAGAAAAATGGGGGAGAGGGCTTCTATCTGTATTCTCCCAGGGAGGTGCCAAATTGTCATCCCTAAAGAACATCCAATTCCCACCTATGACACTGAGATCAATCAAGGGGTGAAAAATGACTATGCCATAGGAAGATTCTTAAAAATAATATTTACCATGAAATGGTGAAAACAGGGCACTAAAAAGGCATCTAAAACTCAAACAATCTTTAAGTGATAACATTAATGAATTAAAGCAGGAAAATAAACGTGCATGCTTTCCACGGATACCCAAAAGAGCAGAAAGATAAACAAAGTACGTCCTTACTCAGTCTTAACCATTCCCATCGGTCTTCCCACTTGTCAATCATTTCTTTCCTCTTTTCCGTCAACTGCAGTAATTTTTCCTTGATCTGTATGAAAAAGATAATCCCCGGGACATCTTAATGGACTGCACCACATCCTCTTGATGGGATCATTTTATATTAGAAAAATACATTTTCTGCAAAGACCACTATTAAGCTGGGAGATATCTAAGGACTGCTCAGTCTGTCTGAGGACTGGGAGAGGAAAGAAAAGCATAGCACTGCTCCTTCCAGAAGCGGCAGGAGGAAGGTGGGGAAGCCCTGCCAAAGCTGTTTTGTTGTGAGGAGGCTCCCTGCAGCAAACACGTTCAGGAAAGGGACAGCAAGAGGGACAAAGCCCTGACCTCTTGGAGAGGACGCCCATTCCCATGCAGGGGGCCACACACACAACTAATAATTGACCTCTTTATTACCACTGTCCTAACCAGAATCACCAACCATGCACTCAACAGCAAACTGATCTAGGGCATAGTCAATGGACATTGGCATCATCTAAAAGAGTACTGACTGGGGAGGAAGGGGAGTCCATTTTGCAGCCCTCAAAAATTGTCTTCTGTGCCACAGATTTGCCAGCGTGGGCCTAGAGTCTTGCATAATTGTATTATTCTAGATGCACAGGAAAGGAGTTTTAAAACATACGTGTGCGTATATGAATGTAAACACATTATCTCTGACACACACACACACATAAAACAAAGTCACTTTACATCTTGACACCAGCTGCATTTATCCTGCAGCTCCAAAGCAAAGTAGCACCCTACCTCCTCAGATGCATAGTGTTTTCTTGCCAACAGGGATTTCCCAAGTTCAATGCAGGTTGTGAAACTGTCATTACGTGCATCAATTTCAGCTTTGATGCCTTGATGATTATTCATTAAGAGTTCAACAGATGATACATCCCTAAAATTACACAAATGATGCTTCCATTAGATCAAACTTTTCAAAAAATCTGTAGGTTTTAAAACACACAATTAATTTGAAGGAAACTGATGGTCTTTCAGGTCTGAATCACTCACTGAGCTTAGGTTGGGCCACTGGAGCCAAAGCACAGTGACAGCACAGTTCAGGACCAGCCAGGCAACCAAACTTCAGAATATGGCTGCTTTTGTTTTTGTGTGTCTGCCTGAATAATTCAAAATGGTTGCCAGGTGGGTGCCAGAAAAAGCAATGGTTTTCTGTTCATACTTTTCCTTTGAAATGCAAGTCAGAAAGACTCTCTTCTAGAAAGCAGAGAAGCAGTAACAGGTGCCCCAATTGCACCTTGATGAGTTAGCTGTCAAAGATTCAGGATATGCATATCAAAGAGCAGCTAATACGGTCTCCTTATTGAGACACAAAAAGATACACAGGATGGGAACTAGCCTAGAAAGCAGTGACCAGCATGGATCAAAACCTACTGATTCTGATCAAGGAAATACAACTGCTTCAAAAATATATATCATAAAAAATCCCTTTTATTGTGGCATAGTTTCTCAATTACAGTGGGGGCTGGAGTTGGCAGAGGGGTGAACTGGAGGTTAAATATGTACCTCTGTGTTCTACTGTTAACTTCTCTTCACTAATTTGCATGAAACGAAGCCAAAAATATAGGACAAATATTAAATAATAACCCAAGGACACCATATTAAAGCAGATATTCAGGGTGACACCTTTAGTAAAGTGCATGGAAAGGGATAGAGTGGTTTTTAATCCAAAAAACAGGCACAGAAAAATAACTCAGAAAAGTCATCTCATTGCAAAGACAGGGCAGTTAGTCATGCTCAAGGTATGTGGCTACTTGAAGCACAAGGTCCTACTTCAAGCACAGATGTGGGCAAGAGGGCCTGAGTGACTGTGGGAAATGGGAGCCAGGAGTAGGGAGAATGGGAGAGGCTTTGGTAACCCCAGGCACCCCCATTCCCTGGTGATGCTGTGCACGAGGTAACCAAAGCAGTGGTGCTGCACTCCAAGCACCTCCCCACCCCCTCTCTGGCCTTGAAGCTCTCACTCAGGCAGGAACTGCTCTCAAGGCTCCTGCTTCTCTCTGGAAGATTCCTATGTTTTAACCAAGGGCCAATGAGTCCAATTTCCTTTGGGCTGAAAGCATTACCTTGGCTTCTCCTGGGCCTCGATCTGCCGGATGACATCCTCCATCCAGAGCATGAGGTCACGCACCATGCTGAAGAAGCGGAACTTGTCCCCCGTGTCCACCAGCCGCACCCTGCGGCTCTCGCAGGCGTCCAACAGGGACTTCCAGGCTTCCAGGACCTCGTTCTCGCGCTTCTGGATGTCGTCAGCCTTGTCACCCGCATAGGCCGCCTGGAGGCGGGCTGCATCCTCCTGCAGCTGCCTCACCTGTGAAGCCATGTGGGGGATGAGCCAGGTCAGTCCATGGTGGCCTTCCCACCATCACCCTCTTCCATTCTGCTCACACACTAAAGGGAGCACAGAGTCAAAACATGGCCCATGCCCCTTAAGGAGCCCTCAATTTCACTGGGGAGATCCAACTCACAAAAACCCAAATTTTCTATAAATCTGTTCAACTACATTATTAAGTTCTTTATGATGAATGGGAAACTGCCATGAAGAGCACATTTTGAAAACGACTTCCCATTGCTATGTGAATACAATGTATGTATCGCCTGTAAGAGTTCTCACCATGGGACATTTACACTCAAAAAGTATAAAAACGTGGCATCCTATGTGGTTAAAATAACTAATTAATGTTAAAGAAGGTGAAGCCTGAAATAGCCACATTTCAACAAAAACCTTGCAAATCTAAAAATACGCATTGAGAATTGTGATGTGGTAAATGGAGCCAATGATGCACTCCTACTTACATCTACATATTTTGGTTGAGTTATTTTTTTCAGCTATGACAGTCATCAAACAAAAAAAAAAAGAAAAGAAAAAAAAGAAAAAACCAACAAACCAACACAGAAACTGGCATGAAGAAAACATTCAGAGAGCAGGAAATGCAAATGGGTCTTAAACATGAAGAGATGCTTCATGGAGATACTGTAATGTGTCATCTATTAGTTGGCAAAAATCCAAGTGCGATGACATATTTGTCAGTGAACTCATTCTCTGTAGACAGGAGTGTAACCGACTACAGTTTCTACAGAAGGTAAATGGGCAGTACCCATGAAAATGATAAATGTGGTACCTTCTGATTTTATGATCCTACTTTGGGGAACTGATCCTACATATATATTCTTGTATATTTAGGAAATGAAATATGCATAGATTATTTACTGCAGCAGTATATGTAAAAGCAAAAGACTGAAAATAAAGTGACCATCAGTGAATGACTGGTTAAATTAATGATGGTGCATCCAGCAGGAGACTCCTGCTCAGTCATGAAAAAGAATGAGGAAGGGCTTCTATGTAGTCACACAAAAAGCACTCCAAGATGACAACTAACTGGAATAAACAGTATAGACAACGTGCATAATATTTTTCCTCTGTAAAAACAAAAATAAGAATATACTCTTACCTTTTTTTGGGGAGCAGTATATGTCTTTAAAACTGAAGCTAGTAAGTGCGGCTAATTTTATAGTTAAATTTTCTGCTCTTAAATGTCTTATATAAAGTATGTAACACTAGTAGTGCCATACTTGTGTACAATGCCTCATTAAAGACATACATATATAGGGAAATGGACACCCAATCATCATGTACTGATAAAGCTGCGTGATCAAAGAAGTCTGTAGACAACTGTCCTGGATGATGAGAACTTTTAGATGTCTATGACAGTAGTACATGGAGAAATGCTAAGTGGGGTAAAAGGGGGTGGGGATGGGCAGCACTAGGGCTTGTGGGGAGGTGGATTACTGACCCCCGATTGCACAGAAGCACTTTAGGTGATAATAGGTTTAAAAAAAAAAAAAAAAGCAGTTTCTGCAAAAGATGCAAAAAAGAACCAACAGGCTCTGGTTTCCAGTGTGATTTGATTTCCATATCCTAAAGGATTTTTGGAAATATTCTTTGATTATGGCTCAGTTTTAACTCAAATTACAATGAACAAATTCCCAGGAAATTACTTGAAAAGCTAATTTTCCTACACGATGAACCACATTTTTCAAAACACCTGTTTCCGTGTCTCTGGCTGTTTTCAATTTGCTGACAATAAAATGTAAGGTAAAAGAGGACAGCAAAAGTGAAAATTTCCACAAATATGAACTATTGCTTTGCATAACCACTCAAGACCTCCATCAGTGCTATGTGTCACTCCCACAGCTCCCGTGCAGAATGGAGACAGTGGCAGGAGAAGCTGGCACAAAAGGAAACAACCAAAGAGGAAGCACCACATGCTCCTGGGAGCTTGCACCAAGAGCCTTCCCTTCTGCTGTTATTCTGTGAAAAGAAACCCAGATCAGGTCAATACCTGCAGTAGGACACACATCCTTTTCACTGCTATAAACATCATAGCCCAGTGGGTATGGCGAGGTGCAGACTATCAGACTCGAGGGACTAGATTCCTACCCTGGATGTTCCGAGACCCTTCTTGGGCTTCCTCATCTCTAAGTCTAATGAGGCGAAGGCATTTAATGAAAAAATGAGAGAGCAACTCCACTGTCTCTCAAGTGTCTTGCAGTTCTAAAAGTAAATGATTTTAGAGGTGCAGAGGAAAGACCTACGTTGCTAAGGTGTTTTTTAATTCTATCTCTAGGTATCTCATGTTTCCCTAAACTTTTGTTATATAATAATAATTAGAAAACATTTCTAGAGATCTCACTATGTCGTATGTTTTGCACCTCAATCCTTAAACTACTAGGGAACCAAAGCTTAAAGAGGTAAATTAAACTTGCAGTCATAGTGACAGGAATTAAGGGGAAGTGAGAGAGAACAACAATCAAGGTGGTCCCTTCACAGAACAAATCCCAAAGTATACCAAAGCTATCTAGAGGCTGAGGCACTAGACTGGGTCAGCCCAAGGCCATATCTGGGTGGCCTGTTTCTGTAAATGAAGATTTATTGGAATACAGCTACGTTCATTCATCTTCTCACCGTCTATGGCTGCTTTATGCTACAATAACAGAGGGCAGAGCTGCAACAGAGTGTGTGTATCTCATAAACCTGAAAATACTTACTATTTGGCTTTTAACAGAAAAAGCTGAGATAATTTAGATACTCAATATACTCTTAACAACAAGAACCCCTGACATAATCAGGGATAACATCTTAAATAAAATTGGCTTCTTCTCTAGGGCCACGAAACTTAGAAGAAAAAAAACTACATTTGTTTTTCAATTAAAAGGCAGAAGACTAAACAAGAAACTGTGCAGAGATCAGAAAGAAAACTAGAGAGTGATTACACTAGATTCTGTTATATTGTTACTACTTTGTCAAACATCTTTTAAACAAAGTCTTAGTTCCAGTCATTTTATACTGGGGATGAGGCACGCAGAATCCTGTTCTTTCTTTTTCTAGACATGTAACTTAGAACCTGGTTGATGAAAAATAGTAAGGTATTATTTTGGAAATTGTTCTGGATGGATATGCTAACATAGTAAAAACACTTGCTGAGGCCTATAACTTGCAAACGTTTGTGTATGCATCTGCTGTATTTATTTTAATCATGGGGGCACTCATCTAATGTTCGCAAATGTGGCAAACGCAGACCTTTAGGGACTGATAAGTTTTCCCAGATGGAGCACTATTACAAAGTGGGTACATGTATGTGCTTAATTGGGGCAATTCTTTTGAGGAGCCAAGGAACAGGGAGATACTTACAAATGCCCAAAGACGTTCTATGGAGAAAAAGCCTCCCCAGCACCCCTGGGTGGCTGCCCTACCCACCTGTGTGCCCAGAGCCTGGATGTCATGCTCAAATGTAGTGTGCATTCTCTGTAAGGTCTCCACTGTGTTCTGATCTCTCCCAAGCTCCTCAGGGAGTTTCTTGTGTTTGTCCTGTATACGCCCAAAGATCTCCTTGGCATCGTGGTAAAACTTGTGCAGTTCATAGGAAGCGGCAAGAATCTGTGTTCTTGTGTCAATGAGCTCCAGGAGGTCGGCCCAGGCTTCATTGAGGCCGTCCTTCCATTCAGCAATGGTGGCGGCATCTGAATGTCCAGAGTTGATGAGCTCATCTGCCATGTGATTGACCGTGTCCACACGCTCCTGTCCAATGTTCCCGGTGTCTCGGGCAAATTCCCGGAATCGTTCTTGTAACATCTGAAACAGGGATGGGTAAGGAAATCAGTGAGAGCACTGTGAACTCTGTATTTCTTGATCACATGAATACCCTTTGGAAAGAAATTGCCTCTAAGCAAGATGTAACCAATAATACTCAAGACTTAAGAACAACAGATCTTAGCTCGAGAACCTCTTAGCAACTGGGTTTCCTTCTTGCTCACTGCAGCAGAGTGAGGCACTACCTCCACCTCCTTTTACTACCGGCGGAAGGGGTGCACAGAGAGGTTAGCCAACCTAAATGCAAGTCACCTGCTTAAAAAAGAAACACCACCTTAAAACTAAACCCCAAGACCTCTGATTGGAGTCCAGGGCATTTCATCTGCTCACAGATAAGGAATGCAAATGGCCTTCCACACCATTGCTCACTGCACAGCCAACTCATGCACTGTCTCAAGTACTTGCCGTGACATGCTCATAGTCCTGTCCCAGTTCATGGGACCCTGCGACCACCTCCCTCTCAGCGATCCACTGCTCCAGGTCGTCCACCTCCCGGTTGAGCTGGAATAATCTGTGTCTCTCATCCAGCTTGCCTCTTCTCTCTTCAGCAAGGTCTTTCAGACCAGCGTACAGTTTATCCACTTTGGATTGCCGCATGCTAATGCGCTCACTGAAAAAGAAAGGAAGCAATGGGGAGAAAAAGAATCTTAAATGTCAATTTTCTTCAGGGGAAAAACAAATGAGGTGGAGATAATGGGAGAACATATTTCATCATATTTCTCAAAGGAAACTCTGGTTAACCTACTTAGCATGAAAAATAAAACTCTGAAATTGGCCACAATTTGAAGTCACGAAAAGCCAATATGTAAACAAAAGAGCCAATGTGTAAGCTAAATTCGCCTACCCCTACTATTACACTAGGGATGGGTAGTGCCTCACTCTGCTGCAGTGAACAGTGGGGGTAGGCAAATTTAGCAGGGAGAGGAGGAAATTCTCTCTGCACCTCTGGCTCTGCAAATCAGGATTTCCTTTGACGTTAAAAGTTAATGCAAAAATCTTCCCAGTCAGGAAGGTGGCAAAAGAAAAACTAAGTTAATGTAAAATCCAGAGCAGTCTTGCATTCTCTGGTACCGTGCTACCAGAGGGACAAATGACACAGCCAGTGTGGCATGCACGGCCCTCTACCTTCTCTGGGCTCAGTGCCCATCCTTGTTAGGAGGGCTGGACCAGCTGCTCCATCTCATGAGTCCCAGGTGCTCAGTCAGGAGACTGAATCCCCCTCCCTCCAACTTCTCCCCAGAGTGATGAATCCTGATCATGAACATCTTAAGAACCTCCTACACCAACAGAGCCACTGACCTCATCTCCCCTAACCTGCCCTGGTTAAATGCACAAGGCCAATTCCTTTCCAAATCATAAAAGGTATTTACACAAAAAGCCTAAAATGACTGCTTTGGAAGTTAATACAGGGGCCTGGTATAGAGTGGATGAGTACTACACACTCACTTCTTTTTTTTTTTTTCCTTGAGGGTGTTCTAATCACTTGATATCTAAGAGTTAGGAGGTGTTTTCATTTTGTTCTTCCTGGGAGCCCCTTCATTTTATAGGTCCATGCATTCTTGTCTAATGCTCCTCTTAAAACTAGTAATTACTTCCCTAAACTGGATGACTTTTTCAACCCAAGGGTAAGTGCTATGACTATCTGTATCCACCATGTAAGTCAACCTGTACTTCTGATCATTTTTATTTTTTTGAGACAAGGTCTCACTCTGTCACCCAGGCTGGAGCGCAGCAGTGTGATCATGGTTCACTGTGGCCTCAAACTCCTGGACTCAAACCATCCTCCCAATCTCAGCCTCCTGAGTAGCTTAGTACAGATGTGTGCCACCATACCCAGCTGTTTTTCGTATGTTTTGTAGAGATGAGGTTTCGCCACGTTGCTGAGATTGGTCTTTGGCCCCCGGGCTCAAGCAATCCTCCCACCTTGGCTTGCTAAAGTGCTGGGATTACAAGTCTAAGCCACTGTACGTTGACTGCCCAGCCTAGTCAACCTGTACTTTTGACTCATGACACCAATACTCTTTCAGAAGACCCTTGGCTAGAAGGAGATATTTAACCCACAAGAGCAATTTCCTAGTGTTAACAGTTCACCCATCCTAATCATGATAGGATGTTTTAAATGATGGGACTGTTTTAAAAATGCTTCTCAAAGATTTGCCTTACCAGCAATTCACGATGAATGCTGCCATTTTCTTTTGGTGGGGGTTAGCAAGAGACCCTCACTGAGAGGAATCGACAGCCGGGTCTCAACCTCATGAAGCAGCACTCACCTTTCAGGATGGCTGTCGGCCACCAGGGCCCGGCTGGTCTTGGAGAGCTGATGCACAGTCTCTGCATAGTCCTCCACAGCTTGTTCTAAGATCTGGTGCTTCTTCAACATGGAGACAGCACTCTGCTCATCCTGCAAAGACAGTAAAACGTCACAACCACAGCTGTCCCCTCCGGCCCTACACCACCTTAAGGAGCGACAGACCAGCTGCTCAGCAGGGTAGGAGGAAGGATCAGTAGAAAGAGAAACTCCAGAGGTACGGTATGGACAGTGGAACACAGACATGTTCCAAGAGCTTTCATATGGACTGGACCACAGAAGCCTGTGCAGAAGATAAACACAAGGAGGACACAGAATGAGCAGGGCCCCTCTCAGAGAAAAGCTTGGGCAGACCAAGTGTGCCTGGTTCACTGGAATTCCTCAAGGTCCATCAGTTATGTAAATGACAGCATTCCGGGAACCTTGCAATACTTTCAAATTGTCTCCAAGCCATCCTGTATTTTGTAAAGTTTAGGGAACCTATAAATAGATAGCAGGAAGGACTCTGGCATATTTCAAAGATGAAGGGATGAACCTGGTCTTAATGGCACACTAGGGTTCAGATAAGAAAATGCTGCAGCAAAGGGAAACCAGCAGCTGGACTTCAGACACCTTCATGCACATGGTGTCCCCTTAACACTCAAAGGCTACAAGGGAAGTTTTTATGAAGACAGAGCTGCCAGCAGAAAGCAAGCTCAGGGTTTAAATCCAAGGTTCACCTGGGGCAGGGATGCTTCCCGCCTCCTCTCACCTTGGCCTTCTCCTCTGACATCATGTACAGCTCCTGCTCGCTCATCCAGGCTTCGGCCTCGGCAGCGTCAAAGTAGTACTGCTGGGCCCGGTGTGCCTCCTCCAGCCGCCTGTGGCGTTTCTCCGTCTCCTCAATGAGGAGACCCCACAGCTGCTTCAGGTCGGCAAGCCTCTGTCTGATGGCCTCAGCGTTGAGGCTGCTGCTGTCGGTGACGATGTTTTGGCTCCTCTCAAAGATGTCATCAATGCGAGGCTGGTGTCCCTGGATTTCTTTCTGGAGGGTCTGGAGGGAGTAGAAAACACACACAAAGGCTTGCTAAATGGCAACCGTCTGGTGCTTATGTCAAGCTGTTAGGGCCAAAAAGAAATCGCAAGGCTTCAAAACTCTCTGCCATTCTCAGTCTCATAATTTAGAGCAATTATTTATCAGACAGAGATAGCCCGAGCAGAAAGGCTTACCTGATTTTTCTTTATTAACAGCTGCACAGTCTGGAGGTTGTGGCCATGATCCGTGGAAGTTGCCAAAGGCATCCTCTCTCCAACCCACAACTGGGAAAAATTGTAAATAAGTGGTCAGATCCACTCAGAGGAACAAATACACAACAGAAACAAGAGCGGTGAGGGGCAGTGAGGGACAGCAAGGGTGAGCTTCAGAGAGTGCTCAGCCCCCTCGGGAGGGCTGTCTGGGGAAGCATGCCCTTGTTCTCCGAGACAGGGGTAGGGAGAGTATTTCCAACTTTACCTCATCCTCAAGATCAGACTCACTGTGAGTCCTCATTACTTTTAAAAAGTCTGTTTTAGGGCCGTTAAAATCCTAGAGTATCCCTAGATAACATGAGAGGCACAATGGAGTTGCACTTAGTGTGAAAAGGGAAAGAAACTTTAGACCATCCAGAGCGTGGACTCTGACAGCTCAACTTGCCAACGTGGCCCAAGGTGAGGTTGACTGAGAAGTGAGAACATGGGCTTTAGGACAGGCAAGGGGGCTTGTGGAAAAGCCATGTGTGCAGCCGGGGTTGACTCACGATCTCGTCCTCCACATCCCTGTTGAACTGATGGATCTCTTTGGAGGCCAGCAGGTTATGCTTCCTCTCGTTCAAGGGCTCCAGCAACTCCATGAACTTGGTCTGCACGGTGAGGCGCTTGCTGTCCACCTCGTCGGTGCTCTTCCCTTCCTGACTCAGGGCCTGGGCTTGGCTTTGGAGCTCTTCGATCTCCTTCTTCCGCACTTCCATCTGATTCTCCAGCATCTGAAGGCAAAGAAGCAGCCTCAGCGCTCAGCAGAGACTACTTTTGCAGTGACTGGCTCTAAGCAGAACTGCTGGGCCAGGGACTTGGCCACACTGCAAAGCCAGCAATGGGAGCCACTGGAAGATTTTGCCACTGATTAGCTTTTTCAACATCAATGGAACTGTTTTCAAGTAAATTTGAGGTAAATTCATTTGCCCTTAAAGCCCTCTACAGTGATGTAATATAAACAGTTACTTTTATTATCTATAAAGTGCCTTGAACAACTCAGATAACTGTCACAAATCAAGATGTTAAACAACAAAGTATGTGAATATTTCTTTCATGTAAAATGCAGAATTGAGTGAGATGAGTATTTATTTAACTGTTAAATAGCGATAACACCTATTAACTAAGAAAATTATCAATCCCATACACAGACAGCCGACACCCAATACTCCTAATACTGTGTCTTTCTAGGCTGGACAGGTAGCTTTCTATTCTGGAAATGTTGTATGATGCTGTTAGAGCAAGTACTTTTCTGGGTTACAAATGCCTTCCCATGGAAGGTGGACTCCTGAGAATGCAGTGGGTGAGAAAAGACTGTAAGGACTACGGCTGTAAAACAGAAACAAACCCAAGTCCATGATGGCTTGTCCACTTGCCTGTTGCTTTTTCAGCAGGATATTGACGCTGGTCAGGTCTTTGCCGTAGTCATCAGACTGAATCTGACTCTCCAGGCCGTGCAGCCATTTGTCTAGATCTGCGCAGCTCTGGGTGAAAAGTTCGGCCTTGTTTGCATCAAAGAGCCGCTGGGCCTTGGTCTGGGTAGTGGATTCAAGGACTTCCCACATTTCATGTAAACCAGTGAGTTTCTCCTTCACCACAGGTTCCGTCTCAGGCTTTTCTGAAATGAGCTGCATTCCTTCCTGGAAAACAAAACCAGCATGGTTGTAAATAAACAGTTTGCTACAGAAAAAATGTCACTGTGTAAAACAAACCTAGGACATTTGATCTGTGATTTACCCACTCATTCAACACACAGTGTTTCCACATGAAGTTACTGCTCAATAAAACCAACGATGGCCTAGCTTGCATATGTTACATGGGTTTCATGGGAATGAAGCAATAAATGCTAAATGCTGAAACAGTTTCAACTGAGGCAATGGAATAATGAATGCTAATAACCTGACTTCATCCCCTCTACTCCATGACCAAAGATGATATAAAACACATTATTACTATTGTTATTATTTTGAGACAGGGTCTTGTTCTGTCACCCAGGCTGAAGTACAGTGGCGTGATCTTAGCTCACTGCAACCTCTGCCTCCTGGGCTCATGCCTCAGCCTCCCCAATAGCTGGGATTACAGGCGCACACCACCAGGCCTGGCTATTTTTGTACGTTTCATAGAGATGGGGTTTCCCCATGTTGGCCAAGCTGGTCTCAAACTCCTGGCCTCAAGTAATTCACCCGCCTTGGCCTCTCAAAGTGCTGGGATTACAGGCGTGAGCCACCATGCCCCGCCAACACATTATTTTAACCATGAAGAATCTGAAACAATTTAAAAAGTCTAAAAGGAGAGAAGGGAGGGGTGGGGAACTCCACATTCATCTTCAGTTATGCTGCACGGAATCTCTGTGCCAGAATTACATGTTATAATAATTATTATAGTGCCTGGTATACAGTAGTCTCACAGGAAAAAGGAATTTTAAAAAATATGTATATATTTAAAATTATGTGCAATCTGTCACAGTGCAACACAAATAATATGATCAAGACAGTGGAATCCCTGCATGAGAGCTCACAGTCCATCAGCAACAGCAGATGAGAGGCATGACAGAAACTAAATGCCTAATATTCGTTCTAAGATAAATCAAGCATTTTCTACTATCTGGTTGGGTTTCTGTTTTTTTCCCTTTTGATGGGTTGAATTCAGGAACCCGTAAGTGCAAAGAGAGCTGCTATTACTGGCTGTGTAACTTACGTAAATGTACAGATAAGACTCAGATGTTTTGGAAAATGTGCTAAATAAAAAGGAGGTTATTACTACCCTGTTTGTTTTCTCACCATGGCCACATCAAATGTTTTAACTCACCTTCTCGATTTTGTCAAGCCATTCTTTGTTGGATGCAAGTTCTGCCATAAATGCTTGATGCTTCAACCATTTACTGTGCAGATTTCTGGCTTCATCGTAAGACATGTCCTGGGCCGTGAGCATCTTCTCATTGATCCAGAGAGACAGCTAGGGAAAGATCAGAAGGATTCAGCGATTGTGATCCTAGACATCAGCCTTTTTTTCCGCCTGCAATGGGTTGTGTTTATGTCATATTATGCATACTACACACATTTCCATGGTGACAGACAGCCAAATATTTAACTTCACAACTCCGACCCGTCATGACAGGTGTCCATTAGATGGAGCTTGTACCTGAGCTCTGCTCCAAACTATATCTAATATTCATTCCAGAAGTACAAAAGCTCTATAAGCCAGCTTTCAAACTGTTTGGCACTCAAAACTGGCTTTCCCCACAAAAGGCCCGTGTTTAAAATTCTGCCCTGACCAGTCCAAGACACGACCCTTTTTCTCTTCCAAATACCTGTGTCAGCTATACCATGTTAATCATGATTGACTTTTACCCCATTTGGCAATCCTTCTAACTCTTTTAGTTCTTTTTTATTTAAAAAAACAAAACAAAAACTGCTTATTTATAACCTCCTCCTTTTTGCGGGTGCATCGAAGGGAATGCCAAAAGGCATAAATAACTTGCTCACTGTAGGGCTAAGGCAACAATGATGCCCTTTCAATGTTTCCTTCAAGTTTGAGTCACCTTCACCTCTTTTTCTATAGCCTCAAGTTCTCTAAAAACCTTTCATTCATACCAAGAACACTTCACAGGACTTGATTTTGAGACCCAACATGTCCGCTTGGATCTGAACTCTGGAGAGCCACACAAAGGCTGCCGGCCGCTGACAGACCTGAGAAAGGAGTTGTCTTACTGGGGTCAGCCAAACGCCAGGCCCAGACCCACTTTTCCTGGCTTCCATCCCGAATCGGCCCTGGCTCATTACTGCCTGCCTGTAAGGGCCATGCCAGAGTTCTGATTCCCACCCCATTTGCTGTGCTAACCTAGGAAGAGCTTTTTTTTGCCCAGGCTGAAGATACACAAAAGAATGCAGAGCCAGCCTGGAATCAGAAGCAACCAACTGAAGGGACCATGTCCCTTCTCCTGAGTGACCGTGAGAAGCCCACTTTTATACCAGTTATTGTCAGAGCAAATTGGCACCTTAAATCCTTCATGGATCTATCAACAAAGATCTAGAAGTGGCACATAAAACCAGTAGAAGTACTTACAGAATTAACATTTCCAAGGCCCTTCCACTCCCGCTGTGGGCTGCTGCCAGGAAAGGCTCCCCCAGAGATTTGTTTTTTGGAAATGATGTCAAGGATAGTGATGTGGGTCACAGAAGCCCCCGGCTCTGAAAGTTGGTGAACTCTTGGGTACTGTCCTTACCTTTCTCGGGCTACTCACCACGCAGGGAATGGCACAGGGGCCAGAGGGTGGGAGGGGGTTAAAAGCAAAAGGTAGTGAGATTTTTGATGTCACTCTTGGTTGAGGGAAAAACTAGCAAATCTCATAAAGCCCTTTGTCATCAAAGACAATGGATGTATCACACAATAAAAGCACTGCACTTCCTACTTTGAAATAATTATCTATGTTCCAGTTTTCTGGGCAGCTAAATCTGAAAGACTATGGCCATTCAATCTTAGGGGAAAAGAGGTTAAAGGGAAACTGAATGACAAAATGTTTCCCTGTATTCTGTACATACACACAAAATAGAAGGCGTTTATCGATTCCAAGTGCCAAGGACATTCACATATTTTCACTATTCATAACCACCTACCGAAGAGGGATTAAAAAGAGAGAGAGGGAGCGCTACATAAAAATCAGAGGCTTATAAACAAATCTGCTCTTTGCTGAACACATCATCCTACAGATAAAGCATCATGCGATACAGCACAATGAAATGGATCTGTGGAACTTGCTAGTTCATCAGCATTCTGGAGCCAGAGCTACAGTTATTATTTGTGGGCATTTACAAAGGTCATTTAAGAATTTACTCATTCTCTGCAGAAAAGAACACTGTGCAGATTGGAAAAAGATAAGGAAAAAATACTTTGATCACTGAATTAAGCTAACAGCAAAGGATTAACTCACATCCCTGTACCAGACACATGTAGACATACTGCCTGCCTTCCTGGAAAAATAAAAATCAGTTCCAGAAAATAGGTGGTACAGTGTGAGGAAATACAACAAAAAAAGGAATACCTTTAAAATCATTCATTCATTTTTCAGGACATCACATTAAAATAACACTACAGGCCAGGTGCAGTGGCTCACGCCTGTAATCCCAGCACTTCAGGAGGCCAAGGAGGGTGGATCACTTGAGGCCAGGAGTTCAAGACCAGCCTGGCCAAGAGGGTGAAACCTCATCTCTACTAAAAATACAAAAACTAGCTGGGTGTGGTGGCACTTGCCTGGAATCCCAGCTACTCGGAAGGCTGAGGTAGGAGACTCGCTTGAATCCGGGAGGTGGGGGCTGTAGTGAGCTGAGATCCCACCACTGCACTCCCGCCTGGGCAACAGAGAGAGACCCTGTCTCAAAACAAAACAAAAACACTACAAAGATGATGATGGTCTCCATCTTCCCACTGTAACTGGGAATAGGAGGGTCCCTGCTCATTCCAGCATACTGTATATGCCAGCATACTGTATTGCTGGCATAATAGTTGTCCTCATCTAGGCGGTGTTTATGCGGGTGGCAACGGGGTGGATCTTACAACCCACACCTTCTCTAGCCAAGGCACCCAACAAGGAAGGAAGCCGAAAAAAGAGACAAACCCCTGGATTCCCCATATCTTGAACAATACCAACATCCTATAATAATAATAAATTTGACCTCTGAGTGCTCTGTAAATATCTACCAGAATGACAGGTAGATTATCATATGTAGGGCTGGTCCACACACAAACACCATTCTCAAAAGATTCTGGCTTAAAAGGGGTATATTTTAATAAGGCTGAATGATGGGAAAATTTATAGCCAATGACTGCATCACCCTTTTTGATTATAGTACTATACCAAGAGTTTTAGAGCCCCCAAGCTTGACCTAAATTCCACCAACCATGCAGGGACTACACATGCTGGTGTGGGATACACGACACCTCCCACACGCACTATGGCTGTACTAACTTCTAATGTGGCTCAAGGACAGACAGGCAGAACAAGGGAAGACAGGATAAACCAGGATGAGTTGGCAGAGCAGTCACATGGAGATATGCAAATCACCTCCTGGACATAAAAAGCCCCACCTAAATTTTCCTGTGTCCTTTGAGGAGAAGTCACAGAAGACAGAGCCCCTGGGCATGCCTCACAATCACTGGAACTCAGCCAAGGTGTGTGTGGAGGAGAGAACTCCTCATAACCAGGGATGCTAATTTAGAGCAAGTGGAAACAAAGATCTAAAGACCTATTAAGACTGACCATTTCCTGTGATTCCATTGGGAAGAACTAAAACTTTATGTATTTATTTTCCCATATATGTCTACTTGTGAAATCTACATATGTCAGTGGAAAATAAGAGACTGGAAATTTCCAATACAAATGAGTTTCTCTCAAGGGTTCCCTGGCCACTCATGTGCTCGCACCCCGGCCTTCTTTTTCTCAGATTTAACCTTAGCTTTACCATGGTTAGGTAAATGAATTTCATCTTATTAACTTGCCCTTTAAAAGCAGGAGTGTGGGATCCCATTGACCTCCCCATCCCCAGGAATACGGGCTGAGGTTACAGGGAGTCACTGATGGTTCCTCAACGTGGAACAGGGACTACCAATCTGTGGAAGGCACAGTCCAAGCTGCAAACACCTCTTCATCCCTTTTACTCCCTATGGTGAAAAATGGCAACTGGTATTACTACAGCACACTAGGCCAACACCATATAGCTAGCTTTAGATCCCATTACTCTCTTCTACGCCCTGTCTTGAACACGAATGCCTCTGTAAGTGAGTATCCTATTCAAATGGGTTACTAATGCTTGCGTGTCACTTAGAAGAGGCACTCCTGTCTTCAGCCTGTCTGGCTCCAGGCAAATCCCCCAGAGACCTAGATTCATCAATGTGGTGCTTAAAGCTGACAGACCCTAAGCTTCATAGTTTAGGGGCTTTCCTTCTTAAGGTTTTGCTGCAAGAGCATATTGCAAGATTCACAGTAAGACAGCAGTTTAACGGACGCAAAGGATTGCTTCTGTTATACGTGATCTAACGCAGCTGTCATTGGAGCCGTATTTCTTTTAATGCACAGTCACATGTTTGCATGCAGGGTGTCTGTGATGATAGGAGTTGTATTCTCAGCATATGACCTGATTCTACCCCCATACTCTTAGCCCCATCAAGGTTCCTGCAGTTTTGTGTGGATATTCCTCACCCCATTTTTGCCTGAGGATTTTTATTTTAATAAACCAGAGAGGGCTGAGTGTCTGTTATTCTCCGGCAGACAGAGAAATATGGTATGCTCATAAACTCACATGTGAAATCGGCTAGATGCTATTCTCCAACTAGCGTGCAGAGAAACCACTTTTTTCTGGCCAACTTTAAATTTCAAAGTTTGTGAATGTATCAGAAGAACATGAAATAGTACAATGATCATCAGATTAATACCACATGTTAAAACTTGGTGCTTGGAATCAGCATTACTGCTCTTTGCATGTTAGATACACATGGGAAGAGCCTGAAAGATGGACAGATGAAGGTCTTAAGTGAATAAGAAACTAATTTGTATTTTTAAAATCTCCACTTCTTACTTGGTAGCCAGTTTCAGTTCCCTTTAGTTCTTTCCTTCCACACCGTTGAAATGTACATTGCTTTAAAGAGTGAAAACATGACACTAAATGCTTTTAGGTTGCACAATATTCTAGGACATCCATATCCAATAGAACTTCCTTTGACCATAGAAATGTTCTATATTTGTGTTGTCTAACATGGTAGCCACTAGTCACAGTTGGCTACTGAGCACTAAAATATAGCTAGAGATGGAAGAACTACACTCTTAGTTTTATTTAATTATAGTTAATTTAAAATGAAATAGCCAACCAACCATAAAGACATTGTGGCTGGTGGCTACTGTAATGAACAGTGCAGTACTATACTATTAATATAATATTCTAGATTATAATGATCTAATTAAGCTGTAACTTGTAGGCTGGAGAACTGACGAAGTGCCACATATCCCTGCCTGAGAGTCAAATGGGTGCTATGGATTTCCGGTTTCATTAATTTTATAATTCAAAAGGCTCTTGTGCTAAATGCTGGTTGGCAATTGCTATTACTGGAACCCAGGAATGGAGGGATTAAAAAGCAACATACCTCTTGACAATCTTGCAGGAATTTCTGTAGATCTCTGTTGTCCTTCAACCTCATCAAAAGTTCACTGGCTGTCTCACGATTCTTCCTATGTCTATTAGAGTGGTAACAAAAATAATTTTTAAAGAAGAAAGTAGAGAATCTTGAAATGCAGAATACAAATCAATTTCTTTCCTGAATTTCTAACTACGCTAAAAAGAGTTCGCTTGCAGTTCTCAATAATGTGAAGAGACAAGATAAAGAGATTTTAGCATCCTCCAAAGTAGTAAGCCACGGTCCCAGAGAGACCCAAACACCTGCCCAAACTACACAACAGGCCGAACATACTGTCAAATGATCTATACAAATCTGGTGCCTCCTAATCTGGTGTTGAGAAAAAAATATGAGCACATGCTATGTACAAGTCCTTATTTTAGGCACCAGGGGAGAACTGGAAACTTATTTTGAAGAAGCTTATAACTGGGTGACACATACAAGGCTAAGAAAATATATATAATCATGTAACTGGCTTTAAACAAATGTTTCCTGATAAACAGTTTCTCATCTTGAAAAAAACTCACCAAAAATAAAACAAAAAAGAATGAAAATTTTTAGACCTATAAGACTATATACTAACTCAATCCCACTTTTAATCAATTGCTAAGGGTAATTAAAGCTCAAAGAAGTTAAAACACAAAACCTTAAATAAATAACTTGCAAGAATTGGAAAGAGCTGCTGAATTTGGTAAACACTAAGGTAAAGGGGGTGCTCACTCCCTACTTGGCTCCTTCCCCATCTGCTGTGAAGGTGACAGCATTCTTTGGCAAACTTCCTTCATGCATCCAGTGGCTTAGAGATGGAAACTGAGAAAGAGCAGCGTGAATGCCTAGCAAAGGATTGTCTTCCAGTGGCTCCACTACAACAGGGGAGAGCTTTACTTCCAATAGGGGAGGACCCACTGAGGATTCAGAAGCACTGCCACACATACACTTCCTTGATATTCCTGAGTTGCCTAAGCAAGAAAGCCAGTCTATATTCAGGGTATTAAGACGGATAAAGGCAGAGTGCAACTGAGGACAGCTGGGTTTCCATTCTGATTCTTAGAGCAATTTCTCACTGCCTGTGCCTGCACAAGGTCTCTCCTCCATCCGCCAAACCCTGAGGCAGGGATGAGGAAGAACACACAGCCTTGGATTCTCCACCACGCTGAGTAAAAGCAGCATGGTGAACACGTGCTGCTGACTGGTGTCTGAAAAAACTTCCCCAGGAGAAAGAAAGATGTTAGAGTAGAGATGCATGCACCACACAGGCCCTCAGTGGCTGTGGACAATGCAGTGTCATAGCCGTTGTCTGCCTGGAGAACCAAAAGAAAAAGCCCTCTGCCCCTATAGCTCCTGCAGGTACCAGTGGCTACAGAACAGTAGAAATTATACATATTTACATGTTATAACATCATATATCATTATACTATGTAAATTACAGTATTATATACAATTATTATAAATAAAAATATTAGGCATATGTTAGATAGAAATAACGCCTTTTTAATTTTTTAAAGTTGAAAGGAGTTCCAGGAAAAGAGATTTTAATATGCTTATCCCACACAGGCAAAATGCAAACATAGAAAAATAGTTATACTATAATGCTAAATGAAAAGAGTTTATACATATTAAACAATACAAAACTCCAATGCATGGCTTAGAAACCAAACACTCAAATGGCATATGCTACAGATGGGATTAAGGGCAGTAGTTCTCCCCTTGAAAATGTTAGACATTTACTGCTTTTATAACAACAAAAAATAATAAAGGCCAGAGACATTTTATGTCATTGCATCTATCATCAGAGACCAAAATTAAATTAAAAAAAATAAAAGACTGTTAGTGAATTTGGGCTGAAAAGAATTAGTCATCTAAGAATGTGGATGGGTTAGGAATGTCAAAAGGAAATTCCCTTCCCTCAAATTCCAATTCTATTTCTAGGGGAGTTCAAGAACGCAAAGGATTCCATTTCCTTCGGCATGGCATCTCATTTAAGTCCTACAGTGGCAGGGAAGAATCCCAGATACTGGAAATTAACAACAGGACACACATCCTCGCCTCTCACGGAAATAGAAATGAACGCAACTTCAAACACTGTCTGGAAAGGTTCATTAAGGGAGAAATACAACCAGACAGAATCCTGAATGTGTTTCTTATATAATCAACTCTCACGCATGCCCAGCAGATACCTGCCCGGGCAGCCTTTCTTTTACAGTGGGACCATCAAGATGGGAAGAAGGAGGCAAGGATTTAGAATCGCATGTCCAAATGACGCCGATCTATGCGCAGGTGTGACAACGGCCTTTGTGTGGTGTGAAACACAGCCACGCAGGCATCTGGGACTGCCGCTGACTCACAAAACACTTAAAAGACGGTGAGTGTGGCTTAATGGTTTACTAGTGCAACGGACATCATTCACAGGAAGTGAAACTCAGGAAATTCCACGTTGGATCTTGGATTCAATTATAGGCAAGGGCCTGAGAAGGACCTTCTAAAACCAGGCTGTAGCTTCCACAGAACTAAGAGTGCTTTTCCATCTCTCACTTTCTCTCCCCGACAGAAGACTCAAAACAGCTCCCTCATCACATGAAGCAGATGTGGGTGTTCTGGTTTCTGTGAATAGTCAAGAACCCCAGGTGCCTGAGTGAAACAACTGGGTAATTTCTAAGCCTGTTTTCCGGTGTGAGAGAGGGTCTTGCTTTATGAAGCTAGATACTGTTCCTTGCCCCTCATGAACTGTGCTGTGGCTGGAATTTCCCTTTTGGCCAGGAGCTCCCTCCCTCCCTATTCACATCCGCTAGGGCAGGCTGAGGACAGTCTCTCCCCATTCACAGGCACTCTGAAGGCCACTCATGCCCTACCCACATCTGTTAGAGTCAGTGTCTTTGTTCTGGTACTCTTTCATTTCAACAGCTCAGGAGATTTCCTGAACGTAAGCACATTATAATGACTTTACATTCTAGGAGAATCGCTTCACCACAGTGTCAGGATGTTTCGAGGAGCGGGGATTAGATCTGAAGGTTTAGATGTTTACTTAGCTTGTGCTCCTGCAACACCTGGAACTCACAAATGTGTGTGTTTTCATAACAGACAAGTACCCTCTAGGGTCAGTTTCAGTTCTGTGGGCCTCTGGGGATATTAAAGTGAAATCAGAGTTCAGTTAACATCAGTGGAGAAAAATAAGAAAATGTAGTTCTCCCGATGGCAGCTCATCTGGAAGCTCCCTCCTTCCATCTTTATTATGCTTATTGATAATACAGGGTCATTTTTACATTTCTTTTTTAAAACTGAGGAATCCTAAGGAAGCTCTGGAACAGCAGGAGCCCGGGCTCTTGGTCAAGGGCAAAAGGAAGGTTAAGCCACAACTGAGGACTGCTGCTGCTGAAACGTTTTCTCATATCCAGGAGTCTTGACAGCATCATCTGCTTCCAACAGCTTTGTACTGTTGCAGCACTGGGGACATAAAAAGAAACCAAGGAAGCACCAAGACAGCTGCACGCCTGCCTGAATGCACATGTCCCTAACAGCCAAGCCCGCCTGCAGGAAACCAGCTGTGTGCATCTAACATGGAAGTACACAGGATACCTTATTTACAAAATACTCAGAGTTAGTATTACAAAAAAAGGAAGTTTTTTTCCTCTAGGTTAAGAACGCTTTGCCCAATCACTGTTTCTCACACTCATTTAGGGAGGATTTGGTGGATTTATTTTTCTTTTTTGCAGCTGTTTTAAAAGCAACAGATACAAAATTATAAGTAATATAAGTTATGCTCTATTCCACAATACCACCCTAGAGAACATACGGTTCAGGCTGGGAATCAGCTCAGAAAAAAAGATTGGAAGTGCTAAAGACAGGAGCTCAATCTTTATTGGAAACAGAGTCATCCCCTCTCCACCCATCTTATTTTAAGTCAACTTGACCAGGGGTCCGAGGAAACCCTCTTGGATGTGGTAAGCAAAGGAGTATTTTTCCTTTCCAATACACCTGAAGGCCAGGAGAAAGGCACAGAGGAAGAGCTTGTTTTTTGATGATATCAGTCTCACAGCAAGCCCTTAAATTCAACCCAAACTGGAACAGAGGCTAGTGACTGATCCAGTGGCTGGTCCAGACTGGCCTGTGCTAGTGCATCCAACCCCTGATCTGCCCCAACCTCCAACTTAAGTAACCAGGGCAAGGCAAGAGTAAGGGGTGAGTCAAAGAGTTAGGGTCAAATGGAGTCCACTGGCCTCCAGCCAGGCAGGAAATCTTTCAGACACACAGACACACAGACACAGACACAGACACAGACACACAGACACACAGACACACACACACACACACACACAAGTAAATAAATAATTTTAAACAAGAAATGAAGAAAGTGTATCCAATCCTGGAGATGCCCTGGCAGAAGAGGAAAATAACCTTTGCTCTTATTTACCTCTCATCATGAAAAAGATCCTATTACAGCACTATCCAAGCCAATTTTCTAAAAAAGTCCAGATTATGTTCCTTTGTGGCTTTGCCAGGTCCTCAGAATAAGCCAGCTTCACCCTCCCTTCCCACTCTGCTGACAGGTTTCTTTCTCATGGATGAAGGGGAACATGGGCTTGGCTGGGAATACCTGGCGTCAGGGGTCCTATCAGGTGACACAAGCATGTGTCAATCCTCAAAGGGCATGGCTTACACCTGAATGCGACGCAGCATTGCAGCTCTTACAGGTCCTTGGTTAAGAATTAGCTTGGCTTCTCAGGCTTTCTTTCCTTTTGTGGACACCTGTACATGTCTCACCAGAACCACATTCTCAGGCAGTCATGCACGGCTCACTAATTTTCTGTTTGGGTAGATGAAATTCTGCTGGGCACCCATATTCCGCCCACTGGGAAATTTATGCCCACACTCCCAAGGGCTTCTGGCCAATGATTCAGAAGTTTGAGAGCCCCAACGTGCAAGTCTCCCTTAAGAACCTCAGAAAACTGTACCTGTCGTCAATAGAGTCCACCTTCTCCTGGATGCGATCTGAGTTGATGTTCCCATCGCTCACCAGCCTCCGGCCAGTCTCCACCACAGCGTTGATCTTCTCCTCATTGGCGTCCATGGTGGTCATGAAGTCCTCTTGCTTTTTAATTGCTGCTTCAGCTCCTTCCAAGGTGGTAGGCATTTCAGTGTGAGCCAGAACATACTCCTTATTTAAAAAGAGAAACAAGTCATAGAGGATCAATGAAGGATCTCATTTTCCTGTGTTCTACATTTCCATGCAACATACTTCACAACACTTTCTTCATTACACTTACATGAAATAATTAAATCACATCAAATTAAAAATTAGGAGGTAAAAAAACCCAGTGGGACACTGTAACTGACTGAATTTCCTCAAGGTTTAAATGCTCTAAATTTTTTTTTCCAAATTGACTGAGGAAAGGAACCAAAGCTTTGTGCATCAGCCTCAAGGGTCCTCTCACGTGCCCGTCAAGGCAACAGTAATGTACCCTTCATACCCTCTCTTTGAGACAGTAGCAGCCCTGAAGTTGGTGACTATCCTCAGCTGTTTTTATTTCTCTAATCGCTGCCTTGTGTCCTCAGGTGAAGTCCCTGACCCTTTTAGAGCAATAAGACAGATTGGTCTCAAGAAAAAAAAACCTTCACTGTACTTTTTTTTTTTTTTTTTTTTTAAAGAGACAGGGTCTCATCCTGCTACCCAGGTTGGAGTGCAGTGGCACAATCACAGCTCACTTCAGCCTTGACCTCCTGGGCTCAAGTGATTCTCCTGCCCCTGCCGCCCCAAAAGCTGGGATTACAGGAGTGAGTCATCATGCCTGGCCCTCACTGTATCTTTTAAATGGGATCAATACCTCAATTATGAGGACATACTATGTCCTAAATGGCAGTTGAAATCAAATAGTACTTTGTAAGGCAAAGCAGCTCCTATGGCAATCTTCAATTCCTGTCCCCTACAATGTGATGGATTTCAGTGCCTCAAGAGTATTGGGGAAAAAATCTGTCTCTAAATTATCCATATAATTCCATACAGGTGTGGGTTAAATCAGTTGCCCCAGCCAAAACATTTCAAAAGGCAGCCAGGGCTGCTTTCATGGAAAGGAAGCAAAGGCAGGAACAAATCTTACCTGGTTGTTAAGAAAGGCTTCCGCTTGCTTCGTGTCTCTGAGGAACTGCTGGTAGGCATGTGACTGGGAAAGGAGATTTTGTCTGTTCTCCCACATCTTGTGCAGCTCATTCCATCCAGTGTCCAGGGCCTGCAGTCGCTGCCGCAGAAACATGTACTGGGCATCGGTCTGCCCCTGGGTGACCATCTCGCCCATGTCCCTCATCTTCTGGTAGTCCTCCTCATAGTTGTCAATCTCGTTCTTGATGTTCTCATGCTGTGTGAGCAGCTTCTCGGCCTCGGTCAGGGTGTTTGGCATGTCCTCCGAGGCGATTGCTGTCTGGGTCCTAGAGAGCCAGGACTGGAAGTCGTCCAAGTCCCGTAGGAACTGCTGCAGCTTGCTGGCCTCTCCCAGGGAGGCCTCTCGGTTTTTCAGGGTGGTCTTCATCTCCTCCCACACGTCGCTGATCTCGGCCAGCCGAGACAGGATGGCCTGGGCCTGGTCGGGGTGCTCGGACTCCAGCTTCTCTGCCTCCTTCTGCAGGTCACTCAGCTTTGCCTCAATGGCCACCAAGTCCCGCTCCATGCCAGTCAGCTTGCGCTGCAGGGCCATGACGCCAGCCAGGTCATTGCCCAGGTCCTGGGTGGACTCGATGACCTTGGTCTTTTCCCGAATCCAGGATTTGGTTTCGTTGCACTCGAGGTGGTAGTTCTGGATGCTCAGGGCAGACAGGAGGGCATCCTTCTTCCTGTCAACCAGTTCTCTGAACTGGCTCCACCTGTGAGTGCAGGGGCAGAGAGCGAGTGTGAAAAAGGGAAGACCGACCATGGCTGGATTGCAAAAGGAACAGTGATGGGTTAATGCTGCTTATCTGTTTTCTCCATCTTTGCTTTGAGTACAGGCTTTCTGGAAAATTATCTCACTCAGACTACGAACACCATATATAATGGAAATGGCTCAGGGATGCAATGTAATCTGGAAAAAGCCTGTCACAAAGAGGAATGTGTTACAGAGCTCCAATGTGAGCAATTACAACACATCCATTCCCAGAGTCAATTAATTCATGTCTGCAACACACATTTTATACATCTCTGAACTCCACCTAATGAATGTTTTCCAAATCTAAGACTCTAAGACTGATGGTAACCTTCAAAACTGGGGCCAGATGCCACAACCTACTCAAACATGTTTACTCAACAAAAAGATAAGACCGGAACAAAGGTCTGCCCTGACAATCAGGACTTTTCCATTGGCAAATTAAGTGTTGAACATGCTAGAGTCCTGTTCCTGAAGTTACTTTAAAATGGATAGCACAGGTGTCATCTTAATACCTTCTACACTGGACACAGGTCACACCAAGGCCCTAACTTTGGTGTGCAGAGGGGCAGGTGCTGGGCTGGCTCAGATCATCCTCCTGCAACCAACGATGTTGCCCTGAGAGACACTTCTTACAAAACAAGGACATGTCAAAAGGCAGGTGCCAATGCCACGACATCGTGTTGCAATGTCAATGACCCCATGTGGGAAATTCCCAACAGCAAGGCTCAGTGAGTGACCTCACCCTCCCTGGCCCCACACGTGGGAGGCTGGCAGGCTGCTGGCTGCGTGCTCACCTCGTGTTGAGTTTGTCCTGCTGGGCTTTGATTTCCTTCTCACTTGGGTTGCCACTGTGCATCAGCTGGCGTGCAATCTGGTTCACCACTGCGACCCGGGAAGCCTGGTTGTTCATTTCTGGTTCTAGGCTCTCAAATCTGAAACGGCAATTTGACAGGGTGGTCACCTCCTGGGCCACTAGTGGTCACAAGGAACAGGCCAGTGACTGGCAGTGCCCCGCTCACCTGTGCTGGATGACCTCCAGATCCTCCAGCTTCTCTGGGATCTGCATGTTGTTGAGCCACTGCTCCTTTTCGTCGATCCAGAGCTCACAGGCGTCGGCCTCACTGAACATCTTGTACAGGGCCAGGGTGTCCTGGAGTGCCTGCTTCCGCAGCCGCGTCAGCTCTGCCACCTCCTTATATCGCTCCTCGATGCCCGACAGCCTGCCCCTCACGTCTGGAGACTCGGCATGCTCCTGGGGGAGGGCGCTGGCTTGCTCGTGCAGCGTGTCAAGGGTGGGCCTATAATTGGCAATCTCTTCCGCCACGTCCTTGTGTTTCTTGACCAGAGACTGTGTGGAATATTCATCGTGGCCCACATCGCTGCTGGAGACAATCTTGAGGATGTCCAGCATCCAGGCATCAATGTCGTCAGCATCTGCCTGGAACTGGTGTAGCAGGGAGGCCTCCTCCAGGCGCTTCTTCCGAATGGCTGAGAGCTGCTCTAGGTTGGCCCACTGCTCCCGGATGTAAATGATCCTCTCACGGATCTTCTCCGACCCGAAGTGCTCCTCCGCGATCATGTCTTCGCCTTCCTTGATGGCCTGCTCGAAGTGGCCACTGCGGCCGCTCATCTCGTCCTCAAACGCCCGGTGCTTGCTAAGCAGGCGCATGACGCTGGTCAGGTCTTTCCCGTAATCGTCTGAGGACAGGATCTTCTCCTTCTCCCGTATCCAGCCTTCCTCTTCTGCCATCTCCCAGAAGAACTTCCAGAGGCGGCGGGACTCTTCCAGACGGGCCCTGCGCTCAGCCGCCAGCTGGCAAAGCTCTTGATAACAGAACTCCATGTGGGCCACGCGGTCTCGGATCACCTGGGGGTCGCAGGGCTTGTAACCTGTTTAACATCAAGGAAGGAATGTAGGTGTGTGATGGAGCTCAGCATGGGTGCAGGCTCACCGACAGGCAGTGAGCTACACCCCGTGTACTTATGATTACCAGCTCACTGCTAATCTAAATGCAGGGCCATGTGATAAGGCAATGGAGCACCTTCTAATATCTTGACTAGAACAAGAGTGAGGGCAATGATAAATTTTTTTTTTTTTTTGGCACAACCGCAGACCAAGTGATCATCCTCTTGCAAGAAAGCACTTGAATCATATGAAAAAGGCAATTGCATATAATTGTTTCTAGAAATATACGAAGCGAAACCAAATCATTCTAAACATCCTCCAAACAGAGATATGTGCAACCAGCTGTGAAAACCAGGAGCCGCTGGAGCAGCCACACCAGGGTGTCAGTGCATGGCCAGAAAGAGTGAGGTCAGGCAAAAGTCTCACTGTCAAACACCAAGCCACTCAAAGCCAAGCAGCATTTGCATATTTAAGGAAAGGACATATGAATTCCAGAAAAACAAGACAGAATTAGTGTTCAGAAGGCCACTCCACTGTATCTCATGCTCCCATGACAAACCCACCAGGAATGTATAGTGGAAGAGTAACTTCAAAAGCCCCATTGTGTTTCTATAAATATGAATCTCTGGTGATCTGGAGGTAATGCTTGGAATGGGCCATCCTTACCTTCCCCGTCTGTTGCGAACTTCTGGGCAGAGGCATTGACACCTCTCACCCGCTCTGCCTGGATGCCAATGTCTGCTTCAACCAGGGTGTGCTTCTGTAACAGGTCTTCCACACCAAGTAAGTGTTTGCCATAGTCTTGAGACAATACTAGCACCTGTGCACAAGAAGCAATCAAAAGGACATCTGTGACTATAGCCTTGACTTCAGCATGACATAATCTTTGGACAAACAGCCAGCAATGAAGCTGTGCCTTCCCTCTAGTCTGCCATGGACCCCACACCTTCAGGGGAAGATGATGGTCAACAAACCAGAACAAAACAAATCAAACCTGAAGGCCTGAGTCAGGAGAGCTATCACAAACTAACAATCACCAACCTTGGAATAAGCAAGTCAAATCTACACTAAAAAGTGCAGAATAGAAGAAAAAGGTGGTGAGGGCCAGCAGGGGTGGGGGTGGGGAGGGTGGGCAGGGGTGCTGTATGAAAGATTCCAAAATATAAACTGAAACTTCAAGAAGAAACCGCTGCAACAACTACTTAAAAATAAACAAATAAATAAAGATGATAGACTTGGTCACTTCAAGTTGAAAGAAATCTTTTAGAAGTTGCTGAGCCTGTAAGTGAATGTTTTTCCTCCGTTAAGAGCTTATTGATATGCCTCTACTATACTTACACAATCAATGGGAGAAGAATCTACTTGAAAAGCTTATAAGCCACATCTTTAAACCAATAAGGAGAGCAGGGTCAGGTGGCTGTCTTGCTTAGTAGACCCCAAGCAACTTCTAGGGTTTAAGTTTGAACCAACTAATATTTTCTTGTTTCTTCCATCAACCAGCCAAATTTGGGGGCCTCATTCTACATCCTTGTCAGATGGGATTTCTACTTCACTCTTACTTCTGAGAAGTCTCTGGACCAACTGAGTTACAATGTGCATCATGATTTACAAAATGAAAAGTCCCTCTCTGCTACATTTTAAGAACATTTCTATTTTGAGAGATCAAGAGAGATAAGACCTAAAAAAATCATAAATCTGGACCAATAGGAGGGAAAACTGATGGTATCAGGTGCCCTTGCCCCTCTGCCAGGAACAGTCCAAGAGGTAGGCAACAGATGACAGCTTATATCCTGGGAAGGGAATCTCTTGCGTAAGGTCAAGCTTGGGAGCGCAGTGTGCTGAGACAAAGGAGGCTTCATGGGACTGTCTGAAAACTGACCTATTTTCTTCTATCTACAAGGCTAAAGCCCTTCCAGCTGGAGAACTGCTTGACATGGCTGAGCATTCCATGGCCTGCATCGGAGGACAGGAACAGGGCCATGGCATGATAGCAGGTCTCTTCCTGGGAAGGGGGAAAGGTTGGAACTCTATGCTGAGAGCAGTCAATAAATGGCACGAGCAGCCACTGCCATCCAGTCCATCCTATGATCTGTGCACATACTACTGCATTCCATCCTTGCAATAACTGGATGAGGTAGATAGTAAGTATGATCTCCATTTAAAGACCAAGAAAGAGGGCTCAAAGAGGATTAGGCAACTCAGGCACTCACCCTCAGAACTCTGGCTGCCTGGTTCCCGACCTCTCCTCTGTCCACGGCACCTACCACTCCTTCCTTCTCCCCATACCACCTCTCTGGGACCCCTGCCCAAAGTAGTACCACTCACTCAAAGATCAATGAAAATGGCAAGTTAGTTTAACCCCGAAAAATTAAAAATAAAGAAAACCACAATGTGATTGATTCCCTACACTGGAATATATCTACGTCAGACGTAAATCACAGAAACAGAGCTCTAGCTACTGAACTTCTTCACACTTCATGTCTCATTCAATTCCTGAGCTAGCAATCTTCCCATGGGTGATGTGGCTCCTCTCTAGCTGTACAGGTGGGCAGTTAGACAAGGCACACAGCTGTATGTATGGGTTTAGTGAATGAGTCCCAGCGAAGAGAGCGCTGGTTGGATCAGCTCTATCCTCCTTCCTTTCAGTCAGGTTTTACCTTCATTTCGTCCATCCAGTCCATAATGTAGAGCATTTCCTGGAATATCTTCTGCAGCCCCAGGTTCATCTCGAGCCGCTGTCTCCGGGCCCTGAGCAGTTCCAGTAGGTATTCCCAGAGTCGGATGACATTGTCCTTCCTCGCTGTGATGCGCTTGATGTCGTGGTAATTCTCAGCCTCGAGCTCCCTGGCCACGGCTACCACAGCCTGCACACGCTCCTCGTATGCGGCAATGTCTGTCTCAATGGCCTCGTGCTTTTTTGTGGCGGCCTCAACTGCGGGAAGGTCAAACCCAAAGTTGTCCTACAGAGAAACGGAATGAAAAGAAGGAAAATAAAAAATCCACCCAGGCACGGTGGCTCACGCCTGTAATCCCAGCACTTTGGGAGGCTGAGGTGGGCAGATCGCCTGAGGTCAGGAGTTCGAAACTAGCCTGGCCAACACTGTGAAACCCTGTCTCTACTAAAAATACAAAAATTAGCTGAGCGTGGTGGCACGTGCCTGTAACCCCAGCTACTTGGTAGGCTGAGGCAGGAAAACCGCTTGAACCCGGGAAGCAGAGGTTGCAGTGAGCTGAGATGGCACCACTGCACTCCAGCCTAAATGACAAGAGTGAAACTCCGCCTCAAAACAAAACAAAACAAAAACAAAACATTCCTGCCCCCTGCCCGTCACCCCCCTGCCAAAGGAAACAGAACAGACATGAAATATTGAGCACACATTAATCCCTGGTGGTCTCAAATCTAAATCTGACTCCTGAGTCCCCCATCTCACTGGTCTCTGCCTTGAGCTTAGATGCCCTCCTCAAAGCAAACTAGTAACTGCTCATTTTGCAGAGGGGCCCAGCTCATATCTAGTACCTGACTGAAAAGCTAAAGCAGGTGATAGCTTATATCAAGTCAGGTGGAAAAGCAAGCCAGTTTTGCTTATTTCACAACCAGTCTAACTGCCTCGAAGGATTAGTTGGTCAAAGATTAAAGAAAAGAGAGAAACTGTTAGAACTTATAAATGTGAACAGTTCACACACACTCAATGGCTCTAAACAAACTCTGCTTGAGCTGCTTCCACATCTATGAAAAGTTAGATAAATAGAAATATATATATAGAAATTATAAACATCCTCTTCATGGGAAGTAGCCAAGGTGACCTGACAGTTCCTCCAGAATAACGAATGTCGATAAGCAGCTGTCCTCTGGCCCTATGCCCCTGGCATATGTCTGTGTTTCTAGATTACCCCAGGAACAGTCTTTTTAATAATGTCAAGAGCAGAACCTGAGACACCAGACGCTGGTTTTCACTCAGCCAAGTCTCCCTCATAGCTGCCTTGCGATCAAATCTGCGGGCGAGCTGTTCCAGTTTCTCCTGTCTTATGAGCTCATTCCGCAAAGCCAGTTCTCTTTCGTGTTCCGCTTTTTCCAGTCTTTCCCAGGCCTACAAAAATGAAAATACACACACACACACACAAACACAAACAGTTTCCTGTAGTGTTCAAGGAAACTTCCGTGGCTACAGTCAACAGCTAGTATTTCTCAAAAAGACCTGACAACTTGAATGGGAAATCCCATTCCCACCATCATTGACTCTCAAGCCTTGAGGAAAAAAATGGGTTTTTCTCTCAGTGTATCCTCATGGGAACGCTCTTCCGTCATCTAAATCTAAAGATTCTGTGTTGTACTTGGAAAACAAAACTGTAGATATGAAGCAATATAAGTAAATCATAAATCTCTTACTTTAAGAGGAAATAAATTATCTTAAATAGCTTTGATCATATAAAAAAGATACATGATTTTTCTAAGAATTCATATGAATTTCTCATTCATTCCACCCTGAGCCACTTTAAAAAAATTTACACATCTGAAATTTCTTTCAAAATCCTGACCCACTGTCCATATTAAATTCATTCCTATGAAACGTATTTCTTCACATAAAAAAAAAAAAGATCGAACATTCCACTCACAGGAATCTAAGTGGGGTCAGATGCAGTGACTCATGCCTGTAATTCCAGCACTTTGAAAGCTGAGGTGGGAGGATTGTTTGAGGCCAGGAGTTCAAGACTAGCCTGAGCTACAGCGAGACCCTGTCTCCCATTAAAAAAAATTTTTTTTAATGAGCAGCAAAAAGGAATGTAGCTGTGTACAAGTGACCAGAGTTCTAGAATTTTCAAATTTCTTTCTAGTTGGAAATAATGCCTGCTGTGAATTTCTATAACTGCAGGCATAACAGGCATGATGATTAAAATTGCTTATTTGACAGCTTCTCTAATGGAAGAAGCCAACATCCTAAGCCCCACAACCACTATGATTCCAAACATGTGAAATTTCAATTCTCCTTTCTGTAATTTAAAGATGTTTCAAACAATTGCCTCAGATGAGAAGTAAAGTGATATGTATCTGAGTAGCAAGGTGTATAGCCTGCGCCAAAGCTGGTTTGATGAAATCTAACATTACCCCCCGAAGCCTCCAGCAGCCTAGCCCGGCACCACTGTTTGCTTGGTCCTTTGCCACACCTGAGCACCAGCTGCCAATTGTCAATTCAGCAGGTGGGGACAGCCCCTTCCAGTCTCTTGTCCTCTTAGCAGTTGAAACATACTGATAGAACCTGAAGCCTCCAGGAGGTCAGGGCCCATGCAGAGTCCAGATCCACTTTACCTTGTTGATGTCAGAGATGAGCTTCCCCTCCCGGGGCATGTAGACCTTCTGGTTGTTGGCCCTCATCTTGCTCTGAATGGTGAAGAGCAGCACTTCCAAGTTCCCCTTCTCAGTAAATCTAAACACAGGGGAAAACATTCATTTGTTACTGGAGAAAAAAAAATTTCACACAGTCATGCATTTTAAAAATCATTTAACTCTGGTCTGACTTACGTGAAATGTATGTCAAAGAGACATCAGGAGGTTGCTCACTGGCTGTTACAAACCTTGAAACATACCAAACTGTGGAATTTTTTCGTAGTTGTTTGTTGTTGCTGACATTTATATTTGAGGGTGTCAAGGGCATGCAATAATCTTTGTATTCACTTCAGTCAAGCTTTAAACCCTAAATCCTGGACAACGGACTTACTTCATTCATTCAGTGTAGCTGAATGCACTCAACACAGATTATTTCAAATGTCTACCTAATGTAATTTTCAATGGGTTTCAGAGACCTTACCAAGGTATATGCAACCATTTTCAGAAAAGAAAAAAATGACTTTGGAACTATGGTAAGCAATAGATAAGGTCTACAATCCTTATTCAACAATTATGAACTTAAAAAAGACATGAAAAAAAATCAAACTTTTTTGGGGTTGCAAAACTTGATCTGAACTGTTATGAAATTATTTATTGTCTTTAATGCAATGTGAATATTTACACATTTTGCCACAGATACTTACTGGGCTTATGGGCTACTGCCTTAGTCCCATCTGGGGTCTTGTAATATACAACATATGAGCTGTGCTGTTTTTTTAAAATCCCAAAATTATGGAATCCTGAAACACACTGGGCACAATGGTTTTGGATAAGGGGTTGAGGACTCGTACCATTTCTTAGAATTCTCATATATCCTGTATGTCAGTGGTACATTTCTATTGGGAAGGGCTCAGAGAGAGCATGATCTATCATAAATCTCAGCAACACAGAATCAGATGAAAAGGAGTAGGACATGCTACTGAGAGGCATTCAGTTAAGAGATGAGATTACAGAAATCAGAACACAGGGTTGGCTGGCTACAGTGATGTGTCTTTCCATATTAATGATCACACACTATAATCTGCATCTTACTTGGGTGGTTTCTCCACAGTGCGGTAAGTGTTGAATGCCTGAAGCTGCTGTTGAACCCCGACCAGTGAATTGGCAAATTTGCGATTGTTCAGAATGATGATGGTTTGTTCAATCCATTCCAGAAGGTCAGAGGCAAGTGATTCATACTTTTCAATCATTTTTTCTGTTTCAATAGCATTATCAAGCACCTGTAAACAAGGGATAGAAAAATTAAAAAGATCATGTCGCTCCATAAGTTAAATACGATTGCAACCCTATACGAGTGCCCACACACTAAATGACCGGCTTTGAAACAGTTTGGCCGGCTCTGAAACAGTTCGGCCGCACCTGGGCACAAGCATGTTAACTCAAGGAACCATCTGCTAAGAGGCACCTAGACTGATTATTTGTGAGCAATGACAGCCTAACTGTAATTGGTTTTGTAACTTCCCAACCCCCAAGCAAAGAGATTCTGAATGATTTCTGTAGCCTAACATCTGAAATCCCTAGAGAAACAAAAAGGGCTCTATTTAGCTTGATCCTGTCCCATAAATACCCATTACTTTTTTACTTCACTGCATTGAGAGGACAATGTCATCTGGTCTGAGGTGTTTTGAAAACATGGTAGGTGAACATCGCCAAATGAAAAGTAAAAAGCATGATGCTAGGACTTTTTCAACTGTGGTAAGTAGGATGTCACACCCATGACATTAGCCAACTCGATCAGATTTCCAATACCCAGTTTCCTGGAGACGTTGAGGAGAAGGATGTTTCTGGGTTTGAGTTAGCCCCCAAATCCTTTCCTAAATATGGTGGCCATCTCTCCCACCTCTTGTTACCCTTCAGGATGAAGAGGCTTCCGCTGATTTCCCTACCATCTGGAGAGCCCACTACAAATTGCTATTGGCAAATTTTATGAGTGCATGGGAGAATGAGGGCTCAATGAACCTTAATTATGTTTCACAACTCACAAAACTGGCATGAGCTCACCTTTCCAATTCGTTTTCCTTCAACAGCCAAAGCCTTCATCTTAGAGAAGTAGTGGTAATAAGTCACCACGTAAGTGATTATGGACTTCTCATCAGGGTGGTCCACGCTGATGTCTGTAACCCAGAGAAGACTTTGTTCAGTGTACTGCATGCTACTGTGCCCCACCCAGGCAGCAGGAATGAATGTAACGACTGCTGGACAACACGGAACGGTGCAGGGTCTTCATGTTTGTACTTGAGCGTTCTGCCATCAGTGCATTAATTACGAGGACAATGAGGGTGAAACCATCTCACCGATTCCCTATTACGTGAATATTCATGAAATGCCTTCCACAGACACACAGTTCCTCTCCCTGCCCTACCATAATACTGGGTTTGCTCTGCCTGAGTTCTTATTTCTTCCTACAGGACCAGCACCGCCCCACGTCACTCAGTCTTTAGATATCTTTATCTTCTTGTTACCAGTATCCAGCAGCTAGTCACTGAGTCTGAGTTGGGATGACCCTTATTTGTGGAATCCTTATTGTGACTCATGGTTCAGACCCATCCTATCACATAACCAGCCCTGAAACAATGGCTCCCTCCACCAGCTTTCCCTACTACTTGATTTCCTTACACATAGTGCACCCAGATTGATCTTCCAGAAGCACAGCTATGAACAGTTCCTCCTAGCTCAAAATTACTCAGTATGAAGAATAAAGTATAAGCGCTTCAGTCCTCTAGAATCTGGCTATAACTTTCCTTTCCTTTTTTCCATCAATTTCTCAAATATTCACCACGCTTCATTTAAGTGTCAAGCATTGTTCTAGACATTCCTAAATTCTATAGCGTCCTACCTCTCAGCTACTGTATTCCTTATTAAATTTTTTTGAGACAGGGTCTCACTCTGTTACCTAGGCTAGAATGCAGTGACATGATTACAGTTCACTGCAGCCTCAAACTCCTGGGCTCAAGCAATCCTCCCACCTCAGCCTCCTAAGTAGGTGAAATTACAGATGTGAGCCACTGCACCTAGCACTGTATCTCTGAATCAAACTTGACCATTCACCATTCCTTATACATACCACATAATTTCCAACATGACTTCCTTTACTCATGATCTCCCTTTGTCTGAAATGGCCTTTCTGATCCTGTAACTTTCTTACTATCCATCAAGGTCCATTTCAAAAGTTACTACCCAATACAACCATTTATGATCCCTACAGCTGACATTATTGTCTCCCTCCTCTATTCCCTTGGGACTTCGTATGGACGCATAGTCCACTTTTTGCCAGGTTATGGTTTTTTATGCATGTTTTGTTTGCCTTACAAAATTCAGTCCTTGTCAAGGGTAGAAGCCTGTCCTGGCAAGCCACTCCACCTCCCACATTCCTGCTGTGCTGTCCTGCACAAAGCAGGTGGTCAATAAATAGGTACTGAGAGAAGGAACAAACAACTGAAAATGGCAAGTCTTTGAAGTTTGGCAATATTGAGTAAAGCACTCAACTTGGGATAGGTTGTGAAAAGAACACACAGGACAGCTCTTAACAGATATCATCAGGCTCTTTTTTCAATATACATTCATACATACACCCCCATTCCTATTGCCACCCCTGACAGCCTTGTATGGAGCAAAATTGTTTCTCTTAATTTAAACAAGAGAACATTAGGACGCACTGCTGGCATGCTCCCTGCCCAGGGTCACTTAGGCAGCCAGTGGCGGTGAGGGCCAGAATCATAGCTACTGTTCCTTAACCCAGGGCTCCTGTGTCTGCTCAACCCATCAAAGTATGCACAAAGGAGAGTGAACTGGAGGACAGCCAGAAAAAAATGCCAGTGTAAGTATCCAATTTAATCAACACAAAATGTCAACAAAACTCAAAGAAGTGAGAAGGCAAAACTTTTTATTTAACTTATCTACAAGTAGATTTTAACTGATGCTCTTTGGGGTCCCGGACAACTAATAATCAAGATCAAACCACAGGACAAAAGTGAAATCAGCTGCCAGTTTTAGCTCCTTGTTTTGTGATCTGGGGAACACCAATCCCCCTTTTCATACTGGGCGGTGATTAGAAAGATTAAGTAATGAGCAAGTTATTAAAAATGTTGTCACTGTGATAGGGGAAAAAAAAAAAAGGTTCTTTATCAAAGCACAAAGAAAGTGGGGTAAGGAAAAATTCCTTCCCATAGTAAGACAGGGGTTAAGCACGAAGATTTATTGAAACCCAAGGAATTTTAGTTTTCTGTTTATATTGAGAAATCATTTAATGGATTAGTACAAAGATAATTTTATCTCAACTTCCTGTAACCAACATATCAGTGAATCTGATGCATTGGAAAATAGTAAGAAGCCTGCCTGGAGGCCTCATGACCTTGATCTGCCTTTGGGGAGTTAAACTTCCTGTTCTATATTTAAAAGAACTTTAAACTTTCACTCACATACACACGGTTTTTTTCCCTCTCCAATATTTGTTCACAGCTGAGAGGATCTATAAATCTTCAGCACTACAAACAAATCCTGAAATTTTAAATGCTTCTCAAAATTAGAAAAAGTTCCTATGAGAGCTCACGTTGAAATGAAACCCAGAATTAGGATTTTGTTAAGTAAGGGAGATACAACCTGGGGGACTGCTCCACACAGGTCAGCTCCAAGTCACACAGGGACTCACAGAGTAAAGAGGGATTAGTTCCATGCAGAGAATGGGATGAATCTGTAAGAAAGGACTGTGACTGCTGCTCCTTCCACCTCCATTCCCCTTTCACAAATACGCCTTCCTCATTTAAACTCTTACTTGCTCACAAGCAAAGCACAGCCTCATAACAAGGCCCCTGCCTCCAATCTCCACCCATCCCCATCCAACCTGCTTGCCACCTTCAGATAAATGTCAGCCAACAAGCATTCATTGAGAGCCTATGCCAGGTTTTCTACTTTTCTACTTCGAGCACAGCAGCTAAGAACCTTCAATGACTCCCTGTTGCCTGTTGCCCCGTGGGGATCCCATCCACACTATTACCCTAACCACCATTCCCATTGAATTGTTAGTCCTCAAACACACCTTCCTCTTTCCTGGTTCTGCACCTTTGCTCATGCTAGTAGCTCTGCCTGCACACACTCTCCTTCAGACTCTGTTTAAATCGTATTCATCTTTCAAGGCCTTTTTTGAGTGTCATCCTTTCCACAAATCCTCAAAAAATTCCCATAACCAAAACTAAGCTCTTCCTTTGATAATTCCCAAAGTATGCCATACAAATGAAACATACTGACACAAAACAGATTTTACATTAACACCTGGATAGTACAGATGCTACAAATCCCACCTGTTATCCCTTGAGTCCCTACCTTCGGGGTCCAACAGTTTAGTGAGGCCGAGGTGCTGCTCTGCCAGATTAAATGCATTCTGCAGGTTGTAGTGTGCGTTGGATTTCTTTAGTTTGTCAAAATCTATCAGGTCAGGCCTGTGCAGAACAGTGGAACACAACAAAAATCATGGCTTGAAAAGAAATATGACCAATGAAACATGACTGTTACTCCAAAAAGGTTAAAATCACCACTTAGTGGAGTAAAACTCTAAAATATACTATTATGGAATCATCAAACAATGAAACCTGATTTTTGAATAAACACTTCAAAGTTTATTAAGAAAAAAGAAAGATTAAGGGTGAACCTGTTTATTTTGTGTGGAAGAATTTACATATTCTCCCATATTTTCCTCACATGGAATGTAGGAATTTCCACCATGGTGCAACAGTTAAGGCAACGGATATGGGAAAGTCACCCAAACCTGCTATGGACGGACAGCAACCTTTTGCCCCACAATTGCTAGGATGATTTGTATGGACTTACCGGTGTTTGTGTATCAGTGCATTGAAGGCCATGCCGTCCCTCCAGCTAGTGGTGAAATTGTGAATGTTGACATTGGGGTACCTGCCAAGGACAAAGCAGAAGGGAAAAGCAACACAATTACCACATGGAGGTTTATACTTTTGCCAAGTGCTTTGTTAATAAATAAGTCTGTAAGTATTGTAAAACCTAAAGCAGTGAATATCACTAAGGACAATCAAGTCAGAACAAAAATCCCATCAACTCTAGCTTGCCATAAAATAAAAATAAAACATGCATCCATGTGGTTTTTCTTGCTTGGTAATTCAATCTCACAAAACATGTGAACTGTGTTGTAGATTTAAAACACTACTCTTATTTAGGAAAAAGTGACGACAACCTAGACATCTGTGAGGCCTCTGCTTCCACTGGCTTTCTACTGTACCTACAAAGACACCAGGAACTGCAGTCCCCTGTCACACGTTACTTTGGGACAAGAAGTGGTGGGACTACCTGTTTATGTGACACTCAGCTTTCTTTCTTCCATATGCCACTTAATTGGATGAAAAATCCCTGAAAAATTTATGTTTGAAACCTACCCATAATGAAACAGCTATTCGATACTATATTGACTATTAATAACTTTATATCAGTGGCTGATTAAAGGTTCATACCTGACTTGACCCTTTTATTAGGCCATAAGCTCTTTATAGACATGATCACTTTTCAGCTAGCTCTCATAATGGACAGAGTTCTGATTTTCATATTCTGAATTCATGTTCATTAGAGTTACGTCTATACCTAAAGAAGTTCTGACAGTAAATCTAATTAACCTAAAATTGGGTCTCAGTAAGTACCTAGAACCTTAAACCAATCTGCTAAGAACTCGAAGGTTTAGCATCAATTGAGTCCTAACAGTAGTGAGCAACACAAAAGGTGCGGTTCTCTAAAAACAGCTTCAATGAAATTTCAATGAAAAAATCAAAGGGAAACTGACACAGATAATATTAAAAGGTTATGCTAATGTTTACTGTGCAAAGAAAGCTCCCCAAAACAGAAATTAAAGGATGAAGAAAACCTACAACTGTATTCTTAAAATATCATGGATATGATTCCTAAACATGCTTCCAGGGTTTTCAAATTCAAAATATAATGCTCTTTGGAGCTTCCTTAATAAAGAGAAGGAAACTGATTATGAAGACATGACAGGTCTAAAATATAAATTAGAACTCCTTCCATTCCGAGAGCTAATTGAAAAGTCATATCAACTGCTTACGTGTTAACAAGACTTCCCCATGGAAGCAGTGAAAAAGATACCTGTCAACACCTTCTAAGTGATGACTGCAGTGGAATTCAGTCCTGGAAGCAGCAGCCCCAATACCCTCTGCGTTCACACTCACCCAGCTGTCTTCATCTGGCACCACAACAGCAATGCATCCTTGGCAGATTTCTTCTCTTTGTTGTCTTCAGTTTCCACACTGATATCCTGGATCTAAGATTTACAAAGAAATATTAGACAAATAGATGGGTCAGCTGTCTCAAAGAGCCACTGAAGAACAGGTCTGCCTATACATAAAGAATAAACTGGAGATCAAAGCCTTGTCCTGCAGACGATCTACCCTGTGAATGAAAACTGCTTCCTTCAGAAGCACAACCAGAAACACAACCAGAACTAGGTTTTCTACGTCGCACAGACAGAAGGCTGTAGGGACTTCCCAGCACCTATCAGAGGTCATTTTTACCCCTGAGACAGCCCATCTTTCCAGTGAGAAGCAAGCACAGTGGTTCACACAGTATATCTGGAATCTCATCAGACCCCCAGAAAAATACTGAGTTCGGTTTTTCGTAAGTAAACATTTTCCACACTAGGTGCAGCCTTCATTGATGAGGGCACTGTGTGCACCATTTCCAAACCATTAGAGCAAGTGTGTGCTTAAGCGCTGTGCTTCCATGGTGTGCATTCATAAGCCGCTCAGAGGCAGCATATTTGCAACATTATAAACAAAGCCTGGTCAGCTGGCACCAAAGTCAGACTGCCTGTATGTGAATCCAGGCTCCATCACCTACCATGTGCCCTTGGGCAGGTTCCCCAGCTTCCCCATCTGAGGAATGGAAATAATGACAGTGGCTAATTTCACAGCAGTATTATGCACTTAAATGATATAATGAAGTGCAGAGCTCATAAGGGTCCATGAATGTTAGTTCTTAGATTAGGCGCCAACTGCCAGCTACGTAATTTTAGACAAATGCTCCAAATACACTTTTGTCTACTATATGAAGGTTTCCTCTTGTACAGTAAAATGTGGAATGGAGTCAGGAGTGGATGGTGCTGGCCAGGAGTCCATTCATCACCTCCAGCTGTAGCCGTTTTAAGCTTCTCTGCTTTGTCATGCTCCCTACAACCTTCACTCCATTCAATCTACAAACACTTCCCAGAATTCTTTTTGAAAGAGACAGAGAGAATGAAGACAAAATATATAAATACAGAACTAAAAAGTTACAAACTTTCAACTAGGAAAAACACTTGGGAATTGAAACAACTACATTTTTAAAAAATTCTCTATTTTTAATTGTGTTAAGAAGGTGAAGCCTGAGTTTGCATAAACCCCAGTCTCTAATATTAGGATCATTAGCTCAAGTGCAGAAAGGGAATGTGGAAGAAGAACCCTCACTCAAGGGGTGAGAGACGGGCTCACCAGGAAAGTCAGGCTGCAACTTCACATAGTAACTCACTGGCTTTCTTATGCTTCTGTGCGAAGAAGGGTAGCAGTTTCCAGATTTGTCCATATGGAAACGAAGTCTACCCTTCTGAAATGAAGACAGCTCCCTATTTAAACTAGGCAAACTGAGAGACTTCCACTCCAGTTTCTCACCACCTTTTTTTTTTTTTTTTTTGGAGACAGTCTCTGCAGCCCAGGCTAGAGAGCAGTGGTGTGATCTTGGCTCACTGCAATCTCCGCCTCCCAGATTCAAGTGATTCTCCTGCCTCAGCTACCCAAGTAACTGGGATTATAGGTGCGTGCCACCACACCTGGCTAATTTTTGTATTTTTAGTAGAGGCAGGGTATCGTCATGTTGGCCAGGTTGGTATCAAACTCCTGACCTGAAGTGATCCACCCGCCTTGGCCTCCCAAAGTGCCGGGATTACAGGCATGAGCCACTTTGTATCTGGCCCTTTTACTCTCTTTTAAAGGGGCAGCATTATAAAAATCTGTGTCATCATCAGTATTTAATGGACACCTCTATGCACATACAGGTCAGGCCATATCCTGGTAGCAGTGAGAGCACACGCACACACACACTGGGAACTTATAAAACCGTATATTCAGGAGCTGGGGGAAGGAGAGACCCTTGTAGATACACAGGGAAGCTTCACCCCATGTATCTATAAGGATACCTCAAGTATCCTTGTGGATATGCTAGATATCTATAACTGGGCCTTGGCTGATTCATAATCATATTATTTTTGTAGAATAGGTAATGTTTTAATAAAGCTGCTGAAGAAAGCTGAGTCATGTCAGACACCAACACTGCAGGCCATGCGGTAACATTAGCAGTCTATGCCTCTCATTGCAACAGAAAGGAAGAAAATACACATCAGCATTTATAAGTTGAATTATAGGAATAGGCAAACTGGCAGGAAGTGAACCGGTCAATGACTCAACGCAATTCACGCTGAGAATCCTGAAAAGGGCTGTGTGTGCCAGCTCCCTGACCTGGGTGCTGACCTGCTCTCAAGACAGCCCCCAGTCAGGATGCCCGTCCACGCTCTGATTACTGCAGGCCAAAGGTAAGAGAAATACAACATTTTACTCCATAAAACTGGGGTGAAGCTTGAGGAGTGTCCTGCTAATAATTTCACCTCTGTTGCCATAAGACACAAGAGCAGTAATTAGTGGATTCAATGGCTACTCCATTTTCAAATCATTCAGGATCTAAATGACAGAAATATAAGAGTTCTGTCCGGGGAAAAAATGTCCTTGATTGCTGTAATTAACTCCTTTAATGATGTTGTACCATCTTCAACAACAGTTCTCTCCTCAGACCTACTTAATTAGAATTACTAGGGCTGGGCCCTGGGAACCTGAATTATTAAGATGGTTTCCCAATGGCATCAGATGATCAGCCAGCTTGGGAACCAGCCAGTCAGGAAGCTGTTTCTTCCTGTAACTCATTCTAGTCCCCTACCCCTTCCTCCCACATATATACTCAGGACACTATCTGAAGCCCAATCCTAGGGCAAGTGAGAAGGAAAAGGGATTGTTCACAGGCTGATTTCAGAGTTTCAATAAGAAAACAAAGCAAGCTATAATTTGATTTTTCGTTTTTCCTTTTTGTGTGAGGTTTTTGTTTACCTAGAAAAATCAAGCAGATCTTTATTAAAGGGGCAGAACAGGAAGGAATGGCAAGAGAACACAGTCACTGAGGAGACAGGACTGTTAGAATATTTGTTTGTAGAGAAACCTGACACTACAGTACAAAGTTGTTCCTGCCTTTCCAATTTTAATTGGAACGCATGAGCACGAAGCATCCGCCTGGAGAAAGAACCAATAATCACACCCGTAGTGCTGCACAGTCCCAAAATGAGTGCCCTCTCTTAAGGGGTCAGAGGCGCCCCCTATAGCCCTGGCTGGCTGCGTCATCAGGGGCAAGGTTTCAAACTTCTCTGGGTCCCCAATTTCTTCATAAAGTGAAAGTGGTGAACAAAAAGACCTTGAGAGTACCTTCCGGCTTAAAATACTTCTATACTTAGAGCCTTCCTCCTCAAGTATAACAAAACCCGTAAAATCATCATCAGTTCAAAGGAACACAAGCGTTTTGTACTTTCCTCCTGCAAATTGCTTCCTCACATCCAAAGAGAATGAGAAGGTGAAAATGGAGCCCACACACACGCCATAACCCTCAACAGCTTTGCCTAAAAATATTCTGTAACACATGTCATAGTTGAGTGAAGTTGAGGCAGTCTAAGCTAATAACCTAGCACTGGCCACATCCTTATACCTTTGCTCCTGAGAGCCAAGCAGCAGAGACCAGGCATTTAGAGCAGGGGCCAGCAAAGTGGTGGGCTGGGATGCAGTCTAGAAGTCCCTGGGCCACTGAGACGTGTCTGACAGGAGAGCTAAGATTATCAGGGGCTAGTACAATTGCAGGAGGATGTAGTAGATTCCACATGCCTACGAGGCAGCATTCAATTCTGAGGACTGGGTATGACACACCTGACTCTGAGACATGCTTTCAACCTGGTCTTCCTGATCCCTCTGACACACAGAGGCCGGCTCTACAAGGATGCTCATACCTCTGAGAGGTCAGCCTAAGTTCTGAGCAACCCCGGGCAGAGACTCTTACCTGGAAGCGCAGGATGATGGTCCAGATGAGGCCAAGGGTCAGCCGGTGGTTTCCATCCACGATGTCATGGGATCCCATGTTCTCAAGATGGACTCTCTGCTCCTTCAGGAACTGAAGGGCCTTGTCCACATTCTCTAGGCAGTGGATGCGCATTCGTCCTTTGGTGGGTTTAGGCTAGAAACAGGAGAGCAGAGGCAGAGACACATCACTCAACAGAGTAGAGATGAACCCCGACTTACTGCCTAGTCACACGTGCCCATTCATGCGATGCTCTCCTGCTTGGAGCAGAACATTAACAAACACGTGTACTCATTAAGTCCAAGGACAGTATTTACCTAACAGCCACAGAAGAAAAGTTTACTTAACGGGATGGTAACTGATTTCTCTTTAGAGATTAATTGTGGAGCTATATAGTTTACAAATGAGCATTTGTTTAAGTTCAGGGAAGAGAGAATCCAATTTTCATGAAGAATTTCAGTGCTACTGCCGCCATCCATACAATTTTTTTGCAGCTGCATGACAAAGACCTGTGAGGATTTTGATTACTTGGAATGTAAAAATAGGTTTGCCACCTGCTGGCAACCCTTAAGGTTGGCTCAAAATGAAAACAGGGAACACAACCATCAAATCAGAAGAATTTCCAAGTGGTGGTTGTGTGCGGAGGGATGGGGAAGGTTAAGTAAAAAGGTGTAACTTACAGAAAAGAAGGGGAAAAGGGGAAAAAATGAGTGTAGTGCAATTTAAATACCCCAAATGTTCCTTTCCTTTTACCCAGTTTTATCAAAATATAAAAGAGGCCTTTGGAAGGTGAACATTTTAAATAAAACAAATGAACAAAAAAATATATAGAGAGAGAGACTAGATAATGCCTATATGTATATATACATCTACTATAAAACATACTATCTACTATAAAAGTATATATACATCTACTGTAAAAGTACATACACATCTACTATAAAAATGTACTAGATACACACACACAGTTGACCTTTAGTTGGACCTAAACTGTGCAAATGCACTTATACATGGATTCTTTCCAATAAATACACTGGAAAGTTTTTTAGAGATTTGTGACAATTTGAAAAGACTCAGATGAATGGCCTAGCCTAGAAATATCAGAAAAAATTAAGAACAAGGTATGTCATGAATGCATAAAATATATGTAGATGGTAGTCTATTTTATCATTTACTACCACAAAATATATACAAATCTGTCATAAAATTAAAAATTATCAAAACTCATACACACAAATACAGATTGTAACAGCACCATTTGTGTAGTACTAAATCTTGGTATATACTGTACTACTATAATAATTTCAGAGCCATCTCTAACTCCTACTGCAATGAGCTCAAGTATTGTGAGTGCCCACTTAAAATGCCTATGATGCTAATTATCTCCACATGGTCTCTCTAGTAAATTGGGTATCACAGTAAAAGTTCTTGTGTATTTTTCACAGTGTCTAGTGCAATACTGTAAACCTTGACTAACATCATGAGACCCAAAGTGTCACTAGTGATGCTGGAAGTACTCTCAAGAAGCAGAGAACAAGTCGTGACACTACAAGAAAAGGATGAACTGCTTGCTATGTGTTGTAGATTGAGGTCCACAGTTGTGGTGGCCCACCATTTGAAGACTAAAAAAAGAAAAGGAAATTTGTGAAGCCATCCCTGAAGCTACATCAGCAGATGCAAAGACCTTGCACTTTTTTGTGAAATATCTTTTTATCTCATATTGAAAATGCAGCTTTTGGCTGGGTGCAGCAGTTCGTGCCTGTAATCCCAGCACTTTGGGAGGCTGAGACGGGCAGACTGCTTGTGCCCAGGAGTTTGAGACCAGCCTGGGCAACATGGCAAAACCCGTCTCTACAAAAAAATAAACAAATAAATAAATAATTAACAATGCATCTTTTATGTGAGTACAGGATTGCCATAAGAGAGGCATACCTAAAGACTAATATGATTTGAGAAAAAGTGAAGTTATCATATGACAATTTAAAGGCATACGAAGGTGAAGGAGAATGTAACACCAGCAAAGGATGGTAGGACTATTAATTTTTAATTGGGTAGCCCTCAGAACCAGGAAAGATTCACAGAGCTCCCAGTCTGACAATTTCAGAAAGAGGTTTGGCTTAAAAAATGTCAAGGAGTTGGGAGAAGCAGCTTTTGCTGACCAAGAGGCAGCAGATGAGTTCCCAGGCGCCATTAAGAAAATCATTGAGGAAAAAGTGTATCTGTCTCAACAAATTTTTAACACAGATTAAAGAGCCCTGTTCTGGAACAAAATGCCACAAAAGCCTAGTAAGAGAAAGAGAGGTGGAGTACCAGGACTTAAGGCAGAAAGGGATAGGCTAACTACTGTTCTGTGCAAATGCAGTTGGGTTTATAATCAGGACTGCCCTTATCCATAAAGCTGTTAACCTTTGAGCCTTGAAGGGAAAAAATAAATACCAGCTGCCAGTCTTTTGGTTGTACAGAAAGAAGGCCTGGACAGTGACAACTGTTTTTCTGAATTGGTTCTACTGATGCTTTGGTTCCTGAAGTCTCCAAGTACCTTGCCAGTAAGAGGATGCCTTTTAAAGTTATTTTGGTATTAGACAATGCCCCCACCCAGAACCCCATGAGTTCAACACTGAAGGCACTGACATGGTCTCCTGGCCCCCAAACACAACATCCCTAATTCGGCCTCTAGATCAAGGGGTCATAAGGACTTGTAAGGCTCATTACTACACAAAACTCTATGGAAAGGTTTGTCGATGCTATGGAATAGAATCCCCAACAGAGAGAACATCATGAAAGTCTGGGAGGACTACACCACTGAAGATGCCGTCATTGTTATAGAAAAAGCTGTGAAAGCCATCAAGTCTGAAACAATAAATTCCTGCTGGAGAAAATTATGTCCAGATGCTATACATCATTTCACAGAATTTAGGACAGAGCCAATGAAGGAAATTATGAAAGAGGTTGTGGATATGGCAAAAAGGTAGAAGGGTGAAGGTTTCATGATATGGATCTTGGAGAAATACAAGAGCTAACAGACACCATATCAGAAGAATTAACGGAAGATGACCTGATGAAAATGAGTGCCTCCAAAAAGATGACAAATGATGAGGAAGAGGATGTAAAAGCAGTACCAGAAAACAAACTGAATTTGTTGCAAGGGTTCCAATCATTCAAGACTGCTTATGTTATTTCCATAAAGTTACATCAAGTATGCCCGCCTCTTCTGCCTCCCACTTCTACTACCCCAAGACCAACACCCCCACCTTCCTCCTTAGCCTACTCAATGTGAAGACGAGGATGAAGACATTATGATGATCCACTTCCACTTAATGAATCAGCAAATATATTTTCTCTTCCTTTGCTTAGTAATATTTTCTTTTCCCTAGCTTACTTTAAGACTACAGTAATGTAATATACACAATATGAAAAATATGTTAATTGACTGTTTATGTTATTGATAAGAGTAGGCTATTAAAAGTTTTGGGGGAATCAAATGTATAGGAAGATTTTCAATAGCATAGGGTTGGTGCCCCTAAACCCCCTGCTTCGTTCAAGGGTCCACAGTGTGTCTCACACACAGACACACACACACACACACACAATGGGTTTCTATTATCTGTTGTACCAACACCAAGCTCGTGCCCTCACCCATCTGGCTCCATCCTTCTCTCCTTCCTATTTCCCATCACTCCGCCTCTAGTAGAGGCTGCAGCTGGAGTCGATGTCACCATCTTATAAAGATGCCAGCAGGATGCACACATCCACATGTAGAAGAATGCACTCAGCCTGTGACCCGTCGTCCTGACTCCCCAGTCTCTTCACCTTATCACACCTATCTACCTTCCAAGGCTCGGGCCAAGGCCCATCTTTCCTTCCTGGAGATATTTCCATTTCCAATCATTCTGGGTCTCACAGCTCTCCTTTTCCTCACAACTCTACAACTAACAATCTGGACCACAGAACCCCGGAACCAATCATTATAATTTTGCTATTGTTTCATTTATCACTCTTATTACTTCCAACTAGACTGTTCCCTTCCTAAGTGCAAGGATGAGGCTTTATACTTCTATATTTTCAGGGGTCTTTGGTCCGGTTCTGTGCACAGAATTATGTGCAGAGTGAACTGAATGCCAGCAGACAGACTGGGCTTGGTGTGTGCTAAGCTGACCTCACAGGGGAAAGAGGGCCAGGCTGCAGCAACCCAGGTACATGCAGTTAAGGCCAGCAGCCAGCCCTAACTTAGTATCTTGTCCATTCCCTGCTTTTCCCTTGGGTAGTTAAGATCCTCAGCTATGTGCTGCGTGGAAAACGTCTGAAAGGAAGGTCACTTGGGTAACAAGTGGCCATTTTAAGTCTGTCCAGTCTCAGATTATTATTTTTTACTTTCTTTTCTCCTATAAAAGAGGACAAGCAAAAACAGAAGAATGTGGTTGGCCTTGAGGAAATAAGATTATATGCAGAGGCCTACCACAAGTAGTAAAATTTTATTTTCAATATAATTGTCCCTTGGTATCCACAGGGGATTGATTCCAGGTACCCCAAGGATACCAAAATCCATAGATGCTCAAGTCGCTTATCTAAAATGGCACAGTATTTGATATAACCTATGCACATCCTCCCATATACTTTTTTAAAAATTCACTAATTATTTTTTTTTGAGACAGAGTCTCGCTCTGTCACCCAGGCTAGAGTGCAATGGCATGATCTTGGCTCACTGCAATCTCTGCCTCCTGGGTTCAAGAGATTCTCCTGCCTCAGCCTCCTGAGTAGCTGGGATTACAGGCACCCGCCACCATGCCTGGCTAATTTTTGTATTTTTATTAGAGACAGGGTTTCAACCATGTTGGCCAGGCTGGTCTCGAACTCCTGACCTCAAATGATCCACCCACCTTGACCTCCCAAAGTGCTGGGATTACAGGCATGAGCCACCCCACCTGGCCTCCCATACATTTTAAATCATGGCTATATTATTTGCAACTAATACAACATAAATGCCATGTAAATAGTTGTTATAATATATTTTTTAAAAATTGTATCATTGTTTATTTCTATATTGTTTTCATTGTTCTTCCCCTTGAATATTTTCTACCTGTGGTCAGTTAAATCCGACCATAATAGCAATGGAAAAAGAAATGTCTTTAAACATTAAGCTTCTCACATTATTGGATATCCTCCTTACCCCCAAAAAAGAAACAGGAGGTGGATTTTGCCTTCAGAAACTTCAAAATGATTTTAATTTGGGTATGTGGGAAATGCTGGAATTTGCTATTTGTGCAATGCCAGGTTGCATCAAAATCAAGCAATCTAATGAAGTGGAAAAAATAGATATAAAACAGGTGTGGGCTTAATCTAAAACTCTGTAACTCTCATTCTGCAAGTGCTGTTTGAGGTGACACTGGTGCTCTCTCTTTCCACAGTACACCCGTCAGCCTCCTAAAGCTGTCCGGGGCGCCATCACGCTCCTGTCCAAGAAACGGATGCTGGTGGAATCAGTGTCGCCCTAGAAGAGGTGGGTGGAGCAGCTCTCCCGGCCCGGAGTCGCAGAACTCCGCATATGGCTCTCACGTGTGCTCTTTAGGTTTTTCCTTTCGTCTCTTGGATCAGCTGTCATTTCTCACGCTGAAACGTGACTATTCATAGCAGCCCCTTTTCTTCTCAAATTCAGGTGGTTTCTGGATTGAACGAAGCTCCTGGTTCAAAACTTCAAATTTGAGGGATGGGGACTAACTGCCACTAAGAAAGGTGCAGGGGCTTCTGACATTTTTGCTGTTCGGGGGCCTTTTCCTCTCATTTCTTGTCAGTTTGTGCACCTGAGCAGTGACATAGTGAGTGGTCCACCTACATGTGCTGTTTTCATCACAAAGGAAGTGCCTTTGTGATGGGAACTGCAGATCAAGGGGGACAGAAACTTCTAACTGCAGCAGCCATTCTCCTAAGTCTCCCTCCAAGAGGGTGGAGGGGACAGTGTGGATGGAATTATGAGAAGTTAAGGAAGATAATAATGAACAGATGGGGACTGTCGGTACCTTCCCAGGCTCCAACCAGCAGGACATAACCAATGTTCTTTCAGACTTTATCCTGAAAGCTTGATCTCAAATAATCACTTGTCTCACTTACATTCAAATGAGTGCAGTAGAAAAAGTGGTCCTCTCAGAATCTCCTCCCCACAAACAGGAAACATGTATGACACATTCCACAACTCTATTCTCTCTCTACAAAATCTCAATGGAATGTGTGTGTGTTTCCACATGAACATGGGGTCCAGGGTGTGGGAGAGGGAGGGTGGTGATGGGGCCCAAACACATTCATGCAGGTTGAAGAAGTCCAATGCCACATCACAGGGACCCCATGCTGATGGTGAATGGCTATGCCAGATGAGCTAAGAGATGGTTCATTCCAGACCTGGATGCAACTCAAAAACTATCAAGCCTCAGAGTAACAAGAATAAACAAGACAAAGCGAGGTGAGATGACTTCCTGATGGTACAACATGAAGGGAGTGCGAATTGAGACTAAAATTCAAGTACACCACACTCCCACAATGTGTGTTCTACCTGCTTCAGAGTGGGCTTCTCACATGTTTTAAGGCACAATATCTGGACAAGTTTAGGAAGCAGTAATTACAAGAAATTAAGTTCAAGAGGTGATCATGATCTCACAGAGCTATCCATAGAAACATGTTACAAACTTCAAAGCTCCCAAGATCTGAAAATTCTTAGCTGCCATTTACTGAGCAACTACTGTGTGTTCACCTCTCCCTGCTAGGCGGCTGACAGCTGTGATCACATCTAATCCTCACAGTAACCCAGCATTATAATAATTACTATTCCTGTCATTTTATAGATGAAGACACAGTGGCTCAGAGAGATGAAGCAATCTACCAGCTAGTTAGTATGTGGTGAACCAGGACTTAAAGCTTGTCCTCTTCATGCTACAGGAAAAACCCAGAATACAGTACAGGGAAGAAGGGTACATGCTTCCATGTGAAAGGAAGTGAGGGACTCGGTTCCCATCTGCTGGCTGGCTTTCATTTTTTTAAAGAGCTATTTTTATATTGCCAAACTTCATCTTCTCAAAAGGAAGAAGAGGTAACAATAGAGAAAATTAAACATAATGGAGCGGGGGTGGGGGGGGCGCCTCTCAGCAGTAAACACTTTCTGAAGCCTGCAAGAGTGGCTAATTCTGCAAAGGAAAGGAGTGTCTCTGTCTTGCCTCCATTATTGGCCATCGGATTCCCTGGTGCGGCATGTGTCCATCCCCACATCAACATGTGCACTTCTGTCCTGTGTCCCTTCTGACAGGAAAGTGAAACTAAGCCCTTAACATGGGGACAAGGGTCGATACCAGACTCACATGACTATCGGGGGCTCTGCAGGCAGACAGCAGTTCCTCTGAGGAAAATGCCTGTTTTTACTGATCCTCCTTTAAATCATTTTAAGAAGCTTCCCTTCCCCTCACCCTACAGTCCGTGGATTCCTGTGTTTTTTCACAGGCGCTTTTCCTGTTTCCCCCTCCCAAGGTCCCGTCTAGTCCTAAACCTTTACCAGTCATATCTCCATCCCAGACCCATCTTCTTTCTCACTCTAAAAGAGGAGAGGAAACTTACTGGGCCACATAAACATCTCTAGGATCTGATAACATAATTCTAATTGCTTATTGGAGCAGTAAGCCCAGTCCAGGCCCTGCCTAAGAAGCAGTATGGCCTTAGGCAAATTCCCCTGCATGGACCCAAAACCCTTAGAGAGGAAGGAGGGGGCTGGATGGTCCCTCCTGGGCCACTGACTCTGCCCCACCTGTCCGCCTAGCCTTGAGTTTGGGTAATTCACACTCTGTAAGGCATCAGGATTTGCAGAACTATGGAGTAATCACAATGGCAAAGGTTTTGTCAGTCCAGAGATGGGGAGGAAAAGAAAGAAAGAAAGAAAAAAAGCTTCACAGAGCTGATCTGTCCTCTTTTTTTAATAGGAAAGGAAGATACAAGGGAAGGTTTCTGGCAGGGTGTTGTGGGAGATCTCTGGGGTGCTGCGATGCCCTGTTCCAGCCTGTACCCCCCACCCCTTCTTTCTCTGTAAGTGTCCAAAGCAACCCTGCAGCTACCTGGAGTGACAACTCACCAAGGGTTGTGGTGCTGGACAGAGCACAGCCCCGGGCACTGAGAGAGGCCAGTGAGGCCTAGATCTGCCACAACCCAGCTGGGTGGCCTCGCTGGTCACTTCTTTTCCCTGACTTACTGTATCTACCAAGTGAGGGGATTTAACTTGGTGGTCACTAAAGTCACTCACAGCTGTATAATAACAATCTACAGGGTGTTGCAGGGTAGAGGACTCACTAGCACCAAAGCTGAAGTCTATAGTACCTGCTGATTTCTTGTTCAGGTGAAGAGGAAATAGAGAAAAGACACTGATCTCAGCAAATCAGTGTGACAGGCACTTGCTTATGTTTTTGTCTTTTAATTGAACATAGATTTTTGCTATACACATTCATAAACAAGGGCCTCTACTGAATACACAGGGTAAGATGGGAAGCACTAATTCCAAAATTTCTTCTAATATGCTACAAAGCCAAACTCACTTCACATTAGTCCCCAAACTCCTTCCAACACATGAAACTTTGAGCTTTCAGAGGAGTATTAGTTATTTTGGCCCAATTAGGATTAATCAGGGAACACCATACTGTGTCCCATGACTTCCTGCCTGTCTTGTTCCCTGCTGGGACCCAATCCTAAGGGCTCCGAGGGAAAGGAGGTGCTCAAGAGTCAGTAGGGTGGGCTGCAGTCCACACCGTATCGCCTACTAGCAGCACTGGCCTTGGCAAGTCACTGGTAACCGTTTTCTGTAAACCAGAGGTAACAGTTGCCCACTTCATTAGACTGTAAGAACTGAATGAGAAAAGAGTAGGAGAGTACTCTGTAAACACAAGTGATAGGGAAGTTACCATCACCATTCCTTTCCAAAAAACCCCTCCAGTTTAGCTGCGAAACTTGCCCTACACCAGTGCCTGCTGCTTGCTACCTCCAAATGCTCTCTTCACTTAGTACAAACTATGAGCTTTCACACTCTGGCTGCCCCGCCTGTGAAACTCTTCTCTTCTCCTGGACCCAGCTGGAACCCTACCCACATCCTACCCACCTACTAAGGTTTCCTGACATCCCGTCCAGAGAGCTTATTTCCCCTTCTGAACTCTAGGGCTCTGGGGCCATTCATCTGGCACTTTATCATGTGGCACTTAGGACTCTTAGTTCACTTTTCAAGTTTGTGGGATTAGACCCACATTTAATGGAGGAGTTCTGTGTCTGGTTGTTTAAAACAAAAGTAAATTCTCCCATATAAATGATGTTTTTAAAAAACCCAGCTAGGTTCCATGGCCAGTCCACAAACACTGTTTCAATAAACAACATGTACCAGTATGGTTCTCTTAACAAAGGCTTTATGAAAAAAGAGCAGCTCAATGTGGGATTTAAGGCTTAACAAATCTCATGTTAAATCTGTCTTCTCCACCTAGCTCAGGCTGTTTTGAAATTAATGGTGGCAACACACACACACACACACGCGTGCGCGCACACACACACACGCACACACACACTTTTCTGTTGCTTTCTCAGAGACTGACTGATGTAAGAAGACAGAATATAGAACGTCAGGAAACAACAGGCAAGCAAAAACCAGTGATAACTGACTTGGTGGGGTTTGCGGGAGGGCAGAGGTGTTTGGAAAACCTCACTTTATTTCAGTCAGAGGCGAGGGCTGAGTCTGGCCAGGAGCAAGGCAGAAAACTGGCCACTGTGGTGAGAACCATTCTTCACTGCAGATGCCCATGAAGGGAGGTGGCAGGCAATGGTGAGCGTCTCAAACGGGTTATGAGCTGTGGGCAGAACATTACCACCAAAGTGCAGGCCTGATATGCCAGGGGCTTCTCTCTCTCATGTCAACGCTGCTGCAGGGCAAACCTTCACCCCTCAAGTCTCATCCTAGTCTGGCCCTGAGATCTAGGTCTAATTACTAAGTGGCCAGCACAGATTCTGTGCTCACACTTTTATCTGCCAATCCGATGCTAAAGTAAAGGGTGGGTCTGTATTTTTAAGGGATTTTTCAAGTGAGACCTTTATGGAGACTTATAGACCATAGTGATTTCAGAATAAGAAATGAGAAAAGAATAGTTTTCTTTCTAATCAATCTAATCCTGACTAGCAGAAGCTTCCTGGCCCAGCCCTCAGTCTTCTCACTGCTCTATGAGCTGATACACCTGAGGCTGAGAGGGAGCAGACACTTCTGGACACAGATCATAACCAGGCCAGGACCCGAGATCTCTGCCTTCTGATGTTGCTGAGTAGTTCAAAATCAAGTTCCTTAACAACCCAAATGCCTACATAAAACTTGCTCATATTTAACTCAAATATTATTGAGCCAAAATCCAGGGTGGGGTGAGGGTGGCATTGTCTGGTTCACTAAACTAATGTTTCTTTGAACTTTAATCAGAAAACACACATGCACACAAACACACATTTCCTCCTCTGTAAAGGAACTGGCTCTAAGAATCTATTAATAAAGTAAATTGAATCACCTAGTCCCTCAAACATTTATCTGCTAGCTACTGCCAAGCTGGCGGTTAAGTGCTGGGGCTAAAATGCTGGTTGACAAAGACTGGGCTCCAGATAGAGTGCAAATGTTTATGTTACCCAGGGTTTTGGACCACTGGTGCAGAAAGCTCAGCTAATGTTATCTGATGACACACTTAGCTGGGGACATTCATTTACCCAGGCCTGGAAGCTCTAACCACCTCATTAGTTCTGGAATCTGAATATGCAAGGAGCCTTTGGGGCAAGCTCTCATGGAGGTCTCCTGCAGGGAGGATCTTTAACTTGAGGCCTTGGCAACCTCCACAGCCAAAGGCAGTGTGTGGTGTGTTTCCTTTCCAGGAAGTTCCACGAACCAAACAGACTATGAGGCCAAAGGGACTTAAAATCTCCAGTCCAGATGAACAAGAGCTTTAGAGCACTCTATCTGTGGTATCTTTATTTTTGGAATAAGAAAATTAGACTGGCCAACCTATATAACCCAGGATGGCTGTGAAGAATGGGTAATACAAATGAAGGCACTTGGGGCTTTACCAAGTTCTGTAAGACCACTGACACGGACTGCTTAAGAGGCTGGAGATGGTAGCCACTGTACCATCTTCTCCATCCTTACTCTCCTAGGTATCTGGGTTCACAAAAAAACTTACTGCTAGCAAATAAGGAGAGGAGTGGGAGATACTCATACACATCTAAGAATTACGCTTTACTGGTTTTTCTCCCTACTTATACTTTTCTTGCCCTGTTCAAAATAGCAATGGGCCTGATCCCATTTATTATGGAGACATTATCAAGGACACAATCTTCTTGGTATAAAATTATTATGGGTCTTTAAAGGCAAACAATTTACTCCCTACAGCCTAGAAGATTGGACCCTATTGTAACAAAAATAAATGTTCAGACTAATTCCTATCTATGTGACCTTTAATGATTTTTTTAAGCTACTTTCAAAACACCATTTTCCCACTCCACAAAAAAAAAAAAAAAAAAAAAAAAAAATCAATAAATAATCATACCAGGTTAAATACTAAGAAACAAAAAAACGTTGAGAGGCAGAGAAAGGAAGTCTGGTTATAAAAATTATATTTAAAGCTGCATATCACAATGATTCTAGTCTAGGCTCTCAAACAAGATTCACTTTGGAAAAACAAATCAAAATGCAATAAATGGCCTACTCAAACTCCCCGTGTGGGCCCACTCCCTCACCCCCACACCACAAACCAACTGCCTTCTTATAGCTGTCATGGTTCTGAGCAGGGGCCTCCTTTATTTGTGTAGTATGACCCACAAACCCTCACAGAAAATGAGGCCACTAGACGTACATGCTCAGGAACAAAGGGCATGGATGAAACTCACTACAGAGAAGACAGGGCTTCACTATCTTCTGGAGATCCCTGTTCTTGAACAGGAGGGCAGGGAAGAGAATACTCTTCTGGCTCCATTTTTACCCAGACTCAAAGAGGCAGTCTGTCTGTGGGCTGATAACAAATAGGACGAGGTACAACCTTAGACCCTTGCCTGCGGTAAGAGGTGTGGGGCTGGTCTGCACACAGGCCCACTGCAGCTGGCAAGCTACAGGGTGGAGATCAAGTTAAAAATAAGGCTTTCTGGCAACCCTGCCAACCGCCAGCATCATATTTTCCTGGTGATGTCAGTGCAGCTGTGGTCTCCATCCCTGGGCGTTGGCTTCTGGCTCAGACCCACCTCTACCTATGGCACTACATGTGCTCTGGGAGGATACAGCAACCAATTTCAAACCAAGGCGAGACAAAACCTGTTGGATCAGTCACAGTGACTGCTTTAAGCTTTAGTTTAAGGTGCATAAACAAGAGTCACATTAAAGAGGGCCACAGCAGCTCTGGGAAACAGATTGGGGATACAATTTTCACTGCAGGCTGACAACTTTCCTGCCTGAAAAGGCAGGGTGAATTCATCAGAAGCTCTGTTCCCAAGGAGATGACAAAACACCAGCCTCTCCCTCCACCCCTAAAATAAAAAGTATGCAAGGAAGAAAACGTCAGTGACCACTGAATTCAATGCTTGCCACCTTAAGATGGCAGCTCAGATTTTCTAGACAACCAGAAAGATGCAAATTTGGAAAACATTCCATCATCTCATGTGGGATACGGGTTCGTCTAGAAACCAGCGCCCAAGCCTGGCCCTTCAAATTCCAGCACCATGCCCTGTTTAACAGGGACCCCAGCCAAGTTCTTTCTGACCAAAGGTGGCAATCTTGCAAATTACCAGAACGAAGCGGTTTTATTACAGCTCAAGAACATCACCCAGGCTCGGAATGTGACACTAAGGATTTCTGTGAAGCGCTCAACTCACTTCTCAAGATTCTCCTCAAAACTATCAATCATTTACTGCAGAATTCAACAGGAGACAAGTCCACATTTGATTTTTCAAAAATGTTTTCCCACCTACAATGCACGGCGCTTCCTAAGATCCCCACTCACCAGCCTCTCTCCAGAGAGGACCTCCAGCAGCTTGATGAGCATCCGTCCATCTCGAAGGTCAGTGTACAGGTCTGTGATCCGGCAGGACACCCGGGCAAGGTGGGAATTGACCCACTTGGTGAAGGTCTTCTTCTGTACGGCTTCACGCTCATCTGCAAGCAGAGCAGAACTTGTTTTACCATTGACCACACATTGGCAGGAGCAGGCACATGCTAGCAGGGCCACAAGACCCCAGCCAGAGGAAGGTCAGCAAAACTGAACTCCAAGGACACCTCTACTTAGCACCCCTTAACTGCGGTCATATCTTTGAGAAAGAACACTGATTACTGATGGTTCAACTTACAATTTTTTGACTTTACGATGTGTTTACTGGGATATAATCTCATAAGTCAAGGAGCATCTGCGTAGGAACTGTCCAGTCCTTAAACATGTGAGCGCCCAGGCCCGTTGCCAGCAGAATATCCTTTGCTCCTCTTTCTTTTCTCCCATCCCTGCTGAAGAGGCAGCAGGATGCAGATGACAACAAGGTCCTTTGCAGTCTTGCCCTATACCATAATACTTGACTGGTAAAATTTCCAACGTACATGTTACAGCTATTATTCCTCCAAAAGGTGGGTATATGAAAGGGTGTAGGGTAGGAAATCTCAAGAGACGGCAGAAAACTGCTTCCCTCATCTACAAAGGATTGGGCAACACTGGAAAAGGTAAATTCACTCATGACCTTGATTTGCAATGACCCCCTTCACCTGCTCAGTCACACACACCAAAAACAACAAAGAAAATGGCAGGCAACATGGTAGAATGCAAAGACATTGCAGGCAACAGGAAAGCAGGGTCTGGGCCCAGGGTTTCAACAAAAATGTGATTCAACAGAGGATTCAATGTTCTCTTCTATAAAAGGAGAAGAAAACTATAATCTCCATATTGTGATCCTTTGCTGAAAAGGCAACTGTTGATTTATGGTCTAAAGTGTGATTGTTGTACATTCAAGTCATCCAGGAAACAGTGTTACACGTTTTTCAAGGCTCAGTGATCAAATTATGTCCAATTTAAAGTATAAAACTCTAGACATATTTGCCCAGAACTGGCCTTCACATACCATACAAACAGGCTTTCAAACTTCTTGCCTCTGCAGAATGTTCGAAACATAGGTCGCTGAAGACCTTCAACAGACATCCACAGAATATGCCCCGGACCCAGCCACTCATACTCCTGACTCTGCTCTCTATGTTACATACCCTATATCTAGTTCCACCAGTATGAATTTATGCCAAGAATCTAAAACCTACTCCTAGTGCAAACCCAAACCACAAAAATGACTATGCATGAATCTACAAAAAAAACAGATAGCTCAACAATTTGGCATGTATTTCAAAACCACTGGGCAGGGTAACAACTAAAAAGCCACCCTTGCTAATAAGGCATGTGCCCAGTAGCCTGAGAGTACTGGGTTCTCAGGTTGGCCAGAAGGAGAGCAAACAGCCCTTCAGGAAGGTCTGTCTGAAGGCTTTGCTGAACTGACTCCACCACCCACCACAGGGAGGGAATGAGGCAGAGATGACATTGGTTGAGGTTTTACAGCTGCCGACCTGGCAGGAGAGTCAACTGGGGCACCTGCCAAGATCCCCGGCCACCTGCTACAGTCAGCGGCTCCTTGAGGTCCTGCCTTTCCCAAAAAGGAACTACCCATCCAGACAGAAAGAAGGCCCTTCCCCAGAGACAAAGGCCAACCAGAAACACAGGATCAAAAAGGACAGGATTAGGGGAAGGAGAAAAAGACAGTGAGGGGCAGGCTGCAGTGGAGAAGCAGCTGCACCAATAACATCATGACAGGTCCTACAGAAAAGACCACATGCATTATTGATCATGCAATCATTGTGATGGGTGGCAACTTTACTACAGTGACTCAGGAGCTGTAATTCTGGGGCTAAGCTTGGCCATTCTGAAAGAGCAGGTCTAGAGCAGAATACATATGGTGCATTTCACAGATGGCCTCTTATCGAGGAGGCAAGTTAACTCCTAGTTTATATGTATTTAGGGTTAACAAATTTTTTTGTGAATTATAAAATCCTTTATGCGTTATACTGGAGTCAGAAAATGTCTTTAATGAAGCAAGGGAGCAAGATCAAAATGAAAACCTGCTTGGATTAAAGTATTTCTAAATAAACGAGCACAAAATGTGTTCCTCAGCCAATTGTCACTCTTTTGGGTGAATCACTCACTAAAGGAGCACCCCAACTTCTTTCAGGTTTTAAATTAACAGCTTCCTTTACAAGGAAACTCTGAGGATTTGCCAGAAACAACAGTCAGTAGACTTCCTTAGTGCCCTCTCCTAAAGAGTTACAGCCCAACTCCAATCCTCCTCCCCACAGAGAAGCAAATGGAGGGGTCATGGGTGGGTGCAGAGAACAGAGCTGAAACAGACTGAGATCTGTGCTGGGAGGGTTCCCCAGGGCTACCACGGTTCTTAGAATCTCAAGGTAGATGTGAGGAAAGAAGAGGGGGAAGAGATGTCAAAAATAAAAAAATAAGCTGTTGCGTTCCTGCCCTCTCTTCCTGTTCCCCTCCCTTTTAACTCTCCTCAGAGTCAGGAGCAGGCCCCGGGAAGTGCAAGAGTGCTGGAAAAATCACGCAGGGTCTAAGTTCCTCATGTTTACACCCTCACACTGGAAAAGACATAGAAGATTCCATCCAGGGACCAGACCAGAATCAACACCCTCATAACACAAGAGGGGCAGGAAAAGGACTCAACAGAGACACACAAAGCCCCAGCCAACGAGCGTGTCCTCTTACAATGGAGCGCTTGGTGAACAGCAAATACTTCTGAAGCCAGAAGGAGGGAGACAGAGGGGAAAAGAAATCCACTCGGTGGCTCAGTAGAGGATGAGGCTGCGTGTCCTTGGGGACTCCCTCCTTTGTTCTAGCCTTCCTGGGAAGGCACAATGACATCACCCCTGCACTCCCCACCCAGGAAGACTGGGGGAGATGGGCCAGACGTCTGAGGAGGAGCACGAGGCCCTTGGCACGGATGATGAAAGGCAATCCAGGAGTGCTTCCAAGCTCAAGCTGCTGTGACTGGGGCTAGCCGCGTGAGGAGGTGTTGGGGCAGCAGAGGGCAGTGAGCCGACTTCCAGCCCTATGAGCATGAAGCAACCGTGGTGATACAAGAAGGTAGCACTTACAAGCTCCATACTGGTTTGGTTATTTAGACCCAACGTTCTCCAGCAGGGGCAATTTTGATTCCTCGGCACATTTAGCAATTTGGCAATGTCTGCATACATTGTTGATGGTCACGATTCAGGGGTAGATGCTACTGGCATTTAGAGGGTAGAAACTCAGGATGCTGCTAAACATCCTAGAGTACACAGGATGGCTCCCACAACAAAGAATTATCCGGCCCAAAATATCAGCAGTGCAAGGTTGAGAAATCTTGGAATACACTCCCCAGAGAGCGCCCCCACCAAGTTGGGTTGCTATTCTTTCATCATTCTCTTTGATGATCTGCAGGTCAGCTCGAAAGCAGCAGAAATGCCCTGCCTTCAGGCCCACTCATGCCACCAAGGGCACGCCCTTTGCAGGGCAGAGGAGCAGCAGCACCAGCAGCAGGGAGCACCAGCAGCGGGGCGGGCTGGGTTTGGGCGATGGGAGGTGGGCACTTCTGTGCCTCACACCATTTCCATTCTCCTTTTACCATTTCTGAGCCTTGTATTGCTGTTATCAAGTCCTCCCCAAGAAGGTGATGCAGGTAAACCTTTGAGTAGGTTCCCAGCCAGCCCTGCCCCAAATTTGGTAAGTGGTGCCTCCAAGGAACAAGCACTTCTGTGCCCTTGCCCTCTGGGGGTATCTCTCAGCTGTATTTGCCCCCTCTACCCTCCCGCAGTTTACTAAACTTACATACTATAAGGACTCATCTAAAGACTGCCCAGCACCAAACATGGGGAGATAAAGTGCATGCCAAAATGTCCAGAGTGTTGTAACTGCTCTAAATTAGTTCCTTCTCCTTTTCTCCAGCAAAGAAATAGTCTCATTAATTCAAATCATTTAAGAAACTGGCCAGGTGCAGTGGCTCATGCCTGTAATCCCAGCACTTTGGGAGGCTGAGAGGTGGATCTCCTGAGGTCAGGAGTTTGAGACCAGCCTGACCAACATGGTGAAACCCCATCTCTACTAAAAATACAAAATTAGCCAGGTGGGCCTGTAATCCCAGCTATTTGTGATGCTGAGGCAGGAGAATTGCTTGAACCCAGGAGAAAAACGTTGCAGTGAGCCAAGATTGTGACATTGCACTCCAGCCTAGGCAACAAAAGCAAAACTCTGTCTCAAAAAAAGAAACTTACCAGAGGGTCATGGAATCATAAAATCTCAGGACTGAACAAGCTTTAGAACTTACCTACTTTTCTTTCAAAAAATCCCTTCTTCAACACCTGGGCCAGCTATTTAAAAAGTCCAGAACATGGCCGGGCGCGGTGGCTCAAGCCTGTAATCCCAGCACTTTGGGAGGCCGAGACGGGCGGATCACGAGGTCAGGAGATCGAGACCATCCTGGCTTACACGGTGAAACCCCGTCTCTACTAAAAATACAAAAAAATTAGCCGGGCGTGGTGGCGGCGCCTGTAGTCCCAGCTACTCGGGAGGCTGAGGCAGGAGAATGGCGGGAACCCAGGAGGCGGAGCTTGCAGTGAGCCGAGATCGAGCCACTGCACTCCAGCCTGGGCGACACAGCGAGACTCGGCCTCAAAAAAAAAAAAAAAAAAAAGTCCAGAACATGAGGAAATTGTATGTGTGGCAGAAGGTTGTTTAATAGTTGTATGGAAAGAAAATGACTTGTTTTTTCTTTTTTATTAAAATATAATTATAGCATTCACTGAGCACTTACTATGTCCCAGGCACAGTCGTCCTTCAGTATCTAATCCCAGTAGCTACAGGGAATTTGTTCCAGGACCTCCCTCAGAAACCAAACCTCTTATGCTCAAGTCCCTTATACAACATGGTATAGTATTTGCCTATAACCAACATACATCTTCCTGTATACTTTAGATCATCTCTAGATTATTTATAACAAATACAGTGTAAGTACTGTGTAAGTTGTCATATTGCATCTTATTTGTATTACGTTCTATTGTATTGTTAATTTTTTTCCAAATATTTTCGATCTGTTGTCAGCTGAATCCACAAATGAGGAATCTGCAGATACGGAGGGCTAACTGCACTTATAATCCCCACAACTGCCCATGAGAGTTGTTAGCAGCTAACAACTCTCCAGGCAGGCTGGCTCCAGAGCCTGGGTCCTCACTCACTATGCAATAATGCCTCATTCACAACATTTAAAAAAGTGTTTCCACCAGATGCAGCGACTTACGCCTATAATCCCAGAACTTTGGGAGGCCGGCGGGAGGATCATGAGGTCAGGAGTTCGAGACCAGCCTGAACAACATGGTGAAACCCCGTCTCTACTAAAAATACAAAAATTAGCTGGGCGTGGTGGTGCGCGCCTGTAATCCCAGCTACTCAGGAGGCTGAGGCAGGAGAACTGCTTGAACCTGGGAGGTGGAGGTTGCAGTGAGCTGAGTTCACGCCACCACATTCCAGCCTGGGCGACAGAGTGAGACTCTGTCTCAAAAAACAAAACAAAACAAAAAACAAAAAACAAAACCAAAAAAAGTGTTTCCGTGATACAAGACTTAGAATCACCCATCATCTCACCATCCTAAGGAAAGTCCTTATTTTGTAAAGGGTCTGCTGCATTACTGGGTAACTCTCCATCTGTTGGGATGGTGTCTTCATCAAGACTAGGCCTGTCTCTATGGCCCAGTAAGGCTTGTACTACCTTCAGAGTATGCAGAATAGGTCTTACTTCTCCACATAAAGGCCTTCAGGTTCAAACACTTCCCACCATCCTCTCTTTGCGATGCTGTCCAATGTGGTACAAGTGGGATCCAAGATCACGCCTGAGGACCCCACCTCTAAGCAGCCTGGACATCACTTACTTACCAACACAACCCAGGACTCAAGGTAGCTGCAGCTCTGGCAGTCCAGGGAGGAAAGCGGAAAACTAAGTGAAAAAAGGACAAAAAGAACCAGCAGCCCTCCATGGGAGAAGCGTAGTGAGGCCGTCTCTGTGACATGACAGGGGTGGGAGACAGAAAGAAGGGCTCCTAACAATGGTCTCAAAATAAGCTTCTCAGGACCACAAATTCTACCAAAATGTCCTTGGAGCCCCAAGAACCTAGGAACCTGAAGTGGTTCTGAGTGTAAAGACCCAACCAGCTCAGCCTGTAGTTCCACAGGCTCAGAGATAAATAAATTAGCCAACTACTGTCAATGAGAACTACTGAGTCAAGAAACCCACCCTCAAGTGAGTGGCAACATTTACATCAGATTCTGATTCCCAGAAGCAGTAAATTATAAGGGAAATCCTAGTATGGTGCTCCTTCCTACAGACAGAATTTTGTAAGATGGTGTCTGCAATAACATTGCCATGCATCTGAATAGCACTTCATACTTTCTCAAAGCTCACTACATCTTCACAGCAAACTATCAGGTAGGTGGGGCGCTAGTTATCTCCAGCAAAGCCCAAGGCTCAGTGGGGTTAAGCGCTGCTAAGTGTCACCAGCCAGTAGTAGTGAGGTCCTTGGCTCTGTCTCTCCCACTCCAGTCAGGCAAGAGGGATTAAAATGCATAGCTACACCTTCTCCTGTCATGTGCTGAGATTCACTCTCTTTTGTTGTTTGGTTTCTGACAAGCAACTTGAAATTCTCAGATGTATTAGAAAAAAAGGATGAGGTGGACGGGTGCAGTGGTTCATGCATGTAATCCCAGCACTTTGGGAGGCTGAAGCAGGTGGAAAACCTGAGGTCAGGAGTTCGAGACCATCCTAACATGGTGAAACCCCATCTCTACTAAAAATACAAAATTAGCTGGGCATGGTGGCGCATGCCTGTAATCCCAGCTACTCGGGAGGCTGAGGCAGGAGAATCACTTGAACCCGGGAGGTGGAGGTTGCAGTGGGCCCAGATGGCGTCATTGCACTCCAGCCTGGGTGACAGGAGAAAAACTCCGTCTCAGGAAAAAAAAAAAAAAAAACAAAAAGAAAAGGAAAAAGGAAAAAAAGGTACTGAGAAACACATTTGCTTAATGGTTAAAACAAAGGGCTGTGAATATCCTCTCCATCACCATCCTCTTCTAGAAGCATAACACCTACTTCTTTTCTTCTTAGGGAATGACTGTGATAAATATTGAAAGGCTGTAATGCTTCCATATAATTTTTTATTTTATATTTTTAAATTAATTAACCAACGAACTTATTAGAGAAGGAGTCTGTCACCCCAGCTAGAGTACAGGGGTGTGATCACAGCTCACTGTGACTTTGGACTCCTGGGCTGAAGCAATCTTCCCACCTCAACCTCCAGAGTAACTAGGATTACAGATAGGCATGCACCATCACACCTGGCTAACTTTTTCTTTTCTTTTCTTTTCTTTTGGTAGAAATAGGGTCTCATTATATTATATTGCCCAGGCTGATCTCAAACTCCTGGTCTCAAGTGATCCTCCCACCTTGGCCTCCCAAAGTGATGGAATTACAGGTGTGGGCCATTGCACCCAGCCCCATATTTATTTACTCTGGAGAATTTGCTATAACCAAAAAAATGAACACTGTGTTAGCATGAGTCAAGTTACAGGATACAGAAATAGCTTTGATGAGCAGAAGGGCATTGCATGATGGAAATGATTGTACGGCATCTTTCTGCAATACCCTCAGCACAGAGTGCCAAACACAACTATATTCACCATATGCCACAGTTCTGGTTATGGAAAGGGATGGGAGCCAGGAATGAAGGAAAGCCTGAAGGCATGGAACATCCCTGGACAGAAAAAAAGGTTAATATAGAATCAGGAACTGTCAAAAGACCCTATTCATTGTTCCCCTAAAGACTGAATTTATACCTGGCTTAACAGATGGAATCTTCCTTTTACTTTTCAAGTAGTCTGAACCTGCAGGTATAACCCAATAATATTTTCTATCAGGCTCTTCAGTTGTGCTAAGATAATGGCCTACCCCCTAAGTAAGAGACGGCAATCGTGTAGTTTTTGCTTTGCACAGACATATAGTTAAGTTAGGTGTAGATCTGGGTTCAAAGTAAGAGAGAAAGGAATTACAGGGATGGAAGCTAAGAAGAAATCCAAAGGAGAGGAAGCAATCCTCCCATGAACATATCCCCACTATTTAAATCGGTAATACTGTGTTAGCTGACTAATCTGAAATTGAGGGTATTCGTGAGCTTCAATATTACAAAGCGCATACTGTACCTAGAACTCTGGGTCTAAGATAAAGTCTCTTACCCTCAATGAACTAGAAATCTAGCTGGGGATACAAAATAAAAAGTTAAAAAATAACAAAAAGACATTACAAAGAAGTACAGTATCAGTTGCTAAGAGAATAATTTTGGCAATGTATTTTTGTGTGTTTTGAACAAAGCTCACCACAATTTGGGTGGTTTCAGACCCCACCTGAACTCCCCTGCCTTGTGCCTCTCTTCCAATTCTAATCCACCTTAAACATCACTACCACAGTCATGTTCCTCAAATAGTGGTTTTTCAAAGTTGCAGCACTGCACCAAAACCTTCAATGGACCCCAGCTATCCAGAAGACAGTCCAAATCTCTAGTCCAAATCTCTGAGTCTGGCATTTAAACTCCCAAACGGGCTCTCCTAAGACATCAGCTTCATCTGGGAACTTCCCTGACACACCGTCTTTTGTTCCAACCTAACAGGTCTTACTCTCATGCTCTGAACTCTCACTTTGCACGCTGCTTTTCCCCATCTTTGCTTATATCATTCTTCTAACCTGGAAGGCAGTTTTCTATTACCCTTCCTTTAAGATCCAGCCAAGATTAGTTCTACCAATGTGGTCTCTTATCTTTTTATTATACATCTTGTGTCCTGTCTCTTCAATTAACCTGCAGTTGGGTCAGAGGCAAAGGCCCGATCCTATTCCTGTTTAGAACTTTAGTATATACCTGACATAAAGTAGGTGCACAATAAACATTTGTTGAATGAATCAGCAAACCTCCAGTGCCCAGTGACTAGTTTCTCAATAAACCTTGGTGGTAGTGGTGGTGGTTTCACTGAAATTGTTGAGGAGGAGGGAAATTTCAAATCACAAAGACAGGCCCTAGGCAGTTAAATGTTGTCACCGTAGAGCACTAAAAATATTTGACAGCTGAATTGTTTCTTGCAATTTTTCCTCAATGTCTGAAATATGGATAAAAATGCAATTTTGTAGTGCTGTCGTTCAGATTAAAATGGGTCCAGAGCCAACCGAAAATGTTGACAAATTTCATTTTTTGTTTGCTTGTTTTACCTTTGGGCAATTGCCACCACATACCTGTGCGGTAAAGTGAAGTTGCAAAATACACAAGAGTGTGATTAGGACATTATTGTAACATATTACAACATTATTTAAACATGACCCAAACAGGCCAATTGTCACAATACTTAATTTATACCAACTATAACAATTTATCTATTAAAATTCAATTCTTGAATTGTTTTAAAGAATAAAAAAGGATCCTAACTCAAAACAAAAGAATAGTGGTAGGGTGGAGTCCCCCTATGTGCCTTAGCTTGAAAAAATAAATAAATCATTTCCCATGAGTAACATGCAAAATACACAGAGCAGGAAGCCGGAAACAGGCAGCTGGCTGTATTGATAACAGAGAATCCAACTGTTATCTTGAGGCAGCAAGAGGAAGGAAACTAATCTTTTGACTGAAGTCCTCCCTGTGACGGACTAGTCTGAAGGCCTTAAATTCACGTTTGCTGATTTGTATAAAAATAGAACTTGAGTTAAAATAGTTTCCTTAACTGTTTAACTTGCTTCATGGACAAAACACATGTAAATTTCTGCTCTAAATGCATGTGAAGCAAATATGCAATTGCCTGCTAGTGCGTACAGTTTGATGGGCAGACTACAAAACTCACCATGAGCTCTCTATGACCTGGCACCTACAGGTTGCATCCGCTGGGCCGCCTCTCCTGCAGCTTCCAGAGGGTCTTTCTTCTGAGTGGCACAACCACGGTTTGCCAACGTGGAGACCAAGGCATCGCAAGGACAACCTCTGAGAGGAGACCCACAATAACTGAGAAATGAGGCTCTGTCCCCAGGGTCCTGCCTCTGTCACAGTCCTACGTCAAGGTGAGCTGCATAAAGTCACAATCCATAAGAAGCCAAGACTCTGGAGGGAGCTGAGGTTATGGTGGGGGCTTTCTCTGAAAATAAGAGGCAAAGCAACACAACCACCTCTTCTAAGATGAGAGCTAAGGTGGGAACCAGTGTGAATTAATCAATAGTAAGTTAACTGTAGATTTAAAGATAACTAAGAGTACAACTGGCTTGTTTGTAACACAAAAGATAAATGCTTAAGGGGATGGATATCCCATTCTTCATGATATGATTATTAAGCATTGCATACCTATATTAAAACATTACATGCCCCATAAAAATTTAAAAAATAATTTTTAAAATACACCTATGTATTCACAAAAATTAAAAATAATTTTTAAAAAATAAAACAAAAATACCAATAGTGTAAGGTACCAAAACCAGGAGGAAAAAGCAAATGTAAAAAAACAGAATTAGGACCTTGTGATAAAATACTCAGTAACTGTTCACCGTATTTGACTAAAAATGGGTAGCAAACTTCCAAACCGCTTTCACATACAGCAAGTTGTATCCTGAGCCTGTTAACCTGCTACTCTCCATCTCCACAGGATAGGAACTGCAGCCAGGATGACTGATCAGTTAGGGCAAAGGCTGAAGTAAGCCCAGACGTGCACTGGTGATGCTGTGTTAGGACCTTCACTCACTTTCCCTCCTTCATTACAGCCTGTTATTTCTAACTAACTGAGGTGGCTGAGGCACAGACTGGTTTTGGGATCCCCCCGAAGGTATGCTGCTGGCAAAGAAACACCCAGAATTAGAGCCTACATTTATCTGAACCCTAAAGAATCCCAAAGCACCTGAGGCACTCCATCCCACACAGGGAGTGTGGGATGGTATCTATTTAGTTCCAACCACCATCCCACACTGCCTGAGGAAAACAAGACATTACCTCCCCAAAACAAGAAGAAAAAACTCATAACCATTCATGTCTGGTCAGTTCCTTCAGATTGAGTTAAAAGATTAATTTAAAACAGGAGTCAGCAAACTTCAGCCAGTAGCCTCTTCTTATGTAGCCTGGGAGCTACACAGGTTTTACATTTTAAGAGGGTGGTTAAAAGGAGGAGGAAGAGGAAGGGGAGGATGCTGCTGATACCCCATAGAGACTCCATGTGGCCCACAAAGCCTAACAGTTATCTGGCCCTTTACAGAAAAAGTTTGGCATGTCCTGGTTTAAAACATTTCAATATAATAACACTGTTGATCCCACATCCCATTTGTTAAGACTCTACTTCAAATCAAAATCAGCTTAGCAAATAGGTACTAAGTGCTTGCTATGAATAAGGCAAGGCACCATACTGGGTATTATTTTAAATTTTGCTACTGAATATGTTGCCAGGTTAATGCTCAGTAACCACATGCATTTTCTGGTAAGTGATATTACTAGGCTCTGCCACATGTCAGGTCAGTCAAAGGGTGAACTCGGGGCCCCCTCCACTCCCCAGCGGAGCGGGTATTTATCTGGCTACCTTCACTTATCAGATGCACAGTGTGCCACCCCAGTTGTCAGGAGGGACAAACTACAGTAATCACCACAGGCTAGACCTCAAGGCTGCACCCTCACCTTCAAAGGATGAGAAGGGTGGAACAGCTTGATGCCTGATCTTCCAACTTCCCAGCCCTTCCCAGAAGGTGAAGGCTCTTCAGTTCTTACTTTGATGGACACTTCATACACCATTACCTCTTCTCCCCCAGTTCTCCATGGAAGGGGACTTCAATTCAAGGTGGGCAGAGAGTAACTTGCAATGCCCTTAGAAGTTAGGAAAAGCTTAGAACTAAATTGATACCATACACTTAATTATTAAACTTAACACAGAACGGCAGAACTTAACACAGAATGGCAGAACGTTAACACGAATACAGACTGAGTAGAAAAGAATGTTTTAAAGGGCAACAACCGTTAACAGGCACACTCAAGACTTTATGAAAGTAGTATAATTGCAACATATGGAGGAGGGAGATGTCTGTGTGATATTTTTCCTAAGCAATATTAAAGAAGCAGTAAATATTACATTCTACACCAGTCTACCATGTGGCACACAAATTCACCAGTAAAGATAAAATCCTCTACTTCATTTTCAAGGGCTAAAGGTAGGCTTTTGTTGTAGAAGCCTTGGATTAAGCAGAGGTATTGAGAGGGAATTCAAATTTGCGATGTTTCTTATTTCATGCAATACACACAAAAAGTAGCCTTAATGTTCTATGGAGTATGTAAGCTAGTCAGAGGCAGTTTATTAAAAAATCAAATAACGTGCTCCCCGGCCCTTCCTTATTGTGGTTTTCAATCTACTCCAGGTTTCCAGAATTCTTAAGGACAAAAAGGGCAAAGAGGGAAAAACAGAACTCTTTCACACACACACAAGTCACATTATCTTCAGACATTCAAGATAGAAGAGGATTCTGCTCTACCTCAATGTTTTTGCACAGATGCCCAGAGAAGCTGACGTCGCCAACAAGATAACAGTACCAATTCCAGCCACTCGTGACAGTTTCCAACAGCTCTCCTATTTAATGAGGATGTCAAAGTTAACAGTAATTCATTGAATCCAAAAAGCTAAGGTCTGAGCGATATTTTTTCTTTTAAACCAGAGAGACATACAGACCAGAAAGAGAGGGAGTCAAAGACTTATAGCCACCACACAAAGCTGTCTACTGTGCGTGGACAGTATAGCACTGACTAAAATAATCAATCCCTGAATGAATTAATTATGGAAGCTCCCATCTAAGATAAGCTAAGATACAGAAGTCCTCCAAATAAGGCTATGCAGCATGTATAAATTTATCTGAAAAGGATTAGCATTTTGGAATAAAGAAAGCCACAGCATTGCCAAGTTATCACTTGAAACTATAGAATTAGGACAAGATTCCACTTAATGAGAAGAGAAATTATATTTAAAAATAAATGAACATAAATACAAAAGGATTTAAAAATTGGCTTCTGTTCTGAAGAACATTACACATTAGTCACCTAAACCCTTTTTGGCCAGTGACCATAACCCACTGTAGAAACATTCAGAGTTGAAATGACAGATTGATAAATTAAATACGACTGTCTCAATTCCAGTGCCAAACTCCACAATCACAGTTGTCTACGCAAGTAAGCCATGGACTTCCAATGTGTGCTTGGGGAACAGTGGGGTAAAGTCGTCTCCAAACCACACTTGGATTTCAGAAGTAACGAACGACCGTGACAAGATTAAAAAACAAAATGTATAATTTTATACTGACAAGCTGCTCCCTGATTTAGAAAATCCTGAAACTAAATTTTAAAGTTTAGTACTATTTTCTAAGTGATACCCCAATGTGTAACCCAAAATTTCACTTCTCACAGAGTATTGTTCATTCAGGAAGTAATTTACTAGATGACAGGCTGACCCAATCCATGGTTAGATATTTAACTCAGCCAACTATTCCACTGCCTGAAAAATTATTCCAGGTAGAACACCAGTACCCAACATTCAGCCATAAAGGTCACCTGTCATTTTTTCATCTTGGGTTAGTCAACAGCGACCACTTACTGAGTAACTAATATAAGGACACTGGGAAGGACACCTAAAAGCATTAAGAGTTCTCTCCTTAAATATGTAAGGAGTAATTTCTGACTCCATGAGAGTTCACAGCATTAGATAATTGATACTCAGCTACCATTCAATTATTTTAAAGATATCTTAACATGTAAAAGAGAAAGTTATTGCACATAGGGTTAAACACTGAAAAACACTTCTGCTAACTTCCTTTGTGGCTTTCTTCAACCTCACACATAGTGGTTACACAAGATTTCTTTCAAAGCCAAATATTACAGAGTTTTGGCAGACAAATCCTGTAAGTACCCAGTGTACATTGCCTTGTTTTAATAAAGGAGGACAGAAAAACTGGAGGAGAAAATGACCTCAGATTCAATCCCACGATAACTACCCAACAGGCAGGGTGGCACCACAAGATCCCTCACACTGATCAGAAGAGGGTAGGACAGTTGACAGTTTATAGAACACAAGAGTGTTCCTGTGTTGTTACTTTAAATCAAACCCTATTTTGCATTATAGGAACACTAACCAAAGCTTTAAACACACTTTTATACAAGACAATGTACGGCCTGGGTCATACTGAATCTTCTAAGCTTAAAACTGGTCATCTGTCTAAATTTAATTTTCTTCAAATGAAAAAGGAAAGTTTTGAACAAGAGGGCATAAATGGGAGATCTGTTTTTCTGTTGTTCTATTTATTTTGGAAAAGTAAACCTCTTGCAGAGTGTTGCTAAACTTAAATGCAAACCTCTTCCCATAAAACAGAATACAGATCTTTATAACATCCATGGATGTATCCACGTGCAAGCCTCCCACCCCATCTCTCCCTTGTCCCTACACACAAGGCTTTATCTCCCACTCCAAAAAGTCAGGTGCTTCCAAAAGGTGTGGGGACCTGGCTGTTTGCAGTTTTGTCAGTTTGGCTGTAAGGAGGAAGACAGTAAGCCAATATTGTCTCAGGAGTAGTCTTACTGTTCAGCTACCTTGACATAGCCTGGGAAGCTTCTTGCTCCAGCTGATTTGTTCTTCAGGGGCATTTTATTGTTTAATAATGACCTTAGCTGCTTCTCAACAGCCTCCATAAAGATAATAATCTTGAATCTGGGTGGGAAGGGCTGGAAACGTATAGATGTTCTGCTGGGGTGGCAGACAGCAGAGGCCCCACTTTCAGGACTAGGTGGAAGTAGGTGAAAATAAACTATAACCCTATTAAAAAAAAAAAAAAGAAAGACAAATCCTTTCACCTACTGAAGGCGTGGAGAAACTAGACACTCACATGTGGTTGGTGAGAAGGTAGGTAGCGATATTGAAATTTATAATATGTATTTCCTCCATCTACTAATCACATCTATGGATACCTGTTTTCTAGAAATACTTGTGCAAGAAGACGAAGATGTACAGAATGTGCACTACAGATTTAAAAAAAATTGTCAAAAAGAATAGCAACAGCAAAACAGAAAAGACTAGAAACTAAATATACATTAGTAGGTTGAATAACTAAAATATGGGATATCCTTATAAAAGAAGAGTATGTATGCATTAAAAAGAGTAAGTAAAACCTACAGCATACAGGCTTGGGAAAGTGGCCATATAATATTACTGAATACAAGAGTCCCTTATAGAACAGTGTATATATTCAGTATGATCCTATGAAAATATAAGTTTAAATATAAGTAACTGCATAAAAAGATATCCAAGGATATCTTCCAAACTATTAACTGTTTTCTCTCAAGGGAGTAGAAGCAAAGACAGGAGGCATTTCCACTTCTGTATTTCTATCAATACGCGACTGATTTTCTGTTTTTGTGTTTTTAGGAGCACATACTAATTTTGAAAAATTTAAAGAGCATTTCCATTTAAGGGAAAAATGTGAAATGATTTTTTGTTTGATAAGAGAATAGAGGTTCACCCAATGGGTCTGGGACTGATGAGTAGGAATAAAAAGAGCACTCACTGGAGGAAAACATACTCTTCTGGGGCATCACAAAAGGTCCTATGTGTACTGCTGCCTTCAATGAATACTCTAAAATAAAATGCCACCCTGAATTTTCATGTCTTTCTTCTGGGGAATACTAAATCGGTAGTTAACTTTATATAGCATTTATAAGCATAATATGGCTAACAAACATTAATACTTCCTTGTAATAGATGGAGACACTGAGGATATTAATTTTTAAAAAGTGACATTCACTGAAGAAACACTGAAGTCTACAGGATGCCGGGGTAGCAGTTTCCAAATCATGTTCCTAGCAAGGGATGCAGAAAGAGCAAAGCCCAGGGTCAGCCTCCAAGTATCTTCTCACCTGCACTTTGGTCAGAAAAGCTCCCATCTCATACCCTTTATTTACTGGGGTTCACACCTCAGGTTTCATCTACAAGAAAAGCAAATCCATTCTTAAAAAGGTTTTAAATTGTTCTACTAAGCAGTAAGAAATAAGGATAGATGCAGAAAGAGTTTACAGTTTACTGACAACAGCCTCTTTAACAGGTAATTATACTGCATGGGAACAGGTGGCAACAGAGAGGATCAAGCAAAGCACTGTGGGACCAACTGACCAGAGGTGAGTCAAGGGGTCAAAGCTTCAGAGCTGACAACTGAGTCCAGGGGACATCACCAAGCAGCTGCAGGAATAAGATCAGAGGCGAATGGGGGTTGATCCACCAGTGCTTCAGCTACACAAGTGGGAAGGGCTCCAGCATGGTCCTAGATGACAGAGGAATTAAATTATCTTCTTCCATGTACACCCCTATAGTCAGGGTTTATACTGAGTGTTTACTAGGGCCAGGTACTCTTCTAAGCACTTCATTAAAACTCAGTTCTCCCAACTACTCTGTGAAGTAGGCACTCTTACCACAAGACATATTTTGCGTAAGAGCAAACTCAAGCCTAGAAAAATTCAGTGATTTGCCCATAGTCACGAAGCAAGCACAGTCCCAGCAGTTTGACTCCACAGCTCCAACCACTCTACAGAGAGTTCTACATTAGCAAGGACCTTTGGCCCCAAGTGATATGAAATGGGGTTCAAGCCTGAATGCTGAGTAAGTTTCCCCCCAACCTAAATGGAACACACTGAATTAAATCTCTTAAGGTATCCTGCAACCTTAATTCCTGACGATTCCGAAACGGCAGTTTAACATAATTCAGTGCAGAAGCCCTCATCAGAAAGAATCCTCCCTATCTCTAGATGGAGGGTGCTTCTCTCCCCTGCCTGACACCTGGGAGGAGTATAATTCATCTCGCACCTTCAAGGAGTCCCTGCTCTCAGGCACCACCAGACCAGAACCAAGATGGACATTTTCCTTTTTAAGTGTCACCGTTAACATCCTTTACACTCTGGCATCACAACCAACCCCGCCCCAATAAAATGCTTTTTTTTTTTTTTTTTTGACACGGAATCTCGCTCTGCCGCCCAGGCTGGAGTGTAGTGGTGTGATCTCGGCTCACTCCAAGCTCTGCCTCCCGGGTTCACGCCATTCTCCTGCTTCAGCCTCCCGAGTAGCCGGGACTACAGGCGCCCGCCACCACGCCCGGCTTTTTTTTTTTTTTTTTTCATTTTTAGTAGAGACCGGGTTTCACTGTATTGGCCAGGATGGTCTTGATCTCCTGACCTCGTGATCCGCCCGCCTCGGCCTCCCAAAGTGCTGGGATTACACGTGTGAGCCACCACGCTTGGCTATAAAATGCTTTCTTAGACCCTGGAAGCAGTGAGTCAAGAAAACTAGCTTTGTGATTGTTTTGCCATCATGTATTTGAGCAAAGTGATGAAATAATTTATGACTGCATGTTTTTAAAAAGCATCAGTGTCAACTGAAGGCTTTGAGCAAGTTCAAGTTACACACAACCAGACTTCCAGATGTATTTTTTTCTCTACCTTGGTTTCCAGAGCTACCCTGTTCTCGGCCCTGATAATTTACAGGTATCCCATGTACTAAACCACAGAGCAGTATGTCTGCTGCTACAAAAAAAATGAAATGCCTGTTGTCTGGCATGGGTAAAGTTCTTCAATAGGATTTGGAGGCAAGCAGAGCCATTAATTAATAAAAAGCATAGCTTGTGGTAATTAGCAGCAGCAACAAAAATGTTTAGCGGAGCTTCCTCTTTTTATCTTGAGGCTGTTCCTACAGACAGATGCTTAGGATTAATGAAGTTTAATGAGACCTGCTACAGCTGGCTAATTAGTCAGTGAGGAGGAAGTAGTAATGACAAGAGAAAAAGGCTTTTACTCGTTTTATTAGCTCAGGTCTGGGACAGTTTTCTTAAACTGTGGGCTGTACCTTCAACCTCAAAGTGGTCCCGGAACAAATAAAAGTTTCCAAAAAAAAGAAAAAGGGCAAAGAAACCAAAGCACGAAGGCCAAATGCTGAGCTTCCCAAGGGTCAGCTTGCCTGCCTAAGAGGAGTGAGCAAAGCAGCCCAGAGGCAGTGGAAGTTCAATGTCAGCCATGATTCCTTGGAAAGCAACAGCAAATGCTGTCAGCACCAAAGGATACCCATGTCCTGGGCAAGTGGGACAGTCAGCATCGTGTCTCACAGAAGCCCCTATGGAGAATCCTCAATTTAGAGCATCCCCTCCTCCTCAATTCTAAGCAAATGAAATGGGCTTTTGCTAATGAGAAGTACTTGATGACTACGCACAACCCCTTTGTTTTCCATTCTACACTTGTATTAATTTAAATGTATTATGTATTAACTTTCAATTTAGCCATTCCACAATGCATGCATATTTCAAAACATGTTGTATGAGATTTTATATATACATACATATATACATATATATAGAAAGAGAGAGAATATATTTATATATTTTTTCTTTTTCTTTAAGACCAAGTCTTGCTCTTTTGCCCAGGCTGGAGTGCAGTGACGTGATCTCAGCTCACTGCAACCTCCGACACCCAGACTCAAGCGATTCTCATGCCTCAGCCACACAAATAGCTGAGATTACAGGTGTGTGCCACCATGCCCGGCTAATTTTTGTATTTCTAGTAGAAATGGGGTTTCACCATGTTACCCAGGCTGGTTTCAAACTCCTGACCTCAAGTGATCAGCCCACCTCAGCCTCCCAAAATGCTGGGATTACAGGGATGAGCTAGTGCACCCGGCCTATAATTTTTATTAAAAAATAAAGTTTTTACACATTTTTGGCTATGTGTGTCTCTCACCTTGCTCCCCTAGGCCTGTACTTTTGGAAGTATACAGTAGAAATCCAAACCCTTTCAGAATTAACTAGTTACCAGCAGTAAGTTTCCCATTCTATCAATAAACAATGCCAGAGGGAAGATTTTGGCGATTTTGTTGTTGTTAAAGGGTGAGAATATGAGTATACTTCAATTAGAATCCACCCTCCAACACACACACAAATAAGTAGCTAATGGCAATGCTAGTGGTCTTCCCCATTCACAAGACCTGTGCTTCGAATTGTTTTCCTGATAATGTGCATAAATCTGCTCTTTATGTATTCAACAAACAGGATGTGAAGAGCTGGTATGGGTATACAAGATAAAGGTGCCTAGCCAGAGTGGGCAGAAGCCTCTAAATATTACCGGTTTGCTACAAGTTTCAGACGCTTTTTAGTTCCACATATATTAGTAGTTAGTTGTACCTTTAACCTCTACCACTCAACGAACCGATCAAGAAGCAAAATCTACTCCTTCCGTAACAGTAAAGTCACCCCAGACTAACCTTCAAATGGGGTTTTACTTTAAAGAAACAGCTTCACAGCCACTGCTGTCACAGAGAATATTCTCAGGTTCCATGTGACTGGAAGCTTGAATTTTTTCAGTGCTGGCTTCCTTCTCCAGTGGGGCCAGAGGCTGTCAGAGCCAGCCTGGAAATCTCTTTCATATATGGTTTTAATGTAAATGAAAATATTCCCCTGTTAATTATTTACATAAAGGTCATACAGGTTTGTCCTAGCAACACCAGAGAGCAGTTCTCATCAGCAGCTTTTACCCTCAGAAAGAAGAAAAGAAATACCCATTCAAGTTCAGCACAGAGGTCTGGGTTTATAACCTGTTTCCAAAGTCAATACAGTTAACTGCTGTGGGCTATTTGCTTTCAGAGTTTTAGGATCTCTCTCTCTCTCACTATACTTTCTGGCAAAGCCTGACAAACAATACAGTCATTTTAGTCTTAATGCACTGGCTAAAACTGGTTCCTACATTCTCATCAATTCTCCTAAGACTTACATTTTACCTAAATCCAAAGGTCAGTAGGAGTTCCTGGGACTTACAAAGGTACTTTTCAGAACTCCATGCAGCAATATATCTTTCCAGTTCAAAAGCAAGGCCAAACAGCAACGCTGGGCTCGCTTACTATGCCAATGTCTTCAGCTCAGTGAGGATCTGGTCCGTCCACAGTTCAGGTATTAAGAGAACTATAGTGAGTACGTGCGCTAATGCTACCAATACGGAGACGAACTGTCCCTCACTGGGGGCCATGGTCCCTATGGGTGAGTGTGAAAGATGGGGAGTTTAGGTGTTTTCAGAAACTGCTGGTTTTTGGTATTATATAATTTCCCCAAATAATGGTCACACATGAGCAGAGAATCAGTCCCAAAAAATGGTAGTTGATAACCTGGCACTGTATTCTATCTCTGGGTGACACTCTTATACCTGAGGGGTGCCTCAGGTCAAACAGAAGCTGTTATACTTTATTCTATGTGCTGTCAAAGCTCCTTCTACGAGCTAAGAACACTGCAACTCAAAGTGAAGGTAAAGGAGGTCATGAGCTAGAGAAACTCCTAGGAAGCTTCATTCTGCAAAGAACAAAATGGGAATATATAACATGTATTGGGTTGGTGCAGAAGTAATTGTAGTCTTGTCATTACTTTTAATTGCAAAAGCCACAACTACTTTTGCACCAACCTAATACATTCATACCAGAGGGCTTCTCTATAACACCCTCAAAAGAAAATTTCTTGGGAAAAAGACATATAACAGTGACATGGCACCTTTCAGTCTAGCAGTGTTAGGCATTCCTAAGAAAGATACTCAGATTTTTCCTGGAGAGAGAGGGCAAAGAAGAGAATAAATCTAGCATTCACCAACCCAATAATCCTATAGAAATCTTATGATTCTGGACTCTTGAAGTGGCAGAATTAGCATGACACACACATCAGAATTACTATCTCACACACACACACCCCCCATCAGGAGACACTTGCCTAGGTCAAATTTGCCTAGGCCAAATTTCTGGAAGTGGGCAGGGTATAAACAATAAATATAAATAACTTGCCTCACTGATGCCAAATACGGAGCATAATGAATGTGAGCAAAATCAAGTTTGTGGCTTTAGGATACAACAAGTAAGGCTGAACAAGTAAGAATGAACTCTTAGAAACAGTTCTTATATCTGCTGTAGGGAAACTCAAAAGGTGGCCTGAAAACGCAATGCAAATCGCAGTTGGAAGTCTTCACTTATTCTTGGCAGCAGCAGCAGGGGCAGCAGCTAACTGTAAACAGGGATTATCCATTTCATTCACAGAGGGACATCACAGAACAAAAGGCCACTTAGCCTAAAAACACCAACCAATGCTCAAAGAATTGAAAATATTTAAAGTCAAGAAAAATCAGCAATCTCCAAGAATCTGAACTTGAGATATGGTTTTCTGGTCTAACTTCATGTTCCTAGGTAATGCCACCACCTTTGAACATTTCTCCAAGGTTATTCTCTGTGTAGCAAATGCTCAACATTGCAGCAGTGAACACTGTACTTTCAAATCCAAGATTCTACTTCAGGGCCAGTAACCTTTATTCCAGGTTCTCATGGGTACATTACAAATAATTTCAAATACTGGGAAAATACAGATCAAGAGTCTGTACTGTCGGCTCAGTCTTTTATAGTCTGGAATCTCCAAAGTACCATCAAAGAAAAGGGAACAAAGTCCTTCAAGATAAGGCAAGGCTTGAATTTTACATGACATTCACCATGTTGCTCCTTGTTACCATCACCAAAGAAGAGTGAGAGTCTAAGCAAACCCTTTAAGACTGAAAAAGGATCAGGAATTTCTACCTCTCAACAATTGCCTTCACCAAATCAAGGTTGCCCAGGGTACTAACAAAATCCTAATGTGGGATCTACAAATGCACCAGGTGAAAAATGCTCAAGAGGCAGCACAGCAAGACTGTTAAAAATTGAGTCCCAAAGCACAATGCCTGGCTTGGAATCCTGGCTCCATTTACTAGTTAACTGTTCTTGGGCACAGCTTCCTTTGTGCCTCAGTTTCCTCATCTTCACAATGGAAGTAACACTTACCACACAAGGATGCTATGAGGAGCATATGAATCAATACTGCGAAGTACTTAGGACAATGCTTGCACAAGGGGAGTATCAAGAAGTGGCTGCTATTACCATTATCACCACCACCACCAACACAGGGTTAGAGTCTAGGTAGGGACCTACTTTCCTTCTCTCTTTGCATGTGAATCCATATACCTTTTCTTTTGCTTCCCCTCTCCTTGGTAGCTTGTTAGATTTCCCACAGAACTGATTTTGTGAGCCCAAAGTATGAGAAGCCAAAAATGCTTAGTGTTTTAGCAGTGGACATCTACCCAGAAGAGCCTTGGGGGAGCACATTCGGTAAAATGAATGTGACCACGGTAAATGGCCATGCATTTATTTGCAGGGGTCTTCAAATCTATCAGATGATCTACAACCCTAACAAGTAAGAGAACTGAAATGCAAGTCACTTGTCCAAGATCATTTAACTAACATCAGCTGCTAAGCAGCACATGATTCCCTGGACCTATGCCAAGATTAGCTGGATGTTGGCTAACAAAAAGAAGGCAAAACCCCCAACTTATAATAAGCATTAACAAATGAAATGGAAGGGGAAAATAAACTTGCATGATGTCCCAAGTAGACTTCTAGCCATTCCCCAACATCCTCCATGGTTTCATGACTCCCTCTACACACCTCTACTCCCAAGCACCCATCATCTCATAATCTAATCCAGGTCATACTTAAAAAGTTTCAATCAATGTCAATTCCTCCAAAACGCTTCCCCCACATCCCAGGACCAAGGAATGTTATTTGCATGTTTGGGATCAATTACCTAGTATTCCCTTTCAGAATGTAATTTGAGACCGTGGCTGTCCCTTACACACCTGTGTTTCCAGTGTGCTCAGCACTGTAAGCTGCTCACCTTGACACCCACTTGCTGGCTGAATATTGATTGAACAGGTGGATGGATTTGATGGCTCCCTCAGAGATCTTAGAGCTAAAAATGGGTTCTAAAAAGTCATCCTGCCTTCATCCACAACACCTACTCTTGGCTAATTAAGAGGTACATGCTACTCCATTCTCACAGCCAGGCAGCTGTGGTGCATCAACTAGAGCGTATTATAAGCAACAGCCTTCCAAGTTTTGTCCGTTGAGTTTTGAGTACAAGTTCTAGAAAGTACTACTTCTTCAAAGTATACAGTAAAAAAAATTGAAGCAACAGAGCCAACAGCTATTTTCCTGGACCTACTCATACCTGACATCAATGTTCCAGCTTTAAGTTATTAATTGGGCCGAAGCAATAGCAGAAAGAAGAGTAAAAGGCCGGGTGCGGTGGCTTATGCCTATAATCCCAGCACTTTGGGAGGCCAACGTGGGCGGATCACCTGAGGTCAAGAGTTCAAGACTAGCCTGGCCAACATGGTAAAACCCTGTCTCTACTAAAATACAAACATTAGCCAGGCGTGGTGGCAAGCGCCTGTAATCCCAGCTACTGAGGAGGCTGAGGCAGGAGAAACGCTTGAACCCAGGAGGCAGAGGTTGCAGTGAGCTGAGATCGCACCACTGCACTCCAGCCTGGGCGACACAGCCAGACTCTGTCTCATAAATAAATAAATAAATAAATAAATAAATAAAAGCTGGATCTGAGTGACAAAAGGAAAAAAAACACAGACCATTACCATCATCCATCCACCTCTCTCCCTAGCCCTGCTGCCATAACCTAAACTGTACCAAAGTCTGGGCCCTGCTTTAACCACCCATCCAACCACGTTTCTTGTACTTCAGGTTAATTCCTGTCTCAGTCAAGAGAAAGAACCGGGTTCCCATGACGGCCTAGGCAGAGGCATGTTGGGACCCAGTCTCTCTCAAATATCTGTACATATTTCTCTTCTCCTTTTGGTTGAGAGGTTTGTGGACAGATTTAAAGGAGTCCTTGATGCGTCGAAACTGAACCTTCACGCCACTGAGTCACTGCTTAATTGCATCATAACAGATGTTCAGCTGCAGGTATTTCATCCAGCAGCTCAAAATCCAGAGCCTTTGCAATAGCTACCAGTGGGTCTACATCCACGTCTCTGTGTACAAAAGAATCCTGATGTGTCAACGTTCAGTATCACCTGAATTTAAGCTATGGCTCAAGTTACATGCCCTTAGGCAATTTTACCTTAGTTGCTTTTTACCAAATACGGTATCCACATGTGGGTGGACACGTCAGTTTTGTCCTTCAAGATATGCAGATGCATTACTCATCCCTTCAATGTTATGCTCTTGCAATATCAATGATAAGCAAATTAGCAGACTGTATCTTTTTAATGGAGGAATTTACTCATCAATAGCAAAAGCTTTATCAGAAATTGACATTATTGAATCCTCTGGAGTTGCACAACAGAAAATAAAAAGAAACTGATATTGGGAAAACCTGACTGGTTTCTTTCAGCTGTGTATTGTATTGCTAGGTTAGGTGTGACACTTAATACCTGTGAATTTGGCTGAATCTCTAAGAATGATCAAATACACAATGCTCCGGATTTAAAACAAAACAAAAAAACTCAGTAAAATCTACTCATGTGCTGATGGATGTATACACTATGCCTTCCTACGTGTCTCCACCCATTTAGACGAAGCACACACCTTGAGTTCACAGAAATGTTGAAAACGGCCCCCTCTTGCTGCAGAAGTTCACCATCACCCATTTTCTCACTTGCTGGCTAAATGAGGCTGCCGCCTCAAGTCATCTTTCCGGTCCTCAGGTTCCTCAATCTACAAAGCAGTTATGATACCACCTTGCACACAGGGTGACTGAAGGGATAAATAATATGTTCGTGAAGGTACCTGGTTTATGCCTGGTTCATGCTGGAAAGCCCCACAAACTTTTTCAAAAAGTCATGTTTGATGCAGGAGAAAGAAGTTAGTGGTTTAACTACATCACAGGCATCAGTAGACACATGAGCCAAGTGGTGGAAGGGTGTAATCTGCAATTCCAAACCAAACTGATCGAGCTCCCACAGGATCACTGATTCCCCACGTGCCCAACACGAGCATGACCCATTCTAAACACAGGCCTGCATCCTGTGACTCAAGTGCTGCAGCTTATCAGCAGCTGATGGGCTTTCTGACCCTGGGTGAGAAGACCTGACCTCCAAAGGCAGGAGGAAGGAAACCACATGATAAAAATCATCACTCTGAGAGGAGGATGCTTTCTGCGCAGCTAGGGCTGAGGAAGTTGCTTCAAAACAGACTCAAGAAACGTGTAGGCTGCTGCTAGGAGACTTGGGTCCAACTGCTCCCTCCAGATCCTGCCACACCTAAATGCTCCCAAGAAGATAACTATCTCAGAGAAGCAGTGTGAGGTAATAGTTTAATGCTGGGGCGTGGTCAACAGCCAGGTGCAAAGGCCGGCTCCCCCACACTAATAACTGTATGGTATTCTCTCCAAGCCTTGCTTTCCTCATCTGTAAACAGAGATAATGCCTGACCCTATCTCTAGCATTCTTCTGATTGTGAAATTAGATAATATATGTCATAAATAGCACAGTCTGGTACATAAGTGTCCAATAAATGTTGGCTATTGTTACTGGAAAGGTGTCTGCTTCCTTCATTAGACCAGTTAAGGGGACCTGAGAACAAAGACAACCCCAACGTTTGTGTTCCCTCACAAAAATTTCTTAGATTTGATTATGAGTTTCTGTTTTCCATAGGGGGTTCATGCACATTATTGTAACGGATTATCCCAGCAACCCCAGAGGAGTAGTGAGGGCAGGTGTTCTCTGTTTTGCAGGTATACAAAGCATCCCCCCATAAATACACCCATTCAAATCCTATTAGAAAAATAGGATCTGTTTTCCTGTCTCTTGATTTGTTTGTGAGCTTCTTGAGGGCAGAGATAGAAATTACACCCCTGTGGCCCTAGACCCTGAGCAAAGAGCTGCAGGAGAGGCCCTCCATAAGACTGAGTATTAAAAAGGGGTTGAGTCATACTAAGAATCATAATTATTCTAATGACCATGTCTCCTGGTAGTCCAATAGGAGTTCTGTTTCTAACGTAGACAACCTTAGTAAATGAGTTACAACACTGAATTCCCACTGAGGAAGGAGGAACAAAAGAGGATCCCAAATCAACTGCTGAATCACTAAGTCAGGGGTCCCCAGCCCCCAGGTCGCAGACCGGTAGCAGACCGGTATTGAGCCTGGTCAGTGGCCTTTTAGGAACCGGCTGCACAGCAGGAGGTGAGTGGTAGATGGGGAGCATTACGCTTGAGCTCTGCCTCCTGTCAGATCAGCAGCGGCATTCTCATAGGAGCCAAACCCTGTCGTGAACTGTGCATGCTAAGGATCTAGGTTCCCACTCCTTAATGAGAATCTAATGCCTGATGATCTGAGGTGGAAGAGTTTCATCACGAAACCACCCCCCATTTCCTCCACCCTGTCTGTGGAAAAACTGTCTTCTACAAAACCAGTCCCTGGTTCCAAAAATGCTGGGGACCACTTTACTAAGAGACCTGTGCATCGCTTTCCTTTTCCAGAAACATGGAGGAGAACACCTACCCCTTATAAGCAAAGAGGGAGCAAAGATCAATGACATAATTCACGTCTGCAGACAACTATGAGCTCACAGGAAATTGAGGTAAGAAAGGTCATTTCAGAATCATTTAATGACAACAATGGCTGAGATGAGTATCTGCTGGGGTCTGGGCCTGCCTTCCCCTCTGATTCCCAGCACACTGCGGCAAAAACAAAGGCAGTCAGCTTCCAGAGCCCTTTCCCATTCACACTGCTCCTGGGCCCATGGGTCACACTGCTCTAGTGCCCTTCCCTCAACTCCAGCCCTCTCCCTTTCCAAAAACCCATCTGAATTTACTATCCTGATAAAGACTGCATTGTATGGTTCTATGGCCAAAAACTCCTAGTCAAACTGGCTATAGGCAAGCCCACTGCTGAACGAGTATGACTTTAAAAAATTGCTTCCTTGTGTTTCAAGCGAAAAAAATAACATCCCATCTCAAAATTGAAATCATATATGTATATGTGCAGAGGAAAAACAAATATTTTTTTAAAGGGGGGCAGGGATTGGGAGGCACAAAGGGCTGGGAAAATAGTTCATGGGCCAAAAGCAGTTTTCTTTCAGATAGTCTTCAGTTTAAAAGACCAAGTTTGCACATTCATGTGTTATCTAAGTTTCTGAAGCCCAGCCTCTATTTGCTCAGAGTGTGATTTAACTGCCTGGCTTCTAGCAAAGCATTAGTCACACTGTTATCTCTGTAAGCAAAGACACTCGCGGTTAGAAAAGCTGTGTTCGTTTTATGGTCATATAGCATAAAAATGTGAATAAGCTGCCACGCCTAAAAGAATGGATAGATTTCAATTTCCCAGGGTACATTTTTTACTATGTAACCTGATTACATTAGTGTAAATGTACCTTAAAACTTTCTCCTGGTCCAAATATTCTTGCTCCATCTCATTCAAAAGAAAGGGGGGGGAAAAAGACAATCTGATGTCTAATTTCTAGGGAACTGTTTCTGTCTCTCTAAGTACCGTGGGCTTCCCTCTCCTCTCCTCCTCACCAAAGTTTAGTAAATTCCCCAGCACCCAGCAGAGTCCTAGGGAGTATGTGAGAGTCCAACCACGAGAGTTCCCTAAATTCGAGCTTTAAGGGGGTGAGGGGAGGCTGTCACTAGGGTCATATTAAATTTCATTTTATCAAAAACAGTAGATAGGCCCAGCCTAAGCCCTTCCTGAAGTTTTAGTTTAGCCACATCATGGACAAAATTATTTTCATGATGTATTCTTTCATTCAACACATCATTTATTAAGTGGCTCTTTTCTCAGGGAAGAAGAGGCCCCTGGAAGGAAAACCAGCTAAGTCACTTTAAAACATATGCATTACTGCTTACATTACTTTACCTACTCATTCATCCTTTGATTCACGAAACATTTATTTGTATGCCATCCCTAGGAAGGAATACAGAGATACACACACACACACACACACACACACTCTGTCCTCCCGGGAGTTCACAAACACCCACTGAGTATCAGGTACACAGTAATAGGCAGCCAGTTTCCAGAAGCCCTTTATATATGTATTTGTTGTATTTTTGTGTGTGTGTGTGTGTGTATATACACACAATTAGGGAACAGTAATAGGTATCTTCATATATAACTGGGGTGACCCACCACCCAGTGTGCCTGGGACTGAGGAAGATTCCCTGGATGTGGAATGTTCAGCGCTAAAACCAGAGAACTCCCTGGCAAACAATGACTGGTCATCCTCTTAATACAATTATAACATACCTAATTAGGCTTCACAACTACCCCAAGGGCTATTCTTTTCCCATGAAGAAAACTAGGCTCAGTGAAGTCACTGGTAGAGCTAGGATTTGACTGTTGGTTTATGCAAATCCACAGCCCATGTGCTTCCCACCACCCTTGTTTCTGAAATGAGAGAGAAAACGTCTGACAGCCCTTGACAGGCACGCCAAACCACCACTACAAGGTTCTGAGCCACTTCCCTTCCACTGCTCTCCTGGCCACCCCCACCATTCTTCACCGCAGACTTCGCACAGCCGGGATTTCATCTGGTTGGCAGTTGTTTGCAGATAGCGTGTAATCTCTCTGTCATTGCAAGACTGAATTTTACAGCAAGTCGTTTAAACCTTTATAGGAATAAATGTCTCTCTCAATAGAAATCAGGGCACCATTTTCAAGCACCAGAAACACACTTTGCACTAGACTGTATTCACATCTCAAATACTATACCCTCAAGCTAGCATCTATAGGAACTCACTGGGATTTAAGAGTTCAACAGACTACATAGACTTTCAAAGACACTGTAAACTTCAAGAGACCTTCAAAAAATAAAGATAAAAATAAAATAGACCTTCGAAATTTCTGTTACTTAATAAACATAATTCAAAATACTAAGGTCACATTCCAACAGAATGTTTGGTCTTCTACAATCTTAGTTGTAACCACCATTGGCACGTCAATTCCACCAAAATCAAGTCTATGGTTTGTAAAGGATTTCAGGCAACATGCACAAACACACCTGCAACCACTCGGTGCTTAAAACAATAGCTCTCACTCCAAAATTCTATCACAGTTGCACTCTTGGTGGAGGGAGGGGGATTCAGCCAAAAAAGATACAGCCTATGTAATTTCCTTGCCACCAGAGTAGAACAGAGCCTGCAGACTTTTTATTTACGTTTTGCTCACATTCTTCATGAATAAAGCGTGCCTCAGTGATCCTCAAATTAACTTTCCACTTGCATAATTTCAGCATTAAAAAGGGACTTTAAGGCCAGATCTTTCACAAGGCCTTTGTGAAACCAAATATAGGCCAGCCTGTGTCTCCATGCTACTGTGATTACTGGATTTGCTACTTAAAGGTCTTGTGCCTCTTGAAAATGGGGTTGGGGGAGACAGAAAGGCTAAGAAGGGCCTTTCAACAGCAAACACAGTAGAGGCATTCAACACACCCATGGGGGCAGTTAATATGAGTCTGGCTACAGGAGTGCTCTCTGACAAAAGCAGCTCTCTGACCAAGTGCTGGATGCTCTCTGGCTGCAGCAGTAGCTGCTCCACAGGCTTTTATGAACTTGGGAGAGGAACCACCATTGTGACCTTCAAACTACATCAAAAGTCAACGGGCCCAAGTGACTGAATCTTGTGATTTTTCTAAAGCGGCCGGGGAGCGGGGGAAGGGGATGAGATGGTTTCAGTTGGGTGCATTTTCAGGCAAACTAAACACTCTTCTAACATGCTAAAGGAAACCACACCCAGAACAGATTTGGGGGTGGGGGTGGGGGTGGGAGTTGAGGCACTCAAGTTCTTAAGGCTCACTCTGCTAGGCCCTGCTTTGCCATTTAACTAGGATCTGTAATAATCCTACGAGCCCTTATTAGGTACCAGGGACTGTGCCAAACACAGTTTTCACAGAGAATCTCACCTAATTGTTACAACAATCTCATTACACAGAATTTGTATGACCTTCATCCCATAGATGAGAAGCAGGCTCTCAGATTGGTAAGTAATTGTCTGATTTGGAAAGTGAATTGCCAATATTTGGTAAGAGGCACAGAAATAACCACATATGAAAAGCTTAAGATGATGTTAAGTAAAAAATAAAAAGCCAAGACAAAACTGATCTACATAATAGTATTAAACTGCGCATGTGTGTATATGTATGTGCTTATATATATTAACTACTGAAAGCTAAAATTTGTAGGACTTGTGGGATCTTACGTGAACTATTCTTTCACTTTTATTTCTTTTCAGGGTGTCAATACTGCTGTGACATAATAAATATATAAAAAGTATCTAGAGTAATAGGAAGGAAGAGCTAGAAATTCAACTTAGTCCATTAATAACCTTCAACGCTGTCTTTGAAAGAACATCCCCCAGTACCCTCTTCAGTACTGCCGCTTTCAACTGGCCACATCCCTTCCATCAGGATGGTTCTGGAGTGTTGCCAGCCAAGAACTGAAGTCCCTTATCTCCCCCACCCTGTTCCTTTCTTCTTCTCAGGGGCAAAAACTTCCGGCCAACAAGTTTCAGCAGGTGCTTTTTCTCCCCTACCCAATCAATAACCAGTAATTTTAAAGTTTCACCTGCAAACTCGGAGGAAATGAGCACTTACCATGTAACAGATACTTCACATACTTCAAATCCCCTATTAGCGCTAAAACCTGAAGGCACCACTAGATAAGTTTGATGTGCATGAAACTAGACTGAAGTCTAACCAACTGCAAGAACAGGAACATTCATTTAATATAGGATCATTCTACTAAGATGAAGTGTGGCTGAAGGAGAGTATTTTTGCTTTGTTTCTGAAAACATAGTTTTAAAGTATTTAAAAGGTTTAAGTCGTAAAGCAGGTATGGACTCATAAATCTCTACTTCCCAGGACATATGCTGAAATTCTGGAATAATTTAGAGAAACTGGCCCAGGGTATTTTTTGTAATTCTCCATTAATATCAACGGGTAAATATGAAAAGAAACTGTTTTTTTAACCTCACAAAGTTCTAGAACTGCAGGATTAGCAAATAGGAAAATCCCAGCCAAATTCTATAAAGACTTCTAAAGTTCAGAATTAGTCAACTATGTTTTAAAGCCCTGTAATCTCTTAGAGCAATACTAAACTTCCTTTAATTAACTATTACACTTAAGATTATTTTTATATTTAGTTAAAATAATCCAGTTTATTAAAAAAAAAAAAAAGCCCAAAAAACAAAACCTCCTCCATTTAATGAAACTATTTCCTTGTCTGTTCATAGGAGCTAAAAGGCAGGTAGACACTATTACTTTCAAGGCAATGCTTTTTTTTTTTTTTGAGACAGAGTCTCACTCTGTTGCCCAGGCTGGAATACAGTGGCGCAATCTCGGCTCACTGCAACTTCTGCCTCCCAGGTTGAAGTGATTCTCGTGCCTCAGCCTCCAGAGTAGCTGGGATTACAGACGCGCTACCACAGCCGGCTAATTTTTGCATTTTTAGTAGAGACGGGGTTTCACCATCTTGGCCAGGCTGGTTTCAAACTCCTGACCTCAGGTGATCCGCATGCCTCAGCCTCCCAAAGTGCTGGGATTAAGCTGTGAGCCACCAGGCACTGCCAGCAGTGCTTCTTAAACTTGAACAGGCATACAAAGCACTTGGGGATTTTTAAAAAATGAGATTCTGACTTAGTAGGTCTGTGGGGAGGTCGGCCTGAGATCCTACATTTCCAACAAACCCCAAGTCATCTATCTATACTGAGTAACAAGGTTCTAAGTCCCCTATTTCACTTTCAAAACTAAAGGAGGTTATGTCATTTCTAAGTTTCTCACTCCAGCAAATAGAACACTGGTATTCTGTCTCCTTCCTTGACCAGCACCCTCCAAAACAATCATACCAAGAGCCAGACTAGCCTTTCTATACATATATACATATATATACAGAATAAAGCATGCCTCAGTGACCAGAGTTAAGAAATGTATATATAAATATGAATATATATATAAAAACATAAAAATATATATTTATGTTTATAAAGTGGATGAGAGGCTGCCTGGTGGGTATCATGTACATTGCTCCAGTAATGGATACACTCAAGGCCTTGACTTCACCACAATGCAATACATGAATGTAGCAAATTGCACTTGCAATCCATGAATATATACAAATAAAAATAATTAAATTAAAAATCCTCTCCTATTTAAAATCCTCCAGTATAGCTGGGCATGGTGGCTCATGCCTGTAGTCCCAGCTACTTGGGAGGCTGAGGTGGAAGGATGGCTTGACCCCAAGAGGTGGAGGGTTGCAGTGAGCCAAGATTGTGCCACTGCACTCCAGCCTGTATGACAGAGACCCTGTCTCCAAAAAATAAAAATAAATAAAAATCCTCCAGTAGCTTCCCACTGTCTTGTCCAAATTCCTTAACCTAACAGGGCCTTGCATCCTTTATTATCCTTCTAGAATCCTTCCTACCACCCCATTCTTATGCTGTACTTTAAGCTCCAGTAATCCTGAACCTGCATGGATTCCCCTACCTCAGTTCCTCACCTCTTACCTAGATCAAGTTTATTTCTCCACTTGCTTCTATTAATCAGTTGGCTTAGCCAGCATTTCCAGCACAGCTGAAACACACCCACATACTTTTTAACCAGATGACAGCTGCTCACTGAAAAGCAGGTAATCAATAAATATTTGTTAATAAGTAGAATACACAAAAAAGCAAGTCCTGTATTTTTTAAAGTTTTATTTTAGTATTTTATTTCCTAGGATCCTTACTGCTTTTAAAGTAGTCTAAGTTAGTGCCAATAATTGCCATTTTAAATGGCAGGTTCTCTGCAACAACAAAATGATTTAACAACCATCAAACTTTTTTTGTTTTTTTTTTTTTTGAGACGGAGTCTCGCTCTGACGCCCAGGCTGGGGTTCACTGGCGCAATCTTGGCTCACTGCAACCTCTGCCTCCCAGGTTCAAGCAATTCTCCTGCCTCAGGCTCCCGAGTAGCTGGGACTACAGGCGTGTACCACCATGCCCAGCTAATTTTTGTATTTTTAGTAGAGACGCGGTTTCACCATGTTGGCTAGGCTGGTCTCGAACTCCTGACCTCAGTTGTTCCACCTGCCTCAGCCTCCCAAAGGCTGGGATTATAGGCATGAGCCACCATGCTTGGCCTGTCAAACTTTTAGGTCAATGCAGCAAAGAATATTAAAAATTTGGAAAAAGTGCTTACAGGAGCCAGGTGCTTATGCCTGTAATCCCAGCACTTTGGGAGGCCAAGGTCAACACAGTCTTTTGAAGTAGACCTGGCAGTTATTCAAATAAGGAAAGCAGCCTAGATATCGATCTGCCCCCCTCTCCTTACAGATGCCAAGTTGCTGGGATTTTTGTTTTTTAAGGTTAAATTCAACAGATTATTTATTAAGAATATAAGTAAAACTAAACTTGATGCCTTACTGAACTATCCTTAGAGCCTACACACACTATTATGTTTATCGCTGTTTTTTCTAAACTTACATCTCTTTCTATAGTGGCTGTTGAGCCAACTCTGTGGGAGAACTGAGGAAAATAACTGACCCCATGTGAGGGTCATCTGAGGTAGAAGAGGTGACTGAGACAGATGTTCAATGGCTTCTGTAATTTAAGCAGCACAGAGTCCATTCCTGACTAGCTCATGTTTTTCCCACTGTTACACAATTTTGTTCTGAAAAACATATTTTCCCCCAATTCTTCATTCTTCTATAAGAAATCAGGTATAATACCTGCTCCTGTTTGGGAGCAACTTAAGGAGTCTGCTCCTCCAACCCCCACAAAATTTTGCAAAGATTGTACAAATGATCCAATAAGGGAATATTTCTCAAATTTTAGTATGCACCAGAACCACCTGGCAGAGTAGCCGGAAATATTTATCTGTAGGCCTCACCCCAGAATTTCTTATTCAGTAGGGGAGAAGTGGAGATTTGAGGTTTTAAATTTCCAGCAAATTCCCAGATGATGCTGAAGCTGATATGGGGACTTCATTTTGAGAATCTTAATTTGGGAACCACAGCAACAAGGGAGTCTATAACACTGACTTCATTAATTTTGCTCTTTAGCAAATATTTAGTGGCTTCTATGTGTACGACAGACTATTCAGACTTTGGTCTTTAGGCTCCCAGACTTCATGAAATATACGGAAAACAAAAAGACAGACAGGAACTGTAACAAAAGGCAGTATTGGAAAATCACAGGTGAATGATCAAGCGCTGAAACTTCAAATCTTAAAAGGGAGTCCAAGCAGGGATGCTGACCTCCCCTCCCTCCTGGAATGCCTAGAATAAGTGGCATCTAAACTGAACCTCCAAAGAATGATCCTGACACATGAAATGATTCCCAGCAGAAGAAACCAACAGGGTAGGGTGTCAAGGGTGCGAAAACGCAGGGCAGGTTTAAGGAACCACTTCTGTGGGTAGAGGTGTGGCAGGAGCTGGAGCTGGGACTAGAGTCAAATCCCAGCAAAGATGAATCCCAGACATTTTTGCATGGAGCACTTTTCTCAGGGCCCAGCTGTGGGAAGACTGGGACAACTGCATGGGGACACTTTAGGAAGCCATGAAAAGAGACTAAAGCAGAGGAAGCAGCAGTGAGGCTGTGCACAGATCCCTTTTTCCAAGAATGAGGAGTGAGGAGAGGTGATGACATGGAACCATCATCCAGAAAGCTTTCTCAGCAGCCAGGGAGATTTTAGGCTCACTCTCCTAAGAAAAGTGCTATCTTTTCCTCAAAAGGAGTTATCTATCACCCTCCTTTTCTATATAACTAGCCTCCAATAATACTTTTAATGTTCTTAAAAGATTTAAGAAAAATTGGTATTCCCTTGACTGTCAATATTCCTAATGCAACAAAAACTGAGAGCAGCCCATGTCCAGAAATCTGCGCAGCTCCCTTAACACATTAATGTTCCATGCCAGCAGTATGTATTCATGTCATCTGGGTGCCATCATCCACACTAACCCACACTTTGTGGTACTATGGTAAGAGCATCAAATTTGGAGTCAGAAAACCTGAATTCTGGAAAGCTAGCCTCATGCAGATGGATAATAATCCAATGATCTATTTCTTTATCTACAAAAGTAGATAAAGCTACTCTTGCCGGGCGTGGTGGCTCACGCCTATAATCCCAGCACTTTGGGAGTCCAAGGCGGGTAGATCACAAGGTCAGGAGTTCGAGACCAGCCTGGCCAATATAGCAAAACCCCATCTCTACTAAAAATACAAAAATTAGCTGGGCGTGGTAGCAGGCGCCTGTAATCCCAGCTACTCAGGAGGCTGAGGCAGGAGAATCGCTTGAACCCGGGAGGCGGAGGTTGCAGTGAGTCGAGATCACGCCACTGCACTCCAGTCTGGGCAACAGAGTGAGAATCCATCTCAAAAACAAAAAAAAAAAAACAAAAAAAAAGAATATCTACCCTCGCAGGATTATTATTACAAGTAAACACATTTATTTAGAATTTACTAAGTACTAGATTCCATACTATGTACTGTGAATAATCTCATTTAATTAAGCAAGATGATCTATAACAAAGTTAAGTGCTATAGTCATTAACAATTATTACTACACCATTCAAAAGGGATTGTAATTCACAAAACTATAGGAAACTTAAATTTTGAGCTGACAGTCTGGTAAACTGGTAAAAGGAATTTTTATTTCTTTTGGGGGAGGACATCCAACCAAGTTGTCCGGGTTTATAAAAACTACAGTATTGGCAGGTATCCAGACCAAAAAGCCAATCTTTTATGCTTTCATCAGACCCCAAAATGTTCTTATATAAATCCGGTCTCCTCTTATTCCCCCTCCCCACAAATAACCATATGTCACTAATTCTTTTCAGTGTCACAATGGGAAATACTCGAAGGATATTACTTTGAATTTAAGAACTTAAAAGCAAATTTTCTTCATGACAAATGGTTGTAAATCCAGGAATCTTCTTTCTCTCGGTTTAAGAAAGTAAGACAAACATTTAGGTAGCATAACAAACTGGATTTACTAAAAACTTAAGAATAAATTTTCTTCATGATTCAGAGGTACAAAATCAGCACTTTACTTTTTCTAAGAGTTAAGAAATTTAAAAAATTAAGAAATTCAACAAGACAACTCTCAATATGTAATAAACTTGGCAGTAATGCATTTCGCGGCCTGAAATTCTTGAATCTCTATGTCCCAAGGAAGACAGAGCCCTTCATACCTCTCCTGGTGCAAACGCATTGAGCCAGAATAGTTAAGAGAAAGCACCTTCTCCAGAAAGATTAGATGCTGAATGTCAGGGTCTGGCTGCAAAGCAGGCAGAAAAAGTTCATTTTGATGCTTTTTAAACTAGATCTTGTCTTCATTACAACCTCACAGCCAGAGCCAACAGAATCAGTCCTCCAGGGGGCAGGTAGGCAGGAGAGGGAACCAGGTTAGGGTGGACATTTCATATTGTCACTCTTTCATTTAAAAGAAAAAAATATATATGAATATGAACATCTAGAAGTCTGAAAGGAGAAAGTTACAGAACAACAGTGTGCAGCCTAAACTCAACAATGTCTATGACCTTGGACAAGTTATTTGCCTCTATCTTCTCACCTCTAAAACTTCACAGGTATGTTATAAAGACCAGACAAAATATCATATAGAAAGCTCTTACTGGTACATGGTAAGCACTCAACAAAATCTTTTTTCCCCACTAACCGTAACAAGAAAGAAGAAACTTTATGGAATGATTGGAATGCAGGTATAGTCTTCAAAAATGGTAAGCATTTCGGCCGGGCGCGGTGGCTCATGCCTGTAATCCCAGCGCTTTGGGAGGCCAAGACGGGCAGATCACGAGGTCAGAAGATCGAGACCATCCTAGCTAACACGGTGAAACCCCGTCTCTACTACAAATACAAAAAATTAGCCGGGCATGGTGGCGGGTGCCTGTGGTTCCAGCTACTTGGGAGGCTGAGGCAGGAGAATGGTGTGAACCTGGGAGGCAGAGCTTGCACTGAGCCGAGATCGTGCCACTGCACTCCAGCCTGGGCGAAAGAGCGAGACTCCGTCTCAAAAAAAAAAAAAAAAAAAGTAAGCATTTCTAGGCCAGGTGCAGTGGCTCACACCTGTGATCCCAGCATTTTGGGAGGCCGGGGCAGACCAATCACTTTAGCTCATGAGTTCAAGACCAGTTTGGGCAACATGGTGAAACCCTGTGTCTACAAAAAAATAAAAATAAAAATAAAAAAAATAAGGTAAGCATTTCTATTGATGAAATGGAAGAGTAGGGCATTTGAGGCAAAACGTAGAAGATAAGCGTGAAACCCAGGGATGGGTTTTATAAAGAGCTGTAGGCCTGCCTACTAGGTTTGATTGGAATATGTTAGAGTAAGAAGTGGAGTGGAGTCATTTTAGGGAGAATCTTTGAAGGCCAAGCTAGAGTCTAGAATTTCATTTACACAATGGGCACAAGCAACTGTTTCTGAGGGGGAAAGTTGCATGATGAGTGTTCTCTCATGAGGAGTTAAGCTGCCTGATGTCAAGTGGAGAGATGGTTATCATGAACCTGCACCTCTGTTATTACACAGTTCTCTAAATATGGGAGGTTGGGTTTTGTTGTATTTCAACATTCCTCTTTAATAGAGAAAAAAATACAACTTCATACAATACATGAACTGATTCTGAGGAATGTGATAACTTAATTTTGCAGGTGAAAATCTGAAAAAGAGAAAGAGGAAGGGGGGGTGTGTGTGTGTTGGTGGTGAATGCTAAAGCCATGAGAGGCTGAAGGGCTTGTCTTCTTATGCCAGGAGCCTTCGTGTGATAAAGCCATCGCTCTCGTATCTCAATGAGGTTTTTTTTTTTTTTAACACACTTATTTACTGACCCATAAATCTCTACAAACTATAAATCTCTATAAACTATAAATTTATGACCATCCTTTTTATTTTAAACTATATGTAACTATTTATATTTACATATAAATATATAACTATATATTTATTTTAAACTATACATTTATATCTCTATAAATTTATAAACTATAAATCTCTACAAACTATTTTACCTAAATAGACCAGACTCATTTTAATATCATATTCTCCTTAGCTAGAACTCCAAATCTCATTCTGTGGTACACCTCCTGAAATTTTTAGGACCCAGTGTGGAAAGTAACTTGAAACCAGCCAAAATGCAGAAACAACTCCAGAAAAATCATAGCACTATCAGGCACAGACAATACATAAATAAATTCATATCAGAGGCATTGAAAACTCAATACAGGACTGGCAAGGTAGCTCACACCTGTAATCCCAACAATTTGGGAAGTGAAGGCGGGAGGATCATTTGAGGCCAGGAGTTCAACCCAGCCTGAGCAACATGATGAGACTCTGTCTCTACAAAAAATTTAAAAATTAGCCAGAAATGGTATAGTCCCAGCTACTTGGGAGGCTGAGGCGGGAGGACAGCTTGAGCCAGGACTTCAAGGCTGCGGTGAGTCGTGATTCTGCCACTGCACTCTAGCCTGGGCAACAGAGGGAGACACTGTCTCTTAAAACAAAAACAAAAAACCCAATACAGTTTCAGAGGAGCATTTTGCCAATATTTAGAGATTATGTGCTAGGAAAGATTATACCGAGAAGAGTAAAAAAGGCACCCTTGCAGGAATGTACAAAATTAAATCAGCGGATAGAAATTATATGTTATCAAAAATATGTGATAATCTGAACTACAAATACCAAACAAAATACAAAACCAGGAATGGGAATTAAAGAAAGGTTTTGTGTGTGTGTGTGTGCGTGTGTGTTTTATCAAAATTCTCCTAGGGTTGTTTAAAATGCAATCGGTCCATTTGTTCTGAAGGATGCTGACAAATGTGTAATTCTCCTGAGGTCCACCATACTTGAAAGTTAATTCACCCTTTCTCAATTCCTCAGCATGGGTGGTTTTCTGTTACAGAAATACCAACACTAAACTTGTGCAACTCCTAAACCACAATATTTAAAAATAAGAAAGTTACTGGAGCTAAATTAGGAGACAAGGGTCACACTAAAAAAAATTAATTTTAAAGCTACCACACAAAACACGAAGTTTACCCCTTTCAAAGGGATTTCCTTGAGAAAAAGCGTATGAGATAAAATATCAGGGGCACATGGCGATTTTTTTAAATTTAAACTTTACGTGGTCCAGAGAGGACAGTTAAGATTTCCTGTGTGTAGGCTCCACCCTTCTCCCGCGAGCAGTTTTACAACCTTCCTCAGCCTTTTCAGAATAACAGCCTTTTGTTATGGGTGGGCCTAGGGGTGCGCTCCTCCCTCATACCTTCTTCTATTTTCTCCTAGTTTTGCATTTTTTCTGAGACTACCAGGCGTGGGCTGGCGGGGGAGTGGTGCTGGTTTTCGGCTGACGATCCGGGTGGGTGCTTTCCCCCTAGGCGGGATGACACAATGAAGCAGGGAGTCCGGGCCAGGGGAAGAGGAGGAGCACGCAGTGAATTCTCCGACCCGAAAACCCAGAGGCCTCACACAGACCTAGATAATGAACGCCCCCCCCCATCCCAACTTCTCTATTCACTACTTGCAAGCGCCCCCAGCTTAAGTTTTGAAAAAAGCAAATTTGACTGCCGAAGAGTTCAAGAGGAATGAACCGAAGAGACACAGAGCCGTTCCCCAGAGCGAAGAGAGCTTCCTCTGAGCTAACTGCCAGAGGAATGCGGCACAGCCCAGCAAATGTTTAAAATCACGTCCTGTTCTGCCTCTTGTTTTCCAGAAAAGTGTCATTACTGTCAACTATTTCACAAGACAAATAAACCAATGAATGAAATATATCCTCCCCCCTCTTCCCAATGAAAACATTCTAGGGCTGAGCGGCTTCCTTCCTTCCTCCTCACAGGAACCACATTTGCAGCACTGAGAAGAGTTAAAATAAGAAACACACAGTCCTCGAATACTACTTTTTTACAGCGCGAGAGCCATTCCCAGCCTACTACTGACTCCAAGGGCTTCCAAACGGAAGGAGTTCTGCTTTCAGTTAGCAACCTTTTTTCACGTACAAGCTCTGAGACACTGCTGGCCAGGGCCTGCTGGCTGGGCAGGGACAGCTGAGGGCTGCAGGGGCTGCAGGGAAAACAAACAGCACACTGGTGCACACGCAGGCTCCTGCTCTCCCTAAAAATATGTTCAGTAAAATATTGGACTCATTCAATTATTTAAGCCTGAAACAGACTCCAAGAAACCTGTAATTGATCCAACTAATCCAACCCATAGCACTGAAATGACAATAACTGGCTTTCATTAGAAATTACAAAGCCCACTAAATGGGAAGCGTCTTCCCAACACATCAGAAAAATTAAAATTAAGCTTCTGAATAAAAAACTAATTTACCGAAGGCTTAGGAACAAAAAGACCACTCCCTCCTCCCCTCTGCTATTGTTCTACAGGACTGGGTCTGAGCAGTGCACTTTACACCTTTAAAGCTTCCCAGAGGTAAGAGGCTGGGGGCTGGGAGGCAGTGGCGACCCGGAATCAAATACCTGCATACTAATAAGTCTGTAAGTACTGATCTACTAGGATGTAAAGTTAGCTAAAAGTAAAGAAAACGTGTGTGCAGCAGATATTTGACAACCTAGAAAGCCGAAAGGGTGCTGGAGAGAGAGGGACTCCAAATGGTGGCTCTTCTGGAGAGAAGTATGAGCAACTGCCTTCCCTAAGTCGTGAATGGGGTACCCGCAGCCAACCACAGGGTCTGGGGCCGAGCTGTGAAGCCGCCTGTCTTCATTAGGGTCACGTACCATATGGCACAAATAGAGCCTCCAAGAACCCCCGTTGGCAAGGCCCCAGGACAGGCCCGGCCTTTGGGAGGGGGCTTACCTTGCAGCTGCTTGAATCTGCCTTCCAGCTGGTTGTAGTTGTAAGGCACCTGCCCCGTGTACGCCGGCGACAGTGGCCCGGAGATGCTAGACGTCCTCTGCAATTCCATTATGCCCAGCGTAACGCCCCGGCGGACTGCGCCCTGGAAATCCCGCTCCAGACCCCTCCCACTCCCATCCAACACGCAGCAGCCTCCGCAGCGCTCGGATCCTTAGGCGAACCCCATTCCGGTCTGCAAGTCCAGCAGGGTGATCTGATAGGAAGTTCGCTGCAGAAGAGTCCACCTTAGCCCGGCGAGGAGTTACCACACAGGCATCTAATTTCTTGGTGCTTTCCCTCCTTCCGTGGCCCTTGCCTGGAAGCTCGAAATAAATTACTGAGAAGGAGGAAGAAGCAGAGAGGAGGCGCAGGTTCTACTAAAGAATTCTTAAATATGGCCAATCCTAAGCATGCCACGGTTGCCGAGCCCGGGAGCTCGCGGGCGCAGCGCGCACACCTCCTCCCGGCTGCCCGCGGCGGCCGCCGGTTTGTAATTTTATCAGGAGCCACTCGCCGTGTGCTCGGCGGTGATGTCACCTGATTAGCATAACAGCATTGTAGGAGAAACGCAGGCTGTACCACGAGGAGGGGGGCGGGGGAGCCTGGCCGACCCGGGGCCCCCTGCCGGTCCTGCACGGGCCGTGGTCGCCCCAGCCGCCCGGCAGCCGCCGACTCCGGGCCGGGCCCTGGACTCGCCGCCGGTCCGAGCCTTGGTGGTGCCTTCCCACACACAGCTGCTGGAATTACAATCTTTTGTTGAGCCTCATGTAACGGAAAAGTCTCCGATTACTATCACTTGAAAAGGCGAGCGTGCCCGCCGGACGGCCGGGAGAGTGAGGAGCCCCGAGGGTCCCAGGCCCGCGCGGTTCATTCACTCTCCAGCGTCTGCGGAGGTAACGCGGCCCGCACCTGGGCGCGCGCGACGGCCCCAGTGCGCTGGCGCCAACCACGCGGCGGCGGTCCGGCGCGCCACCGGGAAGAAGTCAGACAAAGTCACTCTCAGGGCGCAGTGCAGGGCCACAGACAGGGGAGGTGTAAGTTCGGGCTCAGTGAAGAATCTCGACTGACTTACGCGGCCATCAGGGGATATTAAGGCGGTGGTTTCCTGGAATAACACGGGCCTATGATAGGAATTCGACGCAAGGACACCGATTTGCAAGGCATTGTGGGAAAAAGGTACACAGGTAAACACGGCCGAGATCCCTGACCTGGAGTTGTTTATGATCCGGTGGGGAGATGAGGGAACCGAAAACTACCCTCAAATTCCTACTCTGATTTGTAAAACAAGGCCTCTAAATTTGTGGTCCTCCAAAAATTTAAATCTCTCCTTCCCAGCTTCTTCTCCCACCAATCTCAACCAAAAATGAAATCTTCTACATAGAAAAGAGAATAATCAAAATGTATTCTTGGAAAATCATTTGACTCTAGTTCTCCCCCCTCTCTCCACCCTCCTGTCCCCGCTTTTTCCTCACTACCTAAACAGGCACACAACAAATTACACTTTTGGCATTTCCAGTTTGGAGCCCTGCAGCAATACTCACTGAAGAAGGTAATTTCATTCCTCAGGGATTCCAATCTGCAGTAAAGAGGTGGGCCCCCACCCCAGGTTCACCTCAGTCCCCAGGGCACTTGTAATTGATGTAACTGCATCCTGTCCAGGCTTAGAGTTAAAACAAACCCAGAGCCTACCTAACTGTTCAATACTGAACAACCCCCAACTCTTTCCAGCCACATAACTAGCTTTTTAATACTTCCACATGTCAGCCTTTGGCTTTTGAAAGCCAGGCCCAACCTGGAGGAGAAGACAACATTTCTTATCATCTAAGATGTAGAACATATTTTAAAGCCCCTAAGTGCTGCCAATTCACAATGCTGATGGGAGGCTAGGCAGGGCATTACAAAACATTTGGTCTTGGAAAAAGCACTTGACTAGGATTCCCAAGACCTAAGTTTCTAGTCCTGGCCAAGCCTCTTCATTACCCTGTGGCCTTACAAGAAACCCTGAATTCTTTCTAAACCTCAGCTGTCAGACTGAGTAATAATTAATGCCCACCTCCACAGGGTCACTGAGGAGATGATGTGGAAATGTTCTAAAAATTATCATACTTTCAAAATTAAAGAGTATATTCTTAAAAATGCACCCCTCCTTGCATCCCCCACCCACATACACACCCGCCCCCCCCACCATCAAGACTACAAAAGAAGTTAAATTGGGAACCGTCTCAATGAAGATGTTTTTAACAAGCCCTTCTTCACAACTAAGTATACTGGTGAAATGGTAAGTCTCTTAAGTGTCCCAGCTTTGGCCCTGAAAATGAGATTACAAAGTGCTTTGCCAAATTATAACGTTTTATTTTTAATCTTTGGGCCACTTAATGAAGAAAGGGAGTCACCACTCATTATCTCCCTTTCAGCTTCCTCTAGTATGGGGTAGTACATGAAATACTTTTTAATTAACCAGGTTGCACATAATATGATGGCAGTGGAGCTGGGACGAGTGTAGCCACACTCAATCCTGCAAAGTCAACACTGAATGAACCAGGCAGAGTGAACACATGCAAGTATTAGAAAGGTTTGGACACTGGGGAAGGGTTTAATAACCCCACATTTAATAACCCCATAGGGATCAGAGGTAAGAAATGGAAATCCATTTGGTGTGTTGGGACCAGGAAAGAATAGGACAGATCCCTGATGGCCCATCTGACCACCTCCAGTTCAGCAGTGCGGAGGAGGTAAAGGAAGGCCAGAGGTATTCATTCTTTATTTCTTCAGTGTTTACTGCTCTGTATTTACAGTATTTAATGTATGCAAGGCACACTGCCAGGTGTTTTAGAGGATTCAAAAATGACCAGGAGTGTTGCTAGCCAAAGGAAATGGGACAAATGTGCAAACAGTAAAGTACCAAAAGAATACAGTAAGGGCCAGGGGAGGGCAGTTGTAAGAATTCAGAGGACAAGAAGGACACATCTGCCTTCTGGAGGAAGGCAGGTGGGAAGAACTCTAGGAGGGACTGGCATTTTGATCAGACCTTGAAACACATCAACAGGCTGGAACAAGGGAGAAGCCTCCTCTCAAGCAGCACAGTAAAAGCATGGACGCCCAGGAAACAGCACCAGCAAGTGCTGCAGTTTGGCTGGAGGATAAGGAACCGTCAGGCTGGGAGGAAAGCCCCGAAAAGCAAGTTAGAACTAAGATTGGTCTAGAGCCACTGGAGACTTTTGAGCCAAGGGAGTAGAGGGTGTGGGCTGGACTCTAGAGATGATTAATCTGGAAGTGGTATGTAAGAATAGGCAGAAAGGAGAGGAAATGAAGGCAGCAAGGTCAACGGGGTGGTTAGTGCAATAGTCCAGGTCAAAGGAGCAATCAAATGAAAAAGAATGGGCTGACGTAAAAGTTAATCCAAAGGACTTTGGTAACTAACTGTATGTGGGAGAATCAAAGGAAAGGGACAAAGAAGACTCTCGGGGTTTCAGAGCTGGCTAGAGGGGTGCAGGGGACAATTGCACATTTCCTTCTAGACAGGTGGAATCTGAGTTACCTGCAATACCACTGGGTGACATGTCTGGAGAAGTCAGGGATGTGGAACTAGAGCTCAAAACTGAAGATACAGTCCTGAGTGCAGAGGTGGGAGCTGAGATAGTTGTGGGGTTAAATCTAGGAAAGGAGGTAAGAGGCAAGGGGCTAAGCACGGAGCCCTGGGGGAGGCTTGGGTCTGGGAGGAAGAAGAAAAACCAGTGGAGATGCCAGGGAGTTACAGAATGAAAATCTAAGGAGAGAGACTCAAAGAGGAAAGAGGGTAGATGGTCTTGAGTGCTGCAAAACAAACAAACTAAAAAATAAAACTTAGACAAGAGGCATTCAGTGTGCCAATTAGTCGGTCAACTGGGTTAATAAAAGCAAAGGCTAGGTTACAGGGAGTTAGAAAATGAGGAGAGAGGAGGAGGAAGAGGAAGAAGCTATGAAGATGAGACTAGTGAATGAGGGTTATCAGACTCAGGGGAAGATGTTCCAAGGCAGGGCCTAACTGAGCATGTCCTCTGTGCACAGGTTTCAGCCCTAAGTTGGCACAGGTAGGAAAAGGTCAGTGGGAAAATGGCTCAAAGGTATGGATGGAACAAATCAAGTGCTGTGGTCTGACTCAAGTCCAGAGTCAGGGACTCAGGCTTACCCTAATTTCTGAGTGCCAAGGAGCTATGTAATTTGAGCATGTTTCTCATGTTCCCTGGGCCTCTCAATCTTTGTCCACAAACAAAACAGTTTGGAATCTATGGTCACAAAAAATTCCTTCTGGAATTTTTAGTATTAAATGTATTAGTGATTTGGGTTCACCTTTAGGTCCCAGTTCTAACTGCAGTCCCAGTTATCATCAATCTCCACATAAACTGAAAGGCCATATTAACCAGAACCATCATACTTGGTAGCTTACAGAATGCTTCCATATACATTTTCTCAAGTGACTAACCCTGTGAGGCAGGTGTGGTCTCCAGTTTGCAGCCAAGGTTGAGGTTCACAGAAATACAGTGTCTTGCCCAGGGCCCCAGCTGCTGAGTGGCACAGCCAACACATGGACCCCAGATCCACCAAGTCAGCGTGCTCCCCATCTCCCCACCTCTGCTGTTTCTCCTATATGCTCAGAGTATATCCAGCTTACTATGGGTTCCTAAGCTTTTCTGAAAAATCACATAATAAGTGGTATCACGATTAACCTTAAACCTAAGCAGGCCTCTACACGAACCTCTACAACATTTAGTTTTGAGTCAGGATTAGGCACATGCTCTGCTAGTTCACACAGAGCTTGCTGCTTGCAGGGTTCTGTGGTTCTGAGTGGGCTTTATTAGGTCTTGTTTGGTTTTGTTCCTCTTCTCATACTTGGTGGACCTGTACACTAAGATTCTGTATGACTTAGCATGTGGCAAGGTAAGATTAAGCCTCTGTTTGTTCTAAGAGGCTTTACACAGTCTTGAGGGGAAAGATGGATGCTTTTCCTGCATTACAGCAAGCTCGAGTGGGTGAAACTTTAGATGTTCATTTCCTGAACATCCAGACACTATCAAGACTCAGTATGTCTGGGAGAGGATGTCCAAAATGTCAAAATGTGATGGGATTTGTTCACATTCAACCTTGGGATTTGAAAAACCAATCCAAGAGCTGGGAAAGAAGTGATGGGAACAGGGAGGGACAGAAAACAACAAAGTTTCACACAGGATGTGTTTTGCCAAATTCTCTGCCACTTTCTACTGCCATCTCCACAACTGTCTTTCATTCTTCATCGGTGTCAAGTCCCTTGGGATTGGGTGACCACAGCCAGTTAATTACTCCTAAGCATTTCTTTATAGGAAACCAAAACAATGCTAAAATAATCCTCTTCCATTAGCATGGCCAGATAGAAAAGCGGCTCCAAACCATGCCACTGCATTTATGCTGCACTAGGCACTGGTTTATATTACGTTTCTGTCTCATCTCTCTAATTCTCTTTCTGTCGTACCTCTCTGGCCCACCCACTCCCTTCCTAGGAACCCCTTGCCCACCTCTCCCACTCTTGAATCCTTAACTGAGATCATTCTTTTCTTTCCACTAACGCCCAAAAAGCCTCCCACTCCCTGACTACTAGTTGCCACCTTCTTTTCTCCCTAAAACCTGCCTCTTAAAAACCTAACCCTGTTTCAATGGAAATTTCCCCACTTACCAGAAAACTCAACCAACTAACCAAGCATACCACTATGAAATCCAGCAAAAAACAAAAGACAGAAGAAATTATATGAAATCTCCTTTTCCCCGCAAAAGAACAATTTTCAAAAGCCCTACTGGCATAGCATATTTGACAATGGTATTTCTATGCCATTGCTACCTGCCTGCCACCTCTTTAGAACGTCTCCTTTTTCCCCAGTGGCACCTCCCACTCAAGGCCCATGGCCTGGGCAGCTGGAAGCAGTCAGGAGCACTTCCCCTTCCCTCACAACTCACACTATTCTTAGAAAACCATGGGTGAGACCACTTCTCAACTTAGAGTACTGCCCATGTGAGCATCTGAATCAGGGCTTGGACATGTGAAGCTACAGGAGAAAAGGTAGTTAAAAGCAGACCTGGGGCCGGGCATGGTGGCTCACGCCTGTAATCCCAGCACTTTGGGAGGCTGAGGCGGGCAGATCACGAGGTCAGGAGTTGGAGACCATCCTGACCAACATGGTGAAACCCAGTCTCTACTGAAAATACAAAAATTAGCTGGGTGTGGTGGCGTGTGCCTGTAATCCCAGCTACTTAGGAGGCTGAGGCAGGAGAATCGCTTGAACCAGGGAGGTTGAGGTTGCACTGAGCCGAGATCGCGCCACTGCACTCCAGCCTGGGTAACAGAGCGAAACTCCATCTCCAAAAAAAAAAAAAGCAGACCTGGGACCTACGAAGCTGGCTCTGCCACATTTTAATCTTGGTTCTCTATGCCTGAAAAGTTGGGATGCCAATAATGGGACCAACCTCATAGAGCTGTTTTATAAATTAAGGGAGATAAATGTCTACAAAGATACTATTATAGTACCGTCCTCATGGCTACGATTGCTAGGCTTTAGACTCCTTGTAGGATAAATTTCAAAAATTAATTCTGTCCCACTTTTGGCCATCTCTTACTTCACCAAGGAAGCTATCAGCCGCACAATGTTGCAGGTTTCATGTGGAATCACAGACCTTAGGCTGGGAACACAAGACCAAGGCTGGGAACCACCCCTCTGGATTTTTGGAGAGGGGCGTTTCTCAGTGGCAGGACCAGTCCTCCCTCTGGGATATACTGACACACTCCATTCCCTTCTCTTTAACTCAGCCCATCATGCACTGGGAAAGGCATACTCAGAATCACATTTTATAGCAGTGACACTTCAGAGATAACCAGAACACAATACTTACTATGAAACAAGTTACAGAAGTCCTATATTTTAGAAAAGCCAATGTTTATTTGAGGTGGGACTATCAGATTTGAAACTTCAGGACTCAAAATAACTAGAAAAAAAATTAGAGAGAGGACGAAAGGTATTTTTCTATCCATAGCAATTACTATCTCTGTTCCGTGAAGGATATGGATGGTTCTTTATCCCTCTCTTTACACCTGTCCCCTATTTCCCCCCACACCCATAAAACCATCTAAGTATGCAGCCGAATCTGAAATACCAGGGCAAAGCTGGTTTCCATTTATATCCTTTCCGTTTCTTGCCTAACTGGTCATATCAGACCTGAATACAAAACACCTGAGATCACTGCTGAGCAGGAGAAAAACGGCAAGTTACACTGGAAACAAGCACCCAAGGTCCTAGGGAAGGAATGTAGTTTATTGAATCTTCTACCCCAGCCAAACCTTTCTGCATTCTTATCGTGTCTGTTATCTACACATGCAAAGCTTCCCTGCACAGACAAAAGAATGCCCTGGTCCAGAGGCCCCGGCTTTGGCAAACAGGTGTTGCTATGCCTGTGAATGTAACAGTAGCCAGAGCCAGGGCTGGGCTCCTCTGCTGCAGGTAGAGTGGTTTAAAGGAAAATAACATCTAAGGAATGCAGTTGGGGCCAGGCCTGCTCTAGCCCAGAGTTCTTCGTTCTGCTTTTCACCTCCAACATCGAAGGAAACAGTTGACACACACACAGGTGTTCACAGCCATCAAGCCAGAGTTTTACGACAGTGATATGGGGCAGTGAGAAGATACTGTTCCCTGGGTAGCAGAGCTCATGGGAAAGAAATGGGTAAGGAATAAAGACAAATCTATTCTTTGTGAAAACAGGACTCTGGGCCCTGCCCTCAAGTATATTCACACCCATATTACCTTTTCCAGGAGCTGTGAAGAGAAAATGTGAAGAGGGCAGGTAAGGCAGGCACCTGGAGAGGGAAGGAGAAAAGAGAAAGGTGGGGGGCATGCAAATCTCATCATCAAGACATACTCCTCCTCTACAGAGAACCAAAGTCAACTCATCCGATACGTTCTCAGCCCCAACCATGGGCACAGGCTATTGGAGGGACTCATGACATGGTGAGAAGTGATTTCGTCTCTGCAGGGACTTTTAACCTAGCTGAGGAAATCAGACACACTAGGACACACACATACAGAAACACAAGGGTGTAATACATAGCAAATAACAGGTTAGTGACAGTACCAGCTATTGATAGTTACAGTAAGTACCATTCTAAATTAAGCAACAACTACATTTCTCTACTTGGCTGAGAAAATATCAGAGCAGAGCAGGATTTCTTCCACACAAACACTCTGTTCCTATTCCATCTTACCTGTGCAATTTTAATGTTGCTTCTAACCAAATCCCTGCTGACGTGTGCCATTCTAACATGAGAGTGTAGGTAGTGTAACTGGGGGTGTGAGGTGTGTTTCTTGCTCTTTGAAAAACAGGTCCCGATTACCCAGTTGCAGGGATATGGAACAACGTGTGCAGCCCTGGCGTGTTAAAATGTGAAATATTTTAAGGGTGCAGTCATTTCTTCCTCCTTAGCACCTGAGCTTCTGCTGATCTCTCACTGAGATAGCACAGCCTCCCTGCATAAGACTTTGCTAGGCAGCCATTGCTGGGCACAGGCCCTGAATAATTCATGGACAACCCAGTCACTTAGGAGCGCCAAGGCCCGCCATCTGCCTAGTAAGTAGGAGGCACGCTCCAGACTTACTGTAAAATAATTAAATACTATAGCTACCTCTGAGACCTTTACAGACACCATAAAACACCCTTCCCTCTTTTCTTTATCTCCCCATTTTAAACCAGGGAGAAAGTGATGTCCTCAAACAAGTGCATGACCAGGATGGCATTCCTATGCTCAGGCTACTGAGATGGCACAGGCAAAGACCAGATACTGTGCCTGACACAAGACAGATGCTCAATAAATGTCTGTCCCCATCTCTTCCTCCTAACTGTCCCCTCTGCTCCAACCAAACTGATCAGTGCCCCACCTGTCTTGGGCTTTCCATGCCTCTGCTCTTGACACTCCCCTCACCTCTTCGTCCCAAGTCCACTCATCCTTGAAGCCCAGCTCAAAGCCTTCCCTCCTCTAGGAAAGCTTCCCAGATTACTCAGCTGGGATGATGGCTCCTTCCTAGAAACACTACACCAGCAATGTCAGCCTCCCTCATCCAGTACATATCATACACTCTATGAGAGCATTGCTTATCTCTTCTTATGTACCAGTCTTATCTGCTTAATTAAAATAATGGAAAGTGCACCAGACATAGACTCAAGAGAAGTGAAGAGCACACTCCATTCTCAGCTTTTAACACTGACTGGCTATGTGACCATGAGCCGTTCACTTGGCTTTTCCAACGTTTCCCCTAAAACCAAAGGATCAGAAATAGAAAATCTCTAAAAACTGGTATATACATACAACAGAATCTTACTTAAAAGCAAAGAAATCCTGTCATATGCTGCAGCATGGAGGACATAATGCTCTTGGAAAATATTATACGCTGTTTTAGGACAGATACAAGTTTGTTTTTTTTTTTCTTTTTTTGAGACAGTTTCACGCTTATTGCCCGGGCTAGAGTGCAACGGCATGATCTTGGCTCACCACAGCCTCTGCCTCCAGGGTTCAAACGATTCTCCTGCTTCAGCTTTCCGAGTAGCTGGGATTACAGGAACATGCCACCATGCCCGGCTAATTTTTGTATTTTTATTACAGACAGGGTTTCACCATGTTGGCCAGGCTTCTGACCTCAAGTGATCCACCCTTCTCAGCCTCCCAAAGTGCTGGGATTACAGGCGTGCGCTGCCGCGCCTGGCCAGATGCAAGTCTTACAGAACCTTCACCCCATACCCCCAGCCCAGTTCTTTAAGGAACAGTTCAAAATGATTTAGCCATTTCTGAAACCTGAACACTGATGAAACTCTGTGAGGGAGATAGCACCATATGGTAAATCACAGAGCTTAGGTAACACCCCCTCATCCATACCTTAATCCTTCACAGTTAGAAGATGATAGCTAAAAGTCCTAACAAGTGTCAGAAGTTCCTTTTAAAACTTTATCTAAGCCAACTATCTCATTATAGTAAGAAAAATGAGAAATGAGGCACAGAGCCGTGTGCCCAGAGTTACAAAGCAAGCTACTGGCATGCTGGTGATTAGAAAGCAGGCCTTCTGAATTCCTGCTGCCATTTCTAGAGCAAATCTGAAGGTAGAGAAAGCTAAGGACAAAGGAAATAGCATGCATTTCTCATGCCAGTCAATGAAGTGGGCCCAGGGTTTGGAATCAGGGAAAACTCACTGCCTTCCAGCATCCAACACAAAGGTGGAGCCAAAAGGCCTGTCCTGAGTGCTAGATGAGTGATATCTTTCTATGTTCTCTGATGTCCAACTTGCACCAGCTCAGAGAGAATGACAGCCCAGGATATGGTACAAGCACAGCTTCCATCTCATCCTTCCAGCCCAGTGTAGAACCATACACAAAGCTGGCCTCAGCAAATTTTGTTGTTTAAAAATCCTTTTTCTCAGTTTTATACATTGACCTTTCCTTTATTATTCTTATGGTGTCCTAAGGGAACAGCCTACTCAGGAGGCATTTTAAAAAAATACCTGACAAATGGATTTATTCATCACAACTAGAATTTTAATGACAGGTGAAGAGTGAAGAGAAAGAAGAAAAAGACTAAGCTCTTTTCTAATACCTGCCAAGCTCACCTGTAACTCTCTCTCCACTCACCTCTTTTCATTACTATTTTTATTACCAACACCTTAATCACCATTATCCTTTTAACTACCATTTACCAAGAAAAACACAACTTGAGACCATGTTGGTGCCTTTTTCCCATTATACCATATTTTGATAACATTCTAAAAGCTTCAGTAAAGGATGTGGAGAAATTGGAACCCTTGTACGCTGTTGGTAGGAATGTAAATGGTGCAGCTGCTGTGGGAAATAGTATGGAGGTTCTGCAAAAAATTAAAAATATAACTACCATATGGTCCAGCCATCCCCCTTCTGGATATATATCCAAAAGCATTGAAAGCAGGATCTCAAAGAGATACTTGCATTCCTATGTTCATTGCAGTATCATTCACAATAGCAAGAGGTGAAAGCAACTCTAATGTCCGTCAGTGGATGAATGGATAAACACAATGTGGTATACAAATAGAATATTACTTAAAAAGAAGAAAATTTCTGTCATATGCTACAACATGGACGAAGCTTGAGGACATCATGTTAAATGAAATAAGCCAGTTGGAAAAAACCCAAATACTCATAATTCCACTTACATGAAGTATCTAGAGTTAAACTCATGGAAAGAGAAAGTAGACTGGTGGTTGCCAGGAGCTGGGGGAAGGCAAACGTGGTTATTGTTTAATGGGTGTAGAGTTTCAGTTTTTCAAAATGAAAAGGGTCTAGAGATCTGATTGCACAACAATGTGAACATAGTTAACTCTACTGAAGTTACATTTAAAAATGGTTAACATGGTAAACCTTATGTTATGTGTGTGTGTGTTTTTTTTAACCACAATTAAAAATGAATTTTAAAAACATACTTCAGTAAAGACAAGGAATGCACCACTGGGCAGGGGAAGAAACAGCAGCTCTAAAGCCACATGATCCCCAGCTATGACGTTGAAGCTCAAACCAAACATTCTCAAATGCTGACAACCAACACATTGATCTCTCCAAGTCCTATCTTCCACCCTTAGGTAAAAAGATATTTACTCAGAATCCTGCCAACTCTCATTTTTACAACAAAAGGCCTCATTAATTAGTTACTGCCTCCCAGCCTCACATTTGTGTGCAGTGCAGTAGAGTTTATCAGAGTTTATCCATTTCCCACAGAGTTGTCACTACAGTCAGACCTCATGATCTCGACAAACCCAACCTTCATGAAATTGTTCAAAAACTTTATTTTTCAGTCAGCATCTTTGAGATTGAGTCCTCAAAACACAGGGGAAATAAATTGGTAGTTTAGAAATAGCAGGAACGCATCATATTCAAGCAGGCAGGTACATATTTATACAACTTAGGAGTGTGTGTATGCACATATACAGGAGAATGCCTACATGTAAACAGATCACTTTAACAGATACCAGACAAGTTCTTCTTACTCCGAAGGTTTTGTGATACCCCCATCACCAACTATCCTGAAACACTTAGACTTGCCCAGCCAGCTAAAGAATACTGATATCCTGTCAATGTGGGTACATACATAGTTTGCTGTTACAAATAATTTTCTCATAATAAGGGCTTAGGAAGCAACAGACCAAGGTTCTTACTGATCAAAAAACTGTCCAAATAGTTGGCCTATTAGAGATTATGGAACGGCAAACGGCAAAAATCATTACACAGGAAAGAGGTCTGTAATTTGTAGTGATTATAATCAAAGTTACACTAGTTCTTGTTAATAACACTCTACAAGAGCCTGCATTTCTGACTCATCAAACATAAAACATTATCAAAAATTAACATGAGACTAGGTCTTGAGTCAGAGTCACGGGGCATTATTTCCTGGAGAAGGACAAAGGTTGCTATCATCCCTATACCAATACATACTCTGTGTCTTACTGTGTACACAGAAACCACCAGGAAAAGACGCCAAAACTTACCTTGGTAACAATGGCCCGTTAGCGTGCTAACTCCTTAAGAGCATATACATAATCTTAGAGGTCTGAGGGCTCTCAGAATCCATCCAGCTCACCCCCTTATTTTTCAGATAAGGACACTGAGACAGAGAGGCTGGATGCAGTTCTCTAAAGTCGAGCTAGAAAAGCCCAGTGGACTCCCAGAGCTCCTGATTGCAGTAACAGTACTGACAGTGCCCCCTACCCACCACCATCTGAATCCATTTTTGTACATGCCATCAAAAAGCTTTGTTATCTAAAAATAGTTTTGCTAGATTTTAATGTCCATCTGCCAGCTTTTTCTAATGGTAGGTTAGCGATAGAATAGTAGGCATATTAAATAAAGCACTCAGCTAGTATCTATCACTTAGTGGGGTCTCTGGGTACCTTTGCTTATTTAACTTCATCCTTCCTTAAATAAAAGTTTACTCCTTTTCTTTCTTCCTTTTTTTTTTTTTTGAGACGGGGTCTCGCTCTGTTGCCTAGGCTGGAATGCAGTGGTATGATCTCGGCTCACTGCAAGCTCCACCTCCTGGGTTCACGCCATCCTGCCTCGGCCTCCCAAGTAGCTGGGACTACAGGTGCCCACCACCACGCCCAGCTAATTTTTTGTGTTTTTAGTAGAGACGGGGTTTCACCATGTTAGCCAGGATGGTCTCAATCTTCTGACATCGTGATCTGCCCACCTCGGCCTCCCAAAGTGCTGGGATTACAGGGGTGAGCCACCAAGCCCGGCCAAGTTTACTCCTTTTCATATATACCCAGTAATGGAATTGCTGGGTAAAACGGTATTTCTAGTTCTAGATCCTTGAGATATCACCACACTGTTTTCCACAATGGTTGAATTAATTTATATTCCCACCAACAGGGTACAGGGCATATACCCAAAGTATTATAAGTCATTCTACTATAAAGACACATGAACACGTATGTTTATTGTGGCACTGTTCACAATAACAAAGACTTGGAACCAACCCAAATGCCCATCAATGAGAGACTGGATAAAGAAAATGTGGCTCATATACACCATGGAATACTATGCAGCCATAAAAAAGGGTGAGTTCATGTCCTTTGCAGGGACATGGATGAAGCTGGAAACCATCATTCTAAGCAAACTATCACAAGGACAGAAAACCAAACACCACATGTTCTCACTCATAGGTGGGACTTGAACAATGAGAACACTTGGACACAGGGTGGGGAACATCACACTCTGGGGTCTGTCGGGGAGTGGGGGGCTGGTGGAGGGACAATATTAGGAGAAATACCTAATGTAAATGATGAGTTGATGGGTGCAGCAAACCAACATGGCATGTGTATACATATGTAACAAACCTGCACGTTGTGCACATGTACCCTAGAACTTAAAAGTATAATAAAAAATAAAAATAAAAAAAATCAAAGTTTACTCCTTTTCAAAAACTTTGTTCAAGTTTGTTTGTATAGCCTACCAAAAATCCTAGATAAAATGTATCTAGGATACATTTTATATCTCTGTATCTTAACATTCATATTGCCATATCTTTTTGGTGTAGTATTTAGTACAAATAAATGTTTGACATTTTTAATAGGTCACTTAGGCCTCCTGTTTTAAATTGGTCATGTGGATCTCTTGTGCTTGACAGTCAGAAACAAACAGACAAAAATGACCCTGTAAACGTATCTGATTCTCAACTCTAAACCTTTTTGTTAAGTTTAGGCAAGGTCTGGCTCTTCGGGGAAAGGTTTAATAAGTTCAATCACCACTCTGATGTCACAAATGAGACACTTGAGGTATCTCAAAGTCTTACTCATAATTTTCTAATATGGAATAATTGTAGGGAGAGGTACAAGTTTTCCCCCCATTAATTAAAGGGTATTCAGAGCCCTACAAATACTTACATGAAGGAAGGCAATTTCCAAGAAGGTTGGAAAAGGCAGGTCAAAGATAGGCATCAGAAGCTTTCAATTACTGCCCTGGAACCCAGAAGACTCTGATTTATATTACCACTAGAGCAAGCTGGGGTAAACAACAACCTGATTCAGAAAATCTCAGACTGAAATCTGTAACATGGGGGATAATGCTTTCCAAAGACTTCTATTAGTATTATAGTAATGTTCTATAATGTTCTCCAAGATGAAAGTGATACACACATTTTAAGTATTATAAATAATCCTCCTGGAAATTTAGTAGTATTTCTTCTTCATTATCCCTTTATACCAAACTACAGCTGTCTCAACAAGAGGAACAGAGCACTAAAGCTAACTAACCCCCATGAAGGACCAACCCTCTTCCGGTAAGAGCCAGACTGTCTGACTTGGATTTTTCTACACTGATCACGTCTCTCTCCCTCCAAAGAACATGCATCTCCCAATCCCATCTGCCTCTCCCTCCAACCTCAGTCATTTGTTTTTGGGGTGGGAGGGGGGACCAATTTATCAAAAGTTTAAAATATTTTTATTGTATTTTTCCATTAAATCATTCTCTCAATAAATGTTTAGGATTACGCAGGATCATTTTAATGTGCACTGAGTGTGAATCTGAAACAGGAAAATACAGTGAGAGAAGATACAAATGCAAAGACCATTATTAATTTTTTAAATTTTAAAAAAAGTCTTTTTCAGTGTTTTTCCTGCTTCCCAGAAGGACTGAGAGTCACAAATGCCCTCTAAACTTCATAGCAAACAAAACCACAGGTCCCCAGTGTCGCCAGGCCATCAGAACATGTGCCCTTTGAATGTTCCTGACTCCTCCTTGGCTTCTCCTCATCTTCCCTTGCATGAATGCAGTATTTCTCAATATGGAAGGCCTCTTTGCAGGGAGGAAACAGGAGCCCTCCCTTCAAAAGATTTATTTCCATAATGAAATGTTATAATTAACACTTCACATGCACGTTCACTGTGTGCACACACCGAGCTAGGCATCTTCCACATTAAGTTCCCACAACAATCCCATAAGGTGTATATTATCCTCATCCTAAAAGAGTCAATTGCCCACCATCACATAGCTAGTAGGTGACAGAGCAGGGACCTCATGTGGGACCCCAGGCCTCTGAAGCCATCCTTCCTTCCTTCCTCAGCATCACCCCCGAGATTGACAGTCCTGGATAACTGAATCCAAACCCAGGAACACTCAGGTGCTCCAGCCGTGGGAGGACCTCCAAAGTGTATTCAGACAGGCAGACCAAGAGAGCCTCAGGGCCTGTACAGTTTCCAAAGGCTGGACAGAATACGGACAAATATGAGCTAAGAAAAACATAATCCTAAAAACTAGAGGCCACATGATAAAGGGGGGAAACATTCTAAGCAGTGGCCTGCCTTGCAGATTTGTGACCAAAATACCTCACGACCCTCATCTATCCCAAGCATCCAACATCCAGAGGCTTCATAGAACCCAAACCAAATTCCTCTTCCTTCCTCTTCCCTTTCCCATCCCCTTGGAGAGCATGTCCTAGGGAGTCTAATTCAACAGTTGAAAAGGCCCTGCTTTCTCAAGCCCTCAGCCACAATCTCAGCTTCAGGGCTTTGTTTCTTCCCTGGAAGAACACAACAGTCCCCTAAAATGGTGTTCCTCCCTCCAACTCCCCTCCTCCCTGTGCCTTCCTTCGCAGTGTCCCCAGAGGGATCCTTCTGAGACAAATTCCGCATCAGTGGTTCTCAGGGGCAGTCACAAGGGCCTTGAGCCTAGGGGAGGGTCCTCTGCCGCTTCTAGCGTAACTCCAAGTTGGTAGTTTTACATATTGAGATTAACAAACAGTTTTCTATTTGAAAATAAAAATTCTCCTGAGCTAGATTCTGGAAACCACTGGCCTACAGGATAAAGGCTAAACTCTTTGGCACCACGGCCCTCCTTGTCCACTCCTATAGTCCTACCTTGAGCTCCTTCTGCAGCTTTTCCCGTGGCTCCTCGACACAGCCAGGCACGTTCAGGCCATTCATGGCACCACTTGCTTGGCCTGAAATCCCTTTTGTCTACTGACATCAACTCTCCTCGGTGAAAACTGAAAATCTTTTCTGCTGACCACAGACTTCTTTTCACTTAATCACCTAACTATTTCTACCACTGATCACAGCGCCTGGCACATAGTAAGTACTCAAATATTTCACTCATTCATTCACTAATAAATGAATTAAACAAAATCAGTAAGCACTCATTCTAATAAAGCTTAAAAATAAAGAGATCACTTAGGTGTACTTTGAAATGTACCTAACTACCACAGGGTATTCCAACACCATGTAATAAAATTGAATTAATAGATCAATACTAGCATTTTAAAAAATGGAATAGAATAGAAAGTATCAGAGCATCTCATGTGGTGCATGTAAACACTACTTCGTGAAATTTAAATGTGTGTGGATACACACAAATACACTCGTAAACATACATTTATGTGTATGTATATTCTCAAATATACACACATTTATGTGTGTACTATGTTGCCATATAAAATATATTTCTTACTGATAGGGTTGAAAATTGTTTCTTTCAAGGCCGGGCGCGGTGGCTCAAGCCTGTAATCCCAGCACTTTGGGAGGCCGAGATGGGCGGATCACGAGGTCAGGAGATCGAGACCATCCTGGCAAACACAGTGAAACCCCGTCTCTACTAAGAAATACAAAAAATAGCCGGGCGAGATGGCGGGCGTCTGTAGTCCCAGCTACTCGGGAGGCTGAGGCCGGAGAATGGCATGAACCCGGGAGGCGGAGCTTGCAGTGAGCTGAGATCCGGCCACTGCACTCCAGCCTGGGCTACAGAGCGAGACTCCGTCTCAAAAAAAAAAAAAAAAAAAAAAAAGAAAATTGTTTCTTTCAAAATCACAAGTCAGTTATACGTTACATCTCCATGAGTACTCTGAAGTCATCCATTCAGTTTTTCAAAACATAGAAACATCATCACCCATCATAAAATTCAGTTCGGACAATAATTGTGTTGTGTGTGTCAATTAAAATGGCTCCCTGAATGTGAGGGAGTTAAAAAGAAAATCCACATGTGGGCATGCCTGAAGATTACGACTGATTAAATGAATGCACAAAGAAAGCTGCACGGGAACACCTGTTAATTCAGTGTGAGGGGTTTTAGGTTTCGCATTGGTATCAAGTGCATCCTCCAGCCTCGCCTCTCCGCCATCCTGTATTTCTCAAGGCAGTCTTGAATGCCTCTACATTATTTACAAGCATCCATACTAACACTGGCCTTCCTTCAAATGCTTGGAGACAATAATTATAATTTCACGGACAGTGTGTGTAGGGGACCAGGGCAAATGTTAGAGGCACACACAAATCCTCTGCAGTTCCAGGTATAAAAGTGTGTATGTTCACAGTAGAGACATGTAACGGGGCTAATAGATTTGGTCTGTAGGTTTACTTCTCCAAAATCAGCACATAAAACAGCTTTGGGACTGTCAATCCATGGAACTGTCCAATATATGTCCCTGGCTAGAGAAAAAGGTAAAAGCTAACTGGAGAGCCACAATGGCCAAATAACATACTGCTAGTGCCATGGATTTAGGAAGTTACTAGATTGTTTTTGTTGTTATTAACCACAGGAAAAAAGGCTTAAATTACACATCAGTTAAAATGACAATAACATTCTCCTCCACTTGTGCTCTAGAGTGAGGGGCAGATGAACGGCCTTTGGTGTTGCAGCAAAATAGAGGTAATCTGTATACAAACTACTACAATTTTAACATTCCATTCCCTATCTTGCTTGGTCACTATAGTCACCTAATACTCTATGTCCTTGTCACAATACAGTACTCCAGGAAAACCGTGGCCAACATCTGGAAAAACGAACCATGAAATTCTCAAACTCCAACTGCTAACATCTACTCCAGGCTGATGATGACAGAGAAAAACATAGGCAAACTGCAGGCCAACCTTGGGGAGACAGTTTCTTCAGAGATGCTCTCTACTGAGCATCCCTGATATCCAGGGAACATGGAAGGTAAAGAGACAAAGGTGGAAGAGCTCCAGACACATCCTAGCAAACAATGCCTTAAATTTCCCAAACCATTTCTACCAAGTTAACACTGCAGCACGTTAACCTCATACAGATACTGCTAGAATGAAAATCTAAGACAAATACTCTGGTAGGAGAAAGATTAAACTCCAGAATTCTATCAGTCAGCTGGTCTTACTTCTGTTTATTACCAGAAAAGAAAAATTTGTCTTAGTTCAGACTGCTAAAACAGAATACCATAGACTGGGAGATGAACTGACAACCATTTCTCTCTCACAGTTCTGGAGGCTGGAAGTCGGGGTGCCAGCATGGTCAGGTTCTTGGTGAAGGACTTCTTCCTGGTTTACATACAGCCATCCTCTCAGATTCTCACATGGTAGAGAGAAAGATCATTTCCTATGTCTACTTTATAAGGGCACTAATCCCATTCATGAGGGCTCCACTTTCACGACCTAATTACCCTCCAAAGATCCCACCTCCTAACACCCTCATGTTGTGGGTTAAGATTTCACCATATGAATCTGAGTGGGAGGACATAGTCAGCCCATAATAATGTTTTCAAGAAGGTACACAGAGTCCATGCACAGTGGCTCACACCTGTCATCCCAGCACTCTGGGAAGCTGAGATGGGCTGATTTCTTGAGCCCAGGAGTTCAAGACCAGCCTGGACAACATGGTCAAACTTTGTCTCCACCAAACAAATATAAAAATTAGCTGGGCATGGTGGTGTGTGCCTGTAGTCCCAGCTACTTGTGAGGCTGAGGTGGGAGGATGGCTTGGGTACGGAAGGTGGAGGTTGCAATGAGCCAAAATCGCACCACTGCACTCCAGCCTGGGTGACAGAGCAAGACCTTGTCTCAAAAAAAAAAAAAAAAAAAAAAAAGCACATAGAAAATATCTCAAAAGATACACATCAAACTTTTAAGAGGAATTATCTTTAGGGAGAAAGATGGGAAAGGGTTTGGGGAAGGAGAAACATTTATTGTCCACTTCTGTAGTGTTTGAACTTTTTTTTTGGCAATGCGTGCATTGTAATGTACAAAGTAATACATTATTTTATAATGCATTTTAATGTAAAATTATTAAACACAAATAACTCTATAATAGGTATCACAAAAATTAGGCAGAAATTTTCCCCAGATGAAGTGATAATTAATAGCTCTGACCATGAATGAGTTCTTCAGTCTGACCAGCACTCAATAAAAAGCAGAGGTGCATTCAGACTTAGGTGAGGTGCTGTAGGGAATGTGGAAACAAATGTTACCATTGTCACTGTCTTCAAGGAATTTAGTCATCAGCTGGAGGGAGATTATGGATACACCCACCTGAGTACACACATGACTCTAGTAAGACACAGAGAATACGGGGTACAGAATAGCAAGGGCCAAGGAAGTTTCTTGAAGAGGAAAGGTTACTGTGAACCATACAGGCAAGAGGGCTCCCGGCCGGGGCTGGAGCTCAGAATGGAGGCAGTGCGGACAGCTTGGGTTTCCTGCAAACTTAGAGTGAACCAATAGGTAAACATGCAACACAAGAAAGGGCTGAGACTCCACAAATGGCCCAGCATTTCTGACTTCAGTCCATCTGTTTCTTAGGATGCCTAAAGACACAATCTTGTGACTAATAAGGCAACTTCACATACATGGTCAAAAAGTCTAAGGCGTCTGCAGAAATTTAAACCTGAATGGCAAAATTCTTATCAGCCTCACCCAGTAACAGGTACCCATCACTGAATTATGTCATTATCTGAGACTTCTGGAAATTCAGAGGCTTGCAGCAAAGAAGTCAAAATTTAGAGCTCAGCAAATTCCCTTGAAGATTAACTAATAAAAATACGTAAGAAGTAAGAATTGTAGAAAACAGATGTATTTCTCAACCAGAGGATGAAAAGGCTAAGATTCAGGTTTTCGGGAAGTATCACAACATTTTTTACATAAATTCATTGCTTACTTTATACACATTGTCTGTTTCCCCAAAAGAGGTTACATGTGAGTAAGGAACGTGTATTAATAGAGTAATTATGTCACTGTACGGCTAAAGAATCTAGAATGGCACTCTAGTACCAAGCACCTGTCATGCTTTCAGAGTAATGCTTGGTTCTCGAGAATCCAAAAAAGCAAGCTTGGGATAGACTGTTTCCAAGTTACAACATCAACCACACATATTCACAAGAGAGTAACTTCAGTGCAAATGAAACACCATATTAAAGGCATATTCTAATGACTGAAATGCTAATGTTTCTGTTATTTTATTTATTCAAAAATCTCAAAAGAAACTGTCCATTATTGGACTCCCTTTTTTTTTTTTTTAAGTAAGCAACCAATGGTAAACATCACCTTGCATTTTATAAAATGTCTTTATTTCTGAATCAAGAACATCAGTCTATCTGAAAATGTGTTGTAAACATTCATTGTTACTTACTGTCATCTTCCCAGCAACCTTTCCCCTTTGGGGAAACAGCTCCATGTGGTTCCGGGGAGAGATGCCATGCTCTTACATCCCTCCACACTCCACACTCCAGTTCACTGCTCTAGACATTTGAGTAAAGCCTGGTAAATCACAGCCTTTCTCCCAAACACCCCTAATATTTCCAACTGGAACCAGAAAAAATGGAAGGTGGTGGAGAGTGAAGCCCAGGAGCAGAGGGCAGCCATGTTTCCTGTCATCTAGAAGACTACCTACAAGGGGCAGAGACAGAAGCCCACTTACACAAGGTCGCTAACAACAAGAGACAGAGAGATGAAAAGCCTTAATTTCTGCTGTCCCAGGGGCCCTTCACTCTTTCTTCAGATTGGCTATTTAGCCCTTCCCTTGATCATCCAAGATACTCCATTCTCTTTCTCCCAAAGTCCTAACATAAAATGCCTTCCTCCACCCCACCACAATTCTTCTGCATTAGGCATGTCAATGATATCCTCCAACTGCCAGTCAGAGGCCCTCTGAGCTGTGGATGGATGGAGCTGATGTGTTCTGTACATATGGCTTCCAGCTCCTCACCAATGTTTGGGGACACCTCTTCTGAAGGCAGCCATTCTGAGAATCCAGTTGGCCATGACCTGGTATAAAAGGATCTTCCAGGTCAATCAGAACCCTATCTCCATACCCAGCCTTACAGACATCTGAAATAGAGGAAACAAGGATATTCGGTCATTTAGCAATGAGGACAAAAGACAAAGGACAGGCAAGAGCTGGGGTTGGAACGACAGTATGCCAAAGCCACATGTGAGCTGAGTCAAGGAGGACCAGATACTAAGTAGAGGGTTCCAATGAATGAGGCACATGGCCCATTAGAAATGTAAGTAATGCCTCCAGCCCCACAGCAGCCACTGTCACATAGATTTTTCAGGGCTCATTTGCATGAAACTTTGTAATAACTCTCTTGTATGTATGTATTTATTTTTTAAAGACAAGGTCTTGTTCTGTCGCCTAGTCTGAAGTGCAGTGGCATAATCATGGCTCACTGCAGCCTCAGCCTCCTGGGCTGAAGCAATCCTCCCACCTCAGCCTCACAAGTAGCTGGGACTATAAGTGTGCACCACTGTGTCCAGCTAATTTTTTTTTACTTTTCGGAGACACAAGGTCTCACTATGTTGGCCAGGCTGGTCTTGAACTCCTGGACTCAAACAATCCTCCCACCTCAGCCTCCCAAAGTGCTGGGATAATAGGTATGAGCCACAGCTCCCGGCCTCTCCTTCTTTTACCCCCATCTCCACCACACACCTCTTTGCTGTTCAGAGAACTCAAGTGAATCTGTATTCCTTATAACGAGAAGGACCTAACCAAAAATAATTTTCTATGAATGATTTTTTTCACAGAAGTCAATCATTAGACATATACCAAATATTTAGCTCTGCTGTTACCTGGACCCCTGTCCACTGGATTACTATTGAATATGATCATGTCAAAAGTACTGGTGAATTTGCAGCTTAATAATCAAAACTATCTTCTTTAATTGACTTGGTATCAAAAATCAAATGCAACTTAAGAAACTATTTAACATCTACCTAGCATCAATTTTCTCTCCTAATTAGAAAATTAAATTGAATGGTATCACTGAAGATGGAGGTTAAATAAAATTCTAGATAGCTGCGTTGCATTGTTAAATTTAAAAATATACTTTGCATCATTTTCAGTTTGCTTTTATCATGGGGCATGTTTTATTTTTAAAGTATACAGAACTTTACAAATGCATTATATATAAATTAAATTTCTACCTTTTATCACCCTATAATAGAACTTTCTCACAGGTCCACTTTGGTAGAAAACTGCCAAAGGGGTTAACTGTGGAAGTGAATTTAACAACGGCAACAAATAGAACCATCTGAGACACCAAACACCCATCAATAGGCCCTTATGATGACAACATTTGGGGAAATGAAAAACTTCCTAAGTCTACAGTACTTTTTTTTTTTCTGTGACAGAGTCTTGTTCTTGTCACCCAGCCAGGCTGGAGTGCAATGGTTTGATCTCGGCTCACTGCAACCTCCGCCTCCCGGGTTCAAGTGATTCTCCTGTCTCAGGCTCCGGAGTAGCTGGGATTACAGGTGTGTAGCACCACATCTGGCTAATTTTGTATTTTTAGTAGAGATGGGTTTTCACCATGTTGGCCAGGCTATTCTTGAACTCCTGACCTCAGGTGATCCACTTGCCTCGGCCTCCCAAAGTGCTGGGATTACAGGTGTGAGCCACTGCGCCCGGCCTACAGTAGTTTCTGATGTCTACAACAGATCTGCCATCTGTTTCCAGACAACCACCAAATAAAAATCACAGCACTATGGTGTTGGTAGCTTTTACAGAGTATTTTCTGCTCTTTCTCTCTAATCTACCACTATTACTTATCTAAGAGAGCAGACAAAAATAAGGTACTGATACGTGCTACAGCACAGATGAAACTTGAAAACGTTTTGTTAAGTGAAAGAAGTTAGACACAAAAAGGCCACAGATTACATGATTTAATTTTTAGGAAATGTTCAGAAAAGGCAAATCCATAGGGTCTGAATGTAGACTAATAGTTGCCTGGGGCTGGGGGAAAGGAAAATGGGAAGTAACTGCTAATGTACCTGGGATTTCTTTGGGGAGTAATAAAAATGCTCTGGAATTAGACAGTGCTAATTGTCACATAACTCTGAGTATATTTTAAAAACTGCTGAATGGTATACTTCAAATGGGGTGTATTTTACAGTATGTAAATTGTACTTCAATAAAGCTGATATGTGTGTGAGAGAGAGAGAACACACATGCAGACAGAGTCAGGAAAAGGATAAGAAGGCAGAAAGGTCACATACATTTTTCCTCTTTTGCTTACACAGGCAGTCCCCAAATAAAGAGCAATTGTATTCCTTAAATTCAGTCATAAATCAACTCTCAATTCTATGAGATTTTCTCACAGAAGAATGGAGCGCCTCAAAAGTAAGTGACTGACTTAGGGAAAGAATTCTGGTGGGGTGGAGAGAATGAGGAGTTTAGACAAAGGCTAGGGGTGGAACAGGAGACAAAAAGAGGAATGAGGATCAAGAGAGGTTCGTTCTCTGAAGTGACTGAGGAAGCAGAACCTGGGCTCCCAAAGAGTGAGGGGCAGGAATGGGGGCTGGGCCAGGAAGGGGGATGACTGCATGGTGAATAGTCAGAAACTCTGGGAGCATGAGGCTTCCATCTGCGTGTTCTCCCATGCCTGCATCACTCACCTCAGCGACTGTGAGATTTCAGCCATTGCTGAGGTGAGAAGAATCTGAGGTAGAACAGGAGCAGGAATCCAAGCTGACTTCGGAAGCAGGGGAGAAACTGGGTCTATAGTGGTGAAGAGACAGAGGAGGGAGGGGAAGGAACCAGAGGAAAACTACACCTAAAAAAGTAAAGCAAAGATTCTTCCACCCCTATGGTGAGAAAACTATGGAAGCCATTTATATGCGAAAAGTAAATTGAGGGTATAATCTAGGACTACGTGTAAAGACTCCAACAGACTTTCTCTCAATAGCTTTCATGAATGACTTGGATATAAAATGCTCTTTCAGATTCAGATTTCACAAACAATGGTAGTATAGTTACTGTGTGCTAGGGACCACACCTCTTTCACAAAGAATCCCAAATAATGCATAATTTAGGGATACAGCCTGAAAAGTAGATGAGGAAAATAATGGGTAGCTATTAAATCCCTGTTAATCCTCTCTGTAAAAACTCATTCCACCATGCAAGAAGCTGTTCTCTTTCCCTCGGGGCAGGAAAGTGTCACGTCTGAACAGAATGTTAGGTGTGTGAAGAAGAAGAGCCCTAACATGATTTAGACGGTGAGTCCAGGTGTGAGATGGCATACACTATCTTGAGCAGCCCAAAGCAGACTTTCTGTTTTAAGGAGAGGTGTCCTCAGAGACCTGCAGCCTAGCCTCTTCAGTTTTGCTGCAGTGGAAAACGAAGCAGCTATGACGAGGCTCAGGTCCCAGCCTCCTCTCTCCAAGTTCCAGGGGTCTTTAGGTTACCTACCCCTTAAAATGACAGGGTGTGTGTGTGTGTGTGTGTGTGTGTGTGTGTGTGTGTGTGTGTATCAATCTTTCCCTCTAAATTACTATAGCAGGCCAGGCGCAGAGGCTCACGCCTGTAATTCCAGCACTTTGGGAGGTCAAGGTGAGTGGATCACCTGGGGTCAGGAGTTCGAGACCAGCCTGGCCAACATGGTGAAACCCTGTCTCTACTAAAAATATAAAAATTAGCCAGGTATGGTGGTGGGCACCTGTAGTCCCAGCTACTCAGGAGGCTGAGGCAGGAGAACCACTTGGACCCAGCAGGTGGAGGTTGCAGTGAGTCGAGATCACACCATTGCACTATAGCCTGGGCGACAAGAGCAAACCTCCACCTTACTACAGCAATAATTGCCTGTACTAACTTCCTGGCAGTTGTATACATATATAGTCTCATGTAAATAGGTTTCCTCTTCCTAATTAGATCATTATAGGCCATGTTTTATAGATTTCTTTACACATTCAATAAGAGGTTGGCTCTGTTCGTTCACTAAAAGTCAAATGTTTTACACACACACACACACACACAAGTCCCCTTTACCCTGGGTTTCACTTTCCATGGTTCAGTTACCTTCAGTCAACCATGGTCTGGAAATATGAAATGAAAAACTGCAGAAATAGGCAATTCATACATTTTAAATTGCATGCCATTCTGAGCACTGTGATGAAATCTTGTGCCACCTCGCCCCATCCCGCCTGGGACGTGAATCATCCCTTTGTCCAGCAGACACACACTGTAGACGCTCCTCCCTGTTAGTCACTTAGCAGCCGTCTTGGTTATCAGATTGACTGTCAGGTAACCCTTATTTGACTTAATAATGGCTCTGGGCTGGCAATTCAGATATGCTAAAAAGAAGCCACTGTCAAGTGCCTCCTTTAAGTGAAAAAGTAAAAGTTCTAAGAAAATTAAAAAAAAAAATCCTATAATGATAAGGTCTATGCTAAGAATGAATCTTCTATCCGAGAAATAGTTAAGAAGGAAAGAAATTCGTGTTAGTTTTGTTACTGCACCTCAAGCAGAAATGCACTTTTCTTGTCTCGTAGTAGAATCAACACGAAATAGGGGAAGATGTAGTCTTTAAAAAATTTTGTAACTGTTTTCTTTTTACTTCAAATAAAAAGCTGGTTTCCAAAAAGTCCAGCTTAGTTTGAATCACCACATGTTCCATGATACGAAGGCAACTGGTCAGAGGTCAGGAAAGTGGGCCTGCCATCACGGGATGCAGGCAATCATTTACAGAAAACATAAAAACTACTTCACAGCGCTAGTTAACAGGATTGACCAATGCTCTCCTCAGCTTCCTTCCAAACTGTAAACAGTAACACCTCAGAAGTGGGGCATACCATCTATCATGTTTTCACTGCACATTCCACTTTAGGAATAAGTATATATCTTGCCAGTCTGTCACATACACAAAAGATATATATTTCAAAGACGTAGTATAAAAAATGTAAAGCATCTCATTAATAACTTTTAATGAGGATTGCATAGTAATGTATTTTGGATAGCTATAAATATTTTTGGATATAAACATAAAATTTTGGAGTATATGACAATAGTCAATGTTAATTCTAATTATTATTTTTTTTGAGATGGAGTCTGGTACTGTTGCCCGGCTGGAGTGCAGTGTTGCAATCTCGGCTAACTGCAACCTCCACCTCCCAGGTTCAACGGATTCTCAGCCTCCCAAGTAGCTGGGATTATAGGCGCCCGCCACCATGCCCGGCTAATTTTTTGTATTTTTAGCAGAGATTGGGTTTCACTAGGTTGGCCAGGCTGGTGTTGAACACCTGACCTCATGATCCACCTGCCTCGGCCTCCCAAAGTGCTGAGATTACAAGTGTGAGCCACCGTGCCCGGCAATTCTAATTATTTTCTTAAAACATATCTAAGTCTTAAACTTTTACAAGCTGAAGAGTTGAGGTTTCTTATCACTCAGCTTGCCTAAGGGGGAAGCTTTCAGATGAAGCTTTTCTCTACTTGGAGAAAAAGCTGCTGCTTTCAATCCTGCCAGGTGCTCCAGGTCAAGTTCTCTGTACTTCCTCCTGATCATCAGGCTGATGTTTCTGGCTACTAAGGAGCCGGAGGTGGTGATGAGTGACTCACACATGAATCAGACTGATTTTCAAGCAGCAGAGTTTAAGGAAAATGGAAGAACTAGGCAGTGGAAGTGACCGATTCCAGGACAATTCATTTTTGTAATGATAAGCTGGTACTTGACAAGTGATCACAGGCCTGATTTCTACATTAAAAAAAAAAAAAAAAAAAAAAAAAACTGGTATAGCCAGGCTTTGTGGCACACACTTACAGTCCCAGCTACTCAAGAGGCTGAGGCAGGAGGATCACTGGAGATCAGGAATTCAAGGCTGTAGTGAGCTATGATTCCACCACTGTACTCCAGCCTGGGCAACACAGAAAGACCCCATCTCTAAACAAACAAGAAAACCAGTCGACATGGTGCATACTATACAGAGATGCTATCGCTCCTGTGAAATATCTTAGTCTGATTCCCTAATACCAACTGGGTATGCTACAATTCAATTCAATTCTGACACCATCTACCTACCATTATTGTTAAATCCCATAGGATAAAGGGCTTGGTCCCACAAGACTGCCCCCACATCAGATGCCAGTTCCAAGTCTCAGGCCACAGGCTATAAATTCAGGGGTTCCCAAGAACCTCCTCAGGTTCAATAATATGCTAGAACAACTCACAGAATTTAGGAAAACACTTTCCCCTTTATGTTTACCAATTTATTATAAAGGTTACAACTCAGAAATGGCCAAATGGAAAAGTACACGGGGCAGGTACTGGGGTGGGGTGGGGCTTCCATGTCCTCTCAGGGCACCCCACCCTCCCTGCACCACCTCCCCACAGATGAGTGGATGGTGCTGAAAGTTCCACTTCTCTAATTGCTCAGTCTTGGGTGCACAGCATCATCCTGAGGCTAGCTAGTGATGGGAGACTATCCCTACCCAAAGTCATGGAATTAGCACAAACTCAGGTGCGAGAAAAGGGGCACCTTATGGATAACAACAGACACTCCCATCACTCAGGAGACTCCATGGGTTTTAGGAGCTCTATGCCAGGAACCCAGAACCAAGACCAAATATATTTCTTATCACACTGCATTGAATTAAAAGCAATTCCAGAGGGTGAATAAGACGAAGACGAGTAAAGTAAAAGTTATTATAAAAGTGTTTTTTAGGCCAGGCGCGGTGGCTCACGCCTGTAATCCCAACACTTTGGGAGGCCGAGGCAGGCGGATCATGAGGTCAGGAGATTGAGACCATCCTGGCTAACACGGCGAAACTCTGTCTCTACTAAAAATACAAAAAATTAGCCGGGCTTGGGGGTGGGCGCCTGTAGTACCACCTACTCGGGAGGCTGAGGCAGGAGAATGGTGTGAACCCGGGAGACGGAGCTTGCACTCAGCTGAGATCCCGCCACCGCACTCCAGCCTGGGCGACAGAGCGAGACTCCATCTCAGAAAAAAAAAAAAAAAAAAAAAAGTTTTTTACAACTCACAGATAACCTAATAATAGGAAGTATCTGTCAACTGGGTGAAAATTAGTAACGAGTAGTTTACCTCACCCTATTTCCTTAGATACATAAACCTTGAAAGCAGCTTAGTAAAGGGCACAGGTGGTGGTTCCACTATCAGTACAAGACGAACTGCACCATTAAAAGATGAATTCCTGCATCTTTTGTAAATCTGCCTCAGAATTCAGACTGAAGCCTAGATTAGATTGTACCTACCAAAAGCCCTAGAGGGGCCGGGCGCGGTGGCTCACGCCTGTAATCCCTGCACTTTGGGAGGCCGAGGCGGGCGGATCACGAGGTCAGGAGATCGAGACTATCCTGGCTAACAAGGTGAAACCCCGTCTCTACTAAAATACAAAAAATTAGCCGGGCGCGGTGGCGGCGCCTGTAGTCCCAGCTACTCGGGAGGCTGAGGCAGGAGAATGGCGCGAACCCGGGAGGCGGAGCTTGCAGTGAGCCGAGATGGTGCCACTGCACTCCAGCCTGGGGGACAGAGTGAAGACTCCACCTCAAAAAAAAAAAAAAAAAAAAAAAAAGCCCTAGAGGGACACAGGAAATGTGAATATGTACATTTTTATGGCTCTAAGCAAAGCTTTAGAACATGCACGTTCAGCAGAAACCCCACAATAGCACTCACTCCTGTTGGGCCTATCACTGTATCACTGCCCTATAAGGGACAGGAAGATATCTCCCTTTTCTCAAAGTCAAGTGGTTAGCCTTTCCCAACACTCCCAAATGAAGTGGATCTTCTTTTTTTTTTTTTTTTTTTTTTTTTTGGTGAAAAGAGATATGTATATTTACAGTTAGCCAGCTGGACTCAGTTTAGATGATCCCAATTTTGTTGGCAACATCCAAAGCATCATAATCAGGAGCCAGTGGAACATATGCCTTCTTCTCTCCATCAAGCCGAATCAGGGTGTTGACCTTGATCACATCAATGTCTTAGAGCTTCTTCACAGCCTCTTTAATCTGGTGCTTGTTGGCTTTAACATCCACAGTGAACACAAGCGTGTTGTTGTCTTCTATCTTCTTCATGGCAGACTCAGTGGTCAGCAGAAACTCAATGACAGCATAGTGGTCAAGCTTGTTTCTCCTGGGGGTGCTCTTCTGAGGATATCTGGGCTGCCTCCACAGTCGCAGTGTCTTGGGGCTGCTGGAAGGTGGGTGACATGTGGATCTTCTTTTTTGTGGCTGTGGACACCTTTCAACACTGCCTTCTTGGTCTTTAAAGCCTTCGCTTTGGCTTTGGCTTTGGCTTTAGCAGGGCCAGGAGCTTTCTTCTTTACTTTCAGTGCCATCTTCTGAAAAGGGTCCCAAGTGTATCTTTAAGGTAATTCTGTTGGGTTTGAAACTTTATTTCTTCCTAGACTTGAGCTTGGTTCAGATGAAGTGGTCTCAAACACCGAAGGAAGGGGACCGGATGACCATCAGTACTCTGCATCAGTCACAAAAGGTGATCCCCAAGTCAGGGCATCACCTGGCCTGTTGGATATGTAAATTATCATCCCCACTCAAGGCCTACTGAATCAGAAACTTTGGGGGTGGGCCCAGCATCCCGTGCTTTAACAATCCCTCCACTTTTCGAACCACTGAACCACTATTCTATTCCAGACACTACTGGATTGTTCTGTAACTCCTGCTATCAGCATATAGTTTTTTAGAAGGCTCAGAGATTTTTCTGTCCCACAGAATAAGTAAAAGAATAAGTAGGATAAGATAATTTCCTTCATTACCTTCCTCCAACAGATGGTTTTCCTGGTATCTTGTAAATTCAATGAATACAATTCCCACCCCCTCCACCCAATATCATTTAACCTGGAAGCAGCATCTTTCCTTTTCAATAACTTGCCATGGTTCCTCATGGTTTCTTCTAGACCACAGGATGCATTCCTGAGAATTCCAAAGATCTTTTTAACATGTTCGAATTACCTCACTAGCAATATTCTCTGCCAATGAGCTTTACATCCTTTTTTTTTTTTTTTTTTTTCACTTTATTGAATACTGAAAAAGAATATACACTGCAAAGTCAGTATGCCTTCAGCCACTTAGCAGCAGTATGCCCTTGGGCAAGCTATTTAATCTCTCTCGAACCTGTTTTGTCATTTATACAACGTAGATAGTAATAATCTCTCTCATATGATCGTTATGGGATTAACTGTTAATATATGCAAGTATTTCCCACAGTGCCTGGCACACAGTGTAAGTACCATATTGAGTGTTTGCTATTATTATGACTACAGTTATTGAGGGACCTAGATAAACATCCTAGAAAGGTTAAGACAAACGATGGATAATAAGGACAGCTGCAGGGTCTCCTCTCAAACTGTAGGAAAAGACCACATGCAAAGAACAAGGAACTGTTCTATTTTGCAAACAAAATGGTCCTTTAAAAAGGAGATAATACACAGCCTGGAATGAGAAAGTAAAAGACTCATGATCTACAAATCGCTTTACTAGCACAAGCCAGGGTTATGATTTCCATACAGTTCCATGTTAATGAATGGTAATGAAGCCCAAATTCTAGAGTGACTGATTAATCATTCATTCAGGCAAACTCAAGAAAGATCTTTAAATCAACACCACTCAAGAGACAAATTATCCTAAAGCAGTTGAATAGTTTTTCTGTAGCACATAGTTAGCTGTACCTCCAACATCCATTCTCCTCTTCCTCTTTTCTGTTATATTCCAATTTTTCTAGCCAACTTGTTTGGTTGAGACTGACCAAACTTTCACTCTAAGGGTTGCATCCTGTTTAGAAGTTAACGGCACATGAGATTCTCCAACTCCAGTGGGAGAGGCACATGACCCAAGTCACGATCAATCATGCCAGTGAGACTGATATATCTGGGCCATGAAAAGCAGAGAAGCAACCTCTTTTCTGCTGGATGTCCACAGTCCAAGGGGGCCTGGGACCTGGGGTAGCCATCTTGGGACTACGGGATGGAGCCTGCTTGTGAACAGAGCCTGCACTAGAAAATAACGCCAGAGCAGAGGGAAAGAAACTAGATCATGGTCACACCATTTAAGTCCAGGAGTAAGTCTTGCTTAAAGACTGAATTTGCCTACTGTGTGACCAATAAATCCTCTTTGTCACTTAAACCACTCTGGGTTAGGTTTCCTTTGTCCACAATAAAGATGACTCTAAATGATGCATGCTTCATAATCAGATTCCACTATAAAGGCAACAAAAATGGGAGTTACAGTTAGAATTAACAGTAAACTTAACTTCTCAAGTCGTAACTTTGATTTACTTATCACAATTAAAGACATTAAGAAAAAAAATCATTTGGAATAAATTTCACTTGAAATTTCATTTGAAATCTCAAAGTACAGATGCAGGACCTTGAATAAACTCTGTTTTGATCCTTGGTTTACATATATTCAGTACAGCTGAGTTTTCAGACCCACAGAATGCTTTCCTGATTTTCAGGGCAACTTTAGGGTAAAACACTCCTCACCCCCACCAGGGCCATGGAGAAAGTGTGCTCTAGGTGTTCACCAGCAACAAGGGAATGAGAAATCACAAAGTAAGGACATGTTCCACGAACTGATGAACCAATGGCAAACTTACCTGTTACTGTATTAAACGTGCCTTTACCAGATTAAGCTATTGCTTTTCAGATGTAAAATCCTTGCGTGTGATACTAACCCATCTTGGTACAGGTCAGGCCAGTTAATGTATCACAGGCACTAAGTACACAGGTAAATTTGTATATTTTTGAGTATAAGGAATAATATGCTTCGATATTTTGATATGTAAGATTTGTCAAAAATAAAAGAATTCTTACAAACTTAGGGCAGCTGTTATTGAATTGCTATAAATAACACTCTGTGCTCTGAGTAATTTTGGCCATTAGAGTTGACAGCTCTCCAAATATGGAACTGACTACCTTACAAAATGGTCAGCTGGCTCTCGCAGGACACATTTAAATAGAGGTGAGACAACCTTCGAACAGGACAGTGTCACGGGAACAGGGCGGATGATTTTAAGGGACATCCTGATTTTAGGCATCCTGGGCCTCTGACAGGCATGAAGGACTCACCTGCCAGAGCCTTGATGCGGGACCGCTCAAAGAGCCGCGCAGAGCTGTTTTCATTGTCCCAGTCATCAACATCCCAGCGGTTGTTGACATCACTGTACTGCTGCTGGATCTCAATGTTGTCATAGTCTGTGGCTACTGTGGTCGTCATCTTGAACTGTCTCAGCTGCTCCTCCACATCAGCTCCTTCTTAGAGTTCTATGAGAAAGAAGAGGAAAAACATTTAGACGTCTAAAGTACATACAGTCCCCACGGAACCTACTGGGATAAGACTGAGTAGAAAGTAAAACAGTGCTTGCCAAGAATAGGTCTTCTGGAGCAACGCTGGTTTCAGATTTTAGCACTGTCTCGTAATAGGTGTGTGACCTCAGTCAAGTTACTTAGTAGCTCTAAGCCTCAGTTTCCCCAACCATTAAAGAGGGAAGATACTTCAGAGGTTGTTGAGAGGATTGAATGACATGATGGATGCCCCCAAAATAGTGGGTTTATTCCTTTTTTCTAAAGTTTAAACTCCGCAATTTAAAAATGTTATCGGAGGGCCGGGTGCAGTGGCTCACGCCTGTAATTCCAGCACTTTGGGAGGCTGAGGTGGGCAGATCACCTGAAGTTGGGGGTTCAAGACCAGCCTGGCCAATATGGTGAAAACCCGTCTCTACTAAAAATACAAAAATTAGCCGGGCATGGTGGCGCATGCCTGTAACCCCAGCTACTCGGGTGGCTGAGGCAGGAAGAATTGCTCGAATCTGGGAGGTGGAGCTTGCAGTGAGCTGAGATCACGCCACTGCACTCCAGCCTGGGCAACAGAGCGAGATTCCATCTCAAAAAGGAAAAAAAAAAAGAAATGTTATCGGAGGTAGATCAACACCTATGTGGGCTTCTGAATGAACTCATTTATTCCTATAGTGTATCACCATAAATTATAATCTTTAAGCTTCTCCTGGAAATTCATAAAACGTTATACAAGAGAACTAGCAGATCATTTTATCTAAACATCTCACTTACATATTAGAAAACTGATGCTTAAGATTAAGATGTAAGGCCAGGCACAGTGGCTCACGCCTGTAATCCCAGCACTTTGGGAGGCTGAGGTGGGTGGATCACCTGAGGTCGGGAGTTCCAGACCAGCCTGACCAACATGGAGAATCCTCATCACTACTAAAAATAAAAAATCAGCCGGGCATGGTGGCGCATGCCTATAATCCCAGCTACTCGGGAGGCCAAGGCAGGAGAATTGCTTGAACCCAGGAGCTGGAGGTTTTGGTGAGCCGACATCATGCCATTGCACTCCAACCTGGGCAGCAAGAGCAAAACTCCATCTCAAAAAAAAAAAAAAAATTAAGATGTAAGTATATGGCAACCAAGGACAGTACCAGTGCACAGTAGATGCTCAATACACGATTGCTATTCTTTATTCTGAACTGATGAGCTTTAAACATAGCTTCTCCCTTCAGTATAGCATTATTCACTCATTGAGCCAAAATACAATGAAGACTTACTATGCACTTGTGCTGCACCAGATGCTAGGGATACAAACGAACACAATAAGGACCTGGCCCTAGGGAAACTTATATCCTAGTGGTAGGAGTTGGACAAAAACCACACAAGAAAAGGCAAGACAGTTCAAAGAAAAAAAATGACAGCAGAGTCATGTGATAGAGGGAGTGATTTTTAGATCTGGTGATCAGGGAAGGCCTCTCTGAGTGGGTCCTGAAACTGAGAACTCAATGTCAAGAGGAATGAATCACGCACAGATCAAGAAGAACAGTGTTACAGGCAAAGGAAGCAGCATAGCATGCGGGAGGAACAGCAGGTTCAGTGTGGCAAAGTCTAGTGGGCAGTGGGAGAGACTCGGAGACAAGGTTAGGGAGGGATGTGGGCGAGCCCAAGTGTGACGGGAAGCAACTGCAGGATTTTAAGCTAATAACCGACACCACCCTTGAGTGTATTTGTAAAATATTCTTCCCAGGGCTGTGTGGAAAAACAGATTCTAGGCGGCAATAATGGAAGCAGGGGCCACTTGGAAGGTTACTCCAGAAATGATGGCGGTGCAGCTCTGGGTGGAGAAGTGGTGATGGTTAAGAGGTGGATGTGCTTAGAGGTGGATGTGCTTTGGAGGGAGAACTGACAGGACCTGGTAAAGAACTGACTAGACCTGCAGCATTGAGAAACTGAGCTAGTGCTATGCCTGAAGCCTGTGGGTGTGGTTAAATTCCTGCATATTTTAAATTTCACTGTGGGGAATCAGGCTCAGTCAGGTATATAAAGCTATCTAAGTAAGTTGTTAACCTGCAAACATAAGAAGAAAGGAGGAAAAAGACCACCTCCCTTTTAAAGTGGTATGAAGATATCCCAAGAAAAAAACATGTGTTATCAACATTTTTTTTTTTTTTTGAGATGGAGTTTCGCTCTGTCACCCAGGCTGGAGTGCAGTGGCACCATCTTGGCTCACTGCAACCTCCGTCTTCTGGGTTCAAGCAATTCTTCTGCCTCAGCCTCCTCAATAGCTGGGACTACAGGCGTGAGCCACCATGCCCAGCTAATTTTTGTATTTTTGGTGGAGACGGGGTATCACCATATTGACCAGCTGACCCCAAACTCCTAGACCTTGTGATCCACCCGCCCTGGCCTCCCAAAGTGCTGGGATTACAGGCGTGAGCAACCATGCCTGGCTGTTATCAACATCTTAAAACTCAAAAATTTATTGTCAGGTTTTTGTACCTAGATGCTCATTTAGTGAAAGCCTTATTCAGTGTGCACCAAGATGTGCACCTGGGCCAGAGTCAGCAGGCCTCCTCACGACAGCCTGCGTGCTAATCAAACCAGACACCACTCAGCAACACAGAAGGATCATCCAAGAGATGATTCTTCTCCCTCACATATGCCACCACACAAAAAATAAACAAACCTATATATGCAGAAAAGAAACATTTATCGTGCTTGAAATGCAGCTTTCTAAAAGTTCCAGCACATAACCACACATGCCACATGCAACTGAGTTTCCATGGTAAATAAGCTGAAACAAATTAACTACACCTTAAATAAATAGTAGGTTCTTGGGTGGTACCAGCACACAACTGCCTGCTCTTTTGTCATAGCTGTTTTCTCACATGCTATCCAAGAGCATCGCCGACACATCCCACATGTTCCTGAGGAAGAAGCACCGAATCCACCTTACAACTGAGCCACAACATCTGTGACTCAAACTGTCACCCACCTCTGCTCTAACAGAAAAACCCTGAATGGGAGTAAAATCCTGGGTTCTCATCAGATAGACATACTCAACCCCAATTAAGTACATTCATGGGTATATTAGTTTTCACACCTACATTAGCAATTTATTTATGGGATTTCATAAAAACACAAAAACTTCAGAAACCTAATCCAGTCAGTATATTCCACTGAATGATCTTACAGTGGCATTTAATATTCAAAGTCATAAACCCTTCTAAAAAATGAAAATTAATATTGTCATGCAATCATCTGACCTTGAATATAGTTAACTTTCATGACTATTATCAATATCAAAACTTTTATAAAATTCAACCTTGGAGGATTCTATCTCTAGGGAGAAAATGTGAAAGTGCTATCAATCCCAAATTCTGAAAGTACCGAAAGTAAAATTTAATCCAACCCAACCCAAGGTGAAACCCAAGCAAGGCATGCCTCTCCCCAGATAAGTTTTAGCTATTTGGTGCCACCTGCTGACCAATGAGAAGAAACCTCCAGGGCAGCTAGACCTGCGCTGCAACATCCACCGCACTTGACTCCTGCAGAAGCCCAGCCTGGCCCCCTGCCCTGCCCCGCCCCGACCTGAGAATCTCTCTATCACTGAACCAACAACTGCTTTCCACAGATTTCCCCCTTTTTTTTCTTTTTTTTTTTTGAGACAGAGTCTCTCTCTGTTGCCCAGGCTGGAGTGCAGTGGCGTGATCTCAGCTCACTACAACCTCCCAGGTTCAAGCAATTCTCCTGCCTCACCCTCCTGAGTAGCTGGGATTACAGATGTGCACCATCATGCCCAGCTAATTTGTGTATTTTTAGTAGAGACAGGGTTTCACCATGTTGGCCAGGCTGGTCTCAAACTCTGACCTCAGGCAATCCGTGTGCCTTGGCCTCACAAAGTGCTGGGATTACAGGTGTGAGCCACCTTGCCCAGCCCACAGATTACTTAATAAGTAAGTGATAATTCTTGTCTTAAGCTTAAAATAAGTCATTCAGAGAACTAAAGCACTTTTTTCCCTAATGTTCTTTCTTAATGGTGTTCCTTAAAATCAGTTATTGTTCCTGAAAACGGAAAGGTTAGGCTGGGAGTGGTGGCTCACGCCTGTAATCCCAGCACTTTAGGAGGCCAAGGCAGGCAGATCCCTTGAGCCCAGGAGTTCAAGCCTCGACAACACAGTGAGACCCCCATCTCTACAAAAATGATAATAATAATAAATAGCCAAGTGGGGTGGCATGTGCCTGTGGTTCCAGCTATTTGGGAGGCTGAGGTAGGAGGATCACTCAAGCCAGGGAGGTGGAGGTTGCAGTGAAACATAATCATGCCACTGCACTCCACCCTGGATGACAGAGTCAGACTCTGTCTCAAAAGAAAAAAATAAAACAAAACAAAAAACAGAAGTGGGAAGTGAAAGAATCCAAATTATCCACTAGTCTGTGTACAAAATAAATACATATATATATGCCAGTCACAGTGGCTCGCACCAGTGGCTCACACCTGTAATCTCAACAATTTGGGAGGCCACAGTGGCCAGATCACTTGAGCCCAGGAGTTTGAGACCAGCCTGGGCAAGATGGTGAGACGCCCTCCCCACTCCTCTTCACTGTCTCTACAAAAATTAGCTAGACATGGTGGCACGTGTTTGTAGTCCCAGGTACTTGGGAGGCTGAGGCGGGAGGATCACTTGAGCCCAAGAGGTCAAGGTCACAGTGAGCCATGATTGCGTCACTGCACTCCAGCCCAAGCAACAGAGTAAGACTCGTCTCAAAAACAACAACAACAAAAAAAGCAATGCTCTGAGTTCTTCTTTTTATTCAACTGTTTCACTCAAGTGTACAGAATTTGTTACTAGAGACAGACATCTTTTTTCTTCAATATTCTCCATCTGTCCAAAGACAATGTCCTTTGTCCAAAGACAAAACTGAGTATTTACAGTGATAGAACCCATTATTTTATTTTCAAAGCAATTTCAAGGCAAAATATCCCTCGCTCCCACCATAGCCATCGTGGAAAGGTCCCTTCTAGGCACTCAACAGCAGCAAGGGAGTGATGTGAGGGTGAAGAAGTCAGAGTCAGGACAAGAATATGGAAGAGTGTGCCCATGGCATGGAGACTCCAAACTCCAGTATGCTATAAACATCATCATCCTCTAAACCACTTCCACACGGGACTGGGCCAGCTGTGAGGACAGTTATATCACACATACAGGTGTCCCAGGAGGTTATCTAAAAAGGGCTGGGTTTTCTCCAGGTGCTATTGGCCATGCCTCCCGTGGGCTGTGAAGTCATCTGTACTTCTTAAATAGCTGTGGGAAGGTTAGGAAGAGAAGGGAGGAAGCCTTGGCCATCTTGGAACTCTGCCTGGTGGTTCCACCATTAGGAAACCGGGAAGGGACTATGTAAGGCTGACACAAGAAAAGGGAATCTCCCCTTGAAGAGAAAGGCCCTCGTGCCTCTACTAGCAGAGCGAGGGCCTGGATTCCACTGGACTTGATCACCACAGTAGGAGCTCATTAAATAACTTTTGAATGAATAAAAACAGTAATACCCTGCATGTGATACGGGTAATGCCCACATTTTGTGACTAGGTTTCAAAAAGATACTCGAAAGTGTCTATCTACTTTCCCCGCTCTTCTCCATTGTGGGGTGGGGTGGGATGCAGTAGGGTGTGTGTGTGGGGGGTGTGTGTGTGTGGTGTGTGTGTGTGTGTGTGTGTGTGTGTGTGTATAAAAAGGAATATGTAGAAAAGCCAAGATCCTCCCCCTCAAATTACTCTTCTCTAATCCTACATTCTATGAACTGGAATTTTCCATAAGATGCACGTAAGATGAAATTCCAGATGCTTTATTCTTTTCTGCTTCAATAAGCAGACACTAAATTCATTTCTTCAAACAGGTGGACCAAGGCAGAAATGGATATGGAAATTATTATCCTGAATCTTTGAGGCAAAGAGGTTTCTACAGCTCTGGCATGAGCTACCACAGGTCATAACCATTAGGAAAGAAACTTTCCTAATGGAAAGTTTGGCTTTAGAAGTATTCTATTAGTTCTCCTCTATATTAATTAAAATTCGTAAAGGCAATACCTGGAACAGCCCAGAGGGAAAATACTTTACCTGTTCTCCTACTTCCCAACATGCCACACTTAAATAAGTTGCACAGGTATAAGATAAACTTGCAGGTTTTTGTTCTATGAAGAAACAATAATCCCCAGGCTCCTTTCAAGCACCCTCTTCTGTTACTCTACAGAATCTGCCTTGGTGACATCACCCACTTCCCTGTCTTTGCTGGTTACCCGGTGCTGACAGCTGCTCCCTGGACAGTAAGGTGCAGGTGTCTCCTAACAATCACGAACTCCACCTGGCGAACACCGAACTCACAGCCCCCACCTCTAGGCCCCGCATCTCCTCCACCACTCCCTCACTGAATGGCATCCCCACTTCTCCCAGTTGCCCCAGCCAGAAACCTCGCAGTCACCTTTCATTTCTCCCTCTCCCTCCACAGGGTGGTCCTAAGGTAACTTGTACCTCCTGAAAATCTCATGAGTTAGTTCCAGCAGGAGTTTCTCATTCCAGCTCCTCATCTCTCATTGTAATCCCTAATCCATTCCCCTACAATGCTACCAGAAGGACCGTGCTAAAATGTAATTCCAGTCATTTTACCCCCTAAAAACTAAAATCTACCAGTTTGCTCCCGATGCCTTCAGAAGAATGCCGAGAAGCCTTAGGAGAGAAAATGAGATTCTCCATGAGGACTCTGTCCATCTCTCTAGCCTGGTCCCACTCTCTGTGTCGTAAGCTCTTGCAACTCCTGAGAGAGAAGAATCATGTTCTTGTCTCAGTTCCAAACCTATCACCTGGAACAGCTCTTTACTCTTCCTGCAAATCCTAGCTCAGGTATCACTACACCCAGGAACCTCCTGGAATCACTCACCACCACCACCACCACCACCACCACCACCACCTGGTCTGAATTAGACAACCTTAGTGCCCACATGCACTCCCTCCGACACCTTATGCACCGCTGACCTGTCATTAAAAGACAGATTCATAATTACAAACCATCTATTTACTTACCATCAATAAGCCACAGCCTCTTGAGGTCACAATCCCATCATTCTGTCTTTATAACTCCTAGCAGGGTGCCTGGTAACATTAGGTGCTTGCTAATTATTTGTTTCTGAATGCGCTGCCTGGGCGGGTGGTGGAGGGAGGATTGGGAGGTGAGAGCACAGGGGCAAAGTTAATTGGAGCTGCCACTCAGGTACTATCTCCATCAGTCACAACGCCTGAAACATATACTCTTCTGACTTACATAGATCTGGTAGACACTCTGCTTTCAAGGAAGTCACATTTTTAAAATGGGCTGCTAATGAACGAGTGAATATTTAATAAGGTGCCTCTCCATACATACAATAAAATTTAGATTTCCCTTTTTAATTTAGTTTTTACCCTTGGAAAAAATGTTTTTATCTGAACTACTCAGATTTCAGAGAGTAAAGCAGCAAATAGAGAACACATGGAATTTTCATTAGCACTACACATATGCACACACACATATACACACACTTCCTTAATACCCAATCCTAAAGGCTCAAATTAAATCAAATGAAGAAGGCGACCAACGTTCGCCAATCCTTTTCGAGGAAGAAAACTATGTAACAATTACTTTGGCAGAATTCACAGACCCAAATGTTCTGCAAACACTTGAAACTCTCCCACTTTATTCGTAAAAGAATTGAAAAAGTGTACACCGGATGCTGGTATGCTATCTTTAAAAAGGCCTTCTAAGGACTCTGAAGGCACCAAACTGCAAACTGCGTGTCTGAGAATTTTGCTTCAACTATCTCAACTGTTCAGTTGCCAACAAGGAGTATCTATAAGAAACAGTGGTTTCTTTTTTAAATTATATTTTAAGTTCTAGTGTACATGTGCACAATGTGCAGGTTTGTTACATATGTATACAGATGCCGTGTTGGTTTACTGCACCCATTACCTCATCATTTACATTAGGGCATTTCTCCTAATGTTATCCCTCCCCCATTCCCCCACCCCACCACAGGCCTCAGTGTGTGATGTTCCCTGCCCTGTGTCCAAGTTATTAAGAAACCACTGTTTCTTTTTTTTTTTTTTTTTTTTTTTTTTTTTTGAGACGGAGTCTCGCTCTGTCGCCCGGGCTGGAGTGCAGTGGCCGGATCTCAGCTCACTGCAAGCTCCGCCTCCCGGGTTCACGCCATTCTCCGGCCTCAGCCTCCCGAGTAGCTGGGACTACAGACGCCCGCCACCTCGCCCGGCTAGTTTTTTGTATTTCTTAATAGAGACGGGGTTTCACCATGTTAGCCAGGATGGTCTCGATCTCCTGACCTCGTGATCCGCCCGTCTCGGCCTCCCAAAGTGCTGGGATTACAGGCTTGAGCCACCGCGCCCGGCCACCACTGTTTCTTAATAACCTGCCTGACCTATAATTACTCAGGTACATGGGGCTAGTGCCAAAAAGGGACCGACATTGCATCCCATTCAGAGTTCTCTACTCATAAATACAAAGACACACATGAAAAGTCACAGCATGATAATTAACAACACAAGAAAAGTCACAAGCATACAATGTCTGTTATTAAAGTAGCCTTCACTTTTAAAACAATCCAGTGCACTGTAGCTTTACAGGAACACATCCACTGTTTAAAAAAAAAAAACGGTGGCCTCACACCTGTAATCCCAGCACTTTGGGAGGCCGAGGAGGGCGGATCATGAGGTCAGGAGTTCAAGACCAGCCTGGCTAACATGGTGAAACCCCGTCTCTACTAAAAATACAAAAATTAGCTGGGCATGGTGGCAGGTGCCTGTAATCCCAGCTACTCAGGAGGCTGAGGCAGGAGAACTGCTTGAACCCAGGAGGTGGAGGTTGCAGTGAGCCGAGACAGCACTACTGCACCCCAGCCTGAACGGCAGAGCGAGACTGTCTCAAAAAGAAAAAAAAAAAAAAAAGGCAGTATAGAGCTGCATACAGTTCAGCCAAAATTCAGAAAATCAGATCATCCTGAGAGGGAAAGTTTCTCTCAGACCTATTAATAATTATTAAATTATTAAACTCTTGTTAATGAAGTATTTTGGATTTCAAGTAATCTATAGCTGTACTAACTTTTATTTATCAGTGGCAGAGTATAGTAATATTTCTCACTATGATTATCAGATTTTCTTTCTCATTCCCTGAGTATGTTACAAGATCATAATTATTTTAGCTTCTAGGTGAGCTGTTAACATTATGAAATATAGTTTTTGTCCCTATTAACATGTGAACTCTATTTTGATTGATAGTAATATTTGCCTGGTATGTATTTTTCTATCCCACTATTTCAAACCCTCTGCAAACTAAAAATAAAATTCTGAGGCCCCCAACCATCTGAAATGGGCCCTCTTGGCCAAGGACATCCCTGAAAATCTCTTTCAGGCCATGATGGAAGGAGGTGGGGGGGTTGGACATGTCTCACTATCCCCCTCCAGCATTAACATCAACTCAGACCTTAAGTGGAATAAGAAATACTCAAAAGTCTATTCTCTCTGAAGCCTGCTACTTGGAGGCCTCATCTGCATGGTAAAACCTAGGTCTCCACAACCCCTTAACAAAACCCAGACATTCCTTTCTACTGATAAGAACTCAGAAAAAATTTAAATCTACCTATGACCTGGAAGGCTCCCCCCATCCCGCCCTTCCAGATCAAATCAATGGAAATCTTACATGTACTGATTGATGTATTGTGTCTCCCTAAAATGTATAAAAGCAAGCTGTACCCTGACCACCCTGGGCACATATTATCAGGACCTCCAAAGGCTATGTCATTGGTGTGTCCTTAACCTTGACAAAATAAACTCTCTCAATTGACTGAGACCTGTCTCAGACATTTTGATTTCACACTTCTAGAGTCATTTTGTTTTAGGTATGCTTCTCTTTGTTTCAATCTAACCCAAGAGTTTCTGTCATTTAGTCGGCAAGCATAATCCATTTGCATTTATTAGGATTACTACCATATTTGACGTTTCAGTCCATTTATTTTGTATTTTCAATCATAACAAAAATACGGAAACTGGGGCCCCAAGAGTTAAACAACTCGATCAAGTCACACAGGTATGATGCTTCTATCGTAATATCTTTATCACTACTGAATCTTGTACCATCAGAACACAATCTAATCTTTAAAATGCAGAGGTGAAGACTAAACCCTAACACAGTTAAAAATTACATTTTGGGAGGATGGCTTATACTTTCTGGGGCATGGTATTTTATTTGCTTTCTCATTCCATCCTCCTCAGCAACCTTTTGAAATAGATACTACTATTAGCCCTATTTTACAGGTGAATAAACTAAAGTTTTGCTGGTGGTGGCACAGCAAAAAAATGAAGAAACCAAGAGGACTTGAACCAAGTGGGTATGACTCCAAAGCCCATGCTTTAAATGAACAAACTGGCCTATCCTCTAAGGCAAGAACCCTTTAATAGTGGTCCATGTTAGAAAAATATCAAAAAGACTCAAGGTTCTTAAATAAGGAAATGAATGACCCCCATCAAAGTCTAATTACGCCTAGGACAGTTACCCACCCAGCCAGGTTTCCCTGTACATACACAATGGGGCTGATATCGCCCCCAAAAGGAATGAAAATTCATTTTAGGGATGAGGCAAAAAATTGTATTCTTTTTCATATAAGCATAGATATACAATGTATCTATGGCATGAAAATTTCATGGGTGGGCAATTAGGAGAAAAAAAATGTCGGCCGGGTGCGGTGGCTCACACCTGTAATCCCAGCACTTTGGGAGGCCGAGGCAGGCAGATCACGAGGTCAAGAGTTAGAGACCATCCTGGCTCACATGGTGAAACCCAGTCTCTACTAAAAATACAAAAAATTAGCCAGGCGCAGTGGCAGGCGCCTGTAGTCCCAGCTACTCGGGAGGCTGAGGCAGGAGAATCACTTGAACCAGGAAGCGGAGGTTGCAGTGGGCCCAGATCGCGCCACTGCACTCCAGCCTGGGCAACAGAGCGAGACTCCGTCTCAAAAAAAGAAAAAAAAAAAGTCACACTGGGTTAAGGGGCTCACACCTGTAACACCAGCACTTTGGGTGGCCCAGGCAGGAGGATCGCTTGAGGCCATGAGTTCGAGACCAGCCCGGGCAACAAAGTGAGCCTGTCTCTACAAAAAAATTAAAAATTAGCCAAGTGTGGTGGCACAAGCCTGTAGTCCCAGACACTCAGCTTGAGATGGGAGGATCACTTGAGCCTGGGAGGCCAAGGCTGCAGCAAGCTGTGATCATGTCAAAGCACAACAGCCTGGGCGACAGAGCAAGACCCTGTCACAAAAATAAACAAATAATCTAAAAAATTCCTACTGGGGATGGGAATAATGGAAAAAATGATGAGAAACACTATCCAAGCTAAAGAAATAAATGCTTATCTCCTTTAATGAAGATGTAACCACCCAACAGTTTCACCTCCCCTGCTATCTAGATAGATCCTATTTATCAAGACAGGGGAATTGCAATAAAGTTATTCACACAGAGCTGGCTGTGCAGCAGACCAGAGTTTTGTTACTACTTAAAACAGTCTCCCCAAGAATTTGAAGACTGGAGTTTTTAAGGATAATTTGGTGAGTAGGGGGCCACTGAGTTGGCAGTTCTGATTGGTAGGGCTGGAGATGAATACGGAGTTGAAAATGTCCTCTTGCACTGAGTCAGTCCTGGGTGGGGGCCACAAGACCAGATAAGCCAGTTTATCCATCTGGGTGGTGCCAGCTGATCCATCGAGGACAGGGTCTGCAAAATGTCACAAGCACTCATCTTAGGTTTTGCAATACTGATGTTCTCCCCAGGAACCATTTGGGGAGGTTTAGAATCTTGCAGCCTCCATCAGCATGACTCCTAAACCATATTTTCTAATAGTGTGGTTAATTTGTTAATCCTACAAAGGCAATCTAGTCCCCAGGCAAGAAGTGGGTTTTGTTATCATCTTTGTTTTAAACTACAAACTAAGTTCCTCCCAAAGTTACTTTGGCCTATGCCCAGGAAAGAACAAGGACTGCTTGGAGGTTAGAAGTCAGATGGAGTTGGTTAGTACAGATCTCTTCTGCTGTCTCAGTTAAAGTTTTGCAATGGTGGTTTCAAACACTCGAAAAAAGCCTCAAAAGAGAGAAAGATGAAGAGCACATTTCTCTGTACTAAAGAACTAGAATTTCACATATCACGGGTCCCACTCATTATGTCTCTGATACAAAATCTCAGAGTGGCTACTCCCCACCAGAACTAACGTGTACACTTTAGGGGAGCAGTGAAGATTTAGTCATCTTCTCCCTACAATATTCAAATGCTAAAACGCCCATTATGAACTTCTGTTCTCAATATTCAGAGATAAAACTCTTTCCTATAACTTTCCTATAAAGATGGAAGATGCCACTGGAAGGTGGAAGGTGGTTCTAGCTTTATAAACAATACAGTCCAATAGACACTTTTTGTTTTTCTTAATGGGCAAATTCAACCAGGCTCTATACTCTTTGAAGGGGCAAAATTCACCCTCGCTATAATGGAAATTAATTGTTTTTAAAGATTTCACTTGTGGGAAATACACTGTTTATTTTAAAACATTCTGCCAAAAAGATCTCATCACCATGGTTTAAAAACTTATCATTATTATACAGTATAACCATGAATACACTCTATGACAAAAAATAATACAAGAGAGAAACATGGCACCCCCCCTCACCTTCCTCCATTTTACAGAGCAAACTGCACAAGGAACAGTGATATTACAAATGGATTTATTATTTGAGTCCCTGACAAGAAAATTCTCTATATGCTGCATAGAAATTTATCCTTCTTCACTATTCACACATTAAAGTTGTAAAGTACCAGGCCAGGCATGGTGGCTCACGCCTGTAATCCCAGGACTTTGGGAGGCCGAGGCGGGCGGATCATGAGGTCAGGAGATCAAGACCATCCTGGCTAACACGGTGAAACCCCATCTCTACTAAAAATACAAAAAATTAACCAGGAGTGGTGGCAGGCGCCTGTAGTCCCAGCTACTCGGGAGGCTGAGGCAGGAGAATGGCGTGAACTTGGGAGGCAGAGCTTGCAGTGAGCTGAGATCACGCCACTGCACTCCAGCCTGGGCGACAGAGTGAGACTCCATCTCAAAAAAAAAAAAAAATTAAAGTACCTTACTTCTTCTCTGCTTACATATAATACTCTCTAAATTCTAAATACAATTTTATAAGTTCTAATACTTTGAAAAATCAGCTGAATGTTGAAAGTAGATCTAGAGAGAAAGGTTAATTTTTCCAGTGTTCATTTATAAGCCTCAAAATCACCTAACTTGAACCAACTAAAATATTTTTTAAGTCCTACCAAATAAATACACAGCTACTCTCACATATACGGCAGTTCAAGGCCATCCTTGTTTCTGTTCCACATACAGAGAAGAGCTATTAAAACTGAAATTAACTGATGTCTTCTGGTTGACTAAATTATTTTTTAAAATAGAAATTATTAAATCAATAGAGAACTAGCACCATGGTCTTATGGCTAATGTGGGGTGTTTCTAAGCCACCATAAATAAAAATTTGGTCTTACATTTAATTCTAAATAGTTTTAAATTACATTAGAGTACAATTCTAATGGTGCTGCTGCCAGAATACCAATCCTGAATTTCGGTGGGTTTGGCATTTCATTGCCTTATGCGTTGTGAAATTTCATAAGTTAGTATCATATGCCTGAACAACACAGGAACAATAAAGAACTTTTTATTTGTAGGCTGACTTCTCCTAGAGCATCCCAATGCCAAAATCCTCTGCAAATCTATCAAGTGGAAATGCATATCTCAATTACCTGGAAGAGAATGAAATGAAAGAAATATGTAAAACTGCACTGAAAAGCAACACTATACTAAGTGATATGTGGGACACATACACCTCCCCCTACCACCACAAGCTCTGCAAGGGCCAGCATCCTCTCTGTTCTGTTCTAGAGTGGTTTCTTGTTTGTTTGTTTTGAGACAGGGATTCACTCTGTTGCCCAGGCTGGAGTGCAGTGGTGCAATGTTGGCTCACTGCAACCTCTGCCTCCAGGACCTCCGCCTCCCCAGTAGCTGGGACCACTGGCACAGACCACCACGCCTGGCTAATTTTTGTATCTTTTGTAGAGCCAGGGTTTCGCCATGTTGCCTAGGCTGGTCTCCTGGGCTCAAGTGATCTGCCCGCCTCAGCCTCCCAAAGTGCTGGGATTACAGGCGTGAGCCACCACGCCCAGCCTATTCTGTTCCTCTTTAAACCATTAGTACCCAGCAGGGCCCCTAAGCCACAGCAGGCGCTCAAAGACAACCGTGAAATGCAACGCAGATGGTAGGAGCTGTGTTGCCGCAGCGTAATCTAACTCTAAAGCACAGTGCTTCTTCCTACCTAAAGTGTATGTACTTTGGATCCCAGTAAAATTCTTATGTTATATAGGAACAACCTTCTCTTTACTCAGATTCATTCATCGAAGGTTATAAATTTGTAAGTTATAAAAGTATAAATTTATTTTAAACTGTCACAAAACGAGGGGTCATATTTGGATAGGATTGCAGTAATCACTAATTTCACAATGTCATCTGTATTTGCCTTTTAATATATTTATTTTAAATACAGATTTTTTTTTTTTTGAGACGGAGTCTCGCTCTGTCGCCCAGGCTGAAGTGCAGTGGCCAGATCTCAGCTCCCTGCAAGCTCCGCCTCACGGGTTTACGCCATTCTCCTGCCTCAGCCTCCCGAGTAGCTGGGACTACAGGCGCCCACCACCTCGCCCTGCTAGTTTTTTGTATTTTTTAGTAGAGACGAGGTTTCACCGGGTTAGCCAGGATGGTCTCGATCTCCTGACCTTGTGATCCGCCCGTCTCGGCCTCCCAAAGTGCTGGGATTACAGGCTTGGGCCACCGCGCCCGGCCTTAAATACATATGGTTTTAAGATCATTTCCCTTTGTAAAATATCCTAAATCCTAGACTGTCATGGCGACCCAGATTTCCAGAGATTTACACTTTATTAGTTAAATTTTCTCAAAGAGCTGTTTAAGTAACTACCATTGCTTGCACTAACACTGCAGCAACAAGCCTTTCCCCTTTGTATGCTTGGTAAATGTTTCCCAAACTTACTTAGAAATCCATAACCTTTCAAATAAACAAAATGACTAAAGATTGGCCTATGATACTTGAAAGGAAGAAAACATCAATCCTAGAAAAAACATTTAAATAATTATCATTTTAACACGATCAAACCTCTATTAGAGGGGTCCCCAACCCCCAGGCCACACAGCAGAAGGTGAGCAGCAGACAAGCAAGCGAAGTACAGCTGTTCCCCACGGTTTGCATATACCTACTATCTGAGCTCTGCCTCCTGTCGGATTCGTGGTGGCATTAGAGCCTCCCAGGAGCACAAACCCTACTGTGAACTGCACATGAGAGGGATTGGGATTGGGCCACTCCTAATGAGAATCTAATGCCAGATGATCTGTCACTGTCTCCTATCACCCCCGCCAATGGGGCCATCTAGTTGCAGGAAAACAAGCTCAGGTGATTCTATATCATGGTGAGTTGTAAAACTATTATTATTACTATTGTTATTTTTTGAGATGGAGTCCAGCTCTGTCACCCAGGCTGGAGTGCAGTGGCATGATCTTGGCTCATTGCAACCTCCGCCTCTTGGGTTCAAGAGGTTCTCCGGCCTCAGCCTCTGCAATCCCTAGCTGGGATTGCAGACATGTGCCACCACCACACCTGTCTAATTTTTGTATGTTTAGTAGAGATGGGGTTTCACTATGTTGGTCAGGCTGGTCTCGAACTCCTGACCTCAGGTGATTCGCCCACTTTGGCCTCCCTAAGTGTTAGGATTACAGGTATGAGCCACCATGTCCCGCCAGAATTATTTCATTATATATTACAATGTAATAATAATAGATATAAAGTGCACAATAAATGTAATGCGCTTGAATCATCCCGAAACCATCCCCACAACCGTCAGTGGAAAAACTGTCTTCCATGAAACCAGTCCCTGGTGCCAAAAAGGTTGGAGACCACTGCTCTATTACTAAAATCTGTTTATTTTTTATTTTATTTTTTTTTTGAGACAGAGTCTCGCTTAGTCGCCCAGGCTGGAGTGCAGTGGCGCGATCTCGGCTCACTGCAAGCTCCGCCTCCCGGGTTCACGCCATTCTCCTGCCTCAGCCTCCCGAGTAGCTGGGACTACAGGCACCCGCCGCCTCGCCCGGCTAATTTTTTGCATTTTTAGTAGAGACGGGGTTTCACCATGTTAGCCAGGATGGTACTAAAATCTGTTTAAACCTGATCAAGCTGGAAAAAAAAAAAAAAAAGAAACAAAATATTGTTTAACAATACAGTCTATACAGTCTGGAATCCATTAGAGGCCTGCACATGACTGCTTAAAAGCTTATTTTCAAAGGTACTCAATATCAAGCTTGGTAACAAAAGTCAGTTAAAGTAAATGTGGATTCACTTTGGCTCTCCAGAATATCTAAACATGAGTATACAAGAAAAATGAGCCATAGTGCCTAAAATATTGCCGTAAGTTTAGAGCCACAAAAGAGATCTCTGATTTACAATGCATTTATCATAGGTGACAGCCACAAGTTAAGTATGTTAAGTATGACTACTGTGGAGCCAGACCCTATTCAACCGAGCCAATCAGCCCAACACTCAGGCTGGGGATACCTTACCACACTTTCCAGAAAGTCACAGGATAATGCACAGCCTGTCCAAAGCTGCATGGGCTTGTAAGTCCAACTTACCTGGCTCCTACTATTGCTCAAACGACTGCAAAATGAAAGTAAGATCTTAGCTGGTGAAGTCTTCAATCAGGCATAAGAGCAAAAGGAATCAGCAAGTTTCTGTGTTCTCCCAATAGGGGGAAAAAACTTAGAAGGCAAGATCAGGGCATCCACACCACTCTGAATTTCTTTAAAATCTCCCTGGTGATGTGATTTTTGAAACTGCATTTTTCAACTACTTACTTGACCAAAATCAAGCCCATAACTTCATCTCCTTGAAATATGTTACTAATAAACAAGTTTTCTATTTCCCAAAATATCTGCAACATCATATGCGCTTTGTTTTTCCTATCTGAAAATGCTTTCGAAGCAGTTGCTTCTTTTGTCAAAATCAGCAGCACAGAAGAATGAACCGGATGTCAGGGCAATTTGGAACATTTGGAGGGAACTAAATTCTGTTAATATTCTATGACTCTGCAGAGAGAGAAAAATCACGGGCTGGGCATGAGCAGTAGCTGGATTTTTAGTGGAGCCTGAGTGTTATGGACCAAATTGTGCTCACCTTCCAAATTCACATGTTGTAGGAGCAACCCCTAATGTGACTGTATTCGGAGACTGAGCCTGTAGGGAGGTAATCTAGGTTAAGTGCGGTCATAATGGTAGGGCCCTAATCCAATAGGACTGGTGTAGTTATCAGAAAAGGAACAAAGAATGGCCCGGCGCCGCGCAGTAGCTCAAGCCTATAATCCCAGCACTTTGGGAGGTTGAGGTGGGCGGATCACTTGAGGTCAGAAGGTTGAGACCAGCCTGGTCAACATGGTGAAACCCTATCTCTAATAAAAATACAAAAATTAGCCAGGTGCGGTGGTGGGTGCCTATAATCCCAGCTACTCGGGAGATTAAGGCAGGAGAATTGCTTGAGCCTGGGAGGCAGAGGTTGTAGTGAGCAGAGACCACGCCACTGCACTCTAGCCTGGGCAACAGAGTGAGATCCAGTATCACCAAAAAAAAAAAAAAAATTAAAAATTAAAAAAAATAAAAATAAAAGGAACAAAGAGATGCTATGGTCCCCCCGCACCCATTCCATCTGCACAAAGAAAAGGCCAGGTGAGGACACAGTGAGGCGGCGGCCATCTGCAAGCCAGGAAGAGAAGCCTCATCAGAAATCAACTGACAGCTCCTTGATCTTGGACTTCTACCCTACAGAACAGTGAGAAAATACATTTCTGTGGTTTAATCCGTACAGTCTATGGCATTCTGTTATGGCAGCCTGAGCAGATTAATTCACCAAGTGAACCCTAAAGCTGCCTTCTGTGCCATTAAACTCCAATCTCAATCCAAGGATCCTGTAATTAATGAAGGCTTTCTAATCTCATTAGCAATGGCACTGCTAACTCTCAATATCCTGTGATTTTAAAGATAAGGATGATGGATAAATGAGAACCACATCAACCTAAACTTTATCTGGAGAGACTCTTTTGAAGCCCCTAGTCCCAGCCCTGGGCCTCTCCTATGTTCCTATTGGTTTGTTGTTGTTGTTTTTTCACAGCACACGCTACAATGGTGTTTAAATAATTACCTGTGTAATAATTCGTTAAGTGACTATCTTGCCTGAAAGTATACTATACTCTCCATGAACTGTTAGGTATTTCTCTCTTTTTCATCAATGTATCCCTAAATATAGTGCCTAGCTCACAGAGGACAATACATAAATGTTCAATGAATAAACTTTATACTTAAAATTTTCTCAGCTTCGGGGAGTATTAGAAGCACTTTACCTACCAATTCCTCTACTATCAAGAAGAAAAAATTACTCAGTTCATCCAGTGGTAAATTTTTCCAAATGTAAACTATAAGTAAAAAAAAACCCAAAAAACAAAACAGATAAGTTCTTGTAGATTGAGTCATCTTCAGTTTTTAAATTATATTTACATGAGAATTTTTAAGTTCTCTCACCGACCAAAAAGCTTCAAAAGCAACTTCAAATTTCTAAGACAAATTTTCATTGCTGGCTGAGCAGGCATGTTCAAGCGTGCCAGCTCTGGGACAGGTCCACGGCCTGGTCAGCCCTTTCCTCACCACCTCCGAAAGCACATGTAGCACAGGGAAGGTCCCAGGGCCGAGAGGGGATTCAAATTGTTCAAGCACACATACGGTCTTGTGTTCAGACTTTCTTTTTTTTTTTTTTGAGACAGAGTCTCCCTCTGTCACCCTGGCTGGAGTGCAGTGGCGCGATCTTGGCTCACTGCAAGCTCCGCCTCCCAGGTTCATGCCATTCTCCTGCCTCAGCCTCCCAAGTAGCTGGGACTACAGGCGCCCGCCACCTTGCCCAGCTAATTTTTTGTATTTTTAGTAGAGACAGGGTTTCACCATGTTAGCCAGGATGGTCTCCATCTCCTGACCTCGAGATCCGCCCACCTCGGCCTCCCAAAGTGCTGAGATTACAGCTGTGAGCCACCGCGCCTGGCCCAGATTTTTAAAAATAAAGTTCCCAAGGTTAGAAAAGATAAAAACTGACAGCAATTCAAGGAAACGTGGCAAGCTCAATGTGAAGCAACAGCAGAAGATATAACCAAAGGAAGTTTCATTGTTAGACACCAAGTGAAATCACCCCAGGTACTGACCAAGCCAAGAGTGTCCAGAAGGGGCAGCCAGGCTGTAAGACATCTAGGAGACCCAGCCTTGGAGCTACGACCCCTGGGGAAAAGTCTAGGAGAGACACCTAGCAGGTATCTGCAGGCAGCCAGCTTCAGGAGCCGCCCTGGGAGAGCTGGCACAGATTTCCCAGCAGGCAGGGAGCAACAACTTCACAGTGGCTCAGGGTTAGGAGGTACTTTCTAACAACCAGAGCCCTCCAAAAATGCAGAGAGCAGACAGGTATTAGATTTGTTGTTGTTACTGTTGTTGTTTTCACAGCACGCACTGAAACAATGTTTAAATACGACCTGTTAAATGACTATCTTGCCTGAAAGTACACTGTACTCCCCATATATTCAACAGGATAGCTACAGAAAGGACTGAGTACTGTGTGGGAAGCCGGAATGCATGTATTCCAAGATCTCATACAACTACAGGCATCTATAATTTGTTTAACCACAAAGTATTCACACCATTCTTGTGCTCCAGTACAATGCAGTAATACTACAATAAGTAAAACTTGGTTGCCAAGGTGTGTAAAACACTCTCTTCAATGGGGCTCAGAAGATATTTCAAAATAATGGCTTTTCCATCCCTATGTTTAACTGAATCACTATTACTTTAATTGTAACCATCCTCTGTTTGGGGTGTTGTCATATTAAGAAAATATTTGCACTCTCTTCATAAACAAAGTATTCTTCTACAAACATTTATACACGTTTTCACTGGATTTCACAACCCCACTGAAAATAATGCACAAAAAGTTCTCAAAACAGCTTCTGCATTCTGATGAAAACATTCATTTTAAGTACACCACTGGAAATATTTATCACGAAACCAATTATTTTATTTAGGAATTTTATACTTTTTAAAGTATTATAAGGTACCAAGTAAAACATATGCTTATTTTTAAAAAATATTTTAATTAGAAAATACAGTCATCCCTCACTACCCATGGGTGATTGGTTCCAGGACCCCTTATGAATACCAAAATCCATGGATGCTCAGGTCCCTTATATAAAATGGTGCAGTATTTGTATATAACCTACACACATCCTCTCATATATTTTAAATCACCTAGAGATTACTTATAATTCCCAATACAATGCCTATACATCACCTCATTCACATGGATTCAATGAAGTTTTCAGCAAGCAGCAAATTGAACTTCTGCTTTTTGGAACTTGGTGGATTTTTTTTATCCATGGTTGGTTGAATTCACAGATGCAGAACCCACGGATACAGGGGGCCAGCTGTACTGCTTATGCTGGTATGACTTCTCAGTCACCCAAAGAATATCATTGAGTCTAGGATTTTATCCTTCGAAAAAGGAGGAAATACTCGTACTAGCTAAACAGATATGAAAATCCAAAAGGTTTTTATTTAAGAAAGTCATAGAACATCAGAATGTAAAACAGCTGTGCCTCGCAAGTCCTTTGTCTACACAAACCTCTCTGCCTCTTCAGGTTGGAAGGAGGGGAGGTGGTGGCACCTCAGAAAGTAGTTTTCCTAACAAATTACCCCCTTACTTTTCTCCTAATTAGATATTTGCTTTAATGGAGGAGATTTGAACAAGTCAGTCCCACCTAGTCACTTAAAAATCAATGCACACACATTTAGCATTAGTCATATTGTAACAAATTCCTAATATAGTGTGGGGCATTAGATAGAAGAGAATAGATAGAAGAGAGGAGTTGGTGATAAACCAAACCAAGCAATCAAAATACTACACCTGAAGTCTGCAGAATATGGTTTGTTATGGTTGTTTTAATGCAGTTCTCGGAAATGTCCTTAACATTTTCTATATATAGATTATGACAGCACCAAAATATTCCCCCCAAAAGTGAACTAATACATTTAGAAGCATCAAGAAAATATGGGAAAGCCATGCATTGTAACCATATTCAGCTACTGAGGGATGTACAGTTAGATATTCAGCAGTTCCTCAGCCAGAAGTGGGTTGGTTTTGCTTTTTGGCAATGGGTATATGTTTTTAATATTGCTGTGTTACTCAAAAAGAGTTGATGTGTTCAAAGACTAGAAAGGAAAGGGCTGTTTGTGAAACCAGTGATGAGAGCATGGATCAAAATAATGACCTACAAGGATGGTCACTTTCATGCTCATGGAGACTTCTCATTTCTAATCCTTGGACACTTTGAAATTCTGCTAAGGCCCTCAGATTCTCAAGAGTGTAGGTGCTGGGTGAGACAGCCAGTGTCAAAGAGATTTCTCTGAAGAGCATCTTGTTCCCACACTGGGCCTGCAGGAGGATAGACAGGTAGGGGGCATTGTTCCCTTAGCTTGCTCTGACTGCAAAGGCACTAACCAGATGAGCAATGAGACCCCTCACACTATGCCTAGTCCTCCATGAACAGGAAGGCAGTCAGGGGCTTACACAGTGTGCTGAAAGATGGGCCAAGCTCCCATGAGAATTGTGTTCATATCTCCACGTGGAGCATGCAAAAAAGCTGAGCATAATAAATCAACATGGAGACGCCAGTGACCAGTGTCTTGAGGCAGGTGAGAATGGATGACCAAAAATAAGCTCAGCAGATTAAGCTCCACACAACAAAAGTTATTTATTTATTTATTTTTAAACACAGGGATCACCAAACTGAAGGCTAAGAATGTGCCCAGTTGTAAAATCCAGTGTGATTACTATGCCAGGGAAGCTCCCAGGCCACACAAGCAATTCTCTTCTTTCCTCATGACCACAGAGGGAACATGGCAGTCGCCTCCAGTGCATTCTTCTCTGAGGTACCCTGGCTGATCTGTTAGTTCTCTGAGTCCGTGCAGAGCTCATTTCTGACACTTAATGAGGGCAAAGCAACAAACACCGGCCCTCTTCAACCAGACTGCTCACCACTCACACAATCTCCAGGAACCTCCATCTAGAAGCTCCAGAAGGTTCCTGCTCAACAGGCTTTACGAAAGAGGGATGATGAAGCCCTTTCCCCTTGCTTTCAGTGTCCATTCCAAGAAGAGAAACAACAACAACAACAATAAAAAACCAGAAAAGCCAGAGTTTGCCCTTGGTTTTGCACTTAGATTTTCTATGAACACATCTCTGTCTGACTTCAAGGGAAGTCTATTAATCTTTCTTGATGTACAAGAACCTTGCAGGAAAAGTAGGCAGGGAGCTGTCACCCATGCACACACAGCCACACTTCAAAGTGTATTCTCTGAAGTGAATATTTATTTCTCTTCCCCTAAATGGCAGAAGGCATCTTCCTCTGTTGCCAGAAATAGACAGTTATGTCAGGAGCAGCCATCCCTGATGTAAACCAACCCTTCACAGAGTGTGAGGGGTGGGGGCAGGTAAAGTGCGACCACTCTGACAGCCTGGCCATCCCTACAGCACTAAATTGATGCCAGCTGCCCGTTACAGGCTACATTCCTGAGGTCCTGTGACTGGCTCCTGAGAAGACTAGCAAACCTTCCCATCAACTTCCAGATAAGAACAAGGGTGAGGCCTTTGGGGCTAGAAAGCAGAAACTCACCAGCTCCCCAATCAGAACCAGTCTCACTCTTGGCAGAGGTAGGGTGTCATTTCAGAGGCCAGTGTGTTTGGGGAAGGAATGAGTGAATTATTTGAGTGACATCCTGCAAAGAAAAATACACATTCTCTTTCTCTCAGAGTTTAACATTTGGAGAGTGATGTTGTCATACTGTAAGAATAAAGGACAGGTCTGGAAATGAACCAAAGCTCCTTAATCTAGTCTTGCTTTACTGTGCAAATGTTTTCCTATCAAATAGTCCAAAAGATGCTAATGATCACCCCCAACACAAATTTTCAGGGAGCTGCAAATACTTACCAAAACGTGATCAAGCTTTTCTCACGAAGTATCTACACACACTAGTTGCTCCAGATTCTAGCTTCCACTTCTCACAACTCCCCAGGCCCCCACCTTTGTGCTCTCTTCTCCCCAGAGAGGCTCCATCCCCAGGCAGGGGTGGGAACTCTCTGGTGCAGTGCCCAGTGCCAGCACAGGGCATCCAGGTACCACCTCCCATCAACCTGACCTGCCATGTCAAGGAGCACTGAGCAGAAAGGTGAGCAAGTAATGAGACAAAGCCTCCGAAACACGAAGAGCTGGAACTGACCAACTCAGAATCTACCAAGTCCATCTCCTCCTCTTTCTGGATGCCACAAACCTGCACCTGGCTGTCCAGCCAGGTTAGCATTTAATTGGTTTAAATTATCCTTAATGGATATACACAGCATTAGAAATGATCAGTTATCCCTAACACTGTAACTAAATAATGTGTAGTGTTCCCTAAAAGGGAGAAGGAAGATTTCTACAAAATACAGAGGTGACCAGCTATTCAAGAAGCTCCTTTGTAATATATAGCAACTGGTCTGAAATTTGCCAGTCTCATTTAGCTAATTACAAACCTATTTGTTTCTAAAGCAATTAAAAAAAAAAAAAAAAAAAAAAAAAGAGCCAAAGAGCCCCAGTGGCAGTTTATCATGCCTCAGATAGCTCATGTGGGAGAAGGAAGGGCAATTTCTACTTGGGTAAAGGGGACAGGAAGATGAGGACTCCTTGCTTCCTCTTCACTGGGGACCCCAGAGTCCTGCTCTCTGCAGCTGCCTAGCCTAGCCTTGACAGGGCAGTCCACAGGCCTCGAGAGAAGATCACAAGAGATCTGTAATCAGAGAATTTGACATCCCTTCCAGAAATCAGCCATTCTTTATTTGGGTCAGTCCCAGCAGGTGACTTGGGACAAGTCACCTAGCTGCTCAGGGCCTCAATTTCCTTGTCTATAAAGAGAGGACCAGACAGGAACAGTGTTCTTGGCTGCACATCACTGTCACCTGTGGGGATACTGTGATTTTTAATTAGGCTGGCTCAGGTATGAGTGAGCATCGAGATCTTTAAAATGCGCAGCCAGCCAGGCGCAGTGGCTCACACCTATAATCCCAACACTTTAGGAAGCCACGGCAGGCAAATCCCTTCAGCCCACGAGTTTGAGACTACCCTGGGCAACATGGCAAAACCCCATCTATACAAAAAATACAACAATTAGCTGGGCATGGTGGCTTGCATTTGTAGCCCCAGCTACTACAGGAGGCTGAAGTGGGCGGACACCTTGAGCCTGGGAAGCAGAGGTTACAGTGAGCCATGATTGCACCACTGCACTCCAGCCTGGGCAACAGAGCCAGACCCCGTCTCAAAACAAAACAAAAAATAAAATATCCAGCCAAGGATTGAGAACTGCTAATCAGCTAGAGCTCTTTCTAGCTTAAACAAAAAATGTTATAAACCTCAAATACCAATAAAATCATCAGCAGACACGCCTCACCCCTCCTTAGCACGGTGGATCAAGACCAAAAAAAACCAGAACAAATCTCTCAAAGAAAGGCACATCTCCAGCAGCCTGGTCCTGGGAACACCTGAAGCCCACTGAGTCTTCAGCCTATCCAAGCGACAGTTTCCAGTCAGCTCTAAAATTTTGTTCTATTTGAGATTTAGATTTTCTTTTTTTCTGTTGCCTGAAACATGAGTCTTACAATAAAATATTTCAAACACAAATTTTGTGGTTATTTAAAATAAGCCATCACCTAATAAATGTGACTACTTGCCATTGTTTTTTCTTTCAAAGAATGAAAAACAGCCTAAAACATTTGTTCATTCTCTCACTTTTAGTAGATTACAGATCACAGAAAAACACAAAACAAATCCTAAGAAATGAACAATTAACATTACAAAAGTAAAAAGAATTATAATTCCAAGATGCCAAAAATACTGATTACATTTCAATTACCATTTGCGCCTTCATCTGGAAAACATATCCTCCATTGGAAAGTACCCAGCGTAACAGCTGCAATGCTTTTTCAACTTTAACAAACACTGGAAAAGTTAGCCAAAACTCAGTGTTGGCTGACATCCAGGGTTTTATTATTATGTACTATTAGTTCATAGTGAGAAACATGGGCTAAAGGAAGGGGGGAAGCGAAGTAATAACAGGGGCTTCGTAATCATGTGCAGATGTGAAGGTTTCTGAAGCTTTATCTGCCAGAAAATGCCTTCCATATTACTTCCATTACCTGTATCCTTTATTAATTAGATAATTACAAATGTTGTGTTTTCAGGACGTTATTTAGAGACTTAACTGTGAAACAGTTTTCTTACGTCAGTGGCTGGGCCATGCTGACATTTGAATATTTTTCATATGTAAAGGAAACTAGTGGATTCTCTCCCCTTCGCTCTACGTTTTAGCAAGTGCTGAAAGCAAATCAACAGGCAAACAACTAGTCACCTTCCTCCCTTATGTCCATTTCTTGTCAAATCAATTATGGTTCAAAAGCCTCTCACTTTTAGTACTACATGAATGTTGGGGCTGAAATATTTATTTTTTAAGGCTTACACAAACCGCATGGGGTGGTATGGTCTAAGCACAGACTTTTCTATCTCATGAACCAGCAAAGTTTAAACAAACAAAAAAATGGAGGAACCATCATGAGTTTCCAACTTTTCCTTAAGTAAGGAGAAAAAAATTAAAACAAATACAAAAAAACTACGAATATTGCCACTATTTTATAAAGAGGAGTCAAAATAGGCCAAGAATTATCACTGTCATCTGAGAACTGAAAGATGGATGCCTTCCAGAAGTGGGCAAATGTTAACCCTACCTGAAGGCTTCTGCATGGGTGGTGAGGGCCTCAGGACACACCTGGGCTCCACAGGTGCAAAGGCAAAAGCATGAGCTAACAGGAGGTGAAGGGTGAAGTCCTAACCAGCTGACTAGGAACAAACACAAAGTCTCTCTGGGTTTCTCTGTCTACATCTACACCTCTACCCTACTTTTAAAGTCCCTTCGTATTCTAAAGTTCCATAACCACTAGGTGAAAACACTGCAGGACTGTTACCCTTTTATTAGGATGAACCAAGTCTCTATGCACCACCAAATGTATCTCCGGCACCCAGCACAGCACTTAGCATAAAGTTGGGCTCCAGACATATTTATCGAATAAATGACTTTTCTGCTCTCCCCAGTATTCAAGGAATCTTTAAGAAAAATGCATTGATAATGGATGCACGGGAGCTTCTTGAAAGAAAACATAGTATGGATCCAGCTTCAATTTTTCACTTTAGGGATGTATGTATAGTTGCATTATTTAAGAAACACTGATATAGCTTTTACTATGTGCCCAATTCTGAGCCCTTTACAAATATTAATTCATTTAATCCTCAAAATAACCTTTTTCGTGGTAGGCACTATTATCTTTCTATCACTTTCCAAACGAGAAAACTGTGGCACAAAGTGCTCGGGAACATTGTCCAAGGTAACAGAGGTAAACGATAGTGAAGCTGGAATTCGAATCCAAGTAGTCTAGCGTCTAAGTCTATCCTATGCTGTCTAACACAATCATCACAAGCCATGTGTAGCTATTTACATTTAATTTAAATTAAATTAAATTTAAAATTCACACCAGCCACATGCTCAGAAGTCACACACATGGCCCGCAGCAAGTCTACCGAACATTCCCATCTTGTGAATGCACTGGTCATCCTCCAGCCAGAGGAAGCACTGGTCTATGCTCTTAGCTGCTACTCTCTTGCTGCCTTTCAATCTGGGTTTGGCTCCAGAGACTGAAGCTCCAACTCCATGCTGTATGTATTCCCCAACCTAAGAAATAAAACTCAAAGTTTTTTTTTCAGATTGGGACTCACTAACATGTTTCTTTAAGCAAAAGAATACAGAAACAAGTTGACGGGAACTTGATTATTGATGGACTTCCTCAACAAGAATGCCAACTGGAGGCCTTGTTTTTTTCCTTTGTTATTCTCTACTCTCCTCCTGGCAGGATGTTTGTGGAGATGGTCTCCGGCTGTGAGGTTACTGGCGCACACTTGCACCTGTCCTGCTGTGCAGAGCTGGAACCCTGTATTTATGGATTTTGTAAGCAGAGTTCAGCCAGAGGGTAGCCCTTCCCAAAATTCAGTTCCCAAAATATTTGCAGATATTTTTCAAAACCTAGGAAGCACACCACACAATGTTCTTTCTGTAACAAAAGGAACAGACGTTTTTGGTGGCATCAAGGCAGCCTTTAAATTCTATGGCTTGGAGGACTGAGGGTTGAGCCATCCTTGGGGAGTTATGATTTCTGCAATTCCCAAACAAGTTAGTTTCGCCTTTGAGAAAACGCAGTTGTTCAAAGTTTAAAAACCTAAGAAGGTTAACACATCAAGTCACTGTTCACACTAACACCTGAATCCAAATGTTTTGTCAAGCACAGGTAAACTATGGTAGAAGAAAGGAAATTCCTGGCATCAAGAGGCAGATCAATAAAGAGGTGACTCCCTGGTGGTTAGAGTGAGTCTCAAAGGAAGAAGAAAGAAAGTACTCAATTGAGCTTAGTGGAAAACTTGAAAAAAAAATAAAAAATTAATTCATAGTTTTTGCAGTGGCTAAATGTTCCAGTTATAAAACTGTTTCTGCATTTGTTAAATGAAACCAATATAATATCTGTAACAAAATGTACTAATTCCTTCTCTTCTTCTTCTAAGCCAAGCATTTTTCATGATGCTCATTTTCAGAGAACCCAAGACAGTTCCTCACTGCAGCTCTAGGGTTTCTCTGGCCTTATGGTAACAAAGAAAGAAGCCGGGCATGCTGGTTTCCTGGTGGGGGCCCAAGACCAACAGCCAGAAGCAGATATCGAGTATTCATGTTCCATGCTGTCTGTTTATCCCCATTTACAATTTCCTGAGCAACGACCTCCATAAACACATGCCCATATTGTCATATGTAATAGCTGTATGGTGTTCTACCATACGGATATGCCAAAATTTATTTAACCAAGTCCCTACTACAGGACATATAGTTGTTCACTATTCTCAGTACTTCCACGAGCACAGTAATATCATTATAACCTTGTCCAATTATCTTCATAGGATAAATTTTCTAGAGAGAAACCAACTTTCCTACAGAAATGGACCCTCTCATTGACCTTGTACAAGAGGGCCTGTTTCCCTCTACCTTAATCAGCGTCCAGTATTAAGTTGTCTAAGATCACTGCAGGTCTCTAAAGTGATGGCTTGTTATTTTAATTTGCAAGTCTGCTTACTAGTGATGATGGATATGTTTTCATATAAGTTGATCATTTATTTGGGTAAGTTACTAACATTCTGTACTTCTGTTTACGTATCTGTTAAACAGAAAAAAAAAAACTGAACTTACATCTAGAACTGTTTTGAGGATTAAATAAGTTAATATATGTGAAATGCTTCTAATAATATATAGAAGAAAAAGCATTCCCCCCCTCCAAAAAAAAATGTTAACTGTTACTGTTATTTGTACCTTTTTTTTTTTTTTTTAAATTTAAAGAGACCGAGTCGCTCTGTTGCCCAGGCTGGAGTGCAGTGGCGTGATCTCGGCTCACTGTAATCTCCGCCTCCCGGATTCTAGCAATTCTTCAGCCTCAGTCTCCCGAGTAGCTGGGATTACAGGCGCCCACCAACATGCCTGGCTAATTTTTTGTATTTTGGCAGAGACAGGGTTTCACTGTGTTGCCCAGGCTGGTCTCGAACTCCTGAGCTTAGGCAATCCACCTGCCTCGACCTCCCAAAGTGCTAGGATTACAGGCGTGAGCCATCGTGCCTGGCCTATTTATACTTTTTAAACATATTTCTGATATGGGGAATAAATCTTCCTTTGGGAACAACAGAGTTCACATAGGTGGTTACTTCTTGTGAACAGCACAGATGAAATAATTATCACTGGGTAACAAAGAACTACTGTATAAGCCCACGGGTACTTCTAGAAGGGGATCACCTCCCTTCATTTAGTTAAAATGTCTACTAGACCAAGCCTATTTTTCCTTAATATGGATTCAGAAATTGCACCTGTTAATAAAAAAATTAACTATATTCTTTGATTTACTTGCTTTTTAATAAAGTAATTATGGTTTTCCCAGAATTTTTAAACAAAATTATACAACCAAAAAAATCCCCAAAAGAGGTTATTGGTTAAATAAATCACCATATATATAAGTAGACTCTCATGCATCAAATAAAAATAATGATATTTTATGTCTACTTAAAACACGGAATAATGCTCAGAGGAAAGAAAGGTAAAAACATACGCAAATTATGATTCTAATTTTGTTTTAAAACATATATATATCTGAAACAATATACACCAAAATGTTAAAAGTATTTAGCACTGGGTGGTGGGATTAAAGGCAATTTAAATTGTCTTATTTTTCTTAACTGTATTTTCCTTAGTTTCTACAGAGTACACTTTATTTTTGAAATGAAAAATCTTAAGTATTTGTACAGGTGGGATTCCAATGTAGTGTGCAGTTTCCTGGACAAAGCAGAGCTGTCTGGCAAGACAGAGCCTTTTTGGACAACAAGGTTCTCCTGGAAACATGATTTAAACAGATTTGAGGGGGTGGCATCACATAAGGGTTCCTTGAGTTCTGAACCTGAGGTTCCTGCCTCCTTACTTTCCCAGAGAGGGCAAGGCCCTAAGTTGATTTTGTCTGTCCCCTGCTTACCATCAGTGATGTCCAGCGCTTTCAAAACAATGCTCTAAATGTATGATAGGCACACAAGTCCCTGCTTTCCTCCATACCAACCCCTGCCACACACCCACAACCTCCTACCATTCTCAGACTCGCCGCTGAGATGCCCTCTCTACCCTCGCCTCAAGCTCACCTCCTCCAGGGGGTCTTCACTGTACCTTCTGTGCCCACATCTGTCACAGCATTCCACACACTGCACTACACCTGTCGGCCCACTTCTGCCCCGTTCTTGACTGTGAGCAGGCTGGATGAGATACAAAAGAATGGTACAATTGGCAGACAAGTGGAGACAGAACTTATCTCAGGACATTCTTAAAAAAAAAAAAAAGAAGCTTTATTGAGGCATAACTGACATACAATGTGCATGTTACACAATTTGGTAAGTTTTGACATATGGATATACCTGTGAAACCATCACTGCCAGCAACAAAATGAGCATATCCAACACTTTGAAGTTTCCCATGCCTCCTGGCCCATCCTCACTTACCCCTGTCCTCCACCCCCAGACGACCATGGATCTGCTTTCTGTTGCTACAGATTAGTTTGTAATTTCTACATAAACGGAATCATACAGTTTTTTTTTGGTCTGGCTACTTATCCAGTATAATTATTCTGAGATTCACTGATGTTGCTGCATATACTAACAGTTTGTTTTTATTGCTGAATAGTATACCATTAAATGGCTACAACAGTTTGTTTATCCATTCACCCATGATGGACATGTGGGTTGTTTCCAGTTTGGGGTTACTACAAATAAAGCTGCTATAAACATTTGTGTATTATTTTTGCATGGATATGTGTTTTCATTTCATTAACAGGTATCTCTAGTTAAATACCTAGGAACTGAATGTCTGGGTAATATCACAGGTCATACCGTAATTTGTTAAAGAAACTGCAAGTTTTTTAAAACAATGAGCAGACAAGGACTCAAATATACCAAGGCAATATCCTCTTAAAAGGAAGATAAATCCTTTTTAAAAGGGATGATGAGTCACTTTATAATGTGAATAATCATCCCTGTAATTTTTAAAATATAATATTCACATTTGGAGTTTCTCAAGTAAGTCATGTCTATATTAATTACAGTTATATAAAAACTTAACACTCTGCTGTCCAATTCCTATACTGTACCTCATTCTTTTTAGGATTTGGGTAGCACCATTAATTGTGTTTTTCTCTGTACTCTCTACAGCGGCCTTTATGAGAAAGCGCGTGACACTGTGATTATGTTCGAGTGTTGAAGGAGGACCCTTTCTTTGCATGTGTTCCAAGTAAAGAGAGTAACCCACTCATGTGACTTTGGGGAAGTTATATTAACTTCTGTGCCTTTGATAGACACCCTATCATCACTCACATATAGATGTAAGATATTAGGGGTCTCCTGTTTAAGAGGCTATTAAGTAATACAACACGGGCTACAGAAAAGCAATTTCACATGCAAATATCTACATTGGCACTTAGCCTTGGACCCTCTTCTTCAATTTTAACCAAAATTCAAAAAACATAAAAATAAGGCCAGGTGCACTGGCTCATTGCCTGTAATCCCAATACTTTGGGAGGCCAAGGCAGGTGGATCACTTCAGGCGAGGAGTTCAAGACCAGGCTGGCCAACATGGCAAAACCTTGTCTCTACTAAAAATACAAAAATTAGCCTGGCGTAGTGATACACACCTGTAGTCCCAGCTACTCTGCTGAGGCACAAGAATCACTTGAACCTGGGAGGGAGAGATTGCAGTGAGCTGAGATCATGCCATTGCACTCCAGCCTGGGTGACAGAGTTAGACTCTGTCTCCCCTCCACCTCCCAAAAAAGAAAACACAAAACACACAATTAATAGAATATATATGTAAGAGCAATCCAGAACACAGAAGGAAATTATAACAAAACCAGAAACATCAAGATATGCTCCTTAGGCCGGGTGCGGTGGCTCACGCCTGTAATTCCAACACTTTGGGAGGCTGAGGTGGGAGGATTGCTGAAGTCCAGGAGTTTGAGACCAGCCTGGGCAATATGGCAAAACCCCATCTCTACAAAAAATGCAAAAATCAGTTGGGTATGGTGCTGTGCGCCTGTGGTCCCAGATACTCAGCAGGCTGAGGTGGGAGAATCCCTTGAACCCAAGAAGCAGAGGTTGCAGTAAGCTGTGATCATGCCACTGCACTTCGGTCTGGGCAAAACAGTGAGACCCTATCTCAAAAAAAAAAAAGACACGTTATTTAGTTCTATCTAAACTTTAAAAAAGGATTCGATTTTCTGATGGACACTGCATTCAATATTCTGCAGACATATTAAACTGCATAACAATTTTCTAAACACAGTTTTTAAAGGATCTGAGTATAATAGCATAATAGAGCTAAACAGAGTCTGACAGCTTTTATTATTTCTATTAACTTTTCTGCTCTAGTTTATACAAGCCAATAAATCTCATTCTATTCCACATGAAAGGAAATCCACTCAGTAGTCAATTACATTTCTACTGCAGGCTGCGGGTATCTTTGCTTGAGACATAAGAGACACGTCTCTTGTGTTCTCTGACTCCTGTAACTTACATAAATGTTCCAAACCCCATATAAAATGTCACTAGTCTGCCTAAGTTCGAAGGCATCTACCACAGCAGTCAGTCAGTCAGTACAAAGGGCAGTAGGTCCACCACCTGCAATGAGGTCACAGGAATGACACAGTCTTTGAAACAGGTGTTAAGTAAAACTCCTCAGACCCAGCAAATTCACTTTTAGGGATATAAGGAAAAGGTAACTTCAAATAAAAATATGAATGCAATGATGCTCATCATTGTGCTTTTTTATAGTAGCAAAAAAAAAAAAATTGCAGACAAACTATATGTCCAGTAATAGGGCACACCTACTTTAGAAATAGGGTACACTACTTTATACAGCCATAAAAAGTGTCTTCAAAACAATTTTTAAACATGAATACAACCCATAAAAACAAAGGGTATAAAAATGTGAGTGTATATGAGTGCAAACTGTACACCGGACCAGAATTATAGCATGGTTTAGAGCTAGGATTATAGGAATATTCTTTAATGTATTACTCTCATACTCAGAAGTTATTTTTTAAATTACAGTATATCCTAAAAATAATTATCTTGAGGTCTTTTGTTAAAAGCTCTTAAAATACCACATTATTTGTCTGGAAAATCTAAAGAACAAAATTTGTTTACCAGCCATGCTGTCTGTTTCTTTAAGGGCCTATTTGCAAAGCCTAATAGAAAAATCTGGATTTAAAAAAGAGAAACAAACTGGGTGCAGTGGCTCATGACTGTACTCCCAGCACTTTGGGAGGCGAGGTGGAGGGCTGCCTGAGCCTAGAAGTTCAAGACCAGCCTGGGCAACATGGCGAGACTGCGTCTCTACAAAAAAAAAAAAAAGAAAAGTTAGCTGGGTACAGCGGCATGCATCTGTGGTCCCAGCTACACCAAGAGGCTGAGGCAGAAGGACTGCTTGAGCCCAGGAGGTTGAGACTGCAGTGAACTGTGTTTGCACCACTGCACTCCAGCCTGGGTAACAGGCTTGTCTCCTTGTCTCCACAAAAAAAAAAAAAAAAAAAAAAAAAAAGAGAAGAAGTAAATTACTTAAAAATGATTATTTGAACCACAGAATTTAAATGTTCATGGTTATAAAGCATTTAAGATATGATATTCAAAAGTTTACTTTAAATGGCAGCACTTTGGGAACATATTTACTCCAAGAAGTTATTCTCACATAAGATGACCAAGAATTTCTGATCAGTCCTTCACCAAGAATGTCAACATCACAATAGCTCAAATCCTATTAGCTAGCTGGCAATGAAATTTTTTTCTACCTAAGTGTAGAATGACTGAAAGAGAAAATATTTAAAGTCCTGTATAATAATGTGGGTGAATGTCAACCCTTGAATATGGTTTTGGAGACTTTTCACAATCTATTACTATGTGAAAAAGAAGGCAAATCCTCACAGTGACAGGCTATGATGCCAGGGGAATCTTCCTGTCAGTCAGGTTTAATAACAGTTTTCCTGGACCCAAAAATTTACAAAGTCTAACCTTGACCTTAATAAGGTCCCTTAGCGTTTCTTGACCGAATTATTGCCACAACTTCCTGACTGGTTTCCCTGCTCTGAATTTTGCCCAAGTGAAATCCATCCTCTTCCATGCTGGAGCTTAAATGAGCTTTGAAGAACACACAAGCTTGACTAAAATGTTTCACCACCCTCCCCACTTGTCTTTTGGGTAAAACCTCCTTTCAAGTCATGCAAGAGTTTTTGCCTGGCCTCAGCTCCCTTCACTCCTCAACACAGCCCTCTTTACTTCAGCCACAGCAGAACAGGTCCTCAAAACACACTGTTTTCTCTCTCTCTGGCTTTCTGCATGCTGTTCCCCTACGTGGGACTCTCCCACACCTTAATCTTTCCAGCTAACACTAATCATTCTTCAAGAGTCACCTCCAGCCTCATTCTTTTTCACTAAGCCGTCCCCATCCCTCCCATCTGGCATCTACCTGAATAAGATGCCTATTGACCAGACTGAAGCCCAAGCCCATCTTTGCTACTAAGGTGGTTATCCAACTTAATGCAATAAAGCACATCCACTACTGAGGGGAAATTCAGGAACAGGAGATTAATAACATAGCCAAATATTTCAAAGTGCTTATTCCCAATCAGAAATTTCTGGAGAATCACATCACCATTTACAAGATTGTTCAAATTTCCTACTAGATATTTTCCTATTTTGTTTTGCTCAATTTTGTTTCTATTTTGTTCCCTATTTCGTCCAAATTTCCTATTAAAATTTTCCTATTTTAATTCAGGACCCCACCTGAATTAAAGTGCCACCACAGGGGATCCCTTGAATACTTTCTGAATTTAGAAATCTGTTTATAAAATCTTCATAAACAGGCCAGGTGCTGTGGCTCTTGCCTGTACTCCCAGCACTTTGGGAGGTTGAAGCGAGTCAATCACCTGAGGTCAGGAGTTTGAGACCAGCCTGGCCAACATGGTGAAAACCTGTCTCTACTAAATATACAAAAGTTAGCCGGGCATGGTGGCACGCAGCTGTAATCCCAGATACTCAGTAGGCTGAAAGAGGAGAATCACTTGAACCTCGGAGGCGGAGGCTGCAGTGAGCTGAGACTGCACTCCAGCCTGTGTGACAAGTGAAACTCTGTCTCAAAAAAAAAAAAACAAAAAACTTCATAAACTTGTTTTCCATTCCCTGTCATCACTCTAGCAAAACTGAACAGATTTTTGGGGTGTTCTGTGAGACCAGCAAGAACGGTTAATTCTGAGGTTCTCTCATGTTCTTATGGAAACACAACTAGAATTACAAATATTTTAGGCTCATAGGTCTTCTCGTTGATCCAGAAAAATCCAACTGATAAAAACCACAGTAGGAAGATTATATCAAATTAAAGGACATCTTCTATAAATAACCTACATTCTCAGGAGTGTTTTCCAAAACATTCCCAATTAGAGATTGCTAAATGTATGCATGCTCTTCATAAAAGCTCTTAATCGTCTGAAACTGTCATCAGCCCTCAAATCAGAATCATGATTTTTTTTTTTTTTTTTTTTTTGACAGGGTACCCTGTCACCCAGGCTGGAGTGCAGTAGCACAATCTTGGCTCGCTGCAACCTTCACCTCCCAGGTTCAAGTGATTCTCATGCCTCAGCCTTCCAAGAACAGAGAGTACAGATGCACACCACCACGCCTGGCTAATTTTTGTATTTTTAGTAGAGATGGGGTTTCACCATGTTGTCCAGGATGGTCTCAAACTCCTGGCCTTAAGTGATCCACCCACTTCGGCCTCCCAAAGTACTGGGATTACAGGTGTGAGCCACCGCACCCAGCTTAGAATTATGACTGTAAAAATCAGCAGCAACTTGCATCTGCATATTGCCATGTATTTTTCAAAGTGCTTTCAGTTATATCATTTTCTTTCCTTTTTTTCTTTTTTTTTTCCTTTGGAGACAGGGTCTCACTCTGTTGCCCAGGTTGCAGCACAGTGGCATGATCATGGCTCACTATAGCCTCAACTTCCTGGGCTCAAGTGATCTTCCTGCCTCTACCTCCTGAGTAGCTGGGACTGTAGGCACATGCCACCACGCCTGGCTTTTCTTTTTTTTTTTTTTTTAAATAGAGATCAGGTTCTGCCTAGGCTAGTCTTGAACTCCTGAGCTCAAGTGATCCTCCCACCTCAGCCTCCCCAAGTGCTGGGATTACAGGCATGAGCCACCACGTCTGGCCAACTACGGCATTTTATTTGGTCCCATTTTTGTCAGCCATTTCTCAATGTCAAATCCCAGCATTAAAAGTTATTTTTCTTAATTTTCTATTTGTAGAAAATTAAATTGTTATTTTAACCTCTGATAATAACTGTACTCTTAATTTTTGCCATCGGACTTATTGTATATAAGCAAGTTTGTTCAGATTAGTCTCTTTACAAAGCAAGCTTTTGTAAGATTAATAACTTCATTAAAATTGAAAGTAGGAAAATAATTCACAGAAGAGCGTGAAAAATTCTGTTATTTTTTTTCCCTATACAAAATGTACCATCTGGAGTTATTCTGAAGCCAAAAATACATCAGGAGATAGGACTTTATTTATGGTGAAGCGAGGAGGGGAAACTAAATCACAAAGAAGCCACCAGGATGAGATAATGCACAACACTGAAATCTGAGAAAAAGGGTCCCAGAGATCATTCTCAAAGCTTACACTAAGCCTATGTGACCACACAGGACCTGTGACACACCACCTTTTATAATGAAGCAGAAATAGCACTCACCGAATGAAACTAGAGCGGAATTCAACATGCTGCCAAAAATAAAAAATAAAAAGAAGAGGATTTTAGGAAGAAGACTACAGTATGAGTCAGACATCACGGCAATCCAAAGTGAAAACAGAGAGCCACTGACTCTCAGGGGTGTAAGGGACCTTAGAAAGGTCCTTGGTCTCATCTTACCACTGGCTGCCTTTAACTGCAAGGAAATCACTTTCCCTCCCTAGTCCTCAGTTTCCTCATTTGAAAACTGAGGCATGAGGGTAAGGCCAGTGGGTCTCAAACTTGCATGCTCACCAAAATCACCTAGGAATTTCAAAAGACAGACTCCTGGACCCGGTGCCTAGAAATTCTTATTCAAAAAGGATATGATGGGCCGGGCGCAGTGGCTCACGCCTGTAATCCCAGCACTTTGGGAGGCCAAGGCGGGCAGATCATGAGGTCAGGAAATTGAGATCATACTACCTAACACGGTGAAACCCTGTCTCTACTAAAAATACAAAAAATTAGCCGGGCATGGTGACGGGTGCCTATAGTCCCAGATACTCGAGAGGCTGAGGCAGGAAAATGGTGTGAACCCGGGAGGTGGAGTTTGCAGTGAGCTGAGATTGCACCACTGCATCCCAGCCTGGGTGACAGAGTGAGACTCCGTCTCAAAAAAAAAAAAAAGACACAGGAGGAGACCATCAAGTGAATTAATATCATGATATTAAAAGTCAATTTAAGAATGTGAAATTCTGACCAACTTTTGACTTTGAGTATTTCATAAAAGATACTGTGAAATCCTAATGATACGTGACTTCACTGATTCATTTATTCATTTATTGTAACACTAGAAAAGCAATGGTGCTCTAGTCTAGTGGGTAGACTGACAATAATTATTAATGAAGAAATGTGACATTAGATACTTAATACTGTGAAGGAAAAGTATGCAGCTTTGTGAACAAATGTCAGAGGAATTGGATCTAGGCTGAAAATCAGGGAAGGCTTCTCAGAGAAAATGATGTTGGTATTTCTTAAGCTGTACAAATATGCAAAATAGATCTACGTTTATTGAATCATCATTACTCTGCAACTCACTGTACAGTAGTATGTCATGCATACAGTAAATGCAAACAAGTACACATCAAAGGTGTGTAGTAATTAGTCCTGAGAATAATGTTTTCCATTAATATAATATTGCTTAAATAATTTCATTATGTGAAAACTTTTTCTGATGATAGAGACCTAATTAAATGTTGGAAACCAAGTAATCTATGTAATTTCAAAGGAAAACATTGTGCTGATTTTTGAAAAAGTTAAAAAACAGCAAAAAAAAAAAAAAAAAAAAAGAAATCCTAATGAGGAAATCAGAAAAAGCTATAGAAAAATGGACAAATTTTATACATGAACAATATAAATTGTGTATGATATATTACCTAATACCAAAGTAAACCAGATTCAGAACGGACGGTTATAAGAACTAGCTCATATAGAAACAAGATGACATTATTATATTGCTAGCCGCAAAAATTGGTCCTCAGCACCATTTGATAAATGATCTCAAGTAAATGACTCATAGCAAAAGTACCAACATTTATGTTTGCTTGTTACAAAGCAAAAGCAGTTTTTTCAATACAATCATCAGAAGACCCCAGCAGGGCTCTTGCCACCACACCCGGCCTCCTCCTGTGTCTTCAAAATCAACATCAAAATCTAAATTATCATCCCTTTCTTCATTTCTTCTGCAGCTTCTTCTATGGTTGGAACTTAGATTGTTTTCAATATTTTGCTTTTTTCTGGTTCCTTGTTGAACGGAATAACAATCTCTTCTTTCCACATTTTGTGCAAACTTCAAGTTCACAGGCGCATGGTCTACACATTGTGTAATAAGAATCCTTCACTGTCTTTCATAAACATTTAACACATTTTTTAGGTTTTGATAATGGTTCATATTTTTTGTATTTTACACAACACTCAAGAACTTCTTTATAGCGCTGACATACTCCATCAGGAAATTTTGCATTAATTTCCTTGGTCTGAACACTCTTATCGAACTTGTCATTTTTGAAGCTAAACGTATTCTGGTGCTTGAGGCCTGGAATGAGCCACGCTGCACCTTTCTGGGAGCTCGTCACCGAAACCACAACCACCCCACGCCGGGTGCAGGCAAAAGGATGAAGGGAAAATTAATGAACTACTTCCAGGAGTTAACACTTCTCTACTTGTCCTTTAAAATTCTCTCCTATAAAAGGCCTCAAACATCCATAAAGCATAAAAGAACAGTGGTACCCTGAAAAGTTACCAGGATGGCAATTACAGAAGACACTTGTCATTACCACTGGCTTTCCTATTATTCCTCTTAGCATTCTTTTTGGTCTTTCCAGCTTCCCATATTCCTGTTCTTAGGCGAAGTTAACATTTCCTACCTTGCTCTCTCAGCTTGAGGAAAGAGAATATAGAAAATGGCAAAATAAAAGTGTGAAACATAATTAAAAATAGTAGACGAGTATTAACAAAAAGTCTAAAATTTACTCACAATGGGAAAGGAAGGAAAGCAGGCCTCTTCTGGCAGTCAGAAGCAAGACTGAAGTGAATGAGAGGAAAATAAACACAATTCCTAAGCATATAAAATTCCTAGGAGGGCCCTGATCATTTATTCCTCGGAGAAAGGCAGTTAATACTGTGCAGTTATCACTTGCCAATACACATATTTGGTTTGGTTTTGTTTTTGAGACAGGGTCTCACTCTGTCCCCCAGGCTGGAGTGCAGTGGTGCAATCACAGCTCACGGCAACCTCAGCCTCCTGAGCTCAATTACTCCTCCCACCTCAGCCTCCCAAGGCATAGGCGCACACCACCATGCCCAGTCAATTTTTGTATATTTTGTAGAGACAGAGTTTCACCATGTTTCCCAGGCTGGTCTCGAACCCCTGGGCTCACGTGATCTGACTGCCTCGGCCTCCCAAAGTGCTGGGATTACAGGCGTGAGCCACCATACACCAGCCCCAATACAGATATTTGGATACAACCCCATCAAGAACACTAACCTGATCAGCAGAACAAAGCAAGAAGGGAATGAGGTCTGTAACAGGCACTTACACTTCACCCTGGTTTCATAGCAGACAATGACAAAGAACAAAGCAAGAAGGGAATGAGGTCTGTAACAGGCACTTACACTTCACCCTGGTTTCATAGCAGACAATGACAAAACAGGAGAAACTCTCTGAAATGACTTACAGGCCCTGTGAAGCCACTGGGAGTCATACCCCTAAATCACCTGAGTGCCTTTGATCCATGCATTCTCAGAGCTCTTCCCACCCACTTCCCACACCCAGGAACACTTGGCATTTTCTTTATGGTGGGCACACAGAAAGCAACAGAAATCTGCTCCTGGGGAGGTGCTAATGTCCAGCAAAATGCAGGAGACAGGAAGGCACAGCAAAGAGCCTGGATGGTACAGACCGGACTGCTGGCTTCCAGACAGCCTCTCCACGTGAGGGTTTCTCACGCCTGCAGGAGGAACAATCTCCAAAAAGGTCCTGCTGAGGGAAGCAACGGGTAGAAAATCTACATCCTTTGGTATACTTCATGTTTCCTCTAACCCCTCGCTCTTCCGTGACCCTACCTTCCTGGGATCTTATGTGCTATGTCTGAACAAACATGGGACATAATTGATTCCATTCTCAACCCTGTGGTGCCCAGCGCTCCAAGAACATGGGGGCCCACGATGGGAGTTTATTTCACGGGAAATATGTGCTCGCACTGTCCTTGTTTCCCACACACTAGAGATGAGCAAGCAGAGGCAAACTATTGAGGCAGGTCTTTCTCCAGCAGGAGAGATAAAACCTCCTCTCACCTAGTTTAACCCCAATACTCAGGCTTCGGTTCCCTTCCAGGGCATTCCTCGGCTCTGAAGGAATAAAGCTGCATTCTCTCTTCCCTGGCCTGGCCTCCTCAGGGTCACATTTGCCTGCCCTGAGTCCTCACCACACCCCTTCAGACCAGCCTGCTTTAAACGGGGCCTTTCTGTAAGATGAGACACATAATCCATCGCACCAACTGCTGTGGGGGTTCTGGTGCCAAAAGACCATTGAGAAAAAGGCTGCTTAAAAAAGTATGGAGTAACTCAGTACTGCCAAGTCCTGTGGGATTAGCTGTATTCCAAGCCTGCCCTTCCTGTGTCAGGCTTCTTAAATGTTCGTGCTCCTCCCATGTTTTGTTGACATCCTAGATCTAGGCCACCCAATGAAACTGTCTGCTGTGGTGGAAATGTTCTATATCTGTACTATCCAATGGAGCAGCCATGAGCCATGTGTGGCTACTGAGCATTCAAAATGTGGCTAGTGTGACCGAGGAAATGAAGTTTCAGTTTATTTCATCTAAATTCATGTAAACATAAGTAACTTCCTGGTGCTCATGGCTCCCTACTGGACAGCACAGGCTAGTGACATAATTTTGAGGGGAGGCCAGAGGATAACATGCATGCTTGGCCAATCACCTGAGGACCCCTTGCAAGTCCTGGTGCCCATTTTGTACCCCAGACAATTCAATCAGATTCTCTGGAAGTGGGGCCCAGACATCTGCTTTTTTTTCCTAATTGTTTCTAATTGTTTTCTTTTTTTTTTTTTCTGCTGTAGAGATGAGGTCTTGCTATGTTGCCCAAGCTGGTCTTGAACTTCTGGACTCAAGTGATCCTCCCTCCTCAGCCTTCCAAAGCACTGGGATTTCAGGCATGAGCCACCATGCCCGGCTGACACCTGCATTTTTAAAATCTCTTCAGGGGATGCCAATGTGCTGCCAAGATTGAGGATCAGTGCTCCAAAATGTGAAAATGTCTACCATTAATAGTCAATCCCTATCCAACCAGACACTTCAAAAACCAAAATCTAAGCCATGTAAATAATGAGGCCAAATATTCCCCCCATCATGCAATCCTGTGGCACTATGCCAAACCTCAGGCTCATCAAGAACAAAACCACGTCCAACAAATGGGCTGCTTTATAAAGGAAGCCATGCAGAGGAAAAGAGCTCAGAAAAGAAGGTAAAAGGAGGAAGGAAAGAGGTTTTTCAAATAACTGTCAGTATATAAAGCCTGGCTAGCATCAATCTTTATATACAAATAATTCATTTTCTGGAAAGTCACCAGTTAACAATAAAATACACCTCCAAATCTAGTACTCTGAACAAACAGCTTTAATTGGATTCCTTCCCTTGGCTAACCCATCCACACACTATCTGTGCCTGACAGTAAGCTCTTACCACTATGCATTTTTCTTCAAAAGATTATCTGAAACCTGTGCTTTTTCATTGGGGATATTAAACTCTTTAAATGGCAGCAATTAAAAAGCCAGTATTGGTCCAAAATCCATTTGCTCTGGCTCACTTTTGTCCAGCAGGCACGAATCTCAACCTTTACTTGCCATTACTAATTTCACCAAGTGTATCATTAACCTGGTGATGCTTTTCCTCGGGGACTTGATTTAACAGAGGCATCATACCCAGAGTTTGGGGGAAAAAAAAAAAAAAATTCAGGTTTCTGTAGCCTCTAATCTTCCAATCAGCATTTCCCAAAGGCATGCCATGCCCTTCAGGGTTGACTGCTAACAGAGTTCCAAAGCTGGGGCAAAAAGCTCACCAGCGTTTTCTGGGCAGCACTGCTGAAAATCAAAAGCAGCAAGAGAGATTCTAATGGGAAGAGTATATGAAGGTTACTTTTTTTTTTTCCAAATCTGTTCTTCATTTCTAGGATTTTATTATCATCATCATCATTATTATTATTTAGAGATGTGGATTTTGTTTGTTGCCCAGGCTGGCCTCAAACTCCTGGGCTCAAGTGATCCTCCCACCTCAGCTTCCCAAGTAGCTAAGACCACAGGTGCTCACCATGGCACCCGGTTGAATGTCACTCTTAATGACAATAAAAGTAGCTCCCTCTACATTGACAAGTGAAACATAAATGACCTAAAAGTAACTCTCTCCCCAAATTATTTAATATTACTAAAGTAATTCAATTACAAAACTGAGAACTCCTAGAGTTGGCCAGGGCTTCAATAACTCACCTTAACTAACGGACTCCCCTCCAAGGAGAAAGAGCTGGCTTAAGTTCATCCACATTCACAGCCAAGAAGTTCTCAAAGAACAAATATAATCCCTGCTGCTGTGGCAAACCAGACTGAACTCTTTTTCATCTTGGCCTTTGTGGGAACCAGCCGCAGCAACTCAGTAATGACTTCTCAACCATCCATTCCAATGGAGGGTAGACAAGAGGGATTTTTAAAAAATTAACACAATACTTATGAAAGGATCTGGACTACACGTTTCATATACATATGAATGTGAGTTATGCTGAATAGAATAAAACTTTTTTCTGGATTACAAAACTAGGATTGCCAGATAAATACTGGACATCAAGTTAAAGCTGAATTTCACATAAACAATGAATTTTTAGGATAAGTATGCCTCAAATACTGCATAAGATATACTTACACTAAAAATGATGTACTGTTCATCTGAAATTAAAGTTTAACCAGGCATTCTGGCTTCTTTTTTGTTTGATTTTGTTTTTCCTACATCTGGCAACCCTGCATCTCACTATACTGGGAAAAATTCAACTTTTTTTTTTTTTTTTTTTTTGAGACGGAGTCTCGCTCTGTCGCCCAGGCTGGAGTGCAGTGGCCGGATCTCAGCTCACTGCAAGCTCCGCCTCCCGGGTTTACAGCATTCTCCTGCCTCAGCCTCCCGAGTAGCTGAGACTACAGGCACCCGCCACCTCGCCCGGCTAGTTTTTTGTATTTTTTAGTAGAGACGGGGTTTCACTGGGTTAGCCAGGATGGTCTCGATCTCCTGACCTTGTGATCTGCCCGTCTCAGCCTCCCAAAGTGCTGGGATTACAGGCTTGAGCCACTGCGCCCGGCCAAAATCCAACTTTTAAAAGAGGCAGAATAGGTCGAGCTTTGCCACTCCCCACCCACTCAACCTCCCAACCATTCCAATATCTCAGCGCCAGCTGTTCAAAAGGTGCTCTCCAGTGCAGATGTTAATTAGATACAACCTGATAAATGAGTGCCCCAATACCCAGCTGCCATCTCTGGGCCATAGGTGCTAATTATATAATTAAGTGGCAGATATACAGGTAGCTGAAAAAGTAGAAGTCAATTTTACTTTCTGAGACTTTATCTGAGTAAAGGGCTCAGATAAAGCAAGCAATGAAGTTTGAGCAGGTGTCATAAAAGGAAGAAGCCATTAGTAAATACTAATGTTATTAAAAGCAAAGTTTGCTTGGAAGGCTGAAGCAGGACGATCACTTGAGCATAGGAGTTAGAGGCCAGCCTGGGCTACACAGTGAGACCTTGCCTCTTGGGAAAAAAAAAAAAAGCAAAATTTGCTTGGGAGAAATAACACAAAGACAACAGAAAGCAAACTGAATACTTAAGTGGTTATTACATGAATTAAGTGTCCTAAATAATTTGTTTAAATAGCTACATCTATTGAATAGTTATGTGCCAAACAACATTGCAAAACTTTACATGTTTTATTGCATTTAATCTTAACACCCCATTAAGTGAGTCATGTCCATTTCACAATGTGAAGAAACCCAGACACCAAGATTAGGTAACTTGGTTAAGACTAGAGTGACCATGTTACCTGGTTTGCCTCAGACCATCCTAGTTTATGCCTGCTGTCCTGGTACAACTATAAAAAGTGTCTCCTTTCATTCTCATAAATTACCTAGTTTGGATAATAAATTATGTGTTCACCTACCAAAGACCAGAGTCAGTAACCGGCAGAGGCAGGGTTCCAACCAGGCAGTGTGGTTCCAAGAAACAGAACCCACCCACTATAAAATACTCCCTCCCAAGTCCTACTTTCCACAGAAGAGGATAGGAAAAAAGGCATTTTTTTTTTCACTTTTACTAATCATACCTTAAATTTCTTAAATGGTTACAAACCAATTTGCGGGGCGGTTGGTAAGCGTCATGTTTTCTGTAACTACATCCGCCTTTAAATCATTGCTATACACAGCACATGTCATCTGCGGGCAGAGAAGACTCTGCAGTCAGCCTTCACTGACAACCCTGGGCATGAAAATGTTTAAACATTTCAACTTATCAAAGTATCTGGTCAAATATTTAACCAGATCTTTTTCTATCTTAAAACAACCTTTGCCTTCCTTCAGCCTGGTCAGGCAGCCAGGACACTCAGTTGTTTGTTAATTTTACTAAAACAAAGATGGATATGCAGTAGGTCCTGGCTTTTAGTTCCATACACAATGCACTTTCTTCCTTTCCCTAGTAATAAAACATATATATACACACACACACACATATATATACACACGCACTCACATATACAGACATGTATCTTTTTTACCTTTGGTATTGTGTATTTTCAGAACACTTTTCTATTTTCCCAGCAAATGTTTAACCATTCATGCTATTAATAGTTTGACAACACGAAAACAGTAAACATGAGCATAAACTTGTAGGCTTACTTCATTTATATAATTTTAAAATGCATCCCAAGTGGTTCCAGTAACCAGAAGTAAGATGCCTTTCAAAAGGTTCAGCACATTGGAAACAGCTGCAAGGACACCGAGCATTTCCACATATCTGTTAACGGCGATAGTTTCAGCCCTTACTCTTGTGTGAAGCTGTGTGACTGCATCTAGCCTCTCTGAGCTCTGGATTCTTCTTTGATACAATCATGTGGATGTATTAACTATAGGGTTCGGCCCAGCCCCAAAACTCCCAATTCTATAATCCTCTACAATCCTTCTGACTGTGAGCTGCACCCTGTAATGTGAAAGCACTGCTCTTCCATGAAACTCCTCAACATTTGAGCTGGTCCAGAGGGTGGACCATCAGGCGACCCACTACAGGTCCTTGAAGAGTGAGGAAAAAAATCCTCTCTCAAAGGCAGACTCCAAGGCTACCATCACTGGAACCTGACACAAGCATCCGAGGGCATCAAACACGAGCATTCTCATAAGAGAGTGAAATCTCTTCCCCCAGGAAGACCTGCCACAGACAAGGGCCGTGGGACCAGGATCGACAGCTCTGCGGTGATCAGTGCAGGTTCCCATGTTTGTCATATCCCTGGATATATTAAGCCTGATTCCTGTCAGCCCCAGACCATATGAAAAAATGTATTTTAATGTTTGTTTTTCTGAAGGATCATGAATGCTTTTTTCACAACAATACTAATATCAACACAAAGGATAAGACTGGGAACTGTGGCTCTGAAGGTTTTCTCTGCCTCAAATCCTCACAAGTCGCCTTTAAAAAGCAAAGTCTACCTACCACCAGTCTTTTTTCTTTGAGATGGACTCTTACTCTGTTGCCCAGGCTGGAGTGCAGTGGCATGATCTCAGCTCACTGCAACCTCCTCCTCCCGAGTTCAAGTGATTCTCCTGCCTCAGCCTCCCGAGTAGCTGGGATTACAGTCACCCACCACCATGCCGGCTAATTTTTGTATTTTTAGTAGAGATGGGGTTTCACCATATTGGCCAGGCTGGTCTTGAACTCCTGACCTCATGATCTGCCTGCCTCAGCCTCCCAAAGTGCTGGGATTACAGGCATGAGCCACCGCACCCAGCCTACCAGTCACTGTAGTCGTAATGGCAACAGGAAAAGGGTAGGATAGGGCTGTGAGGTAACTGACAGCTTTAAAAGTGTTTCCTGTCACGAAACAGCAATTGTCCTTCACACTTGTTTACTCACAAAGGAAAAAAGCAAACAAAACAGAAAATGAAAAAAGAATTCTTGGCCTGGATTTCACATGATTTCTAATAGAAAGCAAATACATTATTTAAAAGAAAAAAAAAAAGGTAATGCCACAAATCCGAAAGTCTGGGGAGTTAAGAGAGTTTAGTCGCCATAAAGTTTTAGCCATGTACAGTTATAAAACGGGGGTTGGGAGGGGGGCTCCTTCTTACCTAAAGTTTATTACATGAAGTTTACAGACACATTTAAGTGAAAACTTCCATACTAAGATTTGTTACATACGCAGGCATAAAATCTCTGGCAAAGAATGTTGTGTTTAAATCCAAAGTCTTCTGGTAGAGAAATACTTAATACCTCTTGACAAAAGTTATCTCTGTTTCTTATCAGAGCCCTCATTTCAGTAGTATCTCATTTCAAAACTTCTAGAAAACTTGTTATAGAAAGTCAAACAGAACCAAGAAAAACACTGAAGCTAATAAAAAAAAAAAACCTCTGTGTGTTTGGACCATCTGTCCAAACCAATTTAATTTTTTTATAACCACTAAGATATGTGGTCAAGGTTTATTTACCTTTCTTTTTTCAATGGTAAGTTTAGAACACAAAGGCAACTAAATGAAGAAAAAGTCCTACGGATTCAACATAGGCATATAACCAGTAATAACTAATTTTTAAAAACTGCCTGCAATTTAATTTGTAATAGTAGAAATCTCTCTTCAAATACTCAACTCTTTTAACAAACAATAAAGTCAAAGATTCTTCCCAATGCAAGTATTAATTAAAATGCAATTCCAAATACTTGCTTTGTATGAGAACAAATTAGACAAATTAGGGTATCCCAAAGCATATTCTACGAAACCCTGCATCCAAGAGAGGCTATGAAAAGTAAGAAAATAATTCAAAGGTCAGGTAAGTTCGGGAAACGTCGTATTTTACTCTCTACCTCTAGAATGCCTGTTAGGATATAACAGCTCTGAGACGACCTTCCCTAAAGAGGCCTAGTACATGTTACTAAGCCCAGCATTCTCCAGATTTACTTGATGAGGAAATGCCCTTTATAAACCGCACATTAACATACTGCAAAACTGGTGCTTCAAAGAAGCTGATGGGAAATGCTGGATTAGACAACATTACCTACACTGTTATCTATATTTAGTTAGAAACTTTTAATAATCACACACACCCAGTTTCTTCTCTCTGTGGCTACATGGGAGGATTACTCTTGCCTGCTACCCTAGGATTTGGGTGGGGCATTTGATTATTCTGATCAATGGCCTGTGTCTAGCCCATCAGCCCAGAGTCCTTGATTGAGGATGGCAGCACACCCTGCCACCATGTGACGGACAAGTAACATGAGTGGAAAATACGCATCTGTGAGTTTCAGCCACTGAGATTCTGGAGATCTCTGTTACTGCGGCACCAGCCTAACCTGCCTGATAAACTATGGAAGGGAATTTTTCTTAAATAAACCTACATATAGTGACCAGAAGTGACAAAATAAATATACAGAGAAATGTGGAATAAGCATACAACAAGAATGAATCCTTAAGAAGGTCACTTTGGTCTAAAGTATCTCATTTCAAGCACTAAAGGGCAGTGAGTTAAAACTAAACACCCTAGTATGGACTAATTTGAAGTCATCAAGTTTTGTTTGTTTGTAGTTTGTGGAGGTGAGGCCTTTGACACAAGAAAATTAAAACTCTATTACATAATTTGTCTAAATTCATACTGTTAATAACAGTCATGTGACTTACTGATGGCTGTATTCTTTTCACTACACAATCAGTCTGAATTAGTAGAAAACACTAAATGATGAACTTAAAAAATAGTTTTGAGTTTCATTACTCCAAGGCACTCTGTAAGAATGCCTTTCTATGGCTCAAACTCACAGAAGCATGTTTCTCACTCATGTTACATGTCTATCATATGGTAGCAGGAGGCTCTGCCAACTACAGGCTGGACACAGGCCATTCCTCAGAACTAGTCAAACACACCACCGAAATGCAAGGGGAGCAGGCAAAAGTAATTCTCCCATGTGACCACAAAGAGAAGGGACTGCATATCTGCCATCATTAAAAGTTTCTAAACATAGATAACAGCGTAGATAATGTGGTCTAATCCAGCATTTCCCATCCGCTTCTATGAGAATGTGAAAGTACTGTAGAATCAAAAGGAGACAAACTGTTGCCAAATGGAAGGCCCTAAGCTTTTAAAGAATAAGCTGTTCTTATAATTGACAAACTAATTGTTTGCAAGGGATACATCCACTTTTCTTTTTCTGAGATGGAGTTTCGCTCTTGTCCCCCAGGCTGGAGCGCAGTGGCACGATCTCGGTTCTGCCTCCCGGGTTCAAGTGATTCTCCTGCCTCGGCCTCCTGAGTAGCTGGGATTACAGGCACGTGCCACCACGCCCAGCTAATTTTTTGTATTTTTAGTATTTTTACAATTTTATATTTTGTATTTTTATAATTTTTTGTGTTTTTGTAGTTTCACCATGTTGGCCAGGTTGGTCTCGAACTCCTGACCTGAAGGCAATCTACCCGCCTCGACCTCCCAAAGTGCTGGGATTACAGGCATGAGCCACTGCACCCAGCCTACATCCACTTTTCAAAACAAAGTTTACTTTTTCAAATTACAGAAATAACATATGCTTACTGCAGAACAACAGAAAATACAAAACAGCTCTGAGACAAAAGCAAAAATCACAAGCAATCTCATCCATTTTCTCCTCTCCCCAAAACCTTAATATTTGTAGTATTTCCTTATCCATTTTGTATATTTTTCTACACAGTTGTGGTAATTCCATTTATATAATCTTGCATTCTGCTTTTTCTCCCTATGTTAAAAATCTTCCCATGTTATTAGAAGGTTTTCCATAATAATATTGTTTTTATTAATACAGTAAATAAATAATACATTTTTTCCAGGCACTAGTCTAACTGCTTTACCTATAACTTATTTAATCCAACCAACCCTATATGGTCTGTACTATGATTATCCTGATCTTGCTGATGAGGAAACTGAGACAGAGAAGGGTTAATGACTTGCTCAGGGTCACAAAGTGGGCCCATGATGAAATCAGGATTTAGACCCAGGCACCACAGCTCCACGGTCAGCACTTTTAACCACATACTGTATTGCCTCCAGAATATATATATAGTCCACCCTGTAACTTACCAATGATGGATATCTAGGTTATCACTGCTTTAAAAAATCATAATAATGTTACAATAGATATCTTTATAGGCATCTGAAGCACCATTTTGCCTAAGCCTATTCAGATAGCAAAACTTTTACCATCCCAACAAGTTCAATTTATTTTCAGCTAGCCAACAACAGCTGTAGAAACATCTAAAATGGCTAGCATTTCACAAACCAACTCATTACTCCGCCTACCAGTGGTATGAACTTCCACGTGGGCCTCACCTGTCCACCCCGCTGCCATCTGCAGCAGACTCTGGGAATGTTTCCATCTGCCTTCACACTGCAGAAGGAGCCAATTAAAACCCTGGGTCTGTCTGACTGTGCATCCCCCAGCAGATATAAGCAAATTCCATAGATTTTTTAGGTCTGGAATATTTTAAATGCTAAGCTTATTTGTTCCTAGTCCTATAAGCTTGTGCCAGTACAAGGCATAGAGACGAGGAGAGATAACATCCCATATGCATGTGTAAAATTTAGAATGAATGTTTTCCTAATTCAGACAATAACCCAGAAAAGGGACATTTCAGTATTTAACTTTTTGTCTGCTTATCGTATAACGAATGACTGAATTCTCTTGCAAGATTAAAGGAATGCACACTCTAAATTAACAGACAGTTGGATGTGAAAACTATTCAAAACATATTTTCACATGAGGAGACCAGATAATGGTATGCTAAGTAAAAAGGAAATGGTGGCCTATAGTTCACCTCTCCTTAATTCAGTTTACCAGTTCAGTTATCCAAAGATGTGTGTGGGGGTTTATTTTTATTTTTTTTTAATTATTTATTTTTTTTGGAGATGGAGTCTTGCTCTGTCACTCAGGCTGGAGTGCAGTGGCGAGATCTCGGCTCACAGCAAGCTCCACCTCCCGGGTTCATGCCATTCTCCTGCCTCAGCCTCCTGAGTAGCTGAGGTACCTGCGACCACGCCCAGCTAATATTTTGTATTTTTAGTAGAGATGGGGTTTCACCATGTTAGTCAGGATGGTCTCGATCTCCTGACCTCGTGATCTACCCGCCTCAGCCTCCCAAAGTGCTGGGATTACAGGCGTGAGCCAGTGTACCCGGCCATGTGTGTTTCAAAAAACAAAACAAAACAACAAAAAAACTGGAGATGTCCAATAAAATGGAAAAGCAAAAACAGATTTTTAATACTTTATAGGTCATAGGCTCAATAAAGAAATTTTCCAACATGGCAACAATGCCATATAGAATTCATCTGCCATCTAAAAGTGAAAAAATCAATACATCTAAAGAAGCTGCCCACACACGTATTTTCCAAAAGATATTTTTCTATGTTATAAAAACACAAAATGTGGTTTTTACATATTCTAAAAACATATCCCAAATAACCTCAATTCTACTTACCAAAAAGTATAGTAATTACAAATTATAAATCTCTGTGTAAGGCACTTACATAGAACCAGACATAATGTTTCTATACAAGGAGAGGACCTCTAAAATACGTGTAAAATACTGAAAGTGACAAAGCAAAATTCAAGACTTATACATATGAAGACAGTGAAATAAAAGAAACAAAGCCATTTTCAGGATATGCTACAGAGCTATGAAATTATCACAATTAGTCTCAATCTAAATGTCTAAACGACTTTAAGTTTTAGGATAATTAACATATCTGCTAATATCATCTTTTAGGAAATCCTTAAGTATACATACTTGGATTGTATTTAAGCCTCTCAAAATAAAGTTAACTCAATGTTTCCATCTACTATTTAACATATAACTCACTGTTTTCATCTGCTATTTAACATATAAATCCTGGAAGTTCTTAGTTTACTTCCACTCATTAACCCAAATATTGCATTTTTTAAAATTTCATCTTCAGAGCACCCAAACTAACTGGCTGTTTAGATTAGTCCCACAGGCAGCCCCACCTCCACCCAGGTACCCATGCCCCCCCCAACCTTGATCATATCAGCATCAGGCTCAAGTCAGTACAGGACCCATTCCAAAGACCACTCCCAACCCCCCTTGTTTTTACCACTCTGACTTAAAAAACAAGCCTTTCTATTGAAAAAAATTGAGAGACTACAGTTAGAAAGTAAATTAATTACAAACAAGAACTAAGTACTGCAGACAAACTACCAATGAATTTACTAAGAAGTCTAAAAGTGAATCAGCTAAGACAAGATTCCACAGAAAAGTAACCAATGCCACTCACTCTGCCTCTCTAATGTGTTAGTGTTCAAACAGCAATAATTCCTTTCCAAATGCCTATCAAATAGCAATAATTCCTTTCCAAATGCCTATCAAATATATAAAATATAGGACTTTAAAAAAAATCTTCAGGCTGGGCGCAGTGGCTCATGCCTGTAATCCCAGCACTTTGGGAGGCCCAGGCAGGCGGATCACGAGGTTGAGATCGAGACCATCCTGGTTAACACGGTGAAACCCAGTCTCTACTAAAAATACAAAAAATTAGCCGGGCGTGATGGTGGGTGCCTGTAATCCCAGCTACTCAGCAGGCTGAGGCAGGAGAATGGTGTGAATCCAGGAGGTGGAGCTTGCAGTGAGCCCAGATGCTGCCACCGCACTCCAGCCTGGGCAACAGAGTAAGACTCAGTCTACCAAAAAAAAAAAAAAACTTCAGGGCCCAGTTTTTATTCAAACTACAAAGACTATATATTCTGCAGTGAGTCGGGTGAGCAGGGCAGAAGAACTACAAGTGAGTTTCGGATAATGTGCTACTAATTACTCCAGTAAAATCATTCAAGATAAGATGTTATAGAGAATTATCTTCTTCATATGCTCATAAGATGTTTTAAAACAGCTGAAACAGCAAAAATAAATAAATAAATAAACATCAATAAAAAAGAGGAAAGCATCTCTTGGTAACACATTCAGAGGAGTAATTTTGTTCAAATGAAATGCCACGTTTCAAGATATTTGTTAACCTGCAGCTATTTTAAGGCAGGCCAAGGCTGCATTAGTGCCTGTCACACAGCTTGCTCCCAACCTCTTGGCAATTCTCCAACACATTCCAACATCTGATGCACAGCCTTGCTGGAATCACGTCCCACTTATCTCTAAAGACAACCAAGTAAGATGTTGCCACATTACACAACCAATCTGCCATTTATCCCCATCAGGTCACTTTGCACAATGCCTGACTGAAAAAAAAATCAGACCACCGTCTGAGTGAATGGAGTTTAATCCAAAAAATACAACTCACACTCAGCCAAAAAACATGTATCAGAAAACTGCTCAAACTGGGGACAAATGTCATGCCTTACTTCCCAAAGAAAGGTTAAGCACTCATCAAGTAAGGAAGGAGAACTGATACCAAGGGAAATGAGCAAGATCAAGGGACACCTTAACTAAAGATGGTAAACCTTAGAACCTTAGTCATGCCACCACTGCCTACATTTTGTTCTTTTGTTTGTTTGTTTTCGTAGAGACCAGGTCTCACCATGTTGCCCAAGCTGATCTCAAACTCCTGGACTCAAGCAATCTTTCCACTTTGGCCTCCAAAAGCGCTGGGATTACAGGCATGAACCACCCCACCCAACCCCCACATTTTGAAGATTATTAATAATGGGTATATTCTAAAGCAGGGGTGTCCAATCTTTTGGCTTCCCTGGGTCACACTGGAAGACGAAGAACTGTCTTGGGCCACACATAAAATATACTAACAGTAATGATAGCTAATGAGCTATAAATAAATATCACACAAAAAAAAAACCTCATAACGTTTTAAGAAAGTTTACAAATTTGTGTTGGGCCATAGTCAAAGCCGTCTCAGGCCGCAGGATGGACAAGCTTGTTCTAAAGGATAATCTCAGTGTTTAATGAGCCCCATTAACTCTGCGAAAAGAACACTCTGGGGTTTGAGACGGGTTCTCTCTACTCTGCCCAGGCTAGTCTTGAAGCTCTGGGCTCAAGCGATCCTCCCACGCCAGCCTCTCGAGTGGCTGGGATTACAGGCACATGCCACCCCGTTCAGCTGAACAGAACAATTTAACATAGTAATACATCCTCTAAAAGTCAGTGTACTCTCTAATGGTTAATAGTTAGCAAAAACAAAAAAAGCCCTCTTCAGAAACAAAATGAAATGGTTTTTGAAGCCATCCAAAGGCTGCTACATTCCATTCTTGCTAAAAAACATATTTAATTAGCACACGTGAGCCTCATGCTCTGCACAGCTGCACAACATTCCAGAGATAGGCCAGCTACCGATACACTCTTTACACGAAATACCACCGACTTTAAAATTTGAGGAGACTGAGAAGCAGTTCTCAAGTATGACTCACCAAAGATATGTTTACTTCATGTGAACAAAGGTTTCCTTTAACAAGAGTGTAGTCCAGTGGAAATACATACTATAATTAAGAATAAAAAATGCATGTACGCATATACCAATAAAATATTTCTTCACAGCCAGAAAAATATATATATAAAATTCAACTGACAGACAAGAATAGTCTTCCTTTGAAACAAGATGATACATCAGCCTTCTCTCTAATTAAACTTTTACCTTTTATGAATTAAGATTTATAGAACTAGGATGAAACCTATGTCAGAAACACACACTTTGAAGGCAAAATAGGCCTTTCAAAATAAGAAATCATCCTGATTATCAGGGAAACTCGGGATCTCCTTTAGCAGTGGGTGCTGATTTAAAAACAAGCAAACAGACAAAAACCTACCTTCAAAACAAAGAATGAAACACAGGATGTGTGCTGGTTTCTTTCCTTCCCAAATGGCAGGCAAATCTCTTTGCTCCAGGCTAGAGGCACTTCCCCAACTCCACTCCAGGAGATAAATTGGGTATTTAAGGACAACTGGCAGTACAGACTTGTCAACCTTGCTGTGAGAAGGACCAGGCCTTCTCAGAGAAGTCACCTGACTAGTATCCCTGACCAAAATTCATCTCCCAAAATAGTGACAGGTATTCTCATCTGCTCAGAGGACCGGCTAAGGCCACATTCCAGCCCCCTGCCCTCCCCTAACCTAGGCCACTGGGACCACTCTGGGCACCGCCTGGTCTTGCTGCCATCCCAAGTGTCCAGACCTAACATTTGCAGCTGCTTCAAGATCAAGCTGAGACTCCTACACCAGGCTTCAGGCAGCTCAGGCACAGCAACCATCAAGGATTTTCCTTGATGGGCTTTAGCCACCTGCACACAGAATGATTCCCATCATGTTGGGAGTTTCAGAAGAATCCCTTATTTGGAGAAAGTCCACCCAGCTCAGCTCAGATTTTTCCCTCTTAACTGTGAAAAGGACCATCACTGACCTTTAGTGTTTAAACCCCAGAAGGCGGCCATCTGTCGCTTTTCCTTAGGGCCTATTATCCAAACGAGACTAACAGCAACCCCCCAAGTTTCTAAAGGAAATTGCTGGAAAGGGCTTTTTTTTATCTTCAATGAAATATTTCTCCCCTCTTCCCACTCCCTCTTTTCCTTCCGCAGATGTGGAAGTCGTTTTGGCACCTTCCTCAGAAAGAAGCCAAATATTAGAGTTAAGGCAACAAAGGCTGGTAAGTCACCTCCATCCATCTGACGTCCTAAAGGCTTAAAGAACTGGCTTGCATAATCAAATATAGATAAAGCTTTCTCTCCTTGAAACAGATCCTAAATCCCAAGATAGAATTTTAAAGAATCCAGCTAATACAAAGACCCCAAGAAAGTTGAGCTCTATTACATGCTTTCATCAGTTACAACCAAACCCAGCCCAGTAAAATTCATTACACTTCAAATCAAGATTATAATAACCACATCCATTCCACTGCGACACATTATAGGATAGCCATTTCAAAGACTCTCTGAAATCAGAAGACAAAAGTAAAATCAGATGTTGTCCAAAGCATATGGAGACCTCTCTCAGGGGAATTAATGCAACTGTGATGGGAATTCCCTTCAGAACAAAACAGAAAGCATTGTTATCTAATGAGAACTTAATTTCTGGTATTTTTCCATTGTAAAAAGACATTATTCAGAAAAGAGAAATAGTTACAATAAACCAATTTTTGAATTCTCTCTTCCTTCGCCATTTTTCTTTAACATCCCACCCCTAAAACAGCTCCGGGCAACAGATAGTGTTCATGCTACAGCTTTAACTATAGACTAGTCATTAGATTTTATGTTTTGCCATGTGACATGCATAAACTGCAAGAGTGCTGAGCATCATCATGTGATCAACAGACTGTCAAAACTCTATATCTTCATTCTAAGATTTGAGGATTGACCCTTAATACATATTTGTGAGACGAAGAAAAATGCACAGAAGGAAAAAAGGCTTAAAAGAGAAACACACATGTGTGTGTTAGTCTCGTTTGGATAACGGGCCCTAAGGAAAAGTGACAAATGGCCTTCTTCTGGGGCTTAAACACTAAAGGTCAGTGATGGTCCTTTTCACAGTTAAGAGGGAAAAATCTGAGCTGGGCTGGGTGGACTTTCTCCAAATAAGGGATTCTTCTGAATCCCTTATTTTCTGAATCCCTCTGCTAATATACTGTGTATATTAGCAGACACCCAGGCTGGAGTGCAATGGCGCGGTCTCAGCTCACTGCAACCTCCGCCTCCTGGGTTCAAGCGATTCTCCTGCCTCAGCCTCCCAAGTAGCTGAGACTACAGTCGCCCCCACAACACCCGGCTATTTTTTGTATTTTTAGTAGAGACAGGGTTTCACTATGTTGGCCAGGCTTGTCTCAAACTCCTGACCTCATGATCCATCCATTTCGGCCTCCCAAAGGGCTGGGATTACAGGCGTGAGCCACCGCACCCAGCCGAGAAACACTAAAATATTAACCGCATGCTTCTGGGGTCATGTAGCATCTAGTGATTTTAATTTTCTTCTTTCTATTCATCTTTAGTTTCCATATGATCTAAAATGAACATCTATTATTTCGGCAATAAAAAGATATCTTAAAAATACTTTTCTATTTTTGTTATGATGATTTTATGCTAACTTATGCCTTTATGATGGTATATATTCTTCATCAGCTATTCAAAAAAACTACATATACTGTATATATTAGCAGACATTGTCAAAAAAAATCAGCGATTCTAAAGTGATAAAAATACAAAGAATATTTTAATTTTTACGACTACTGTAATCACTGTAAAAGCACACCTGGCTGGGCGTGGTGGCTCACACCTGTAATCCCAGCACTTTGGGAGGCTAAGGAGGGCGGATCACCTGAGGTCAGGAGGTTGAGACCAGTCTGGCCAACACGGTGAAATCAGACTCTACTAAAAATACAAAAATTAGCTGGGTACGGTGGTAGGCGCCTGTAATCTCAGCTACTCGGGAGGCTGAGGCAGGAGAATCACTTGAACCCAGGAGGTGGAGGTTGCAGTGAGCTGAGATCGCGCCACTGCACTCCAGCCTGGGGGACAAGAAAAGACTTTGTCTCAAAAAAAAAAAAAAAAAAAAAAAAAAAGCACTCCTATGCTTATGCTTGCAGGTTTCAAAATGCTGTGGAAAATGTTTAAACATCACAGATCAAAATAAATAAGTATTGTTTTAAGGAAGAATCTAAGTTTTCCTTCCCGTTCAAGTAGATAAGATAAAGAGAAAAAAGCCACCTCCCACCCCCCCGCAAAAAAATGCCCTATCCCTATCCCAGCCCAAGACTTTACAGCTGGTGAAGAACATTCCAGAAAAATGTACAGCCCTTCAACATTTATATTTGGCCTTGAGGCAAACACACTAGAACAAAGTGTATCCCTGAAACAGCCACCCAAGAGTACTGTAGGGAAATGAAACTTCATCCAGAGCCAAAGGCAGTGGCCATTAGTGGCTGATTCCTCCTGGAAAATGTTTCTGTCAGGCGCTCTCGCAGCCCAGTTCCTACAGCTTTTCCCACACTCTGCAGAAGTAATGAACTGCCAAGGCTGTAACAAAAATGAACATTCAAACAAGGAATGAAAAGATCTTTTAAAAATTTCAGTGTTCTTTATATCTTCATTATTAATACTGCTTTTTTGTAAGTTTGGTAGAAAAAAATTGAACACCAGAAAGTATATTTAGCTGATTAATCACTTGATTAGTTCGTATCCTGCTAAAATGAGGTTTGGTCTGAAGTGTTAGGATATTTTTGATAAAGAGCAAGACTTTATTAATTATTTCCCAAAACTTAGAAAATATGGAGAGAAGAAATATACAGAGATTAAATATTCTGCAATTCCATTACCCAAGATAACCACTGTTAATAGGCTCATGAACTTTCTAAGAATAAACATACTTAATTACACAAATTACACATTGAACATATATACCTCAAAGGAATAAATTCTGTTGTACTTATATATCATTCTAAATTTCATACTAGTTGATCTATTGGGTAAAAATCTATAGTTATGTTCTAATACATATTTTACGGCCCAACTAGTGGCTTCAAATTTGTATATTAAAGATCAAAACTAACAGGGCACTCTCGATTCTAGAGCAGAGATATTTAAACGATTCCAAAAATCGCTCAGCTGTTTACTCTCACAGTTGAGAGTTTCTTAAGAATGGAAGTATGATTCCCATAAACAAGGGTCAGTTTTAAAGCAATCTTGATAACATCTTATTTTCCTATGTCAAAGCACAATTAATCCTGAAAGCTTACTCAAACAACCACTCAGTTAAAGCTGATGGCAGAAAAATTACAAAATTCATGGAAATTCATTAATTTTTGTAAATTACATTTTACAAAGTACCAATACAGTTAGAGACTTTGGACCACAAAACAGAAAGTACTACTCCCTCCCAAACACTTCCTCCACTGGCTAAGGACAACTTGACTCATTCATGGGATTCATTTTCAAAATACTGTCTCTATAAAATTCCCCATTTAAAATGTTTTAAAATAGCCTTGTCCCTCCCTTCGTGGTAGAGATTACTCAATCAAACACACACATCTCTCTTCCACGTGTGAGAGAGAGATATATATGATAAACACGATATGTATGCATCATACATGTTACATATACAAAAACATAACATTGTATAATAATTTCTTTTCATAGAAAAAAGGAAGAATATTAAAATTAGTTCCTCTCAATCTCAGCCTACAGTATTCCCAGATGCTGAGATACCATTCACTGAAAGTAAATCTAAATCTGAAGTGATTTTTATTTTAAAATGTTCACTTGGAATTTTATCTTCATTTCTGACCAATTCCAATGAAACATGATGGTCTAGTGGTTACAAACTAGCACCAGTAGCAGTGTTTAGGTTTCCACAAGTGAGAACAAGCACGTCATGGAATTCCACTGCTCTGCACTCAAGTGTGGAGATTGGAAATACCAAAGAACTCCAGTCCTCTGCACTTTTTAAGCTGCCTAGGTTAGTGTAGAGAATTAATACATCTGAATACACTAATTTGTCTCACACCTATACCCTTAAGATGCTAACTTACACATTATATCATTGCTCTTAGAAAATTGCAAAGAAGGACAGATATAACAATCACTGGATTTAAAACTATTTCTTAATAATGATCTACAATTGGACAGATTTACATTTTCTTTCCTTTTTAAAAATTAGAATTTTTAAAGTGTTGATTGCTTTTTTAATTATTAAAAAATGGTGCCTAAGGCTGGGCGCAGTGGCTCACGTTTGTAATTCCAACACTTTGGGAGGCCAAGGCAGGCAGATCACTTGAGCTCAGGAGTTCAAGACCAGCCTGGGCAACACAGTGAAACCCCATCTCTACAAAAAAAATAAAAATTTAAAAATTATCCCTGTGTGGTGGTACACGCCTGCAACTACTTGGGAGGCTGAGGCGGGATGATCGCTTGAACCCAGGAGGTCGAGGATGCAGGGAGCTGTGTTCGTGTCACTGCACTCCAGCCTGGGCAACAGAATAAGACTCTGTCTCAAAACAAAACAAAACACAACACAACAAAACAAACAAAAATGGTCCTTATGGTCACCTGTATTATTTACTGTATTCTTCTCTACCGTGAAATATTTCAAAACTCAAAAAGAGAAACATTAAGTCATGGGAATTTCCTTCCATACAAGAGAGGAAATCACTCATCAACCTACCATCCAAAGCAAACTATTAACATTTTAATGTATTTCCTTCCAGTCTTTTACTTAATACAATAAAACTAGGATTATACTACACTATACAGTTTTGCATCCAAATATTTCCAGTAACCCCTGTATTATCGGCATCATCCCATCTCAGTAATATTCTTCCAAACCATTATTTTAAGCACTATATTGAATTCCACCCCACAGCTGTGCCATAATTTATCTGATTATGCTCCATTAAAAAAATGTCCCCTTTTCACTATTAATGTTGCCAAGAAAATCCTTGTTTAAAAACTTGTCCTTATTTTTAATTGCTTTTTTAGGTTACCAAGTAACATGTGAGATTTCAGTTCAAGAGGTGTAAGTATTTAAGGCTTCTGTTACGTATATATAACCCAACTGTTTCCCCTAACTTTGTATTAATCAAAATATGCTCTCAACAGGTGATGCAGAGCTCCCATCTCACAGCAGCCCAGAGCATTTTATCTATCCATTAAGTGGAAAAATTAATTGATTATTTTGGTCTGTATTTCATACACTGGTGAGTTTGAATTTACAGTTATCAGCCTCCTTGATTTCTTCTTTTATAAACTATCTGCTCATATCCTTTCCTTAGCTTCCAGGGCTTTAGCATTTTCTTGTTTGTTTAAAAAATACATATATATTAATCAGATTTTCCTTTCCTATTATTTTGACATGATGTATAGGGACATGTTTAATACAGACTGAACTTAGTATTATTTACCTAAATGATTATTTGCTTTTCTAAACAAATCAAACTGCTTATTTGAAAGAAAGCATAAAATTAAGTCAAACTAAGCAAAAATTCGACATTTTATAATTATTAAAATTTATTGTGATGAGTGCTGAATTACCTCATTTGGCTTTAATAATCCTATGTGCTAGGTACTCTCATTACGACTATTTTACAGATGAAGATGTTGAGGGACACAAAGAAATCTAGGCAGTTTGCCCAAGGTCACTTAGTGTGTGAGCGAAGTGGGTGGGTTGTGTAACTAAAGAGCCTGAAGCTTGGGGCCCAGGGCCCCTCCATCCAAAGCTTCCCATCAGCCTCTCTAGCCATGACCTCTCTCCACCTCCACTGAGGGTTCTGCTGGAACTTCAAACTCAAACACTGCTATTAAAGTGAAACTGATAGTCCTCCCAAATATCCACTCATGCCCTTGACTTGTCTATTTCCGTCATCATCACCAAACACGCTCATTGTCATTATTCAAATTTGAAATCTTTATCACCTTAGCTTAGCTCCTCACCCACTAGGACCACCTCCCATCCATCCTCCCATCCATTCACCCTACAAATAGCTTGGCATAGGATTGGGCCTTCACAACCATTCTCCCATCTCTCCTCTCCTTCTTGTTCCCTTGGCCACCACTGTAACTTGCTCCCTTTACTTCTGGACTCCCACTTCTCTCCTGTCTCCTTGCTTCTAGTTTCTTCCTGTCTCATTGTATTCTGAACACTGCCAAGGTAATGAGTTTCTCAAGTATATTATAATCACAGAATTTAGAAGTGTACAGGAGCTTAAAAACTGAATGCCAGATTTAATCCACTGGTAGTTATTGCCTAGAACACCATGTCGAGAATATGACTGAGACTCTATCTCAGCTCAGCGGAAAAAGAGTACCATTACTGATTTTCGATGGCTGCCAGGAACAGAAGCGAGTGATGCCATGTGCCATGTTTTAACCCCTACTATGATTTCATCTAAGTCTTTCATTTTATAAAATTAGATCTGAGACCAGAGGGTTAAGGGTTTGCCAAAGTCACACATCCAGCCTGTAAAAGGTATTTTACCTTCTGTGTATGGTACATAAAATGTATTCTATATACTAAAGTATACAGTTTTTTGATTCAGGAACTAATTCTTATTCAACTTTAAGCCAGTCCAAAAACCATAACAACTTCAAGTCCTGGCAAGATAATGTATCCAATAATTATTCATTAAATAAAAAACAATATTACAAAGTAATCTCAGAGTAGGAGCAAAGGGAGATCATTAATACTATAAATGCTTAATGGTCAAAAGAACTGTGTACAAATATATTACTTTCAAGAAGCGGAATCTAAACTGATAAGGGTTTCTAGTAAGCGGTCTCTTCAGACTGTAGTAATCAATACATAAATGCCATTGGTAATGCAGCCTTTTAAAAAATAAAAGTTAGAATAAGCCATTTAATAGCTCTCCAGACATAAAAATGTTAAGGTAGTTTTTGCAAAGTATACCAAAAGGGATCAGTGGGTCATAGTGCTTAGGCAGTCCCAAGAGAAAGGAATGAACTCTTATCAATCAAACACGTACTATGTGCCTGGAACTGTACACTGCTGCCTCATAACTGTAAGATAAACTAATACTATTTCAATTTTTCCAATGAGCAAACTGTGGTCTTGAGTAACTAACTAGCTCAAAGCCAGTACCTAGCAGTAGCCATAAGGCTAGTATACAACACCATTAGGATTTGGGCCCAGAACCTGTTTGATTCCAAAACGAATGCTCTTTCCAAACAAAGAAAAACTTTTCTGCAATAACAAAATTATCCTCACAAATTTTAAAGGACAAAATACTGATTACGACTCTGCTAAATTACAAATAACTGATCATCAAAAGAAATCACAAATTCGAGTTTAAAAAAAAACACAAGCTGAGAAGTAATTGTCGCAAGACATAAGATCCACAAAGGATTAGTAGGTAACCTACATATAGAACTACAAATCGATAAATGGGTAAAAGACTGAACAGGTACTTCGCAAAAGGAAGAACCCAAATGGTTAACAATGTAAACAGACATTCAACCTCAATAATCAGAGAAATTGCAAATAACAATCACAATGAGATAACATTTCACTGGACAAGATTTTCAAGCCTGGTATGTGAAGCACTGGCAAGGCTGTGGAACAACTGTAATACTTACGGCTAGTGGGAACACAATCAACCATTTCGTAAAAAACAGTTTGGTACTCTCTATTAAGGCTGATGATGCACATGCCCTGTGATCCAGAAAATTTCATTCCCTAGAGACAGCAAGTGGGTGTGTGTGCCTCCACATATGTACCAAGAGCCATATACAAAAACCACTCACAGCAACCCTTGTACAATAGCAAAAAAACTGGAATCAGTCCAAATCTCCATCTAGAGTAGAATGAATAAATCATGGTAGAATACTATACAGCAAGCGAAACTCAATGAAATACAGCCATGAAATGGATAAACCTTGGGAATAGAAGGTTAATCTAAACAGGTGAATCAGAAAAATACATAAAGTATAATTTCGTTGATATAAAGTTCAAAATCATACACAATCAAGATTTTTTAAAAAGGACAAACCATAGAGAAGGGAATGATAAGCATAAAATTCAGGATGGGGTTGTTTCAGATGGGATGATGGAGGTGGGCTCTGGATGTACAAGGCTCTTCTTGAACTAGCTGGTGGCTACCTGAGTGTCCATTGGTTTATGATTCTTTTTATTTTTTTGAGACAGAGTCTCACTCTGTCACCCAGGTTGGAATGCAGTGACATGATCTTGGCTCACTGCAACCTCCGCCTCCCCAGTTCAAGTGATTCTCTTGCCTCAGCCTCCCGAGTAGCTGGGAATTACAGGCGCCTGCCACCATGCCCAGATAATTTTTGTATTTTTAGTAGAGATGGGGTTTCACTATGTTGGCCAGGCTGGTGTTGAACTCCTGACCTCAACTGATCTGCCCCCCTCGGCATCCGAAAGTGCTGGGATTACAGGCATGAGCCACTGCGCCCAGCTGGTTTACGATTCTTTAACATATATTTTAGGAACATTATTTTGTACCTACCAATTACTTGATTCAAAAAACAACTCTAAGAAAAGACTGGACGAGAGGGCAGGACATTGACTATATCAGATGACAGACATCAAGATGCCAGAGCAGAGCAGAGGGAGCAGAGGGGACCCTTTGCTCAGGGGTGAGCTTCCTGGGCTCCAGCTCTGATGTCTCAAAACCAATGCCTTCTTCTTTCAGAGGGGAAAAAAACTGTTTTTCAACTTCAGAGGTGTTTAACAAAAGAACCTAAAACACTGATTAATATAAATAAACCATGGTATATAGGACTCTTCCACCAAGAATTAAAGAACAGCTTTATAAAATAATTTTGTATTAAATATTTTACAGTGAGTGCCTCACTTCTGTCACCATCATCAAGAAAAAAAATGTGCTGATACTTCAGCAAAAGAAAGGAAAATGCAAGAAGGAAACTTTTGATATTGAGGTCCCTTTGCTGAAGGAATAGAATAGAGTTTCTTCATTCAATGTGTATACAACTCACTTAAAGGTCTTGTTAAAATGTTGATTCCGATTGGCTGAGTTCAGAATGGTGCCTAAGAATCTGCATTTGTAACAAGCTCCCAGGAGATTCTAATGTTGGAGGTCCGTGAATCTCACTATGATAGCAAAGGACATTATGAAAATGGCTTCTCGAGAGATGTTTAAAAAATAGAAACACAGGTATATCTAACTGGCATAATTTCCTTTAACCACTGAGTAGAAAAAAAAATTGATGATGTTATTCCTACACAATAAAAATTTAAATATAATAACAAGTGCTACCAGAAAAATCAGAGTACTAAACTAGGTCTTTTGCAAATAAAAGATGCCCTGAGAAAAAGCAAAGACTGAAAACTTACAGGAAAAATCCATGAGATGCTTTACTCACTTCCACAGACCTACAAAGCTCACTCTTCTAACAGGGGTAGTTAGCCCCTTCCTTATGGAAGAATGGTTTGCATTCCCAAAAACGTAGTGAAAGAAACTAGGGCTACCATAGGGAGATCCACAGAACATTAAATAAAGCCCAATTAAAATGAAGATACTAGTTACGGTGCAACATAATTAAAGGAGCATCACGCCATTGCACGTAAAAAAAACAAAAAAAACAAAACAAAAAAAAAAAAACAGGCTTTAAAATGTTCTATAAGAATACGCTATTAAAAAGAAAAGCTTAAAATTATTTCGACAGTATCCACACTGAATGATTTCCACTAATCATGTCTATGTTGAGTAGTAGTAAAATCCTTCCACTTCAAAATAGTACTTCCACATGTAAAGTCATACATTCATACATCAAGACAAAGCAACCACTCTACAAACCCTTCCAGGAAGCTCTGCCAATGCCAAGCCTCTGCTCAGGATGTGTCACAAGCAGAGTGAGGTCTTCTCATTTGCTCTACAACATCACAGATAGTTGTTACTAGTCTTGCCCAAGAGAAGCTCTTCACAGAAAACCTCAACTGTGGGAGACGACCTAGTGACAGCAGTTCCTTCACTGCCCAATACTTCTCCTTTCAGATGAAGGTTTTGGTCACTCCAGCAATGACAGAGTTACAAAGAGCTTAACCCAACAGAATTCTGCACCTGGTGTGTAAGTCAGAACAGCTAAACCTCCTGTGACATCAACACAGGATATTTCTTACAACAAAGTAAATCCAAAACGTCTGGATGATCCATGGGAACAACATTCATAAAAATCTGTACGCAACACGATTTTATACAACCAGCACAAAAAGTCCCATACTTTAACGGGAGTTTCATATTTTGAGTTTCTCTAACAGAAACTCAAAATAATGCACATACACCACACAATGTACATGCAGTTCTATTCTGCAGAGCCACATGAAATCAAAAGCCACTAACTTGGATTCACTAGAAATTTTTAAAAACACAAGCAGGCACGCCCTTGGCTTGCAAACACTGACCTTCCCTTCCAACTAGCATACTGAAATTTCCTTTTTCACCTACACATTTTAGAAAAGCCTGGGTTGACATTTGAAATATATCCCATTTGCCATCCCACACGGAATAAATGAATTATAGAAATGGCATTTAGAAGGGAAATTCCCTGTGTCCTGGCCGAGACCAAACATGAGAACACTGGGAACCATCTCCTCCTAACTAGATACCAGTCAAGAGGCCTTGGTGGTCTGCCCTTCTCCACCCTCTCCCCAGTCACAGCTGTGAAAAATATGTATACAAAAAATACATATAAACAAACACAAATGCAGCCTGTTACTGTCATAATCCCATTAGTTACGCCTGGACACTAAACTCGGCTATCTGAATCAACAGAAATCTGAATACCAACTTACCCTCCATCATGACACTCATACACCTAATAATCCTTAATAAAGCATCCAAATAATGCAATTGTACTTGACTTAGAGCAAACGATGAAAACAAAACAAATACAGGCTAAAGGAATCATTTACTATCCATTAAAAAACATATACATTCCTTTTAAAACAACCTACTGAATTTTAACATACTTATAAATGTCTTAGTGACATAAAAACTAAAACACATTAATCATTTCATTTATAAAATGGTTTCCTATAGAAAAAATGCATGCTTGGTATTAACCAAAGACAGAAGAGGTACTGTAATGTCACAGTTGCGAAGGTCCAATTAATAAACACCAACTTTCCATGTAGAAAGAAATTAATGCATAGCTGGGTTGTGGTTATACATTATGGATGATCCACAGAATAACGCTGCGACTCCCCACACTGACTGCACCATTGCCTCCGCACACCACTGGGCCCCGTCCTTCCTGCAGCCCCTCCCTATGGCTCAGGTCCCCTGGTCGCAGATCAGATTCCGATCCGCATCCGCAGGCCGGCTCCCCTCTGCCTGCATTGGTGCTGCAGGGCGCCCCTCCGAACGAGCGCAGCCCAACGAGAGGTGCAGGAGGGATGATCCCAAAAGAGAAGACTCTCCCCTGCTCACACCTAGGTGACCTGGTCCTCCTGACGCCACATCCAGCAGAAGCTGCAGGACAACGTAGTAGCAGCTTCAGGCCTCGGCCAAGGGCAGCCCCGGGCCTGGGTGGGGCCGGGCGGGGGCCGCAGGCGCCGAGCGGCCGTGCCAAGCCCCGCCAGCGAGAACCAAGGAAGCTGCGATACTGCTGCATTGTGCTGCATCACGGCGAGGGCACCGTGAGCCATCCATCTTGCCAAAAAAGCACATCCCCTCCCAAATAAACCCCACCGAATTCAATTTTCTCCTCCGCCAAAGCACCCCCACACGCACCCCGTCCTCACTATCTGGCCTGGCTTTGGGTTGGAAAAATAATGGACAGAGGTTTGGGTTCTGATCCCCACCCCCTCCCCATCTGATGGCAGCAGTTGGCACCTTTCCTATCACAAAAACAAAGAGAAGGCGCCCCCTAAAAGAGGGCCGTGGGCGTGGTGTGGGGGGTGATGACGAGAGGGGCTTTCAGCCCACCTACCCAAGGCAGGCCCGGAGGGTCCCCGCGCTGAGACAAACCTGTTGAAGAGAGGGTGGCAGGAGCTGAAGGGCGGGCGCAGCGGCGGCTCGGCGCCCGGAGGCGGCTCACGCCCAGCCCTGGGAGAGTGGGGACGGCAGAAAGGGCGGGGGGGCGGGCGCAGAAGGGTAGCGAGCGCTGGGACTGGGCGGGGGTGGGGGCGCGGGGCCGCCGCCTCCAGCTCAGCTGCAGCGCGGCACAGCCGGGACCACGCCTGGCCGCATCCCCTGCACCGCTACGCGCAGAGCCCGGCCCTGTCACAGCCGCCCCCGCTCCCCACCCGCGGGGCCACAGGGAGGGCACCTGAAAATAGACCCTCCTGCTGCCCGCTCCGCACCCACCTCCGCGCCAGGGGCCGCCGCGCCCGGCTGCAGGGAGGCGACAGCGGAGGCAGTGAGGAGGAATCGCCGGGGCTGGGGCCGGGGCCGGGCGGCAGCGGTGCGCACGGCGGATCTGCGGCCACCTCACCGCAGAGCCTGCCGCCCCTCGTCCCGCATCACCCGAGTACCAATGAGCACCCGCGACCCGGGCTCCCCGCGCCGCCCCCGCCCGGGCTCCGCAGCCTCCCTGCCCCCACGCGGCTCCCCGGGCGCAGGGCAGGCGGGCAGCCGCGTTCTCCGGCCCTGGGCCCGCGCCCCTCCTCCCGCCAGTCCGCCGCCGCGGAGCCTGCCCGGGAGGCAGCCCCAGTGAGTTGGCATCTCCCTACCTCGGGCCCCCTACCTACCTCCCGGGGATGGGGTGGGGGCGCCGGGGTCCCGTCCTCCTCCCGCTCCTCGGCGGCCGGGCGGGTGGGCCGGGAGGCGACTCCGCGGGTCTGTCCGCGGCTGGGGCCGGGGCTCACAGGACGGGACCAGTGGGCGCTGCTGCGCAGGGCTGCGCGCTAGCTCCGGGAGGAGAGGCGGCCGAGGGAGGGACTGGAGGAATCCGCAGCCTGCACGGCAACAGCTGCACTGATTCCGGGGGCTGGGCGGGAGCGCGGGGGGCGGGGGAAGGAGGAGAGGAGGGCGCTCGCAGGGAGGGGGCGAGGGGCGGGGAGAGGAGCGCGCGGGGCGGGCGCGCGCGCACATACACACACGCGCACTCGCGGACTCCCTCCCGCACGCCCTCCGCCCTCCGCACTCCTCCCTCCCTCCTCCCTCCCCGCTCCCGCCCGCTCCCTCGGCTTCGCCAGCCCTCTCCTCCTGCCCCGAGCCCCGCAGCTGCCCACCCGGCGCTCGCTCGGCCAGGGAGCCGAGCCTCGGGCGCGTTCTCGTCCTCTCCAGCCGAGGCTTTTCCAGGGCCCATCCCGGACTTCATCCTCCCAGCGGCGGGGACCAGGCTGGCCGGGGCGGGGTGGGCACTGCTGCTGCCGCTACCCGAGCAGGACAATAGGGGCTTTGTCCCCACAGCTGGAGAGGGCCAATTTCACGTTTAATTTGAGGCTAATTCGATTATCGCCATGGAAAGAGGCGGTCTAATTTTCTACGTGACTTGTGCAGCCTCTTTTCGCCCTTGATGTTGCGTTTGGAATGCGGGGGAGAGAGGGTGTTTAGGGAGGCTTTGGAGCGTCACTTGCTTAGTTGGTTTGAGATGCAGGTGGTGATGCCTTACAGGTTCTGCCCAGCTTGGAGAAGGGCGACGGCGACCTCTTCGTGGGAAACCTTGGGCGCTGGAGGGGGGGTGGGGGTCTTTCCTTGGCGAGGTTAACGTATTCTTCTTTTGCAAATGCTTTTTCGCCCACCCTTTCGCTTTGGGTAGCTGGGAGCAGACCCTACAAGTGGTTCATCCACCCAACTCCTGCCTCTCAGCGCAGGCTCCGCTCGAACCTGAGGCCAGGTGCCCTGCCCAGTCATTCCCGAGAGTGGGGTCGTCCGGCCGCGGTGGAGGGCCCGTGATGGCGTGGGGACTTGCGTTTTCCCCTGTGCGCATTCCTTGAAAAAGAAACTGGACGTTTCCTCGAATTTTTGTCATGTGCCATGCCCCTTCCCAGTCACCTGGTCTACCCCGTCAGCCCCTCAGACTGTGTAGAAATTCCAGAACCGTCACTATTGTGAAGAAAAGATGGTGGAATCACCAGGAACCCGAATGGAAACGCTCTTTAGAAAACAGTTTGAAGAAACTGACTTTCTCCTTGTTCTGTAAGGTGCACAAGACGGCACTGCGGGCATTCAGAGGGAGGAGGGCCCTTCCTGTTTGAAAAAACACCAGGGATTTTCCCCATAAAGACCTGATCACCTGGATTAAAACAAAACAAAAATACAAGGCAGTCAAGTAGTTTGGACCATGCTTCTATCTCAGATCACTAGAACCTGGTCTGATGAGTTTATATGTTTGTATGTATTTTTAAATGAATATTTTAAAATAAAACTTAATGAAATTTACACAGCAAACTGAAGGTGATTCTTCGTTTTAGGCCTTCATAGGTTTGAATGTTTGAACCTACGTTTACTTTTGATAGATAGGAAAAAAATTGAGGAAAACAAATAACATTTTTTCTCAGAAGGTGAATCAACACAGCCACACGGTAAACTCTCTAAGGGTAGGGTTCGTTCTTTCTTCACTCTGTACATATAGCAGGCACTTAGGAGATACTAAAAAAACATTTGTTGAATTGAACAGAATCAACTTGTAAGCTGCTGCCCTCATTAGGTAATAAGGGAAATCCACTAGAAAGCAAAAAATAAAGCACTTATTTATTTTTTACCATAGACCCCAGCACCTCCCCACCTACAATGTTAGTGAGATACTAAAGAAAACAGTAACAATATTGGGAAGTGCATCCATTTAAACTAATTCTTCCAGTGTTATTCTGAAACAATGACTCTTAAATAATTCCTTTATCACAGACAACGGTACTTAAATAAATTTTTATTGATGGATGATTCGCCTCTCTTACCCCATTCCACTCCCACTTATGTTGTTTTTTAATTTCCTTAAAAAAAAAAAAAAAAAAAAAGCCATACACACCTTAGCAAGGTACTCTAGTAAAGCCTCAGTAATTATTCCAAAAATGTGAAAGACGAGGATTCAGAGTTCTACTATAAATACCTGCCTCACAATTTTGAATTCTTACCCTTAGGTGCAAAAAATCACCCCGTAGAACTCAGTATACCAACGACCAAAAAGAAGTAACAATTCAAAGAAAAGATAGCACAACTGGAAAAATTATTGGAGAAGACATCTTTATGGAAGGCAAAATCTGAAAAAGATAAAAAGCCTTAGTCAGTGATAACAGTTCGGAAGGATTATTCCCACATATCTCAGAAGCGGCTTTGTTAAGTTTCTTCTCATATTAGAATCGGGGTTGATTTAAAGGAACCTAGAAGTCTGCAATAGCATGTTTGTAACATACTGCTCTCCGTTTTTAAAACCATGTGATTGCATATGGCTTTATCTCCCATCCAAATACTTTATTACAAAATTTTTGCAGATATAAATTATCATTTTAACTTTCCATTCAAAACGTAGGGGAAGGCTGGGCACAGTGGCTCATCCTGTAATCCCAGCACTTTGGGAGGCTGAGGTGGGTGGATCACCTGAGGTCAGGAGTTCAAGACCAGCCTGGCCAACATGGCAAAACCCCATCTCTACTAAAAATACAAAAATTAGCCGGGCATGGTGGGACGCACCTATAGTCCCAGGTACTCTGGAGGCTGAGGCAGGAGAATCGCTTGAACCTGGGAGGTAGAGGTTGCAGTGAGCCGAGATCGCGCCACTGCATTCCAACATGGGTGACAGAGCGAGACTCTGTCTCAAAAAATGAAATGAAATAAAATAAAAAGATATTGATAAACAGTATCGTCTACTACAACCTGTTTTATTTAGAAAAGAGAATGATATTCTAAGTATTTCCTTTTTTTATATTATATTAACCCAATTAAAACCTCTTTTATTGTACTGATAATAGCCCAAAACTTTAAAATCAGAACATATTTTGAAAACTTGCATATATTTTAAAAATTCCTATTTACTCCTAAACTTGCTTCCTTTTAGCCCTGAACTAGTCTGGGAAATTTACTCATACTTAAAATATATTTCATTTGGGAATTCACATGTATTAATTTTGCACTGGGAAAACCTAAAGACTTATATGTAAACTATTATTATCATGAATGAATATTCTTTAACCACTAATAACATATTTACTCTTGTATAAAGTAATTCTTTCATTATCCAAGAGATGGATATGCCTTATATTCTTCTAGGCTCTGAAATAGAGCAATGGGTAAAATAATTTTAAAAAATCATTGCTTTCATGGATCTTCCATTCTAGTAGGGGATACAATCAATCAACCAAAAAGTAAAAGATATGTGTAATAAATCTGAATAGATGGTAATCTAAATGTGTAACAATACTATTTATAAAATGATCACAATAAATGGTGTCAGCTTTCTATAAAAGATCTTCACATTTTATATGTTAATAATAAGTATCAACCATAAAATGTTTTCCAGTTTTTGAAATGCTTTATCAAATATTATCTTATTTTGTCCTTTTGCCAGTTCTGTGGGGTAAATATTAACCCCATTCTGTGGATGACCGAATGGCCAAATGAGTTGCCCAAGTTCTCACAGCTAGTTAAGTGCCAGAGATATCTTAGGAGGTGGCATATCAGAGCTGTATACCTGGGCATTGCATATTAATTATTAAACATAACTATTTTGCAAGATGAAGAAAGTTCTAGAGATAGATGGTGGTGATGGTATCACAATGACGTGCATGTACATAATGCCACTAAACTGTATTAAAATGGTTAAAATGGTAAGTTTTATGTTGTGCATATGTTACTTTTTTTAACCATTCAGAAAATTCTGTTGTTTTTTTTTTAAAAAAAACTTTTATTTTCGGTTTGGGGTATATGTGTAGGTTTGTAAACAGGTAAACTTGTGCCACAGGGGTTTGTTATACAGATTATTTCATCACCCAGGTACTAAACCTAGTACTCAATAGTCATTTTTTTCTGATTCTCTTCCCTCCTCCCAACCTTCACCCTAAAGAAGGCCCCAGTGTCTTTTGTTCCCCTCTTTGTGTCTGTGTGTTGTAATCATTTACCTCCTGCTTATAAGTGAGTACATGCGCTATTTGGTTTTCTGTTCCTGTATCACTTTGCTAAGGATAACAGACTCCAGCTCAATCCATGTTTCTGCAAAGGACATAATCTTGTTCTTACGTGGCTGCATGGTATTCCATGGTATATATGTACTACATTTTCTTTATCCAGTCTACCATTGATGGACATTTAGGTTGATTCCATGTCTTGGCTGTTATTAATAGTGCTTCAGTGAGCATACATGTGCATGTGCCTTTAAGATAGAATGATTTATATTTCTTTGGTTATATACTCAGTGATGAGATTGCTGGGTTGAATGGTCATTCTGGTTTTAGCTCTTTGAGGAATCACCACACTACTTTCCACAGTGATTGAACTAATTTACACTCCCACCAACAGTGTAAAAGTGTTCCTCTTTCTCTACAATCTCTCCAACACCTGTTATTTTTTGACTGGTTAATAATAGCCATTCTGACTGGCGTGAGATGGTATCTCATTGTGGTTTTGATTTGCATTTCTCTAATGATCAGTGATATTGAGCTTTTTTTTTATATGCTTGTTGGCCACATGTATGTCTTCTTTTGAAAAGTGTCTGTTCATGTCCTTTTCCTACTTTTTAATGGGCTTTGTCAAATATTATCTTATTTTCTTGTAAATTTGTTTAAGTTCCTGATAGACGCTGGATTTTAGACCTTTGTCAGATGCATAGATTGCAAATAGTTTCTTCCATTCTGTAGGTTGTCTGTTTAGCTCTTCTGCACAGCAAATGCTCAACATTTTTAGTCATTAGAAAAATGCAAATCCAAACCACTTTGAGATACCATGTCACATTCACTAGGATGGCTTTAATTTTATTTAAAAGATGGAAAATAGCAAGCGTTGGTGAAAATGTGGAGAAATTGAGAGCCTTGTATATTGTTGGTGGGAATGTAAAATGTGCAGCTGCTGTAGAAGAGTTTAGCAGTCTGTCAAAAAGAAGAACATAGAATTACCATGTGACCCAGCAATTCCATTTCTAGGTATATGCCCAAAAGAATGGAAAACAGATACTCAAATAAATACCTGTACACTAATGTTCATAGGAGACTATTCACAATAGCGAAAAGGTGGAAACAACCCAAATGTCCATCACCTGATGAATAGATAATGACAATGTGGTACAGCTATACAATGGAACATTATTCAGCCACAAAAGGGAATGAAGTACTGATACATGTTACAGTGTGGGTAAACCTTGAAAACATTATGCTAAATGAAAGAAGTCTGATACGAAAGGTCACATACGATTTTATTCATCCAGAATAGGTAAATCCTTAGAGATAGAAAGCAGATTGTGGCTGCCAGGAGCTAGGATGGGTGGGGAGTGGGGGAATGGGGTCTACTGCTTGATGGATTTTTTTTTTTTTTTTTTTTTTGAGACAGAGTCTTGCACTGTTGCCCAGGCTGCAGTGCAGTAGCACGATATTGGCTCACTGCAAACTTCACCTCCCAGATTCAAGAGATTCTCATGCTACCCCTCATGAATCAAGAGATTCGAGCAGTTGGGATTACAGGCGTGCGCCACCACGCCCCGCTAATTTTTGTATCTTTAGTAGAGACGGGGTTTCACATGTTGGCCAGGCTGGTCTCAACCATGACCTCAAGTGATTGGCCCACCTCGGCCTCCCAAAGTGCTGGGATTACAGGCATGAGCCACTGCGCCTGGCCAATATGGCTTTTCTTTTGAGGTAATGAAAATGTTTTAGAACTAGAGGTGATGGTTGCACAACATAGTACACATGAAATGCCACTGAAATGTTTGCTTTAAAATGGTTAATTTTATGTTATATGCCTATCACCTCGATCTTTTAAGAAATTTAATTCAAAAATAAAAATTATTTTTTATTAGTTTCTCATTTAACATCATTTATCAATGACCAATGAAGCACTAGTCATATCAGGTAAATGGGCTCCTACATGTTCATTAAGATTTTCTTATATGTGCCTCTTGAGAAAGGATTTATTACTATTCATTTCTCAGGTGAACTATTCCACCTGCATGCTTTCAGGGAGCTTGATGTTAATTATCCCACCACAGAAATATAAGAAGGATTCTGAGCCTGTACTGTTGGAGCCAAACTAGAAATTAAGAAAAAAAAAGTTTTTGAAATCTCCCTTTGGCAAGTAGCATCTAAGAATGAAGGGAAAAATCTCAGAGTGTGATGACTCTCCACGTGACAATGTGCAGTTTTTCCTCATCGTCTCAACCTACACTGTCCAATACAGTAGCCACCAGGTATTTTCTTTTTTTTTTTCTTTTTTTTTTTTTTTTTTTGAGACGGAGTTTAGCTCTCGTTGCTTAGGCTGGAGTGCAATGGTGCTGTCTTGGCTCACTGCAACCTCTGCCTCCCGGGTTCAAGCAATTCTCCTGCCTCAGCCTCCCAAGTAGCTGAGACTACAGATGCCCACCACCATGCCCAGCTAATTTTTTGTATTTTTAGTAGAATTGGGGTTTCACCATGTTGGCCAGGCTGGTCTCAAACTCCTGACCTCAGGTGATCCACCCGCCTCGGCCTCCCAAAGTGCTAGGATTACAGGCATGAGCCACCGTGCCCGGCCTCCACCAGTTATTTCCCATAGCCACATGTTGCTGTTCAGCAGTTAAAATGTGGCTAGAGTGACAGAGCAACTGAATTTTTCATTTTACTTGATTTTAATTAAAATTAAGATTTAAAAATTTATTATTGTTTCAGTTACTGAGAAACTTTTAAGCATGTTTGGAACAATTTGGATATTTGAATCTGCATGTTTCAACTGTACATTTTATGAAATCTACATACACTCCAGATTCCAGAAGCTTAGTTAAAAAAAAAAAAAGCAACATATCTCAACTCAAAAAATATTGATATGTTGCAATTAATCTTTTTGTATTTTATTTAAGGGGTTACATAAAATGTACTTTTAAAATTATTTTACCATTCTTTTTCTAATGTGGCTACTGGGAAAAAAAAATTTTGTTGAAACTAGTCTCACTATGTTGCCAAGACTAGACTTGAACTAGTGGGCTCAAGCAATGATCCTCCCACCTCAGCCTTCCAAGTAGCTGGGACTACAGGTGCACACCATTGCACTTGTCTCTAAAGAAATTTAAATTACATATGTGCCTCACATTGTATTCCATTTACTCAATGTTGTTCTAGACTTTGTCAATGAGGTCTTTAGTAATTGGCATCCTTAATGCTTTAGACTCAAGAAAACTGAAGAAAGGCAACTAGAATTTGGAATATGCCACAAAGTAAGCACTCCAAAACGAGGTCGTTTTCAACCTCCAGGCTTCCCATAGTGCCCCCATCACAATGGCCTTGGTATCTATGAGTGGCAAGTCAAGATGCTTTTTTTTTAATAAATAGAAGGTAGGCATGGCTAATATTTTCATGCCTGGTGGTATTCTTTTGGAAGTCCAAATAAATCCTTGATAATGACAGAGTGCCATTGCCTCAAGATAACTCACCAGCTTCTCCCCTACCCCACATTTGACATCATTTGCTGGCCTACATAAAGAATTCCAGGCCAGGCACGATGGCTCACCCCTGTAATCCCAGCACTTTGGGAAGCTGAAGTGGGTGGATCACCTGAGGTCAGGAGTTCGAGACCAGCCTGACCAACATGGTGAAAACCCATCTCTACTAAAAATACAAAATTAGCCGGGCATGGTGGTGCATGCCTGTAATCCCAGCTACTCAGGAGGCTGAGGCAGGAGAATCGCTTGAACCCAGGAGGTGGAGGTTGAGTAAGCCAAAATCATGCCATTGCACTCCAGCCTGGGCAACAAGAGCAAAACTCTGTCTGGGAAAAAAAAAAAAAGAAAAACATTCCAGAAGTGGGTTAGGTTCATACCTAGAATTCATTCAAGAAACTGCAGAAATCCATAGGCTTATGGGTAAGAAACAGAGAGAAAAAAATCACTTCTCCACAGCGGTCAGACAGAGAGGTTTACCACGTAGCTTATTTGAGGAGAAACTCTTCTGTCTGGATTGAGTCCTTAGATTCTGGCCACTTTGCCCCCTAAACCATACTTGTGATATTGGGGTAATCTCATTTCCCATCCAATACTCTCAAATGCTGCGTGGGTATAGATACATGGCATAAGTGAGACATCTCACTCTCAGAGGATGACTAGAGATCATAAAAAACATTAAGACTATCTGAACATTTGTCATGGAAGCATGAAATTCTTTCCTTGCTCACTTCTCATGGATTGCAGGCTGATTTCTTCTCTTGGGTTCTTTCTTTTACTCATGAGTTAGCATAAGCAAGAGTTTGATTTTAATGAAAGGCCTTTTTATTTAAGTCTGAAATTGGAGACTTTCATAAAAATGAAGAAACATTTGCTAAATTTTAGCTAATAAAGTATAGTAATTTTTTATTGTTTGAATGTTATTATTTTTACTACATATATGTATACATAGACACTTTGCTAAGGAGTTTCATGCATTCATTTAATCCTCATAACTATATGTACAATGTACTATTCTTTTTTTTTTTTTTTTTAAGTTTTGCTCTGTTGCCCAGGCTGGAGTGCAGTGATGCGATCTCGGCTTACTGCAACTCTGCCTCCCGGGTTCAAACAGTTCTCCTGCCTCAGCCTCCCAAGTAGCTGGGACTACAGGTGTGCGCCACCATGCCCAGCTAACTTTTTTGTATTTTTAGTAGAGTTGGGGTTTTGCCATGTTGGCCAGGCTGGTCTTGAACTCCTGACCTCAAATGATTCACCCACCTCAGCCTCCCAAAATGCTGGGATTACAGGCATGAGCCACCATGCCTGGCTACTATGTACTATTCTTATCCGCATTTTACCAATGAAGAAATTGAGGCACAGAGAGGTTGGGTCAGCTGCTTGAGATCTTACAGCTAGGAAGTAAGGAAAACAGGATTCAAACCCAGGTCCATCTAACACCAAAGCTGTTTCCAAAAGTTTGAAAGGAAAATAGCATCTTAGACATTTTGCTTACTAGCTTTCATTGTAAATGTAGTTACTCAAAATCTGTGGTCAAAGAGATCCTTTCCTTTAAACTGACAGAGGTTTTAATAAAACATTAAAAATATGTTTTTTATATGAAGGCTGTAAGGATGTCTCTAAGTTTGAAAAAGTTTTAAGCACCTGGATTCTTATGTGCTTATGTTTCAAACAGAGTTCACTCAACTTGAAAGTCATCCGTTCCTTAGTAAGTGCTGCCAATAGGGAATAAGAAAAAAATACTTTAAACAGAAAATTCTCCTTCTGTTTGGTGAACAGAGAAGTATTGTTGTTTGTTTTCTGAAGAGCACAGGAGATGGGGGTAGAGGTAGGGGTGTTTGTTTTGATGAGGTCTGCTTTGAAGAGCTCTTCTGAAGCTTTCCCAGGCGAGGCCAAGCAGGGGTGTGGGGTTTAATGCAGTACATACCCGTGAAGTAGGGGCCTGGTTCAGCTGCAAGTCATTTACACTTTCAGGATTCTCTCCAAAGAGGACCTTGGACCAAAGCAGGCTGAAAAAATCATACACTGAATTTCAAATTGTGATGGGACACCACAGAAGGAATAAAAATATTTGTAGGTCCTAAGTTTCTTGTGGTGCAGGTTAACTGAATTTGAGAAGAACCTGGAATTTTACCAATTTGGTAGACAGACTTATGCTGTCTGAGTGGTAGATTCTATGGGAAGCCTAGGAAAGTTATCTGGAAGCATTCTATGAATTATCTCTTAGCTATTGGAGTGCAGGCCCTACCATCTTTAGCCATACTTAAGAGAGGAATCAGAGCCTTCTCCAGTTCCTCTGTTAATTTGATAATTTACTGGGTTCCACTTGCCTCCTCCCGAAGTGAATTCTCCTAGATGCTCCAGAGAGAATAGAGGTACTGCTACTGCCACCCTGGCCTTTCACATGATCACCAGCTACATCCCAGATGGATGGAAGCCTCCAGTTTCTGAGCCATCTAAGTCAAGTAGCATGAACTGGAGATCAATGTAGCTGGCTTGAGAAGAAAACTCCAGCGATACCTGAAGTGTCCAAGTCTCACTTTTCCAATGACAAGTTTGTTACAGGAATTCATAGCCAGTACAAAATTACATCAATAAATTAGCAAATCATTCCTTAGTTCTTCCCTAGCCCCTCTGGAAGGAGAAAAGAAACAAGAAAGATAAACATCTGTTTTGTTAATACTCATTGTTGCAATCAGAGATTTCTCTTTTAATTTTAGCTTTTTTCTTTAAATAGGCAGTACTTATTATTTAGCAATGTAAATGATATTAAAAGGAATGAATTGAATGTCTCACTCTCGCCCCGTCACCATCCATCTCACAACCTAACCCCATTCCCCCTAAGTAAATGTGTTTTAAATATTCTTATGTACTTCTCTTCCAGGGTGCCTGCCTAGTGTTTCTTTAGGTATATATATAAAGAAAATCAAATATATATTCCTGTTATTTCTCTTTTTATTTTTTTGAGATGGAGTCTCGCTCTGTCGCCCAAGCTGGAGTAATCTTGGCTCACTGCAACCTCTGCTTCCCAGGCTCAAGCAATTCTCCTGCCTCAGCCCCAGCTACTCGATCCCAGAGGAGCTGGGACTACAGGCACATGCCACCATGTCCAGCTAATATTTGTATTTTTTTTTTCTTTTGAGATGGAATCTTGCTCTTTTCACCAGAGTGACTGGAGTGCAATGGCACAATATCAGCTCACTGCAACCTCTGAATCCTGGGTTCAAGCGATTCTCCTGCCTCAGCCTCCTAAGTAGCTGGGACTACAGGCACGCGCTACCACGCCTTTTAGTAGAGACGGGGTATTGCCATGTTGGCCAGGCTGGTCTTGAACTCCTGACCTCGTGATCCGCCCGCCTGGGCCTCCCAAAGTGCTGGGATTACAGGTGTAAGCCACCACGCCCAGCCTAATGTTTGTATTTTTAGTAGAGACGGGGTTTCACCTTGTTAGCCAAGCTGGTCTCAAACTCCTGATCTCAAGTGATCTGCCTGTCTCCACCTCCCAAAGTGCTGGGATTACAGGTGTGAGCCACCGCACCTGGCCATTTCTTTCCTTTTTTTTTTTTTTTTCTTTTTTTTTTTAACACAACAGACAGCATACTACAAATACCAATCTGTTCCTTGTTCTTTGTTAATACACCCTTGAGATCTTTCCTTATCAGCACATGATATGCTTCCTTTTTTAAATTAGAGCTGCATAGTATTCCATCATATGCCACACTTTATTTGGGTTATTTCAGTCTTCTGCTTTCACAAGCAGAGCAATCAAGGGTTTCTGAAAAGTTATTTCTGGGCTCAAACCTTGTTCCTTCCAGTCGCTCAAAATTCCACAGGCACGTATGTGGCTGCTCAAGGAGTATATATTAAACTTTCACAGGTTAGAGATGGAAGTGGTTTTAGAGCTGGTCTATTCCAACTCACTGGTTTAAATAAGAGGAAACCAAGGCTCCTATGAAGTGACTTCCCCAAGTTGCAGAGTGGTTGACCTGGGTCCAGAGCCCAGGCTTCCTGGTTCCCAGGCTGACATTGTTCCTGCTGGATCACACTGCTGGGTGCTGGGGTGTGGGGAAGGTATATAAATACCACTGGCTCCTCCAGGAGCATAAAACTCATTAGATACAAAGCAGAACATGGTAAGAGTCAAGAAAGAGTCACAAGGCCTAGAGGGGATTCTTTTAAGGGGGAAGACACCTGGTTAGAGGAAATCTGGAAAGGCTGCATAGAGAAGTTAGCATTCAGGATGGGCCTTGGAGGGTGGTTAGGATTTCACCAAGTAGAAAACGTGGAAGAAGGTTATTCCAAATGAAGAGGCCAGCAAGAGCAAAGACATGGACACGTGAAAACGTCAGGCATCTTTGGGAAGCAAGGAGTCGAGTATGATTGGTGCATAATATGTGATTAGAAGAATACTAGTAACTTCATTGAGGTTATTGATCACTTACCTTATGCCAGGTGTTATTCTGAATGCTTCTTCAATGTTAATCTTTAATCTTCACAACCCCACGATGTAGGTGCCATTATTATCCTGCATTTTACCGGTGCGGACTCTGAGGCACACAGAGGGTAGGAATTTTCTCAGGTCATAAGGCTCACAGCTAGTAAGGTTACATTTTGGGAAGTCTGAATCTAAAATAGTATTAACACTTCTCCGTGTTACCGGGAGATGAGACTGGAGACAGAAAGTGATCATATTTGAGAGGTTCTTGGAATTCATGTGGAGACACAAAAAGGTTTCTCCTACCATGGGTTGTAAAAAAAAAAAAAAAAGAAGAGGATAAACATTTATGAAGTAGATACTATGTTTTCAAAAGATCATGTGTAATAGATGTTATTTCCCAGAGAATTCAGATGAGGGAACTAGGGTTCAGAGGAGGTAAGTAACTTGCCCAAAGCCTCAAAGCTCTTAAGTGGTGAAGAAAGCGTTGAGTACCCTGTGTCTGATCAAAAGCCCATGCTCTTTCACAGACAGTATTTTCCCAAAGTAACCCATGGAATACTCATGCCCAGCCTAGCTGGGGATGGGGTTTTGTGGTCAGCTCAGCTTGGAAAATGCTAAGATAACCAAGTTAGGCCTTCAGGTACTTTAATATGCTATTGTGCTTCATACATCAACCAAGAGGTAGACATAGCATCTCACATTTCCAAAACTAAATTTGCCACAACACTTTCCTTTCCCACTCCTCCCAAGTCGTTTGCATTTCACATTCAGCGGAAATCGTGCTGAGAGGGCTAGCAGTTTGGGAAGGCCTAAAGAGGCCATACTAGAGAAGCGAAAGGTGTATTTCCTGATCACCTGTGTCTGTTGCCACTCTTCACAGATACGTAATGCTAAAATTCAGAAAGGCTGTTGAATCTTACTTCTTGAGTAAAAAATACTTCTTGAGGGCTGCACAGAAGCTATCTAAACTTCCATATCTCAGAAAAGTGGTATTTTTTGTTTTGTCTTTGCATATGCGCATTCATTTAGGTTTTTTCTTTTCGTTTTTTTTTGTTTGTTTGTTTCAAAATGAAAAGAACTTGATTTTCTTTTTTTTTTTTTTTTTTCCAGAGATGAGGTCTCCCTGGGTTGTCCAGGCTGGACTTGAACTAACTCCTGGCCTCAAGTGATACTCCTACCTCAGTCTTTTCTAGTAGCTGGGACTATAGGGCACACATTGCACTTAACTCTAATGTTATGTCTAATGTAAAAATCTCCCAATTTCTATTCTAGTTCTTTTATACCCTGAGATAAAGATGTTGGGATGTTGAGAACCAAAAAATATATACAGGACATGCTTTCTTAGGTTATGGCTGTGTACGTAATTTCTAATTAACTGGTGGTTTAATATATAATCCAATGTTGCTATCATATCACTATAAAAGAGAATCTGTCCAAAAAGAATACCTTCACACTCTTCCTCTGAAAATCCTCATGAAATGTAAAACTTACACATGTGGTATGGCTGAACCAAATATGACCTTTGTCACTAAAAAGGAACCCTGCAAATCTTAAACATCGTATGAAAATAATATTCTTTGGGTCCAAATTCTGCCTATTAAATGACATCTTGTACACATTTATTATTGCATTTGATACATTGGGTAGAGTTTCCTTTTCAATTTCAGTATTTTAAGAATTTTGAGGTGCTTGGGAGGATTGTTGGAATAGGCAGAAATGCTGTTGGTGGTGGTTTTATGACACCATAAAATGACTTCGTTGCAAGGATGAGAGTGATGCTTAACATCTGTTCTTATTTAGAGAGCTGGGATCTCGGTAAAGGCTTACATATAACTCCAGATGCTTGTAAAACAGGTAAAATCACTAGTTAGTAGTGTTATTTCATAGTTTTGGAGATATTGAATGGTGATCTCTTCAGATATAAGCTAGGATTGACTGTTAGGTATTTTTCCTAGGAAAGTTTTTGTAATAAGGTAGCTTGCTTCTGCTGCTACTGAAATTTAATTTCAATCACTCAAAGCTGTAAGCAAAGTCTAGGCTCCCTCTTTTACCAATTGTATTAAGACTTAGAGGTAGAATAGTTAGGATAATCATGGGCTCATTTTTGACCTAAGTCTATAGTTAGTGGAACCCAAATGAAAAATACAAATAAAATAGATTTGTTCATTCATAATCTCTCTTAGGCCAAAATGAACACTATATTGTGATGCAAATGCTATCAGAACAGATTGAAAAACAGAGCAGTATTGTACAGGAAAGTTGAGAATGATGTTGATTGCAAACAAAATACAAGTTAATTAGGTTAACCTAATTAACTACATAACTACCAATGTAAGTATTTTCTTTCTTTTGTTCACCATATAACATGCACAAAAACTTTGAAATGTTTCTCAAGTATAGGCAAGTGGGATCCTGAACCTATGAAACATACCAGACTGGTGAGAAGGTTCTCATCATAGGAACTGAGGGAATTAGAATTCTGTACAATGCTGATGGCTTCTTGGGTTATGGAGGCGGGTAGAATTCTGTGTTCAAGATCATCAGTTAAAGGAAACTTGAGATGGGCATCCTGAATTGTAACCTTGGCACTGCCTTCCCTGTGAGCTTAAACAAATGACATCATCTCTTGTGCCTATTTCTTTATCTCCCAATTTCTATTCTAGTTCTTTAAAAAACCTTAGGCATTTTGCATAGTAAATCTGGAACAAATCTGGGAAGGAAGAAGGGAGAAGGAGACAAGTACCTGGTTAGGAAGAGAAAGTTTCTGCATCAACCTTGTATTAGGTTTTACTGATGGTGTTTCATGTTCTGGACCATTTCTTATGCATTTATACATTTTCTCCTGGCCCTTGGAAAACTAAGTCTCCATGGAACATTTCATGAATGATCACCAGTGTTACAGTTCTACTAAAATAACTGGGGCCTATTTATAAACCACAGGAAATTGTTCTTGCTCAGGATACAGTCTGAATAAGTCATTTTAAAAATGGAAAATGCTGTCAATCATCCATATGTTTTTTAATTTACTGTTTCCTAAACTGGCCTTAAGTATTCCTGTCTCTATACCTTTGTTCATGCTGTTCCCAAAGCTTGGGATGCCCTCCCCATTTCTTCAAATCTTCTCCTCCTTTAAGGCTCAGCTCAAGTTCCACTTTTCTTTTTTTTGGTAGAAATTTCTTTCCTTTTTGACATATCTTCCCACCCCCCACAACCAATGGATCTCTTTTTTTCTGGTAACTGTGAGTCACTTGCAGCCTGTAACATATCACTTATCATTCAGTTAAGGCCCATCCTATATTGTTCTCTCCTTTTTGCCATTGCATAAAACTGGGCTTTCCAGAGCGATTGTAAATCCCTTGAGGAGAGGGTCTGACATGGCAACCAACTCAGAGCTAAGACGGGGATGGCATTTGGCATTGCTGGTACAGGGTGGTCATTTTCAAATGATCTAAAGCCGAATGATAGTTACAGAAAACCCATTATGTGACACAGACAAAACTGAGCTATTGCGGTTGAGGCTGGGGTACAGGTGGGCACACTGGCATCCTGTGAGCTGGACCCCACCATCTACCCTTTTCACTGAGTAGGGCTGGGAGCACCCTTGGGGTTCACTCTCCCTTTCTCCCCTGTGCTGTTGGCATTCTATGTTCTCAGGCTTTCCTGCTGGGAACATAGCCTTCCCTACTACTCGGGCTTCCTGGTTCCCTTCCTTGGGGCTTAGGCATAAATGTGTCTGTCTGAGCTGAGCTGTTAAGACTTGAGTGGAGGAACTTTACATACCCTCTCCAAATTGCAAGCACGTGATCTGATCCATGGATCTCCAACTAGTCAGCTGGAGAACTCAGTATGGCTAATCAAGGAGCAGTCCTTTCAGCCATATTCCCAGCTTCTTCCTGCCCGGCATAGAAAAATGCCTGCATGTTTGAAATTCTGAAGGGCTCTCATAGGGCTTCCTATCAACACAAACATACTCTCCCCATAAGCAAAATTCTCCTCTCTACTTCATACTCTCAGTTAATTGCAAAGAAACAGAGTAAACAAATGTCCAGTGGTATTTTAATGACACAGATACGCCCCCATCGGAACAGCAGGAACACAATGAAAAGTGGCCGTACCATCTACTCTTTGGGCCTGGGATCCTCCCAACCCCTCTCCACCCCAGCCCTGCACTATACACTTCTAAGGTTGGCTGCCTGGGCTGCCTGCTTTCCGTGGCTTCATGCTTGGATTCTTACTCCTCTTTTGATTTGTCAAATTTGATTATTAGATCAACAATGGGTTTACCTTTGACTTCACACCCTGCTGACCCCCCTGGATGTGGGGATCCAGTTTTTACTCCAGACCCTAACTCAGGCCCTGGCGATCTCAACAGTAGTTCACTGATCATGCAGTGGCTCTTCTGGTCCCACCTGATCCTGGCCACGTCAGCCAATTCAAGACACAAGACCCTGCCAGCCACACATGGCAAACCACACATGTCCGCTAGAATCTGGGGCTATTTTCCAAGAGAGTCTTGCCTGGCCCTGACCTGTCTGTGCAGCCAACCCATTTCCATTCAATTCCAAACCCTTGATTCTCAACTGCAATACTGGTTGTCTCCAGATTTGAGGTTGTATGTGCTCTTCCAGGTATTTAAACTTGAACTTACCTCTACAAACCTTGGTCTTGGTCACCTATGTGGCTCTCTGTGCTCTCAAGAGCCCTGTGCCTGTCCTACCCCCTCAACAAGGGAAGTCACCCTTTCACTATCAACATTTGGGGGGCATTCCATTGGTCTCCGAAAGAGTGGGTATAAGGCCAGGCATGATGGCTCATGCCTGTAATCACAACATTTTGGGAGGCCGAGGCAGACCGATTACCTGAGGTCAGGAATTCAAGACCAGCCTGGCCAACATAGTGAAATCCTCTCTCTACTAAAAATACAAAAATTAGCCAGCTGTGGTGGCATGTGCCTGCAATCCCAGCTACTCAGGAGGCCGAGGCAGGAGAATTGCTTGAGCCTGGGAGGCAGAAGTTGCAGTGAGTGAGGTCGCACTACTGCACTCTAGCCTGGGCAACAGAGAGAGACTCCATCTAAAAGAAGAATGGGTATAAGCCAGTCAAGAAAACTGTTTTAGGGAGAAGGGCTTTTGCCTTCTTTAAATTCTGTAAATCAGGAGGTTATTCTTAGAGGGAGATATAAAATGAGGGTTGTATAAATCTGGAGTCTTAGTGTAGTTGAGAAAGTGTTACACACATTTTATAAAGAACAAATGATTTAATCTCCTCCATCATTCTACCAGATGGATTGAGGCCTACTGGGAATATGTTGTGAGGGAAATGTTTATTAGGAGGATAAGGAAAGGACTTAGGACTCTTTTGTGATCCATCTTCCATAAGCAGTCAGTTTGCTTTGTCTTTTGTATTTTTTTTTTTTTAAAGAAAAAAAAGTGTTGGCTCAAACTCCTAGTGCTTTCTTATGTAACAAAAAAGTCAGGCAAAGGGCATGCCTTGGTGCAACGTGGACTCAGCAGACTGCCTGCATGACTAGAAGTGCGGGGAGTTGGATACTCTTGCTCCCTGAAGATGGTCGTGCAGTTCCTCCTCAAGTGTTGAGCCCCTTTCCGGCAGAAGGGTGTGTTAGGGCAGGCCGTTATGATGCCTTGTCCACTGCTGGCATTCAGCAAGGGTTAAGTAAATCATAATAGTTTTATGGTGAGAGTACCGAATTTGGAGGCTAGGTTTCCAAAGCCAGTTCTCCTAATTGAATGTGTGTAAGTCACATAGCCCATCGGAGTTCCTTTGCTCATCTGTAAAATGGTAAGGGTTGATCCCACAATTCCTATAAGATCCCCTACAGCTCAGAAATTCCCCAATTCCCCAACTTGATAACAAATTACAATTCATATCTAAGCACTAACTGAAAAATCTATAAACCAGGAAAGATATTCTAGAAATGAATATATTGGCATTTCTCAACAATCAGAGTAATAATTAGAGTTTAAGTTTGATAGAAAATCATCTTGTTCTTCTCTAAATTACCAGGATTAAATAAGAAAAAAAATATATAGAAACATCTAGCATGAAGGGGCACAATAAACTTCAGTTAAAGGGACATTTTCTATCCCAGCATTTCCCAAAATGTGATCCTAGGAATACTATTCTGTCATGTAGATTCACCCATGCAGTTGTGTTCCATGAAGGTCTTTTATAATGTTTTTTCCATATGTGTGTAAATTTAGAATCCAGTCAGATATCACATATTGTGTTTAATTGTCAGGTCTCTTTAGTTGTTCGTAATCTAGAACCCATGACTCTTTTCATTTTTCATAATATCGACACATTTTAGGAGTCCAGGTTAGTTATCTTGTAGCATCTCACACAATCTGGATTTCTCTGATTGTTGTTTCCTCATGTTTAGCTTCAGATTTAACATGATCCTGAATCTAATCTAGCTATTTCTAGGGGTTGGCAAGAAAGCTACATAAGTGATGTTCATACTGTTATTTTTTAAATTGTTTTTATTTTACCCTTAGTATATGACCAAATATTACAGAAATACATGAGATAGAAACGGAAGATACTCCAAAATGCCACCCCCCAGAAATAGCTAGTATTTATATTTTAGTATATATGACACTAGATTTTTTTTCCTCTGCATGTAACAAAATTGAATCATTTTCTAAATCATTTTTATAACTTGCTCTTTTTACATGTTGCTGTATCTTGGAACCCTTTCTGTGTAAGTACATATAGATCTACCAAATTCTTTTCAGAGGTTTGTTTCCAGTGTTTAGCTATTAGGAACTATGCACATCATTCATGTACATTTGTCTTTGTGTACTTAGGGAAATGTTTTCTATAGGTTACATTAGTAGAAGTAAAATGTGGGGTTCAATTTTAGTAAGTATTGCAAGATTGCCAACACAAAACATTATATCAATTAATACACTTACGAACAATGTATGAAAATGACTGTTTTCTCATATCTTATCCTGGTTTTATCCCTTAAAAATCTGGCTGGGTACAGTGGCTCACACCTGTAACCCAAGCACTTTGGGAGGCCCAGGTGGGCAGATCACCTGAGGTCAGGAGCTCCAGCCTGGCCAACATGGTGAAACCCTGTCTCTACTAAAAATATATAAAAATTAGCTGGGCATGGTCAGGGATGCCTATAGTCGCAGTTACTCAGGAGGCTGAGGCAGGAGAATTGCTTGAACCTGAGAGAGAGAGGTTCCAGCCTGGGTGACTGAGGGAGACTCTGTCTTTAAAAAAAAAAAATCTGTGCCAATTGGAAGTGAAAATTTCTCTCTCATCATCATTTGAATTTAAATTTTTAAACTACAAGCAAGGTGGAGTATGTTTTCACATGTTGATTTCCTGCTTTTTGTTCCTTTTCCTGAACTGCCTGGATATTCCTTTGCCTATTTTCCTAGAGAGTTATCTTTTCTTATTGATTTGTAAGATGCATTTTTATATTAAAGAAATTAGTAATTTCTTTTCTGTATGTGTAATGATTATTTTGTCCAGTCAATTGGAGCCCTAAGTAACATCCTGTGAAACATGTTCCAAAAAACTTAACAAACTTAGGAAAAAGCCATGTTCAGACCCTTCTCTCTGAACTTTCCACATAGGGAGTAGGCCAGGGCACTGACTTGATTTTAACCTCTATGTGAGAGTAAAATATATGTTATATATTTAACACATACGCATGTACACTATGTATAATTGGAGAGGGTTTTAAAAAAATATTTTCTCAGTGGTAATTTTTGTTTCAAAAAATAAACTACATGAAGATACTTTAATATAAGATTCTTAAACTCCTGGGCTGTGGTGGATTATAAGGTGGAAGTAGAAGTTGTTCTGAAGCTAGAAATAGGCTGCAGATAAGTAAATCCAATGTCTACAGTTGGCCAAGTATTTATTTTCCTATGGCTGTATGTAATTTGGAACTCATCAGTCTGGAAGGTCTCAGGAAGCTCTGATAAGAAGAGTATCTTCAGGAGGTAGACTCTATCCACTTAATTTTCTCTCACCTTGAGCTGCTGGATTTAGTTCCACGGCTGCATTGGCAGCCTGCAGATTGCACTGTTAGGTGCACTCAGGGCCTAAGTTTAATCTTCAGACATTTTTCCAAACAGAAATGACTCTGGGCCAGAGATTCTTTGTTTTTGTTTCTTTCCTATTCCAACCAAGTTGGATTCCTTTTCTCACAATTTGGATCTTGTCATTGCATTTCATATGAGCAAGGCAGTTGGCTTCAGAGATTCCTATATTTGGTGATAGCAAATTATGTTCAGCATTTTTACAAAGTTCTTTTAAATCATTTATCCTGGTTAACTGGACATGTTGGCTGTGTGCCTGGTACAAAAATTAAAGATTAGTTAATTGGATGCTCTAGGTACATCGCTGTCAGCTCAATGTAGAACACACGATGAACTCTCTTACCTCCTCTAAGTGCTGTCCTCACTCCTCCGGTCTAAAAGTCATGCAGCTTTTTCTTGTTCAATACTATTGACTGCTCTATAGAAAGAAACAAGAGGAAAAAAGTCCTCAATTTTCGAGCCCGCAAAGCTATATTCGCCAGAAAACTGGAATATATTCAGCTTTCAATAATAAAACATTTTCTTTTTTTTTTTTTTTTTTTTTTTTTTTTTTTTTTTTTTTTTTTTTTTTGAGACGGAGTCTTGCTCTGTCACCCAGGCTGGAGTGCTGTGGCCGGATCTCAGCTCACTGCAAGCTCCGCCTCCCGGGTTCCCGCCATTCTCCTGCCTCAGCCTCCGGAGTAGCTGGGACTACAGGCGCCCGCCACCTCGCCCGGCTAGTTTTTTTTTTTTTTTTTGTATTTTTTAGTAGAGACGGGGTTTCACCGTGTTCACCAGGATGGTCTCGATCTCCTGACCTCGTGATCCGCCCGTCTCGGCCTCCCAAAGTGCTGGGATTACAGGCTTGAGCCACCGCGCCCGGCCATAAAACATTTTCATATGTTGCTTTGGGGGAGCTAGAATATATTTTCTCAGAATTTGATTTCACATGTACAGGTGGTCCGTGAGAGTAAAAGTAAACTATCCACCCTGAGCCCCCAATGTAGTGAAGAAATAGGAAATAGAGAAATATATGCACACAGACACTAAATGGGAATTAGAGAAATAAACACACTCTGTAAGTGTTAAACTATGAAATCAACACATAATGGCACTGAGCAGAGATATGTAAAATCTCTTTAAAAGGGCAGAACTCAATGATCTGTCTTAGGGCTTTAAGGCTTGGCTGCTGCTGGACTCAGGTATAAATGCATATTCAAAGAAAAAACACCATGTATTTTATTTATAAAAGGAAATATAGAAATGTTACATGGCAACTGTTTTGGTTGTTACATAATAGAGCTATATTAACTTTGCTTCATCCTTGCTATTCATTCCATGTGCATTTTTTTCCAATCAAAGATACTCGATGAAATAAAAATATTTTTCCCTTTTTTAAAAAAGTGTTCTATTTGCTAACACAGTGGATGCGCTTCAAAGCTGTGATTAAGCACGCTCATCTGACTTGGTTGGGACAGAAGCTCCTATACCCTCTCAGTTTGTTAAGCTACAGTTGAAATATTTTGATAAGAGAAAACAGGAAACAGCTCTACAAACAAAGGTACATTCAGGGTGGAATCAAAACTTTTTCTTCATGGGAAATAAACTACCAATAGCTCTGTTTTCTTCTGAGCAGAGGAGAGCTGGCATAGAATATGGCTTCTTATACCACTGAAACATTCACTGAAATTAGGTCTCATGGATGAAACATATTGACTGTCATACCCTTTGGTTCAACCCCTCAGCAGCTGTCCAACTAACCAGGCTTCATAGACAGAAAGTTGAGAAAAACCGTTCTGCTTCATGGACACACCCAGAACACATACTTAGAATGCCCTTCCCACACCCCAGACTTCCATACTCACTCTGTCCTACCCAGCAAACAGTTGGCAACCAAATACATGTTAAATTTGATTGTACCATAAGGATAATCATACCGACCAATCATCTGTATGGGGTATCACTGATCTCCTAAAAACTTCCAGTTGCTGGAAATTTTGACTGAATTTTGACCATCAGGTTTGATGTTTCCCTACCCACACCCGTTTTAAAAAAAAAACTACTGCACTCCTCATTCTTCTGATTTGAGTGATTGTGTCATGATTACTTAATTTGCTTTTCATACTTTGCAGTGAAATTTAGATAGCTCAGATGTTTAACTCTTGAAAAAATGGTTACCAGTCACACATAACAACTACCTTAAGAAATGTCATGAGTGGGTGCAGTGGCTTATGCCTATAATCCCAGCACTTTGGGAGGCCAAAGTGGGAGGAGCTCAGGAACTGGAGACCAGGCTGGGCAACATGATGAGATCCCATCCCAGGAGGTCGAGGCTGCAGTAAGCCATGTTTGAGCCACTGCACTCCAGCCTGGGTGACAGAGGGAGACCTTGTCTCAAAAAAAAAAAAAAAAAAAGAAATGTCACAAGGATGTTTATAACTTATTTCTGGGCTTGTTCAGTAAAGCATACAAACCAACTTATATATTTCTATCCCGCATCAAATGTGATCTTAAAAACAAAGGCACAGCTCAAGCCAATCAAAGCAGGTGTACCCTCACTGGCAACACTGTGGTGCTGACTTTCCTCACTCTAACATGTTTCTACATGTAAAAATAATGCCATTCTTATGGTATATGAGTGCACATATGTGGTCAAAACCACCAAATGTAAATAAAAGGTGGTCAGGGCACCATTTTATGACTGTCCACAGGACTTGAAGCTTTGGCCACGAGGAAAAGAGAACTCCGAAGCAAAAACCTCAGTGGAAACCATGGCACAGGGGTTTAGTGGTCACTGGTCATGGGCCCCAGGGAACGGCTGTGCAGCCGGCCCCAAACCGCAGTGAAGTCAATGAACTCGCAGGTCCCTAACATCATACATGAAAGCATTGGAAGAAAACATTTAGGTTGAATAAATGGATTCTGAGATGACAGGGACTTTGCAAAGGGTCTGTCATTCCTCAGGGCCACACCCTGACAAAAATCCTCTCCAACTTCTGACTGTTGTCTGAAATCGCACAAGTAAATTCTAATTTTCTTTGGCTTAGGGCTTTCTTCAGCATTTTTAAAATAAAAATATTTGCGAGAGATATAATACCGTATGCTCCTCTTACTGGTGCCCTAATGTGAATAAGGAGGAGAATATTCCTAAAACAAAATGTGTCCATAGGGCACAGGGACATAGGGAGAACCTGACTGCAATGGGTCCTTGGGAAGAGGATGCTATGAAAGGTGGGGATCAGGGGGCTAGATGCTCACCTGTGTGCCAATGGCCTCCCTGGTGCCCTTCTTAACTTTCATTTCCATGGAAAGCTCTAGTATCTCAGCTCCCCATTGGTGATCCCCTGCAAAGTTGAAACAAACAGGGAATGGGCTGTTCAGTTGCTGAGCAAAGGAAAGAGCTACTGATCCACAGAGGTCGTGTTGTGTAGTAGAAATGAATGGGGCTTGCGGTTGGGAAACACTGTTGTAGCTCTCTATGGCTTTTAGGTCTTTCTGTGTGATCAGCTCTCCTCTTGTGGAGGATCAACCCTGTCTAGATATTTACAAAATTAACACTTCAAGTTAATTCCTAAACCCAGCCCAGCCCTGAGATCCTGCCAATGCGCAGGGCTGCAGAAGCTCTTCCACAGTGAGGAGTGGCAATCAGTGGCTCTCAGGAGATGGGCCAACATCCCTCCCCCGTTCCTTGCTCTCTGCCACCACCATGTCTCTGCCCAGAGATGCAAGATTTGTTTTGCACCTTTCTGAGTGGATCTGAAAGCCTTTTACAGACAAGAATGAGGGTTAACCCAGGACAGAACTCTTAGTTTGTATTCATCAGATTACACTTGGCTAAAGACACAGTCACAGTTGGAAGCAGGAACAGACTCCATCCTTCCTAAGAAGTCTGGTAGGGATTTTGTAATCACAGGATAAGTCTGGAGTATGAGACAAATCTCAAATAAGCTCAGAAATGTGGCAGAGGTGTGCCTCACTGTGACCTACATGCTACATATGCTGTTTCCTTTAATCCAATCAGCCAGGTAATAGTAGTGGCCGTGAGTATCGGACAATAACAACAACAAACATTTCCATAGGATTTACTATGTGCCGGACACTGTTCAAAGGCCCTTACATACATTCATTGAGAACAATCCTTAGAGACAGGTACTACTACTGTCCTTCCATTTGACAGATGAGAAAACTGAGGCACTAAGGAGATTAAGTAACTTACCCAAGTTACTTATTGCACACAACAATAATTACAACTTATTACATTTTAATTTCTCACAATATCTATTACTGTTAGTGCCCTTATTTTGCAGATGAGGAAACTGAGTCTCAGAGGCCTGAAATACTTATCTAAAAGTCAAACAGTGTTGAAGTGATGGCACGGCCTGCCTCTAAAATTTGGGGAGCTTGGAGTTACAAATAGACTCTATGTGTACTCTTGCCCCAAGCTCCCCAAATGTTAGAGCCTATTTGTACTCTTGTCCCAAGCTCCCCAAATATTCCATGAATAAATGGAATATTTGTTCATATTCCATTTGAATAAATATGCAAAAGTTATATATCAGGCTAACAGTTAGACATGTTCTGTCCTCCTACTTTGACAAATAAACCTTTGTAACAACCAGGAAGCCTAGATTCAAATTTAGAATATTCAGACTCCTTGGTCTGAGCCAGAAAGAGGCAGTATACCATAGAGAATCAGACCTTAGCCCCTGGCCTGGTGCCCTTCTCTTCTCACCTTTGAAATTCAAATATGGATACTCCAGTGTGTGCCATCCACCTCTTCTTCATACTGTCTGCAAACGGCTATCCCTAGGGCACCCAGAACTCGAGGGCATACACATCCTTGGGAGGACAGACCCCATAAGAGGCCCATACAGGCCCTGGAAACAGGCGCAGGGCCGCTCGCACAGGGAATTCTGGAGTCTCAGGACCTGGAACATGGTCTTGAGGGGTATATATGGGCTCTGGTGGACTCTTCACAGGGTGGAGTGAGCCTTGAGGAGGGCCAGGGCCCTTTAGAGGTCATAGCTCAGGGCAGAGGACCCTCTTGTCTGGGTCAGAGAGTGGTGCTGGTGATAGTGCCAGGGCTTTACCTACCTCTGGCCAACTCCAATGTCCTTGCTACACAAAACCACTGTTCCTGTCACTCCCTTGCCTCTGTTGCCTCCAGTTTTCATGCCACTGAGATTCGAAGTGGGTAGAGGGAACACCGTGGGAAAGAGGGAACCCTAAGAACGGGGTGGGGGATGATGGAGGGTGAGGAGGGGAAGGAGCCCGAGAGCTTTCCCTCACTCATTCCCACACTTCCTTTTCCCACTGGGTCCCGCCTCTGGCCTTGGATACACAAACACTGCTCAGAACAAATCCAAGTCATGACCACACCCTTTCCTTGTTTATGGACACAAAGCAGGGAGAGAATAGGAACAGCCTTGAAAATGGGGTTCTTTCAGAAATTGTTCATTCTCCCCTAACCTGGAAGATAGGACTTTTGAAGATCGCCTGGACTAGCCAGCCCCTGCTACTGCTGTTACTTCCTAGCACCTGGCAAAGGCTATTCACATGGACTTAAGAGGGATCCTGTCAATCTGTCCAGGCTTCTAAATTTAGTTTCCATAGATAAATGCAATTTCCTGTGTTAGCTATCATAATTAAAACTTTCCACAGGCTTAATGTTGTATTGTTGACGTTCAAATGTCATCACTCACAGTGTCATGCTTCCTTTTTTAAAGAACAAAATTAACACCCCCACTAACCAACAGCTCCCAAGCCCCCAGCGGTAGAGCTAAAACTCCAGTAAGCCCCTGGCCGTGGCTACCAGTTGCTGCAGTGCGATGCCTCCCGCAGTCCAGCCCTCCCCTCCGCCGACGTGACATCAAGAATCAGAGACAGTCCTCCTGCCTGAACACCAGAGTGCAAGTGTCCTAGGCCTGGGACTTCGGAAAACCACCCACACCAGCGTAAACATAAAAAGGAGGCCAGAGTTGGCCACAGAACGTATCAGATGTCGCCAAAGGGACTGGAATCAGAAACAGGAAAGGTGTCAGGAACTGATCTCTCTTCCTGCCACCCTGCTATTACACCACGGTGGTTTCCCGTGCCTCTACTTTCTCCCTGCTGACCACTTTTCGCTGGTTCACTCTTTCACCCCAAACGCCTGCCCAGATAGTCCTGCAAGTCCTCTCCTTTGGAGCATGTGCGGCTCAATTCCAAATAGAGAGAATATGATTGGCTCAACTTGAGTCATGTGCGTATGTCTGGTCCAATCAGCTGTAGATCAAGAGGATAGGTGGAGTCGGGGCCCTTACAAATAAGCCTGCAGGGCCCGTTCTTGGGGTAGAGTGAGTGAGAAGTGTCCACAGCAAGGTGGGCTTGAGCAAAGGTTCTGAAGGTGGGCTTACTATGCCCAGTTCAATATCCAGATTATACACATGTTTGAAAGTTATAGGGCTACTGTTTTACCTTTGCCTTAACTGTTTGGTTGATAAGCAGTCTGAGGTTAAGTTTCATATCTGTGCTTGTTCTGTGGCACATAGTGCACCTTTATTTACCGAGAATCATCGTCATGGCAATAGCTTTATCATCCTACCTCCTACTATTAAAACCTTTTTGACTGTTACGGAGCTGTACTAAAAGGCCAAAATTAGAAGTAGGAATCAACATTGCCGAGAAGTAGTTATGATCACTACTTTGCATTTTGCCTGGCTGAAGCCTGTTGGAACTTGCATGGAATATGGCTATTGTCAACCTGTATGTAAAACAATAGCCAATTCTACACTCTGAAATATCATAAACCTCTCAGTCCATAAATCTTAGACGAGGATATCTGAGGAATTTCTGGCAGATACACCAAGAAAGATTGCCAATCTAGATGTTAGAGGAATTTGTTGATTCTCCAGCCAACCAAGAACATTAACACTTCACCCGTATTCCAGAGGAATGCAATTATTTTGTACAGTCGGACAGTCTTTAGGGAATGGGCAATATTGCTATTACATATTTTAAGAAACATGCATCTGGTTTCTCTGATATTAATGTTCGTGGAGAACAAAGCACTCATTGCAAACTAAATTTTGGGCATGGTATAGTCTGTGCTGCCAGATGAAGTTTCAATGTAAAAAAAAAAAAAAAAAACCACTTTTTTCTTGCTAGAATGACTAAAGAAAAATTTTGTGTACCAAAATCAAAACTGTAAACTAAAGTCCATTAATCTCTTTACTCATTCATCTGTTGTTCATTGTGCATTTGCTCTGTCCTAGGCACTGCACTAGATGCTGCATATACAGAGACAAAGGATACAATTCTTGCCCTCACCACACTCGCAGTCCAGTAGCAAAGACGGATTCATAAACCAAAAATGACAGTGTAATGTGCTAAGGTTAATAAGTACACATAAAATGTTAAGGGAGGACATAGGAGGGACTTGTAACTCAGCCTGGGTTGGGTGGGGTTAGGGAAAACTTCCTGATGGAGAATAAAGCCTGAGTTGACGTTTAAAGTTGAAAACAGAGTTAACCAAGCAAATGAAGTTGGAAGCATGAAAGAGCACGATGGACTGTGGATATGGGTGATGACTTGTTTTGGCTGGAGGTTAGGCCAGGAGTCGTAGGAATGGGACTGGAAAAGTTGACCTGGGGCCAGGTCATAGAGCCTCAGGCCTTGCTGAAGTTTTGGGACTTTATTCTAGGATGATATGGAGTTTTCAGAAAAATTTTTAAAGAAAACTTTTTATTGAAGTGTAAAATATATGTAGAAACATGCATATGTAAGTATTCAGCTTGATAAATTTTCATGAGCTGAATATAGCTGTGTAGCCAGAAGCCAGATCATAACACACCCAGCATCCCGGAAGCCCCCTGCTGTTTCCTTCCAGCCACTACTTCCCTCTCCAAGGTTGACCACTGGCCTGACTTCTAACACCGTGGATTTGTTTTGCCTGTTTTTTAATATTATTTAAGTGAAAGTTTAAACTATGTACTCTTTTGTGTCTGGCTTCTGTCAGCATGATGTTTGTCAGCTTTAACCATAGTGTGTTCAGTCTCATGGTTGTATGATATCCTGTTGTATGGGTATCTGTAACTTATTTATTCCTCCCATTATGTATCAACATTTGAATTCTTTCCTATTTAAGGCTATTATGAATCATGCTGTGGTGAATATTCTTGTGTATGTCTTTTGGTGTGTATATGTTTGCACTTCCTTTGGATAAAATATCTGTGAGTAGAATCTCAAAGGCTAAGCATATATTCAGCCTTATTGGATTCAGCTCAACAATTTTTACAAAGTGATTGGACTAAAGTCCCAGCATCAGTTTATGAGAATTCCAGTTGTTCCAGTTTGCAACATATGATGTTGGTTTTTAAATTCATTTTAGCCATTCTAGTGTTTGTGTAGTTGTTATGGACTGAATTGTGTGTATCCCCACTCCTTGCCCCAATCATGAAGACCGAATCCCAAGAGTGATTGTATTTGGAGAGAAGGCCTTTAAGGGTAATTAAGGTTAATAAGGTCATAAGGGTGGAGCTCTTATCCATTAGGACTGGTGTTCTTGTAAGAAGAGGAAGAGACACCAGAGATCGCTCTCTTATTGCACATGTACAGAGGAAGGGCCACAATAGGACAGAGTAATAAGATAGCTGTCTGTAAGCCAAAAGAGAGGCCTCAACAGAAACCAATATAAAGAAAATAAAAAGTGAGTTTAATATGTAACTGTAAACACAATGCAGAATCTACCTTTCCCTTGACATTTTTCAGTGCAGTATATGTGCTAGGTACTTGGTAAACATTAGCTGCCACCATCACCATCATCACCATCACCACCACATTATCATTGTGGAGATATCTAGGATTACTTCCGCGGCAGATTGCAAAAAGGATCACATTTCTCCACCCCTCTCTCTATCCACACTCCTTAAAATGTGACTTTGCATCTACTTCCATTAAGAGGCGGTGTATATTTCTCTATCCCTTGAACCTGGGCTGGCTGTGCGACTTCTGGCCAAGAGGATGCAGTGGAAATGATATGGTGTTTTAATTATGATCCTCTGCCCCAAGAGGCATTGAATGGTTTCCGCTTTCTCTCTTGGAACTCTGTCCATCTGCCATGTGAATAAACCTAGGCTAGCCTGTTGGAGGATAAGAGACCATATGGACCCAGTCATCCCAGTTGTCCCAGCAGAGGTTCCAGACATGTGAGAAAGCCCAGTCAAGATCAGCTGAATCTGGCTCAGGTCAGCAGAAATGCCCCATTGGCCCATAGGCTTGTGAGCAATAATAAATGGCTGTTGTATAAGCTACTGATTAGGGGTGGTTTGTCAGGCAGCAATAGGTAATTGCTACAACTTTCAAACAGAGACATAAACTGAGACAGAAGATATAGGAGGGAGAATGCATCTGGAGGTAGGAGTCTAATAAACTTCAGACATATGGAGTTTAAGATAGCTAAGAGCATTCTGTGGAGGTGTTGAGAAGAGCAGTCTGATCTAGAAGCAAAGATTTAAGAAAACTCAGCATTAGTTAGAAACAGAAGCCCCAGGAACGACTGACCTTTTCCAGGAAGACAGAAGAGAGGGCTGAGAAGAGAACTCTGGGGAAAGTCAACATGTCAAGTATGAGCAGAGGAAGATGATGATGAGAAGGAACAACCAGAGATGTCAGAGGAAAACCGGAAGAGAGTGTATAATGGGAGAAAGGCATGAGCATTTAAAACCGCATCATGAGTTTGGGAAAGAAGGCAGGAAAATGGTCAAGGCATCCTCCCCGATCTAGAGGACTCTATGCACTGGATGCAGGAGGGTAGTGTGGGATGAGCCTAGAAAGGAAAGTAATAGGCGGACCATGAAGAACCTCATAGGCCACTCCAAGGAGTCTGGGTTTTATCCTGAAGGACTTTAACAAAGGAGTAACTTGAACAGGTTTTTGTTTGAAGATCCCTCTGCAGCAATACAGTGGCTGGACTCATTGGAGGGAGCAAGATAGAAGTCAGGGAGACTAGTTGGGAAGCTCTCAAATAAATCCAAGTGAGAAAAGACAAGGGCCTGAACTGAGGGGATGACTGTAAGTATGAGAGCATCTTTTCTCTTCATGTCTACAGTCTGATGGATTCAAGAAAATGTTGGGAGATAGAACTGGCAGGTCTTTGTGACTGATTGTATGTGGTAGGTCAGAGAAGACAAAATGACTCTTTGTTTTGGGGTTTAGGCATCTGGGTAGATGACCTAACATAGATGGAAATAAGCGTAATGCAAGGGAAACTCTGGCCCTTCTAGCCTGTGACTATAACATGTTCTTCCTCGGTATACCTAAATTATTATATTATAGAGCCTGCTCTGCTAGAAATCAGGTACTGTCACTATCCCATCAGTTGTTTCTGAGAGTGTCTTAGAATGCCTCTCAGTTGAGCTACAGACAAGTTCCATTGGGTTCTTTTTCTCTAGCCTTCTCATCTTGCTGCTGCTGTTGCTGCTGTTGCTGCTGCTGCTATTGAAACCCTTCTGAGATTCTTACCCTGCAGGATCAGCTGGCTGAGGGTAACCGCCACCTGTGGATCACCACACCAACCTTGGAAATAGGATGTGCCCTTTAAAAACTGACCAGGTCCACAAGTGCTGTCTCAGTTTGGCATCTCTAGAAATTGGCCCCCTTTTTTTTGCCTTGACTTTTTAACCTCCATGTTGCTGCTCGATTAGATACCTGCCATTACTATTCACTGCCTTCATGGGACAGCAGTAGCTACTCTGCCAATAGAATGACTCTAGGCTGTCCATGTCACTCAGACTCAGCTGGTCTCAGGCCCTAGATCTTTCTCTCTTCCAGTTCAAATCGCTTCTCACCTCCCATTCCTTGTCCCAGAGAAACCACTTCACAGGATAATTGACAGCAGAAACATCTATTTCTCTGCAGGTAAAAACTCTGTCCCTATTTACCAGCAGATAGTATTGTTCCATCGCTCAAAAGATGCAATCACAAAATAGTCTAAAATAGCTCAAAATAAGTCAAAATTCCCCAAAGGCTGGATCACTCACTCCTGTCCACAATTACCTTGGTAAACAGGGAATGCAGGGAAAAATTTAAAGGAAGATCGTGTGTCCATTTTACCCTTGATAATGTTGTGGAAGTATGACATTCAAGTGGATATAAGTCTGCAGTGAGGGAAGGAGAGAGAGAAAGGTCAGTGGATCAGCATGTGGGTGGTCTTAGAAGTGAGGGATGCAGTGTTGTGCTAGAGCTGGTTCATTCAGCTGTTAAGGATCAGTTACACGCCTCTCTTCCCAACTCCACAATGACTGGGAGCTTGATATTGGCCATAGTGAGAGTATTTACACCACAGAAATCAGCAAACACTACAAGTCAGGGCTTTTCTTCACCCTGGAAGCGCTGCTTGTTAAACATTTGCCAGCACACCATTATAGGTGAGGGTGAAATCATCTGAGGAGGGCAGTTACAGCGAGACAGGAAAACATCTAAGAGGGAACACCAAGGAATGAACATTTAGGAAATGGACAGAGAAAGAGGAGTTGTAAATAGAACAAGAAAAAGTATCCAGGAGGCAGCGAAAAGTTGTGTTGTAGACACTAAGGGAGGAGAGTTTACAGAGTAACCCTATGGGATATGTGTCTCAAGACACTCATAAATAAGGCCAGATTAGGTGACAGGGATCAATTGATCAGTTGTTGAAATGTTCAATTGATCAAAGGGTGGTTATCCTTATTTTTTAAAAGCTATTTTAACTGTTTTTAATTTTAAGCAATCAAAAGGGCTGTTTCATAGTCAAGCCAGTGAGTAGTTAAGGTTGCTGCAAATAGCTAGCCAGGGTTTTTTTCTTTCTTTCTTTCTTTCATTTTTAAAAACCTAGTTATATTGGTCATTTCAACAACTGAATGAAATAACCAGTCTATTGTTGGGCAATTGACCTATTCAAACTTTCTGTCCAGCCACCCAGACTTAGTTATACACATCAAATCATATTCTTTTGGATCTACAGAAGACTATAAAGATCATAGATATTCTAATTATCAAGCTAAGAAAATTAAAGTTCAGAGAAGTTAAGTGACATGGCATGATCACAGTCAACACGTGGCTGCCTCCTAGTACAGACAGGACTGAATACAGGTCTCCCAACTCCTCTCTCCTGCTGTCCTTATCTCTTGGCAGAGGCTCTCCCTACAAATGCAAGACTAATAAGAGTTCAGCTGAGTCTTGAGGCAAAAATGTCTGGAGTCTTTGCAATCTCTTTATGAACATTCAGACAAATGAGGGTCATTAGGTGTATTTTCTTCGGCTAGGTGATATATCCCCAATAACACACAAGATTTAAGCCCATGATCAGCTCTGACTTCCCCAACCAAGGGAAACTGGAGAGTCTGGGAGCCATTTTATTTTCAAGGTGTTTCCAGGAAGAACATGTTGAGCAGACATTCTCTGGTCAGGGACGTTTCATACCGACTTCTTTCGCTTGTCCTGAGAACCAGGAAAAGATATGACTGCTTATTGCATCAAAACATTAGGTTTTGAATCTGATTTAAACTCACAGACATTGTACAGTATTTATGTAAAAAATGATAACATCTATTAGAAGTACAAATAACAACTTTGGTTGTATGACGAATTTAAATCTATCCACTAGTATTATTTTCCACTGAAGCTCTTCAGAGGACTTGTGGTTCACAGTACCAGCTTTCTGAACAGTCTCATTTCCTGACTGCTGTTCAGAAGATCGGGAGACTCTCCCATGGCTTAGAGAGTGTGTGGGAGAAAACTCCACTCTCTTCCCTCCTCAGAAGGGGGCGGAGGGAGAACAGCTGCTAATTGAGTTTTCTTACTTTTTGACTTGAGGTGGGTGTGGATGCCCCCTGCAGAGCTGGAGTTCCAAATTGGAACCAGTATGATTGTTCTTATTACTCTTGTTTATCTAGTGAGCCAGACACTGAAGACCGTGTTTACTGCCATCCAGGAAACAATAAGTCAATAGAAGGACCAGACACTTAGTCCTTATTGTTATTTGCTTACATGTATGACTGCAGTCACCCTGTGCTACCTGGGTTCTGAATTATTAATCTCTTAAAATGGCATCTAATGGGCTGTGACACAGGTCCCAGCCACCTCTACTTCTTTCAGATGCTGTCTGGTGAATGCCTCTATGGCCCAGAATCTTCCTCTCCTTCTCCCTTTAAAACTTTGTTTACCATCACTGTTTCTTGCATTTTGCATATTCTCTGGGAGCAGATTTTCCTCTTTGCAAATGAAGTAAGTCATCTAAGGAAATTATTCACATTTCCATTTTCAACATATATTCTCCTCTCATGTGGGTGTTATTCCTGAATACATTGGTTCAGCAGTAAATGTGAATAATGCTTGATATCATCTGCCTCCTTTGGTTTTGTTTCTTAGTCTCCCCAGTAAATTAAACATTTTTTTCAATTGTCTCTGTTATTTGTATCTTTTTAAGAGGTGAAGCCAGCTGGACTTCTGGGTTGGGTGGGGACTTGAAGAACTTTTGTGTCTAGCTAAAGGATTGTAAATGCACCAATCAGTATTCTGTAAAAATGCACCAATCAGCACTCTGTAAAATGGACCAATCAGCACTCTGTAAAATGGATCAATCAGCGCTCTGTAAAATGGACCAATCAGCAGGATGTGGGCGGGGCCAAATAAGGCAATAAAAGCTGGTCAACTGCTCCAGCGGCAACATGCTTTGGTAGCCTTGTTGTTTGTTTCTTCACAGTAAATCTTGCTGCTGCTCACTCTTTGCGACCGCACTGCTTGTATGAACTGTAACACCACAAGAGTCTGCAGCTTCATTACTGAAGTCAGGGAGACCACGAACCCACCGGAAGGAAGAAACTCCAGACACGTCTGAACATCTGAAGCAACAAAGTCCGGACACACCATCTTTAAGAGCTGTAACACTCACTGCGAGGCTCTGCAGCTTCATTCTTGAGGTCAGCAAGACCAAGAACCCACCAGAAGGAATAAATGCTGGACACATTTTTATCTTACACTTTTAAAAATAGTATTTTTAAAACAATTTACAGTTAAATGAAAGGAAATTCTACATTGTGTTCTATGTAACATGACCATGATACTAGATGTCTTGGCCATTAGTTTCAGTTGGTACTACTGGTCTTTTAAACATTTTAAAACTCTGTTGATCTGTCAGTTTCTTCCTTAAGGCATCATACGCATACACTACATACACACACACAAACGCACATTTATTCACTTAAAACACCTTTTTATTTGTATGCCTGGCCTTGTAATTGGTTGATATACGGGGAAAATCCTAAGTAACATCTCAATGCCGGATTTCTGAGGTCATCTAAACATTACAATACCCTAGTAGTGAATATTTATCAGATCGCTTTAATTGTCCATAGACATATTGAGAAGTGAAGACTTGAGCAAGTTGCCAGTGATTGCTCCTCGACTAGAGTCAGTCACCAGTCACTTAAGTCAGTGGTTCCTCACAGTGTTAGGACAACGTTTCCAAAGGACCGTGCTGCCATGAGAGACATAAGTCAATATAGGGAGTTTTCATAAAGCAGAGTTTATTCAATTTTTTTTAAAAAAATGAAGTTCATAGGTTTTCTACGTTTTGGAAGTTAAATGTCCTTTATTTTATGACGTGATGGTGATGTGACAGCAGATGATAAAATTTCTCCATAATCTCTCTCTTTGGCAAAATAAAAATAAAATGATTCCTCCTCATCAGTCCCCAAAGTTCTTCTGACATTTAGGGATTATTGTTGGGATTCCTCTCTTTGTTTACAACACCCTTTGCCTGCACCAACATCTCTTGCCCTCTTTGGCATCTCAATGGCACTTACTATTCTCCAAATCAATTTAAAAATTCAAGGTCATGCTGGAATTAGTATGCTCATCTTTCCCAGTGACCATGCATGCTTTCTGTGGTAATTACCCTCAGGTTTTGTAGGAAAACAGAACCCCAGGGATGCATTCACATATGCAAATATGCACTCAATAAAAATCTGCTGAGTGCCTGTGTGTTGGAGAAACAGCAGTGACTAAGACAGATGAGTCCCAGTTCCCTCGAGACTCATTTTCCACGAATTGTGGGGTAGAGCTGTGGGGGCAGGGCACGGAGATTAACAATAAATAGGTAAACACTTAAGCCACGGAATTCCGTATTGTGATAAATCTGAAGTTATGGATAAGTTTCCAGTTTATGTGCATAATTACCAGAATAACTGGTGGTGGCCCCGGGAAAGGGATGGGCCACTTCAGATGGGGGCCAGGGACAGCTCAGAAGGAAGTGATATTTGAACTGAGATCTGAATGACCAAGAGGAGCTGTCCATGAAATGACTGGGGGAACAGTGTTCCAGGCCCAGGGACTGTGCAAAGACCCTAAGGTAGAACTTGGCCTTTGCAGGGGTAAGAGTGTGGAGGGAGGGAACAAAATCACAAATTCTGTTTTGAACATATTAAGTTGATCTTTGACATTCAAGAGAAGATTTGACATATGCAACTGGATATATTAGTTCGGAGTTCAGACAAGAGGTTGAGGCTGCAGATAAAAGTTAGGAAACATCAGCATATGGATGACATTTAAACCAGATAGTAGGGAAAAAGACAGGGCCAAGAAGTGTCTGAATCAGACACTCAGACACTGAGGAGTCATGGACGAGCGATCAGCAGAGGAGCAGCTGGAGACGTCAGAGGAAACCCAGGGAATTTAGAGATGAAAGTATTTTAAAAATGAGGGGCCAAAGCACAATGTGGGTGGAATTTTTTCAATAAAAAAACCTTTCATTTATGTTATGATTTTCATAAGCCTGCAGTGATAATAAGTGTAAAGGTGGCTCCTTTCACATGATTGAGGCACCACTTACTTTAAACCAACTCGGGTTCCATCCTCCACACGCGTGGTGGGCCCAGAGCTCTGCTGGCTGCTTCTGCCATCTTCTACAACAGCTTCGGCCACCAGGCTCTGAGCACATGTCCCATCCAGAGCATAACAGTGAGTTCAGTCCTTGGACACAGGGCTCCTTCTTAATTACTCTTTCAGTTCTGAAACCTTCCTTTCCTCTCATGCCGAGAAAAGAGAATAACAAGTTTTTAGAGACCCTGGTCTGCTTAAATTCCAAGGTAGATGTAACTCAGTTTCCATCTACCTAATCAATGTATTAATGGATTTAATTGATTTTACATAGAATAATTTTGATTTCCTATTAACCAGATTAGTGAACTACCAGATTCCCTACCTCACCCCTTTTTTAAATCATTATTGTTTTTAAAGAGGGTTCCCTTTTCCTCTGAGGGTTTGAAAAATGCATTTAGAGAAGCAGAACATTTGGAAATCAGCTTCAAATGATGTTTCTCACATTCCTTTTTGAATGATGGCTGTGAAGAGAGCCTGGAAACTGTTCAAGCCTGCCGGAAGAGTACTGCCTTCTATCCTTCCGGATTACATTCTTTATTGTTGTTATTGTATTTTTGGATATTGTTTTGTCAGAGGCATAAGATAGAACAAAGATATTGGACTAGAATTTGAGATAACTGAATTCTGCTTCTAGCTCTGGGCAAGTCAAAAATCTCTTTGTGTTTCAGTTCCTCGAGTAAATGGGGCAGGCCTACCCATATTCGCTGTTTAATGTTAAGTGTAATTTTCTTTCTGTTTTTTTTCTTTATTTCTTCCAAACAACAACAACAAAAAACAGGATACATGTGCAGAATGTGCAGGTTTATTACATAGATATACATGTGCCATGGTGGTTTGCTGCACCTATTGACCCATCCTCTAAGTTCCCTCCCCTCACCTCCAACCACCCAACAGGCCCTGGTGTGTGTTATTCCCCTCCCTGTGTCCATATGTTCTTACTGTTCAACTCCCACTTATGAGTGAGAACATGCTGTGTTTGGTTCCCTGTTCCTGTGTCAGTTTGCTGAGAATGATGGCTTCCAGCTTCATCCATGTCCCTGCAAAGGACAAGATCTCATTTTTTCTTATGGCTGCACAGTATTCCATGGTGTATATGTACCACATTTTCTTTATCCAGTCTATCATTGATGGGCATTTAGGTTGGTTCCATGTTATTAAGTGTAATTTTCAAAAGGTTAAAGTCATATCTCTCAGGAAAATAGAATATGAATACATGTCAAAGATTGTATTTATTGAGGTGCACGTTAAGATGTTAAAACTGATTCAAAAAGCATTTGAGATTATGCGTGTGTAAAATTTAATTTAAAAATGTTATAAGATTGATGAGTGAAAACTGGTTGGTGTCCAACAGGACAACAAACTAATCTTTGTGCTTATTGACTCTATTGCACAGAAATTATTTGCATCTTTACCAGACGAAAATTTTTAAGTCAACCTCTGCATCCATGGAGTGCAAAGGCAGTAGAAAATTAAGCCCAATACTGCACTGAAAGAAGATCCAATAATCAGTAATATTTTCTGGCTATTTTCAAATGTCAGATAATTTTTCTGACATATATGTGTTTTATATATATGTAAATAATACTGGCTAACATTTCTTGAACATGACTATGTGCTGGGCAACGCTTAACATGCTCTATCTCTTTGGATACTCATTACAACCCTACGAGGTAGGCATTTTTATTATCCCCATCTCACAGGAGAGAAGACTGAGGCTCTTCTTAACCAGCCTAAGGTCACAGAGCTCCTAAGTGGCAAGAGTGGTGATTAAACTGAGGTCTGACTCTAAAATCTTTGTTTCAGTTCCTAAATTATTAATAATAATATTATTATTATTAGAAGTCAAAAGGAATCATGAATGTGAAAGTGCTTTAAAGACTGCAAATATGCTATAAGTTGCAAGGCATTCCTGTTAAATCTAGATCACTATTAAAGAGTAAGGCACTGAGAGTTACTGCTGCGTCATTGTGGAGGGAGCAGTGTTCATTATGGAAAAGGTCTGCTGTCCTAGAAATGCCCGTGAGACTATCTCGACTCTGTTCCCTTGAGCTGAATTGGTTTTACTTAACTCAGACTACTTTTCTGTCTTTTTTTTTTTTTTTTTTGGAGGGTGGATTTCATTAAGAGGGTTTCTTGGCCTATTTTTGGTTAAATGCATGGAGAGGTATCCACTATGAAACCCTTTCTCACTTTTCTTTGTGTTTTCTTTTCTCAGCTTAGTAGAGTGAAAAGAACACAGGTCTCAGGGCTAGATAGGCCTGAGTCTGAATTTCAGCATCATGATTAACTAGTGTTAATACTTGGAGCAAATCACTTAGCCCAGCTTATCTTAAAGCCTGCCCAACTGCGCAGAAATCACTTGAGGGAGAACGTAATGTTCATTCAGAGGCAGGGAGGGGGAATCATTTCCTTGTTAGTAAAAGAACAATATTGTTATCTACCTTGAAAGTATTTTGAGAACCGACATTTAGTAGGACATCAGAAATGTTAGTTCTAGCCTGGGCAACATAACAAAATTTCATCTCTACCAAAAATTTAAAGAAATACAAAATTAGCTGGGCATGGTGGCACATGCCTGTCATCCCAGCTACTTGGGAGGCTGATGCAGGAGGATTGCTTGGGTCTGGGAGGTCGAGGCTGTGAGCTGTGATTGTGCCACTGCAGTTCACCCTGGGTGAAGAGAAAGACTCTGTCTCAAAAGAAGAAAAAAAAAGAAGAAGAAAAAAGAAATTTTAGTTCTGTTCTTCCCATATTCTTTCTTTCTTATTTATTTATTTATTTATTTATATTTTTTCCCCAGTCTGTAGAACCTGTGAACTTCTCATCTTCTTTCTAAAGAAGTCTTACTAATTTGCCATTCTTCTCTCCTCCTGGCCCCTCCTACTTCTGTTTCCTCTCCTCTACTCCCCTCCTCTCCTGTCTCCTTCCCTTCTTTCTTCTCCTCTCATCCCCTCCATTTTCCTCCCCTCCCTCCCTGGATCCCCACTTCTCTTCCTGTGCCCCCAATTCTTCTCCCCTTCCTTCCGTTATATCCTTTCTCACCTCTTCTTGTCCCTTTCCCTTCCCCTGCCTTTTCTTTCTCTTCCCTCAAGGACCCTGAGACCAGAATCTCCTAAATAGTGAGACCTTATTTTCACCTTACTAATTTAGAGAAACTGTGGAATGAAATCTAGAAGGACCTGCTGTGACCTCTTTCTATTCCAACTCTCACTTTATCCATGAGAGGACTGAGAACCAAGGAGGTTAAACCCAAACCCAGATACCCTGACTTCTTCTGATCAGTGCTCCTCCTAACACATCACCAAGTCCCCTCTGCGTCTATTCTATCAACGTGATGTGATGGCTCCTCCCTATCTTCACTTAGCAGTGGATCAGGAGGCTGGGAAATATGGGGAGATGAATCATTGCTGTAGTTTGTTCCTGAAGAGTGAGGTAAGGTCTTGTAACTTCTGAGGCTACCAGAGAGAATGCACCATGGCACATAAAACAAAAAGGCCAAACGTCATCACCATCAAATGTGCAGTGTCCTCCCTAGCTGGTCAGGAAAATGTGGCCTATACAAATTGCAAGGAAAATCATCTGTGGTCATTTTCACAGAGAACCACAGCTTTTACACTTACGCTTAATGTCCCTGGGAAAAGAACAAAACAGCATCCTGCAGGAGATAAGGCTGGTGAGAAAAAAAAACAGATAATAAGCTTGGTGGAAGCAGCCAGAGACCCAGCCACCACACAATACCTCCTCCAAGTTCCTTAGTGGAAAAATTAAAGGCAGCACCAGACTTCCTTTGCGTGCATTAGCAGAGGAAGGGGTGCTTCCTGGCCCTGCCCCACTCTCTCCTCACACCGGTTCCACTGGTCCTGTGGTCTTGGCTCTAAATGTCAGGGAGGGAAGCTGGAGGTGGGTGATCAGGTGGGACTCACCTCAAGAAGGAAGGCACTAAATTAGAAGGGGTGGGTCTCACAGAGCAAGCTACATGTTCTGTAAGGCAGATTCCTTAGTTTTGCATGACAGTGTTGAATTCCCATTTGTATATCTGAACTTTTAATAGAGTGGTGTTTACTGGCCTTCAGTCTGTTGCACTCTGGGGAGGGCTAGTGTCCCTATGCAGGGCGAGAGCATTAGAGAGGGCATGGCCCCTGCTTACCCAGGCTCAGGAGGACAGCAAGGGTTAGGGCAGAGAAGGGGAAGAAGAGGCAGTTCTGTAGAGACAAGTGGTAGATTTGTAGTTGTCAAAGGCTGGAAGGAATGGGGAATGACTCCTAATGGATTTCTTTTTGGGGTGATGAAAATATTCTGGAATTAGATGGAAGTGATAGTTTCACAACTTTGTGAATATATTAAAACCACCGATTTGTGTGCTTGCAATGTGTGAATTTTATAGTATGTTAATTACATTTAAATAAAAGAAATGTGATAACAAAGAAGGAACGGTGAATTTTTGAGCAATGCTAAGTGCTTTCAGGACCAGCTGCTCTCCCCCAGGTATCCTGCCTGCATTTCATAAACACTTTTAAGTGTCATATATTTTCATAATTTTCATTCTTGTAGTGGAATTATTGTCCACTATGTACCACAATTCACAGAGATATCTCCAATGTTGGCCATTTAGGAGGGTTCCTTTTTTGCTATTATAGATGTCAAACAAGGACAATAGAGCTCTCTTTTCACTCTGCCGTATATCTTGGTTTTTCACAAACCTTCTCTGGAATTTATATTCCCACACTACTGGGATTATATAGTTAAATTGTTCCCTATATTAATTATTGGTGCCTTTTTCCCCAGTTTTACCTGGTCTCCTTCATAATGCTTTCTCAATTCTGCCAGCTCTCTGCTTACCTACCTCACCCACTTCATCATGAAAATCAAGCTCTTCTGACTTCATCTATGTTTCCACTGCTGGACTTACAGCACTGTTTTGTAATATATTTACCCACCTGGCTCCTTTGCCAGACTGTGAGCCCCCTGAGGTCAGACACAGTGTCTTATTAATTTCTGATTCTCTGTTGCCTTTGCTTGGCAGATGGAAGGTGTGAAATATATGTTAATTGGATTTAATTGAATCTCTGAGGCTCTGAAGAACAGTGTGGAGTGTGTCCCTTCGCTTCCGTTGAATAACTACCCTTAGTGCCAATTGCAAGAACTGGAATTGCTGGGCCAAAGGACATGGATGTTTCTCCACGCTTGCCATATTGCTTTCTCGAAAGTGGTACTAATTTGTAGTGTCACCTGAAATGGATGAGTGTGCCAATATCGCTGTCACCTTGCCAACCCATCATTTTTAAAAATGCTAATTTAGTAGGTGTCAAATGATATTTCAAGGTTGCTTTAATTTGCATTTCTTTGATTACTACTAGGGCTGAACATTTTCTCAGGTGTTTATTTACTGTTTCTGTTTCTCCTTGGGGGAATTGCTTGTTCACAGTCTTTGCCCATTTATCAGAATGATAAAATATAGCTAAGAGATGTGTGTACCTATCTCTTTCTTTACAATTCCTTATAAAGTTTCAAGAAAAAGTTCCTCCTCATAGACGTGCTAAATATTTTATTCAATGTTCTGTTCTTTTTTTCAACATAAAAAGTTAACTCAATCCACCTAGAGTATATTAAGTACTTAGTTTTTTGTTTTTTTTTTTTTTTTTTGAGACGGAGTCTCGCTCTGTCGCCCAGGCTGGAGTGCAGTGGCCGGATCTCAGCTCACTGCAAGCTCCGCCTCCCGGGTTCACGCCATTCTCCTGCCTCAGCCTCCCGAGTAGCTGGGACTACAGGCACCCGCCACCTCGCCCGGCTAGTTTTTTGTATTTTTTAGTAGAGACGGGGTTTCACCGTGTCAGCCAGGATGGTCTCGATCTCCTGACCTCGTGATCCGCCCGTCTCGGCCTCCCAAAGTGCTGGGATTACAGGCTTGAGCCACCGCGCCCGGCCTACTTAGTTATTTTTAAAATTGCTATTGCAAATTCCAAAACCTCTTATCAAACAAAACTTGTATCAGTTATATTATTTGACAGCAAGTAACAAAATCCAACTAACAGTGGCTTAAACAAATAGGAGCTTTTTCTTCTCACTTTATAGGAAGTCGCGGTTGGTAGGGTTGGCAGCATTTTGGTGTCTCTGTGATGTGGGTGTTGGACACTGGAATTCTCTGGGCCCTTCTCTCATTCTACCTCCTTGTGATTCCAAGATGGCTGCTGAGCCTCTATAATCTTAGCAGGAAGGGAGGGCAGTCAGAGCCTGTCAGTTCCTTTAATCAGGAAAACAAACATTTTCTTCCAAACCTATCAGCAGACTTTCTCTTATCCTTTTTTTTTTTTTTTTTTTTTTTTTGAGACAGAGTCTCACACTGTCGCCCAGGCTACAGTGCAGAGGTGAGATCTCAGCTCACTGTAACTCCCAACTCCCAGGTTGAACTAATTCTCCTGCCTCAGTCTCCCAAGTAGCTGGGATTATAGGCATGTACCACCACACCCAGATAACTTTTTTTGTATTTTTAGTAGAGACGGGGTTTCAACATGTTGGCCAGGCTGGTCTCAAACTCCTGACCTCAGGTGATCCACCTGTCTCGGCCTCCCAAAGTGCTGGGATTCCAGGCATGAGCCACCGCACCCAGGCCTCTTACGTCTTATTAGCCAGAACTGTGTCATAAGGTCACACCTAGCGCAATGATGGCTGAGAAAGTATTTCATATTTCTCTTTCTATAGCAAAAGCTGCAGGAGAGAAGGTGTTTGGGAAAGGCCATTTAGTCAGACAACTAGGCGTATCTGTACACACTTCCCTTCCCTCCTGATGTTTTCAAAAGCTATTTTTGATAGATATATTTTAAGTGTGTATATATATTTAATTATTTATAGCTAAACTTTATTTCACAAAAATGTTATTGTAAATTATTAGGCCTGTTTTAGTCTCTTCATTTGGTTCCATTAATCTATGAACTAGTTAGTGCATTGTTTTAATTCTTATTTTATTATATAGCAAGTTTTAATAGCTGATATTGGTAGAAACTTTTCTGTGTCTTTTTAATACTTCCTGTTGATGGTATTCTTATTATTTTCATACATACATTTTAGGATAATTTTGTGGAATTAAAAATACTTACTAGGTTTTAGGCCGGGCGTGGTGGCTCACACCTCTAATCCTAGCACTTTGGGAGGCCAAGGCTGGCAGATCACTTGAGGGTAGGAGTTCAAGACCAGCTTGGCCAACCTGGTGAAACCCCGTCTCCACTAAAAATACAAAAATTAGCTGGGCGTGGTGGCATGTGCCTGTAATCCCAGCTACTGGCTGAGGCAGGAGAATTGCTTGAACCCAGGAGGCAGAGGTTGCAGTGAGCCTAGATCATGCCATTGCACTCCAGCTTGGGGGATAAGAGCAAAACTCCATTTTAAAAAAAAATACTTACTAGGCTTTAGATCAGAATAGTATTAAATCCTTAAATTCAATTTAATTCAAATTTAATTCTATTGGTCATATAGACATTTTAGTGTTATTAAGTCTTTTTATCTTGGAATTGGCTCTATTTCTCCACTTATTTGAATCATCTTTTAAATGTTCTAACAACGATTTGAAGGTTTTCTTTTTAAAAGTCACATCACATAGTTCCTGGCCATTTTAAGTTCGGAAATCTGGCCAGGCGAGGTGGCTCACACCTGGAATCCCAGCACTTTGAGAGGTCGACGTGGGCATATCACCTGAGGTGAGGAGTTCGAGACTAGTCTGGCCAACATGGTGAAACCCCATCTCTACTAAAAATACAAAAATTAGCTGGGCATGTGGCATATACCTGTAATCCCAGCTACTTGGGAGGCTGAGGCAGGAGAATCACTCGAACCTGGGAGTCAGAGGTTGCAGTGAGCCAAGATGGCACCACTGCGCTCTAGCCCGGGTGACAGAGTGAGACTCCATTTCAAATAATAATAATAATAATCATAACCATAATAAAAATAATTAAAAATTAAGTTTGGAAATTTGTGATATGATGTGTGTGTGTGTGTGTGAGACTATAAATCAGATATCTTTTCTTGTTTTATTATCTAGCTGGTAATTAAGGGTATGTAGGACTTGTCCTGTATTTTACGATTTTCTTGAAAATCAAACTGCCTCATTTAATTGAACAACTTCTTTAAGTTGTAGATCTGAGACTTGCCTATGCCCTTCTCAAGTTTATTGGCCACTGGTTGATCAGATCTCACCTTCTGTATCAGTTAGTTTGGATTTAATTGCAAGTAACAGCCAACTGAAGCTCTACTGCCTTAGATAAGAAAGGCTTACATTACCAGAGTTGGTTCAGCAGCTCTACCAGGTCAGGAAAAGTTCAGTTTCTCTTCAGCTTCTTACTCTGCTGGGCAGCATAGCCTTCCTGCCGAGGCTGGTGGTCCACTGGTGATCAGATGGCGAGCGGTAGCGATACCTGAACTCTTCTTTATTCGTGTTAGTTGAAAGAAATTGTTTCTTTCCTAGACTGCCCCTTCCCCTAGGCTGCCTCTCCCTTTCCCACAAACGTCTCTTTCAGTCTCATTGCCCAGATTAGGTCCTTACTCACCCCTGACTCAATAAGTATGGCTAGAGGTATGAAATGATACCATTTAGCTTAGGCTTGTGCTAGGAGCCACGGCATTGCCTCTCCCCAGAGCAGGTAGGTATCATGTAGAAGGTATGCATATCCCCTACTCCCACCTCCACCACCAAATTGGAATAGTTACCAAGAGTTGAACAATGGATGTTGAGGAGGCAACTATACACCCCCAGCATACTTTAGATACCACTTTTTCCAGGACACGTGCCCTGCTGCCCTATGTCCAGTTTTGAAGTCCTTCCTAGTGTCTTTTCAGCACAGTAGGACTGCCTGTTTACTTACAGAACAAAAAGAAAAAAATAGTTTATTTATAATCCAGTGGTCATCTTCTAAGTAGGGGGTATCTGGCTAATGGGAGGACCCTTTTGAGAGTTCAGATGTAAGGCTGAAGGGGTCTGGCATACAGAGGGGAGAGTCATAGAGTGAAAGGGACGATCCTGGGCCAGCAGCCTCTACCTGGGCTGAGAGACTGAGGGTAGTGTAGGGTGGGGTGAGGAGTTTAAGGATTGAGGTGGTGCAGAGGACAAAGATACTTATGGGGAGAGGAGACTTATGTGTCGTGGAGTGTAAACTCTGTACCTCCTGAGGTTTTCCCTATGCGTTCTTCAGTGAAATAGCTTTTCTTACTTGCCTAATATGAGTGGATTTATTTTAAGAGGTTTGCATTCAAGGTGTCAGGGCAAGAATGGGGGCCAGGCCGGGCACAGTGGCTCACACCTGTAATCCTAGCACTTTGGGAGGCCGAGGCAGGTGGATCACCTGAAGTCAGGAGTTTGAGACCAGCCTGACCAACATGGAGAAACCCCGTCTCTACTAAAAACACAAAAAATTAGCCAGGTGTGGTGGCACATGCCTGTAATCCCAGCTACTCGGGAGGCTGAGGCAGGAGAATCGCTTGAATCTGGGAGGTGGAGGTTACGGTGATCTGAGATCATGCCATTGCACTCCAGCCTGGGCAACAAGAGGGAAACTCCATCTCAAAAAAAAAAAAAAAAAAAAGAAAAGAAAAGAAAAAGAAAAAGAAAAGAAAAGAAAAGAAAAAAGAATGGGGGCTGGCCTTGGAACATGATGACATTTGGGTTTCACCTGCCTGTGCCCCTCCTTAGACTCTAAATCTCATGAAAGCAGGGACCAGGTCTGTCTGTTTCACCTCTGCCTAGCTCAGTGCCTAGTACACAGGAACTTGGTGAGTATTTGTCGAGTGAATGAATAAATGAATGAACAAGCTTGGCAAAGTCAGAGGAACCTTTGTCACATCCCAAGTCTGCCACATTCTCACATGTGGAATGAGGAAAATGATAATCACCTTGTAAGCTTATCATGAGATGTAAGTATAATTTAATAAATAAATTTAACTTATTTATAAATTAAATAAACCACAACTATGATTATTAGCTCTTCCCAAATTTTACCAATGAACCTACAAATACTAATAATCACACCACGAACATTTAGTGAACATTTCCTTTGAGCAAGATCCTTTGCCCTTTGCTAAGCACATCACATTAATTACTTCCTTTAATTTTAATCCTCCCAATCATCCTGTAATTATCCAGATGTCAGCCGTTCCTTTAGGACATACCACATACGCAGCATCCAACAACATCTATCATTAATCAAAGGCACCAAAATCGAGATAGGGAAGGAAGAAAACCTTTTCGGTCTGTTTCTTGCTCCCGCATTCTCTGGACATGCACAGCTCAGTTGATCTAGTAAGATTGGATAGAGTGTGACTAGCAATTTACACTTAAGAGCTACCCCAGAGCAAAACGTGATGGATTCTTGGTTGTTGTAGCAACGGAGATCACATGACCTTAGAGAAGGCAGAGGCGGAGCCTGTGGTCACTAGTGATGGGAAGAGTCGAGTGTGGATTTGTGAGCACCAGGAATCAGTGGGCTTTGTTTTCTGGCAGGGTCTATTCCTGGAACAGCTGAAAATACTGAAGGCTAAATTCAAACTCTTGGTTGAGACTCAAAGACTGACTGATGAGAAGCAGAAGAGAGAAAGGGGCTTTGTTCCTGTTTGTGTAGGTCCCCTGCGCATATTTAATATTTTGGGACGTTAGCTTTGTATTTCTAGAATAGGAATAATATCTGATCTCTCATTTCTCATGGAGTATTCAGGAGTTTAATGAAGTGATGTTCAGAATTCCTCTATGAAAAAATGCTATAGAGACAAAAATTATTTCAGTAAATATATATACTCCATATATATGCTCCATATGTGCCCTGACACACTGAAGGAAAGGTAATACTGACTCCTTTACAATTAATTTCTTCATGAGTTGAAGGTCTGTGTTGTGCACTGAAATCTCCATAATAATACATTTATAGTTCTATATGCATATATAATATAAATAAATGTATACTTACAATTGTGGATGCTGCTCTTGGAGGCAGAATCACACGCTTGTTGCTGTTTTTGGATTTCTGTCTTTTCAAAAATATCAAAGGATCAATTTGATAATACAGTAACACAATCGAATTAAGTTGTCATTTGCTTTACAAGTCAAAGGGATTGCTCAAACCTTAAAGCAACTGGTAAAGAAATAAAGTAACAAGAAAAGCTGACTTTGAGGATTTCAAACCCTCTAGACTAGAATGACTTCATTGTATAGAAATGTTTTAATCAAAAGCAGTAGAAGATTTTAATCAAAAGTGATAATGGGCCATGCCTGTAATCCCAGCACTTTGTGAGGCAGAGGTGGAAGGATTGCTTGAGCCCAGGAGTTCAAGACAAGCCTGGGCAACAAAATGAGACCCTGTCTCAACAAAAAATAAAAAAATTAGCTGGGCATGCTGGTGCACGCCTGTGATCCCAACTGCACAGGAGGCTGATACAGGAGGATTGCTTGAGCTCAGGAGGTCAAGGCTGCAGTGAGCTATGTTCATGCCACTGCATCCCAGCCTGGGTGACAGAGTGAGATCCTGAATGAAAAAAAAAAAAAGTGGTAATGGTTGTTATTAAGTTTTGGTGGTTAAAAGAATAAGCTTCAGTTATCTAAAAAAAGTCCCTTGTCATGGAATGCTCAATTCTCCAATTGTGAGCTCTACGATAACTAATTTTAAAGGACTCAGCACTGGGACACCCATGCTCCAGTATCAGTCCCACCACTAATGTGGTAGATAACCTTGAGAAAGTCACCTAATATTGCTGGATCTCTGTTATCTGCCAACTGAAGAGAATGGAGTAATTAACTTCCACAGTCCTTTCAGCTCTAAGATGCTGTGATTACTTTCAATCATTTCCAGAAAACTTAGTGCTTATCTTTGGAACACTGCTAAGCAACAGCCTGAAATGAGAGCTAAAAATGAAGCAAGACTCAATACTGTCGAGTTACAATTATAGCTAACGCCGCCAACATCTACACTGCACTGGACCCTGTGCTTTAAACTTTGCATTTATTATCCATTTAATCTGAAAAGCAACCTCAGGCATGCCCTAGTACAATAACCTACATCTCAAACAAGGAATGACAACAAATTTTGGGATTTCCAGGTACCAGCCAACTGATCCTTGCATGTGTAATATAAATAAATGTAGACTTATAATTGTGGACACTCTTAGAGGCAGAATCACATGCTTGTTGCTGTTCTTCTTGGATTTCTGTCTTTTCAAAAAATATCAAAAGATCAATTTGATAATACAGTAACACAATCGAATTAAGTTGTGTTAACTGATCCTTATTTACATAAAGACAAATATAAATCCTGTCGATGTCACTTTGGAATAGTATAGGGAGAGATGATTGCTGGGTTTGCTTTACATGGCTTTTTATCTACTTGAGGCATTTGGGAGTTTACCAAGCTCCAGAGCATAATTACAGATCAATTGTTACTCTTCATCTTACTAGACTTTTCAACGGCATTTGACATGGTTAATTGAAGCAATTCTTGAAACAATTTCCTTGCGGGGCTTCCGGGACCCCAAATTCATCTGATTCTCTTCCCATCTCTCCAATCACTGCTACTTATTAGTGACTTTTGCTGAATTCTCCTCATCTCCCCAACCTCTGCCTGTTGAAGAGTCCTTTCTCTTCTCCACCTACACTCACTGCCTTGGTGATGTCATCTAGGCTTGTGGATTTATGTTGGTGATTCCAAAATTAAACCTCCCATCCAGGTCTCTCTGCTGTGAACTCTGTAGGGGCCAAAGAAAAAAATTCCCCTTCACTCCCTGAAGGTTTGCTGAAAAATCAACTGATAAAAGGCAGATTAATACGATAAATGGCTACAAATTTATTAATGTGCATGGGAGAGAACCACAGAGTAATTACTCCTGAACCTCCTATGGGATTCAGAAGCTTATATACCATCTTGAGGTTTACATAAAGAATAGGGGCTTGGACCATGTATTTTGGGGTGAAATATTTTGGTTTTATTCAACTCCAAAGAAATATATTCAACTGCCAACTCAACATCTTCGCTTGGGTATCTCATCTCAAACTTAAGATATGTGAACTTTTGATTTTCTCCTCCAAACCTTCTCCTCCTCCAGCGTTCTCAAACATGGTAAAAGGCATTACTGATTCACAACCTAGCCATTCAGGCCAAAAACTAGGGTTCATCGTGGCTGCCTCCTGTTCTCTTTCATGCTGCCTCCTGTTCTCTTTCATGCCACACTTAATCTATCAGCAAATTCTGTCATCTCTATCTTTAAAAATGATTCAGAATCTGACTATTGTTCACCAGTTCCATTGCCTCCATCTTAGTCCAAACCTCTAGGACTCCTCACTTAGGCTGTTAGAGCAACTTCCAGTTGGTCTCTTAGCTTTCACTCTTGCTTCCTACACGATATCCCTGCTCCCAACAAATCTATTCTCCAAACAGCAACTTGTGATTCCTTTAAAGGGTAAATTGACCTGGCACAGTGGCTCATACCTGTAATCCCAGCACTTTGGGAGGCTGAAGTGAGTGGATCACTTGAGGTCAGGAGTTTGACACCAGCCTGATCAACATGGTGAAATCCTGTCTCTACTAAAAACACAAAAATTAGTCGGGCATGGGGGTGGGTGTCTATAATCCCAGTTACTCGGGAGGCTGAGGCGGGAGAATTGCTTGAACCCGAGAGGTGGGGTTGCAGTGAGCTGAGGTCACACCACTGCACTCCAGCCTGGGCAATAGAGTGACAGAGGGAGACCCTGTCTCAAAAATAAATAAATAAATACATACATAAATAAAGTGTAAGTCATTGCTAACCCAACTACATTTGCTTATACTGAGAATGTAAGAATCCCTAGTTCTTAGCATGGCCTGTGGCAACTGGCTTCCAGCCTGCCTTCCTTCTTTCCTGCCTTCCTTCCTTCCTTTCTTCCCTAATTTTTGTATTTTTAGTGGAGACAGGGTTTTACCATGTTGGCCAGGCTGGTCTCGAACTCCTGACCTCAAGGGATACACCCACCTCAGCCTCCCAAAGTGCTGGAATAACAGTGTGAGCCACAATGCCCGGCCCCTTTTTATTTCTTTATAACAGATAACCTTCCTCTCTGGTTAGGGACTTTTGTCTTTTTTCTTGAATGCTGCTTCCCAGTGCTTACAGCAGTACTTGGCACATAAGAGGTGCTTGATAAATATTTGTGGAATGAATGAATAAATCAATATTATAATGACAAAGGCATGTTGTAGAATGTGTGTAGATAATTTACTCAAGATTAATAACAGCAGCAAGGAAATGCCTTTGCAGCAATCAAAGAAACAATCTGTTCTTCCCTGGGCCTTTTAATGGTCTGGTCTGTCTCCTGCCTTGCTTCAGGAGCACACAGGAACCCTCGCCCACTCGGATGTGCTGTTCCTTTCTCTGGTCTCTGTGGATGCCCTGAGCCTTGGCCTTACCTCCCTAGATTCCTCCTCGGCTCCCTGGCTCTCCATGTTTGGGTGACCTGCCTGGACCCTCCTCTTCAGCTTACACACCTATACCAGAGTTCAGCTCATTAACAGAAAAATAGCAAATGCTAATTTCATTATACTCATTACCTAAGTAGAAAATTCATTTTCCAATTAGAAAGAAACAAGTAGGAAAATAAAAATCAGCCCAAATCTCTCTTACATATACCCTTCAAAGATAATAACAATAGCATTTTGGTTTAACTTAGCTTTAAGTAAGAAACTATCTTGCCCCAGCTATGGTCCTATAAAATTCACCCTGGTTGGACTAGTTAGTTACCTGGTCTTCCCACCAGGAAAAAGGAAAAGGTCAGAAATAAAATATAAAGTAACATTTTGTAGTTGATGAATCAGAAAAAAAAGCTTCTAAAATATCATTATGTTGGTGAGGTTCTGATTAAATTTGCAAAAGTGTGTAGATATATAATATATGTAAGTTATTATATATGTATAAAATATATATAATACATACGTTGCTAGTAAAATTTTAAACTACAACAGTCTTTATGGTTGTATGAGAATATAACACTTTATGTTATTATTTGCCCTTATAATAATCTACTAGCGGAAAAGCTTTGCACACACAAAGGTAATATTATAGTATAATCTACTTTAGCCAAAAAATGGAGAATCAGATATGGGTTCAATAAGAGTGAAATGGCTAAGTAAACTGTGACATGAAAATCTCCAGGCAAAATTATTTTTCATTAAAATTATAATTATGGACAACAGAAAAAATGATTATGATGTAGTTTTGAATGAAAAAGAATACAAAATTAGATTATAGATAGGTAAAATATTTATGAATATGGACTATGGACAGTGAATGGAAGATAGTACAAACACAAAAAGTCATTGTAATGGGAAGAAATTATGGGCGATTTTTTTTCAAAGTACTATTCGAGGATATTTACTGCTATTATTGTTTTTATATATTGTTTTATTACAAAAGGATACAGACAGCAAATAAAAATATGCAATTGCTGATCTCTGAAAGCTTATCCTCTTGTAGACAATGTTTGTGGCCTACTTAGCAAGTGTTCCCAACCCCCTTCCTTTTTCTACAGAAAGGTTGAAAATGCCATAGTAAATTTCCCAGCCCTGTTTGCAGCCAGTGGTTGCCGTGTGACATGTTCCCGGCAGGTGATCCCGGCAGGTGAAATTCAAAGGGAAGTCTGTTGGAATGCTGCTGCAAAAAAGTTTCTTCACTAAATAAATGAGACCCGTGAGGAGAATCCATTTTGTCTTTGTCTTTTTGCTCTACCTTTTTTTCTTCCATAGATAGAGACGGGTCTCACTATGTTGCCCAGGTTGGTCTTGAACTCCTGGCCTCAAGCAATTCTCCCATCTCAGTCTCCCAAAGTGCTGCAATTACAGGCTAAGCCACCACGTCCAACCTTGCCTTGCCTTTTTGCTTATGAGGACTGCTTCTGAGAGCTGTGACAATCATCTTGCAACATCACCAACTCTTTGGGGAGGGCAGGGTGGAATGACAGAAAGAAATTTAATACTTTATGATATCACCAAGTCATTAAACAACCTCAAGGACAGACTGCCTCAAGACTTCTTGTTAGCTAAACACACACAAAAGAGCTCTTGTGGTTTGAACCCTTTCTTAGGTTTTTCTGTTACTTGCAGCTTAATGCATTTAATGGATAAAATAACACTCATTGACCCACAGAGTTATGCAAGTATATAGAAACCACAAAGCGACAGGAAACATTATAATAAATATATAGATTAATGTAAAAGAATGTTATACTTTTATAGAAGGAAGTGAAAAACAGATAACCCAGTTAGTTGTTACTTGTTGCAAGGTTCCCCAGATCTGTTAGTGTTTCTTAGTAGAAAAAATGGTATTTAATATTTCTCATTAAAATATAGCAAAAATCCAGACACCTTCTTTGGCTTGTAATCTTCTTTGGCTGGTAAACATTTGTTTGTGTGTCTCAGGAAACAGCCAATTAGGGTATGATATGGTAGTTGTTTTCTCTTCCCCTGCATCCCCTGACTTTCTTTCATTAATGTAGAATACTACTAAATTATGTAAGATAGAGCTCTCTGGGATTTGAGGATGCACTACCTCGGTGGTGAGAATGTGATTATCGATTTAGCATTGAGAGTCTCTTCAATTCAGCCTCTGTCTCTACTCACTACAAATCTGGTTTTGAAGATGATAACGAGTTATTGAATTTGTTGAGAGGGGAATTGATTGCCTAAAAGCTGGAGAAGTTGGTGACAAAATAGCTTGTTATAAATGGACTCTTTATTAGAGACACAATTCTCACTTATCCTGTTTTCTTCCAAATGGTGGATGATGTAGCAAATCAGCTGACCCTTAGGTTAAAAAAGAAAGCCAGGAGAATGGGCTGTGTGGTTATTATCCATGAAATGGTGAATCTAGTATACACAGTGAGAGTAGAACGTAAATAGCAAGTGAATGCTGAGAGTGAAGGAACAGGCTCTGCTCCACACTGTGATTAGATGATGACAGGATGGGGTGAAATGTCTGCGGCATGTTTCATCCCTGTGACTACCCGAGTTGGCTGGCTGGGGTTTGTGGGGAGAGGGAGGGTAAGCAGCCTCCTTCATTCATTATTGCTTTGGGAAGGGCCCCCTGAAGCTTCTTGGGGAAACAAGGTTGTTAGCAGTTCAGGTGGCGAGTATCTGTAAGTAACAGAAAACCCATCTCAGAGTGTCTTATACAAATATTTTTCTATTTTGTTTTGGTTGTCCTACATGACAAGGAATCCCAAAAGCAGGCTGATGTTCACTTAGCTCAGCTGAGTGAAGTGTCACCAGGCACCTAGTCTCTTTCTGTATATCTGCTGCACCATTCTTAATGAGCCAGTTTTGCCTTAATCTTTGACTTCTTCTGATGGTAACATTGCCATAACTCCATCATTTCCAATCCAAGGCAGGAAGAAGGGAGTGTGAAGGGAGGACACTACCATCTTTTTCTTAAAATCTAGAAATCAAAATATTTCACAGGAAAACTCAGGAGACTTCTGTTTATGTCTCATTGTTCAAATTGTGTCATATGGCCATCCCTTGGTGCAAGAGAAGCTGGGAAAGAAAACATTTAGCTTGGTACTTTGCTAAATATTTTATGTTTAATATTTAGCCTGAGCAGAATTGGGGTCCTGTTAGCAAAATGCTGCCACGAAAACATAGGATACAAAGAGTAGAAAGATTCTCTCCTGCTTTGCTAAAGATCATTCATCCACTTTTAGTTCCTTAAAGGCTCCAGAGCTCCAGAGCTGTGTTAGAGTCTGGCAGGAGGCAGCCGCAGAGCCCAGGAAGGAGAGCAGTGTCACATGGAGGAGCCGCCCTAGAGCAGCACCACGGCCTCTCTCCCCACCCCTTTCTCATTCTCCCCATGGGAGGAGGACTGACTTCTCTGATGGGGGATTTGGGAGGGAGGGGCTGGGTATGCTAAGCTCTTCCCCTTCTCCCTCGTCTCCTTTGGGATCTTCTGACTCATCTGTTTCTGATCATACAGGAAGCTCAGCGGGGCAGACCTTGACCTCATGGGTGAAAACTGAGGTTGTCCAGCTGTGCTTGTGACTGGGGATAATATGGATGAGTCTCCTGTTGTTGTACAACTAATCTGTCTTTATAACCAAGCCATTCTTAGTAATAAAGATGATAATTTTGATTTTCATTTATCTGACACCTCTGTCTAGCTCTTAATTGTTGTTGAGCTCAGATGGGTAAAGAAGAGGTGACATACATGAACACCCTAACAGCCCCACATGCCGGAGCCCATGTGTATCCTCAGGCTAGAACGACCTGGGGAAACGCAAGGCTCTAATGATCCATACTGACAAACTTGAATGTGGAAGATTATATCAAAATATGTGATCTCCTTTATTTGGTTTACCTTTGGTTTCCGTTTCTATGACATTTTCCTGGCAGGATCATGTCATTGATCACCTGTAGGCCCAGCTAGATTCATATTACTCTATTTGGTTGAACTTATGCAGAGTCCAGCATAATTTAGCCAAGGTGTAAGGATGATTAAGGCAGTAAGATTGCCCCAAAATTGCTTCAGGGATGGATATTTAGAGTTAACAAAACATTAAGTCTTCATTCTTGGATTAAGTGAAAAACAAACTCTGGAGGAAAGAAAACATTTCTGAAAATATCCTTTCCTTCTCATAGCAAGAACATTGGCAATCTTCATTGTCAAGCAGCTGTGTTTGGAAACTTCTCTTATTTGTCTAGGTTTGGGGTTATTTAAGATCCTGTACAAGTTATAACTGGTATACCTAAGTTTAACCCGAAAGAAACTCTAATTATTTTTTAAAGCCATTATCTTTAGGAAAGTTCAGCCATCAGAACAATACCGAAAACTTCCTGAAGTGTTTTCCAGACCTCATCAGCTCCCTACATAAGCATACATGTAATAAAAATGTATTTTTGTGGCTTCTGGGCAATTCTCATAATTTAAAACATATCCTTCAAAATCAACAGACCCACCCCATGTAGAAGAGTCAAGTAAATTCTCACTGCTTGTCCGCCCAGTGATATTACTGTTTCCCTGAGAAAGCCTCTTCACATGTCTTACAACGTGGTGGGAGGCTGATTGGGCAGATCAGAGTGACTCTGTGTCCAGAGCTTCCCTGCTTTGGTGGAAGACTGGCAGCAGGGCACTCCCAAAGATCAAGGTTATACCCTGGTCACTCAGTGCTCCATTAGCCCATCCTGGGGCTGTTCATGTCAGATAACCTAAAGCAAGGTTGCTCAGAACACTTTAAACTGCTCTGAGCACCAGGATGGAAGCTGATGACACTATTGGTTCAAATTCCACATGTTTGACCCAACCAGAAATGTTTGAATGTGATTGGAGATTTCCCATCTCGGTGACACTAAGGAACGTTTAATCTTAACTTTAACAGTGGTAGCCTAAATCATTTTTCCTTCATTTGTCAAACCGTACCCAAGCAGGTAAAGTTAGTGTATCCTTCAGGGTTTTATCAGAGAAGCAGAATCACTAGGGATGGTTCAGTAATGAGGGATTTAACCGTCTGCAATTGTAGGAGCTGGCTAAACCATCTCTGTGAAGCTGTTACTTCTTCCTCTAATACTGGAGCTTGAAGCCAGCAGGGCAGGTCCATCAGGAAGGAAAGATAGGTATGAAGCAGGGGAAGCTTAGACAAACTGGAGCATGTGAGGGTGAGGCAGAACCATGAAGATGGGCTGACCTCATACTGGACTCTCACCTCCCTGCAATCCTGCAACTCTGATGCAGGTGACTTGCAGGGGAAGCTGGTGGCCTCTCCTTTGGAGAGTGGTGCCCCTCGCCCTGGAATCACAGAAGCTGACAGAGGAGACCTGGTGGGAGCTGGAGGAGCCACGGGCCCAGCTACTGCCCCTTGCCAGCCAGTGGAGCAGCTAGAGCAGTGGTAACATGTGTGAGTAGCAATAGCACACTGCCTGCAGCAATCTTGTTGTTGTTTGTTTTTTTGTTTTGTTTTGTTTTGTTTTTAGTCTCTCTGTGTCACCCAGGCTGAAGTGTAGTGGCACAATCTTGGCTCACTGTAACCTCCACCTCCCAGGTTCAAGTGATTCTCCTGCGTAAGCCTCCGGAGTAGCTGGGATTACAGGTGCACACCACCATGCCTGGCTAATTTTTCTATTTTTAGTAGAGATGGAGTTTCACCATTTTGGCCAGGCTGGTCTCAAACTCCTGACCTCAAGTTATCTGCCCACCTTGGCCTCCCAAAGTGCTGGGATTACAGGTGTAAGCCACCATGCCCAGCATGCAGCAACCTTCTGAGCATAAAAAATATGATTGTTTCATTCCTGCCTTCTAAATCTCATACCACATTTCTCTTCTGATCCAAGCCTGCTGTGCAAGGAGGAGAATTCTGGGAACTGTAGTCCCAGCTGAGCTAAATCGACATAATAGGCATCCACCACAGAGAAGAAGGTGGTTGAGTAGACAGCAGAAATATTAATGTCTCACTTCTTGATGTTTCCAGATAGAAAACTGAATATGCTTTATAGCCAAGTAGCCAGATCTATTAATTCAGGGTAGGAAAAATGTAAGCATTTTATCTTTGCATGACAAAAAGAATCTGAGATAGAGCACATACAAGCTAAAGCCCAGGATAAATTATTCAAAATATAAGAAAGATACAAGGAAAATTAATAGATACCTTGAACAGAATAAGAGTGCTAAAGGTATATGACCCACCACACAGAAGGTTTCTTGAGGGGTGTCTGTAGCAACAGTAGTAATAGCACCGGCTGAAAGACATTTAGGTCTTCACCAACATCTGTTTGAGTAGGAAGCAGGGATGTGAAGGTGACAAAACTGGAAAGGTTCTGTTCTTTAAAACTCCCTATGAAGGAAAGAGATTCAGCAATCCTGGTCAGTTCTCAATATCTCTAGAGAAAGTGCCTCTGTTAAGTCATCCAAAGGGGTAAGGTGAGGTAATGCACATGATCTGTCAATTCATCAATATCATCACTTCAATAGTGGCTCAGGGATCCCAATGGTAGATTTCTGATTGGATTCCTGGAATTCTTTTTTTTTTTTTGGACACAACATAGTTTCGCTGTGTTGACCAGGCTGGTCTCCAACTCCTGGGCTGAAGCAATTCTTCTCCTGCCTCAGCCTCCAAAAGTGTTGGGATTACAGACATGAGCCACTGTGCTCAGCTAGGTTCCTGGGATTCTTCGTAATCTCTCTTTCACATTTTTTGATTTCTATACTGTTTTCTAAGGGGAAACTAGAGCCTTACAACCAGATGGGAAAAATGAGCCAGCCCCTCACTTCTGTGAAGGGACATGGCAGTTCTTTAAAGCCATCACTGTGATCACTGCTCGTGGGAGACATTCTGAAGCATTTCAGCAACTTTTGGAAGGTGTCTATTTAGCTAGAGAGCTTTATGTGATTTGGAGCTGCTGCTTTTACTACGTACCATGAAGCTGTGCATCGTACTAAGTACATGTCTACAATCACCCTCAAGTGCACTTATCTTTGACCTGCCATGTTATAAATATTTCAGATCCATGTGCTTCTTGTCTGAGAATATGACTGATTTGTTCTTTCCTCTGTGGATTGCAAACCAGGTTGATCCTTACAATTTAAACAAATAGAAAGTCAGGAATCATTATATTTTGGTTTGTATGATAATATTTTAAAAGGAGAAGAATTTTAGCTAATGTGAATGACATAATATGCAAATAATGACTGCATATTTGAAAGGGAAATTAATGTCATGAAAATTTAAACTAAGAGGGAAAAACATAAAATAAGTACATGATGCAACTGGTAAAAAGAAGGGCATCTTATTGACCCTATAATTAATAAAATCTCCCCCTGGATATCCTACATGACCCTCAAAATATCATTTTCAACATTTGACAGAAGCTGGGCCTCTACATTTACAAGGTGTAAGTGTGATTCATATGAACTGTATTTCAGTTCTGTAGCTTCTACGATACAAATTGAAAACATCTTAGCAGCACAGAACACGGATCAATTACTGAACATCTCAGCAACATAAAAAATATTGAAACTGCATTAACATATGGACTGTAGTGCTTAATCAAAGTATTCCATGAATTATTCCAAAATCTATACAATTTAAATCAGTTACTACCCAGAGATATTTGACACTGAAAACAGAATTTCATAAGAGTCCCTGATGAATGGAGCCTTAACTGCCTAGAGTTTCTGAACTGAATGAGATTAGGGTGCAGCAAATTTCATATGAAATGGAAGGTCCCTGACAAGGTCCAAAGAGCCAAGCAAACCTACCATTTGGCATGAATGATGATCTCTTTAAGGACAGCTTCTTCTTGGGGGTACAATGCTCACAGCTACCTTGGTGAGTAGGAGCCATTGTACAATGCAGGTCAGCCTGAGACAGAACCAGCACCCAAAGGCTTAATAAAAGTGAGTATAGATGGACAGGTAAAGCTGCGAGGAGTGGACATGGTCAGATGAGGAGACTACTCCGGTTCCAGAGGTAACTTCTTGGTGACCCTCTGTTTTTTCAAAATAAAAAAAGTCTTTGATTAGAACAGGCATGTCTTCCTTCCCCTCCACTCTTCCTTCCTCTCTACAACCAAACAAACAGAACAAAATAGCTATGTGAATAAAGACTTTGAATGCTGCTTCTTTCACCGTTAGATATTACAACCCAGATGGGTGAGACTCATTTCTCCTCTTCTCTCTTTCCCTAGCTCACCACTGAGAAGAGCGTTGATGTAGTTACTGATCAATTATTCATTGGGATTCATTGGCCAGTCCTTAGCTTAATAGAGCAGAACAGATTCATCTCGGGGCAAAAGCAAGGCCTTAACACAGGCTACACTGAATCAGGGAAGGCATCCTGGTGCCTGTGTATGCTTGGATAGCAACTGAGCCCTGTAAATCCACACGTGTTTAGCACAGGTTCTCCAACAGTCTGCTCTCTGTGGTTGCCTGGCCTTGAGGAGCTTTATTATGGATGTCTTGGGGAGAGCAGGACAAGGTATAAAACATTTCTGGCATCCCAGAAGTTGCCCTTGGGGGTACCGGTTTTTAATAGGCCCAGACACTGTATGGCCTCTTGGTGGCCTAAAATTAATAGAGGCCTCTAGTTTCAGAGAGAATCACAAGACACCAGTGTGATACTGGTGACCCCCATCACCAACAGAAGACCTCCAGCCACAAAGCACATCTCTCAAGTTTCCTATCCCTTTCGCGGCCCCCCAAAATAGATCTAGGCCCTGAGATGGTATTTCAGAGCTCATGTATTTACACACATATATACAGGCTCACATACAATCCAAACTTATGCTGGGGAAGGAGAGAAGAGCTTTGAATACCTTATGAGATTAGACCAATTTTAACAACTAAAAGTGACCTGAGAGTTATCAAATCTGCGTAAAATGACACTATGGGATGGAAATGATGATTTGACAAAACATGGATGAAAGTAGTGATTAAGAACCTACATATTTAGCCCTTTTCTGTTATTTCCTTCTAGAAATTGAGTTTCTTTAAATAAACTGGTTACCAGAGATGTATCATTACATAGTTTCTGTAAATTTTATTTTTTTATTTTTTGAGATGGTGTCTCATTCTGTCACCCAGGCTGGAGTGCAGTGGCGAGATCTCAGCTCACTGCAACCTCTACCTCCCCAGTCCCAGCGATTCTCCTGCCTCAGCCTTCTGGGTAGCTGGAACCACAGGCATGCGCCGCCACGCCTGGCTAATTTTTGTATTTTTAGTAGAGGCAGGGTTTCACTACGATGGCCAGACTGGTCTTGAACTCCTGATCTCAGGTGATCCACCCACCTCAGCCTCCCAAAGTGCTGGGATTACAGGTGTGAGCCACCGCACCCGGCCACAGTTTCTGTAAATTTTTAATGTAGAGACAAAATAACAGCACAGAGAGAAAAAGAATTGGATAAAACCTTTTTCTAGTTCTCTTCCCTGAGTATGTTTGAGTCTATCCATAAAAAGAAATACATGGGCAGCCCTGCACAGGGAGTCAAGAAACCAGGGCCCTGGCTCCAGTATGGGAAAGCTGCAGATTTGGCACAAGCCCTAACTCTCTTTAACCTTGGTTTCCTCGCCCAGCAGAGGCCCCGCAGTACAGGTTCCCCAGCTGCTTCCAATTTCCTCTCAACTTGCTCATGAATGAGTCATAACCTGTCCTTTTAAAGGGGCCAGGGCATTTGCAATACATCAAATGTAGGTTAGACATGACTCAAACAGCCATCCCATGTAAAATACCAATTGTATAAGCAAAGATTCCTTGACTCCAGGTTTTGCGTGTTCACCGTGGAAGTTAGACTTAATCTCGCCCACATTTCAAAGGGAAGTTACTGAATGGACGTTGATATGTATTAGAGCCTAATGTGGCTGTGGGACACAGCACCTGGGATCCCTGACGGCTCTGCTCCCATCAGTAAGTGGATCCTGGCCACCAGCGTCTCAGCTGCTTTGCTATCTCAGAATTAAAGGAAAAGAGAGGAGATGCTCAAGGCTGCTTTTTTTTTTCCTCCTTAGAAAGTTTTCAGAAAGTTATTTTATTTATTTATTTATTTATTTATTTATTTATTTATTTAAGATAGAGTCGCACTCTGCTGCCAGGCTGGAGTGCAGCGGCGTGATCTCGGCTCATGGCAACCTCCCACTCCCTGGCTCAAGCAGTTCTCCTGCCTCAGCCTCCTGAGTAACTGGGACTACAGGCACACGCCACTACACCCAGCTAATTTTTGTATTTTTAGTAGAGACAGGGTTTCATCATGTTGTCAGGCTGGTCTCAGACTCGTGATCTCAAGTGATCCACCCACCTCAGCCTCCCAAAGTGCTGGGATTACAGGTGTGAGCCACCCCACCTGGCCCAGAAAGTTAATTATTAAAGACTTCAAACATATAATACAGATGAAAGTATAACAGCATACATTTACCTATACACGAGTCTTAAAACTGTTAACATTTGGCCACATTTGGTTCGATTAAAAAACAAACAAAAAAGGAATAAAAACATTTTAGTTGCAGTTGAAATACCTGCCCATTCTCATCTGAGATGTTACTTCTCTACAGAGGTAATAACTTCTTATCGTTGATATACATTTTTCCTGCCCGTGTTTTTATACTTTTTCTACATATTTATTCATGAATAAATATGATACCATTTGTGTGTTTCGCTCTTTTACATAAAATATATACTGAAAATGACTTTTTGTAACTTGCTCTTTTCTATTCAACTTTACATTTTTGAATACATTAATCTGTGTTGAAATATGCAGGCATTTATTCATTTTAACTGAGATACCATATTTCATTGTGTGATGATGAAACCACAATTTTGTGTTCTTCTAGTGATGAACATCAACCCTCTAACCTATTCACATTACAAAGAATTACGTGTATCTCGTTCTGTACCTGTCTGAGCAGCATAGAACTGAAGGTGAAGTTGTTTCCTTGAAGGGTATGAGCATCTTCCACGTGAACAGACATTACAAAATTGCTCTAAGTGGCTGTGCAAATGCGCACACCCTGTCATGTATCAGAGTTCCTGTTGTTCCGTATCCTCGCTAATGTGGTATTACCAGACTTTCAGATTTTAGTTATTTAGGTGAGTGTGAAATGGTGTCTCATTTGTGATTATTATTGGCATGTCCTGATTACTAGTGATATGGTGTGTCTCTGTGTCCCCACCTGAATCTCATCTCAAATTGTAATCCCCATGTGTGGAGGGAGGGAGGTGATTGGATCGTGGGGGAGGTTTCCCCATGCTGTTCTCACGATAGTGAGTGAGTTTTCACGAGATTTGAAGGTTTTATAAGGGGCTCTTCCACCTTTCGTTTTCGCTTCCTCTGCTGCCTTGTGAAGATGTTTGTTTCCCTTTCCATCATAATTGTAAGTTTCCTGAGGCCTCCTCAGCCGTGTGGAACTGTGAGTCAATTAAACCTCTTTTTTTTTTTTTTTTTAAAGTAAATTACCCAGTCTTGGGTATTTCTTTATAGCAGTTTGAAAATGGATTAATACAACAACTAGAGAATTTTTTCGTTTGTTTATTGGTCTTTAGAGGCTGCTCTTCTGTTAACTGACAGTATATGCCTTTTGCTCATTTTTTTCATTGGGTTGCTGCCTTTTTCTTTGGTAGTATTTCCTTCTATTTTGGGATACTAATATTTTCTTGGTTGAAAATATGAGTTGCAAATATCTTAAGCTTTGGCCTTTCACTTTATATATGGTGTCTTTTGTCATACAATAACTTTACATTCTAATGTAGTCAAAATCCATTTTTTCCTTTATGGTTGGTACATTTTCTGTCTTGTTTAAGAAACCCTTCAGGCCAGGAGTGGTGACTCATGCTTTTAATCCCAGCACTTTGAGAGGCCGAGGTGGGCAGATCATCTGAGGTCAGGAGTTCAAGATCAACCTGGCCAACATGGTGAAACCTTGTCTCCACTAAAAACACAAAAAACTAGCCAGGCCTGGTTCTGTGTACCTGTAGTCCCAGTTACTCAAGAGGCTGAAGCAGCAGAATTGCTTGAACCCGGGAGGCAGAGCTTGCAGTGAGCCGAGATCGCGCCACTGTACTCCAGCCTGGGCGACAGAGTGAGACTCTGTCTCAAAAAAGGAAAAAAAAAAAAAAAAAAAAACCCTTAGACACAGAGATAGAGGCAGTTGTATAGTGAAGAGTCTACACTTGGAGTTGGAATGCTTAGATTTGAATCTCATATTAGCTTCTTAAATGATGGGAAGCCTTGCTCTTTTCTAATTCCTGGAAAAGTTTGTATCGGATCAGGGTTATCTGACCCTAAAGGTTTGGCAAAACCCAACTTATACAATCATCTGGGCCCTGTACATTTTGTTGTTGTCATTGTTGATTTGTTCAACAGGTTTATTGAGCTATCATTAATATACCATACAATTCACCTATTATAAGTGTACAGTTTTTTGTTTTTTGTTTTTTTTGGTAAAGCTATTCATGTTGCAACCATCACCACAGTGTAGTTTTAAAGCATTTTCATCATCCCAAAAAGTTCATGACCATTTGCTGTCAATCTTAGCTTCCTCTCCTAGCCCCAGGCAATCTGCAGATAGAAATTTGTCTTTCCTAGAAACGTCATATAAATAGAGTCATACAATATGTAGTCTTTCGCTTAGTAATTATGAAGTTCATATGTTATAACATGTTATCACTGATTCCTTTTTATGCTGAATGGTATTCTATTTATGGATATACCAGATTTTATTTATCCATTCAAGAGTTGATGGACATTTGTATTGTCTCAGGTTTTTGGCTATTATGAGTAGTGCTGCTTTGAACATTTGCTTACAAGTCTAAATGTAACTCAATTTGAGTAATCCATATTTTCTTTCTGGCTGGTTTAAGATTTTCTTTTTGTCCTTGGCACTTTGCTATTTCATTACAATATTTCTAGGGGTAGATTTATTTTTATTTATACTGCTCATTATGCTTCTTGAATCTTAGTACTCATGTCTTTCTGTAATCCTGTGAGATTCACAGTTACCATCCCTTCTGTTTGATGCTCTCCATTTTCTCCATTCTCTCTTCCTAGAATTGCCATTATGTATGCCACACTTTTTCATTCTATTCTCACATCTCCCAGCTTCTCTGGGTTGCAGTTTAGAAAATTTCTTTGCCTCTATCTTCTGAATCAAGAATTTTTCTCTTCTGTTAGGTTGCATTTTCTGTTACCAGTTCATTAAACTCTTAATTTCGTTGTCAATATTTATTTCTCATTGGTTCACTTTCAAAAATGCCTTTTTCTTTGCTCATTTTGTCCTCTTTCGTAGGATCTATTCCTTTAAAGGAAACTTTTTAATCATTTAAAATATATGTAACATTTCTCTTTCTCTCTCTCTCTTAGAGACAGGGTGTCCCTCTGTCATCATGGCTGGAGTTCAGTGGTGCAATCATAGCTCACTGTAATCCCAAACTCCTAGGCTGAAGTGATTCTCCCACCTCCATCTCCCAAGTAGCTAGGACTATAGGCATGCACCACCACACCCATCTAATTTTTAAATTTTTGTAGACAGGGTCTTGATATGTTGCCCAGGCTGGTGTCAAACTGCTGGGTTCTAGTGATCCTCCTGTCTTGGCCTCCCAAAGTACTGGGATTACAAATGTGAGCCACTGCACCCAGCCATGTAATCTCTTTAAGGTTAATTTATTACCTACTGTTCTGACAGTATGATTTCTCCCATTTATTGTCTCTCCTGACTTTCCCTTGTTACAGTTCATTACCCTGTGTGGTTTATAAATTTTTGCTGTGCGCCATTTCTAGCAGGTGTTCATTATCATATTTGAAATGTTTGTGCTTCCTGAGTTGTGGAAATGTCACTTTGGGATGGTTTTGCATTTGTTTCTGTGGACTAGGAGTTTAGTTGTTCCAAATCTTGTTTTCTACCTTTATTCTTTGGCTTGGGATTCTTACACAAATGACATAATCTGGACCTCAGACTCCCCATAAACTTGTGGTTTTGATTTCTTAGTAGGTACTTTTTGTTTGTAGTCTTGATTTTTTTTTTCCAATTAGTGTCCCAGGCAGATGGTAAGCTTCCTTGTTGCTTTCCTGACAGAGCAAGTCGTTTTCCTAAGCCCTTTAGAAGGGCAGCTCTTTGAGGGTTCTAGTTTTGTTTGTTTCTGATTACAGCTCCCCACCCCTCTGAGGCTCCGGGCCCACATCTCCTGACCCTTCGTGTATTGCCAGTACCATCTCTTGGTTTCCCAGTGTCGTTCCCCAGGGTCACTCTAGTACCAGTTCATGGGCCTGCTCCTCTGGCTTCAGAACATTCTTGTTTTCTAGTCCCAATGTTTTGTCTTTTGAGTATGGGTGTGTATCAGAATCTCCTTCAGGTTGTATGCTGCCCAGTGTTCCTATGTGTCTGCAGCCATGCTGAGTTCGACTTCAGTTCAGTGTGCCTCAGAGCTGGGGGTCTCCATCTCTCTCCATCCTCTGCTTGCTCAGGGGCATCTGCTGACTGTCGATTCAGCCAGAGGACTGAGAGGTCGGAGGCGTTGCCCTCTTTGGAGAAGGCTTGGGCTGCCCTTCTATTCACCACTGCCCTCAACCTCATTCTTTCTTCCTTCAGGAACCTGGAGAGTTCAGGCTCCTCAGGGAAGCCGCAGCTGTGTCTTCAATTTTCCTTCTTCCAGGATTAAGCAAAACAGGTTGAGAAGGAGCCTCCTTGAGGGTCAGCATCCCTCTCCCCTTTCCACGTCCTTCTCTCTGTCGACCTGGGAGAGGCCCAGGCCAGCATTCCTCCAGGCCTCAAGAGGGATTCTCTGGTTTCTTTGGTGTTCGTTCTGCTTCCTGCTGACAGGTGTGACTGTTCCTCTTGGTGGGATGGTGAAGAACAGAGGCGTGGGTTTGGACTTGGGGATGGAGAGGAAGAGTTAGCCCTTCAGTTGTTTTTGGCTCTTGAGGTGCATGCAAAGGCATTCATTAGGTCCGGCCTGACTCATCACCGTGCTGCAGTGAGATTTGGAATCCAGGCTTGTAATAAAGCGTTGCTTGTGTTGTTGAAAGGGTGGTTATTTAGAAAGGGATTAGGATCCCAATGAGCCTGAATCACTTAGACCTGTGTTTCTCACGGTTGCCTGCATATTCAAATCACCTGGGGGACTTCTAAACATGATATGGGTAGCCTGCCCCTAACTCACAACAATCAGATCAGAATGTCTGAGGATGGATTCCAGGTATCAGTGTTATAAAACTCTCCTAGTGATTCTAATGTGCAACCAGAGCGTCAAACCACCGCCTTAGACATACACCATCTTAATCACATCCCAATATTATTTCCAACACAAGTTTAAGTCGAGACATCTGCCCTCTTTAAGAATCATTAATTAGCTATGGGGAGAGGTTAAGAGAGCTCTGTTCAGATACGAGATAACTGTTAACACATATATTTTTAAAAGGCCAAGAGACTGATTACCATGTGATACAACAAAACTTCCAAATCATATTCTAAGTTAAGGTCAACAAGCTAGGGAGTTCTCTGTTCCCACTTTACATCTCTTGATTATTTGATCTTTGTTTTGGTCTCTGTGGAAGACAAAGATGCTCAGTCCACAACATTTTTACAGCTGGAAGGGTGGTCCCTGGAGTCCGAAGCCTTCACTTTATTCTGAGGGCTACAGTGGTGACCCTGCAGGGTTTAGAGTATTTTTTTAGTCCTCATTGCTCCCTTCTCGATTTTGGGGTGCAGCCCTCCATGCAGAATCTTCTCTCTGTTGTGCCACATTAAGTCCCACAGGGGACTCCTTGGCCACTCTAGATAGATTCTCCAGTGCACTTGTGAGCTTCCCTCAGCTTTGAAGCCTTCTTGAAGGTTGAGCGAAATATTGCCTGCATGCATCACAGGGGAGAACACAGGCTCTCGGAAGATGCTGGGTTTTAGTGGACAAACTGTTTCCAGAATTCCCTTTAGGATACCCAGTTCCTTTCTCCAGGAAAGAGGGACGAGATTTCCCTTTTACTTTGGCAGAACGTTCGAATGCAATCTCAGGGGTCCTGAGGGTATTTGAGTAGAAGATCATTGGTCTGATTTCAAAAGGGCATGGACTAAAAATTCCTGAGAGGAAATGTCTGTTGAAAGGACCTCCTAGGTACTTGCTATGTCTAGATAACAATGAAAACTCGCCAATCAATCTGAAAGTCCTAAAATATGTCTGCCATCCTCCCAGGTCTACACTGATTTGCAGTTCTTCATTCCTTCCTCAACTACATTAATGTAAAAATTCTACTGCAGCCATGCTATTTACTCCTTTTCCATGTTGAGGAAATGAATCTTTTATCTTGTCTCCCACTTTATTTGTTTCTCTTTTTACTTGAAATAATTTTTTTATCGTGTTGTATGCAGTTTGCTTTGACACTTTTCTTTTTAAAACTTGATTTTTAATTTATTTTTTATATTTTATTTTTTTTTTGAGACGGAGTCTCGCTCTGTCACCCGGGCTGGAGTGCAGTGGTGCAATCTCCCGGGTTCACGCCATTCTCCTGCCTCAGCCTCCCGAGTAGCTGGGACTACAGGCGTCCGCCACCACGCCTGGGTAATTTTTTGTGTTTTTAGGAGAGACGGGGTTTCACCGTGTTAGCCACGATGGTCTCTATCTCCTGACTTCGTGATCCGCCTGCCTCGGCCTCCCAAAGTGCTGGGATTACAGGCATGAGCCACTGTGCCTGGCCTCTTTTTAAAACTTAAAAAAAAAAAAAAACTCCTTTCAGAAGGCTTATCCTGCACATTGGTAAACACTAGAAAACATTGCTGTTACCTCAGGAGGATGAACTTGAAAGGGGACAACAAGAATTATTCACTTTTTCTTTATACAACTTTGTTTACTTTCTTAAAATGGGCACATATTCAGAAATTAAAAATATTACAAAATAAATTCAGTCACAAAGAATCTAAAGTGTTTTATTTGAATGTATGCAAACCCTTGATGTGTTACAACATTTCGTTGTAAATGTACATACTATAAGTACCTTTATAAATATGCACATAAATACACATATAGATACATTAGTATTTATAAAGAACTGCAGACACTGCCTCCCCCACAGTAAACACAGTACATTATAAATTAAAAACCAAATATGTGTGCCATCATTTAACCAAACAAATGATTTGCATTAAACCTGTAAGCGAAGGGAAATTCTGAGTTACGAGTGAAGATACAATGCTTAGCCAAGTGCGGAGAGTAGTCCACTGTTGGTGGATACCTTCTGATGTTTTCTTTGTTCTCATTTGAGAAACTGGAATGAGTTAACGTCAAGGAGCATGCTGAGGTTTAACTCATTCCATAGCTCCAGAGTGACACAGGCGTGATTTAAGGCCAGTGAGCCTGCCGAGGTTTCAGTTCGTAGTGGAAGATGTCTGTCTTTGATTGATTACATAGAACCAGGGGTTCTGAACACCTATTGTGACTGACCCAGGGCTGAATGCATCCAGGCAGTTGGTTTGCTGCATTCCTATAATTTTTCTGGTTCTAGTCAAAGCCCTTGGATGTGAGTAGCTAGTGGATTGATCGGGACTGTTTGATGGGTCCTGGACCCTGCAACTACTCCCACGGCTCCAAAGGGTCTGGGCTATTTCTGGGTCAGACCAGAGTACCTCAAACCTTGAGACAGACTGTAGGGTCTGGACCCTGACTAGGGCTTTGGGCACCTCTAGGACTGGAGGTGAGCTCTAAGCTAAGACTGTTAAGAGTGGCTGGCGGGGTCAACTAGGAGTACTCACAACTGGGATGGACAGACGCAGAATCCTCCACAGACTCCTGCCCAGCACGGAGGACGGGCTGCATCTGCCCTGACCTCAGCTCGGTGGGTTCACCCAGCCCTGAACCAGCTTTGGTTTTGGCACAGTAGTTGGTGACAATGCTGCTCTTCCAATTAAGACTTTCCTTAAAGGCAACTAAAAAACAGAAGAGAGTTACATTTGCAATATGTTTTTGCAAATGTATTTTTCTGAGCTTAGGGCTTTGTAGCTGCATTTTTTTGTTATTAGAAAAAAAAATCTTGCTAACTCATAAACAAAACTCTATTAAGTGGTTACATTGGTGGTTGGAAATAGTGCTGTTGCTAAATAAAAAATAAGTGTAATTTGCTTTCATTGGAATGCGAAATTCCACAGAGGCTTGTGAAAAAAGTGCAGGGGCTTCTTTTGTGTTCTTAGGCATGAATTCAAAGAATTCAATTGTTCATGGATCAATAATGCTACAACTATGATAACTTCTGAGAGAATTCATCCTGCTGTGGTTTTTTAAGTTTGAGGGAAAATATTTTCATGAGGCCTACTTTGATGGGGCAAATTAAGTGTGGATTCATGACTGCTCAGGGAGGGGTAGTTTGGGAACTTTCCCAGTGAATCCTTTCCGAGTGATGAGGCAAGTCCAGCCCCTGGGACCACACGCTCACATCCTTCCGGCTATTTTAGATGCGAAAGGAAGTCCCAGAGCACCTCCTGTCCTGAGACAACGGGTTAGGGTGGGGACAAGTTAGACATTGTATTATAAAGTGAAAGTACCAGAAGCCCTCCCACCCATGTTCCAGGCCTAAAATCTAACTTGCTTGGCTTATTTAGCTTCAATACGTCCCCTGAATTGGTGCCCTTTTAGGCCTTGGCTTTCCCAAAGGGGTAGAAATTTATTTATAATTACAGCATGACAAAATCGGCCATACTGGAAATGAATTTTATGCACATTTAGTATAAAAGGTACTTTAACATTTCAGTTTCGTTCTCATTTTATTTTAGTTCTTCAGAGACATAGCCTGACCAAAATACTGATTGCATTTTGAGAAATGGCCTGGGCCCTTTTCTTTCTGATTAAGAACAGGCGTGCTCATGGTTGAGGCACCAGCTCTCTTAAAAGCTGTGTTTAGCCATTGCGATGGCTCACACTTGTAATCCCAGCACTTCGGGAGGCTGAGGCAGGAGGATTGCTTGGGTTCAGGCGTTCAAGACCAGCCTGGGCTGAACATAGCAAGACCCTGTCTCTACTAAAAATAATCCCCCCCCCCACCCCTGCCAAAACATAGCCAGGCATTGTGATACAGGCCTGTAGTTCTACTTACTCAGGAGGTAAAGGCAGGAGGATTGCTTGAGCCCAGGAGTTCAAGAGTGCAGTGAGCTATGAAAACAAAACAACAAAATCCCAAAACCTTATGTATCTGATAGCATAGCAGAGATTCAACAAATATTTATTAGATAAAGGAAAAAAGGATCAAGGATTGATTCAGTCCTATTTCACAGTATTTATCAAGTGCCTTGCACATACAGGAAGAAAGGGCACAAACTTGTGCCCCCAAATCTGGCCATTTTCAACCTCACACTTGGTATGTCATCCAACCAATGAAGAAATGATCGCCCCTGCCAACATCTTATTGAGCATAACATTAGTGTGAACTTCTTCTGTATATTCTATAATAGAGTCAATATACCTATGTCAAGGTTTCTTAACCTGGGCACCACTGACATTCCGGGCCAGGTAATTCTTTGTTGTGGGGACTGTCCTATGCACTGTAGGATACTTAGCAGCAGGCTCCCTGGCGTCTATCCACTAGGCACGACCCTCCTCCACCCCTGACCAATGGTGAGAACCAAAAATGTTTCTAGACATTGCCAAATGTCATCTAGGGGACAATCACCCTCAGTTGGAAATCAGTGATTTATTTAAAATAATACTACATGATTATGCCACTTTAAGCGAGACTAAAATTTTAAAAACCCTAATAATCTGGGGTCTTTTCTTGTTTTGTGAAGGTGTTCTACAATATTCTAGCCCAAGGAACACACACAGAATGGACTTTCCTCTGAGAAGTAAGGGTTTTATTTATGGGAAAAATGACTGTTATTTGGGGGTGGAGATTTATAGTTACAAAAGTTTAAAAAAAAATTTAACTTATTTGGAACAATAATAGAAAAAAAAAAACCCAGAGATCCAAGTGGTCATAATCATCACCTTGATGAACTCCTCTAACATTAAAAAAGTAAAATTAGCCAGGCATGGTGGCTCACACCTGTAATCCCAGCACTTAGGGAGGCCGAGGCAGTCAAGCCCAGGAGTTCAAGACCTATCTGAGCAATATGGTGAAACCCTATGTCTACCAAAAATAAAAATAAAAAAATTGGCCAGTCATGGTGGCCCACGCCTGTGGTCCCAGCTACACAGGAGGCTGAGGCAGGAGGATTGCTTGAGCCCAGGAGGTCAAGGCTACAGTGAGCTATGTTTGCATCACTGCACTCCAGCCTAGGCAACAGAGCAAGACCCTGTCAAAAAAAAAAAAAAAATTAGCATGGGAAACAAATGTCTGCTTCCTTCTGCTTCAGTCCCCAAAGTTAAATGTGGAAGTACAATATTTTTCGTTTCAGAAAAAAAAGTTTACAGTAAGGAAAGTTGAAGCTTTCTTTGGAGAGAATTGGAACAGACATAAATGTGAACCTGAAGTGGAGACAGGGGTGATGACTTGAGGCTAATGCCAATTCCGAGCAAATCAGAAAGGAAGCCTGGGACATGGCTTTCCTTAAAAGAGTGGGAGACTATTTCTTACTTACCTACTCCCCAGGTAGGGATAGTCTTCCTTTTCCCATGGTGCACAGGCTGCATATTTTGGAAATATCGCTGTTTTTAGCTTAAATCTGGTAGTTTTAACTCAGCAAGTTTGCTGAGACTGGCTTTCTGGCAGAGTGCCGTCCCCATCTTTGTTAAGGTTGACCTGCTGCGGTGCTGCCAGGGACTCATTTACTGCCTTTTTTCCTCGGTACACAGGGCACCCACTCTTTCACTCCATTACCATGTTGTTCTGGCAAGAACAATTAAGGCTTTGTCACGCTCTGAGTCTCCCCAGCCTGGTTGTGAATGGACACAGGTTTCTAGTGAAAGGGCACCCATCGCTATGTCCCTGTCCTCTCCTTAAAAGGTGCCTGTGGATTTCAGCAGCTTTCCTTAATGAATCGGCTTTTCAGAAAAGTTCTAAATTTGTTTGATGTCCTGAAGCACTTGAGGCTCTTGATCTAAAAGTAGACATTATGAAGAATTTCTTAGTATTCTCTAAGCATGCTTTCCATCCAGTGAATGAATCTCTTTATGTGTTCTAGCCACCAGCACCCTAAAGTTCAGAGACATACAAGTAAAAAGGGCCATTTGTATGAGGAAAAAATATTTGAGAGCAACAGGATTTTTTGATTCTTTGTGAACTTTTATGACATTTCCCCTTTTAACATATTGCTATTTCTTCATTCACTTATTCATGCAGTCACTGGCACAAATTAACCAACAACTGTGTGTAAGACACTTTGTTAGGCACCGTGTGAGATGCAGGGCTAACTGGGAGGGAGTGTGTTAGAGTGTGGCTAAGGACGTGACTTCAGGAATCCTCAGATTTGTCAGCTTGGCCTCTTCTGGGCTATGAGCAAGTCACTTTACCTCTCCCAGGCTCATATTTCACATCTGAAAAATCAGAGTAATAATAGTATTTACTGTAGAGGGTTATTGCAAGAATTAATTGAGATACATTGGCAAAGCACATACCACCAAGCATCTTGTAATTTCTCATTTCGTGTTTTAGTCCGGTTTGTGCTGCTGTAACAATACCAAAGACTGGGTAATTTATAAAAAAATGAAATATATTTGGCTCACAGTTCTAGAAGCTGAGAAGTCCAAGATGGAGGGGTTGCACCTGGGAAGGGCCTTCTTGCTGTGTCATCCCATGTCAGAGGGCAGACGGCCAAGAGAGTGTGCAACAGAGAGAGTGTGAAGGGGGCCTACCTTGTCCTTTTATAAGAAACTCACTCCTGAAATAACAGCATTAATCCATTCATGCAGGCAGAGCCCTCATGGCCTACTCACCTCTGAGAGGTCCCACCTCTTAATACTGTTACAATGGCAATTCAGTTTCCAACACATGCTTCTGGAGGACACAGTCAAACCATGGCAATGTAGTTTGTTTGTTTGTTTTTTTAAGCAACTAATAGACTAAAATGAAAAAATATATTTATGCAAATGATTATATATGGTAGAGAACAACAAATGCTATGAGAAGTAAAAAGGAGAGTATATTACACAGAATTAGTAGCACTAACTACCATAGCAAACAAGTCCCAAATTTGTGAGTTAGCATAATAGGGATGGCTTTCTAGGGTACCACTCCTCCAGATGACTCAGAGGTCCTATCTCCTTCTGTCCTTTGGCTTTCTAGAGCTTCATTCACTTCAAGGCAAAACTAGGAAAAAACAGTTTGAGTAAAATACGGTATGGAATGATTTGTAGCTAAGCCTGTATATGAGTTGCTTATTAATCTGTTAGTTATCTGTTTACGACAGGTATTAACACAATTTAGATGGGCTCAGGAATTTGATAGCAGCTTAACTGGATGGTTCTGGCTCTGGGTGTCTCATGAGACTGCAATCAAAGTTTGCCCATGCCGTGGTCATCTGAAGGCTTAAATGAGATGGGAAGATTCTCTTCCAAGAGGACTTTCTCATGGCTGTTGGCAGAAGGTCTCAGTTCTTTGTTGGCTGTTGGCAGGAGGCCTTAGTTCCTTGCCATGTGGACCTCTCCACCGGGCTGATTGAGTGTCCTTACAACATGGCCATAGGCTTCCCCCAGAGCCAGTCACCTCATCTGAGAAAGAGTGAGGGGAGAGAGGAGAGAGAGAACACATAAAGCAGAAGCTTAACGGCTTTTATGATCTACCCTCAGAAGTCATATACTGCCACCTCCACCATATTTGTTCATTAGAAGAGAATCACTGTGTCCAACCCACATGCAAAAGAAGGGGAATCGAGTTCCACTTCTTGAAAGAAGTAGCATCAAAGAATTTGTGAACATATTTTCAAACCACTACAGTCTAGAAATGACGAATATCACTTCTGTTTGCATTCTGTTGGCATAAATCCGCCACATGGTCCAATTAAGTGAATGTGAAATGTGGTTTATTTGTGAGCGCAGGAAGGAGAGGAGAATGGAATATGGGGTGGAAAACATCTGTGTTTATTAGCATGTGGAGAGTCTAGCTAGTAGATGCAAAGGAGGAGGTTAAGGAAGACTGAAGGGAAGAAGTGATATTTTGAATATAGGTAAGATTTGAAGAGGTGGAGATACTGGAGAGGATATTTCAAATGGAAAAATAAAAGGGCATGGAGGCAGGAAATTAGATGGCTATAGCATGGGTGAAATGAAGTAGGTAAAGATCAGGTTGGAAAGGCATGCTGGGACCATCAGAAACTATAAAACTGGAGTCTTTCGATTAGTTGCAATGTTTTATAATTACTACTTCATTATTTATCTTGCTTTTTAGGGCATATCTATAATGGCCACATTATCAATGATTTTCATAAGTAAACATGTTACTGCACTGGCTCAGTTTCACTGTTCTCAATTTCCGTTGACTATTTACTCTTAGAGCTCTTTGGACATTGATAACAATATAGTGATTTAGAATATTGTGTGGTATTGAGTACCCAAACGGTACTGATATTTAGAGGGATGGCTAAAAGAGAAAGGAAATTAGAATGTTTGTTGTCTTTCATTGTTCAGATTTCTATAGCAGGAAATTTGTGCTTTGTAATCAGACTGACTTTATTAAGTTCTCTTCAGCCACTTATTATGGAGTAAGCTACTTAACCTCTCTGGGCCTCAGCTTCCTCATTATAAAAATGAAGCTGCTAATACTTACTGTGAACATATTTCAAGGAGAAAATGAGATGGCATGAAACCACCTAGGATATGGTGCAAGCATCAAAAAAAAAAAAAAAAAAAAAAAGCCAGTGATCTCTCTGTTCATTCTCTTCCTGCACTGTGGCATAGGACCACTATTATAGTCTTGGCTCCTTTTCTCAAGGTTTCATCTGGAAGGAAGACAAGAATACCCACTGAAAAATTATGGGAAAAAGTCTGATGGTTTACAATCAAGTGTTAAATCAGATGGAATTCTGAAATGGGCCCATTATGGAAAATGGTCCATTTCCATATGGGTCAAATGCCAAAGCCTCCAAGGGGCAGATGGCACGGAGCGAAAGGATGAGGAAAGCTGAATAGGTTCATAAAATCATAGACTTCGGGGTTGGAAAAGTCTTTGAAGAACAGCATAGCAAGTAGTTGAAAGGATGGGGTTTGAAATTAGGCAAAGCCAGGTTCTAATCCTTTCTTTGTTCCTCCCTGGCTGTATACTTTTGGGCAATTTATTTCATCTCAGTCTCAGTTTCCTCATCTGAAAAATGCGGACAGTAATGTTACCTGTAATGGATATTAAGAAGACGTGAGAAAACATAGGTAAACTACTTAGGGCAATGTACAAAGTAAGCCTTAGTAAATGGTAGCCTTTATGATTTGTGGAGCCTTTTTATGGTGAGTAAAGAAACAGGCCTAGAGAGTTGTAACGACTTCCCTAGCGTCATTTTATGGGGTCAGTTAGGAATTGGAGTAGAACCTCAGATTAGAACCAGCATGAACAAAGGCATAGAGGTTGGTAGCATCCTATCACGTGGGTATGGAACAGAGATGGCAGGGGAAGGTTTGGGCAGAGAACGATGGGGCAGGACTAGGTCTTGAAAGCAGGAAAGCAGCTTGAGCTTGATGCGGGAAAGAGGGAAATGTGATCTCAAATTCCTGGGCAGAGAGATGTTTTTTGCAAGCGTATTCTGAGACTTCACTGCAAAGAGATGAATGATATAATGAACACAATAGACTTTGACTCAGAAATAGGAATACAGTCATTCAGCCACAAAACCCAGTGGAGAAGGACCTACTAAAAGGCACCCAAGGCATTTCAGCATTCTTAACCTGCAGTCAAGGAAACAAGACTAAAAAAGATATCACCACAGAAACACTGTTTTGAAAATATCTATAAAGGAAAGAGGAGAATCAACTATGTATTTTGTGCCCACGTTCCCATGGTAGCATGTGTCTGTACAAAATGCTTGGTAAGGTATGGGTGTGATCATGCATATGTGTATGTCTGTGTGTGCATGTGGGTGTGTGCACACATTGTCTATGTCAGAGGCAGGTGTGGGAACTAGGTGTGGAGGACACATAGCCCTGGCTCATGTGGCGCTGCAGTTAGAGGAAAACATATAAGCACAAGGTCTCCCTGTAATGTCCACAGGTAAATAAGGAATTCCCAGGAGCTTTTTGAGTGTTTTAACTCTTGTGCCAAATGAACCGTGGAGTAGCATCTCAGATCACTTTGGGTCGATATAGAAAGTTATCAGCTGGAACCTGGAACCTTGAATACATGCAAATGAGAAGACAGTCCAGGTGGGAGTGGGCAGTGTGATGTCATGGGAAGAACTGAGGCAGTGCCCGAGGGTTGGGGGTGGGGTTCTGCATGGGGAGGTGGTCAGATGCATTTGCTTTGGAATCTAGGCTTGTGCTAATTCACTGAAGAGCCTTTGGCAATTTGTGTCATCAATACAATAGTGTCTAAGACTCATTACTGAAAGAATAATAAAGTCTACATTTAGTGGTATTGTAAACATCAAAGGAGTTATCATAAATACAAGTACTGAGTATATAGGAGGCATATAACACATTTATTTTCCTTCCTTTTTTTTTTATTTTTTATTTTTTGAGATGGGGTCTTGCTGTGCTGCCCAAGCTGGAGGGCAGTGGTGTGATCTTGGCTCCACTGCAGCCTCAACCTCCCAGGCTCAAGCGATCCTCCCACCTCAGCCTCCTGAGTAGCTGGGACTGGAGGTGCACACCACCACAACAAGTTAATTTTTTTTTTTTTTCGAGAAGGAGTTTTGCTCTTGTCACCCAGGCTGGGGTGCAATGGCGCAATCTCGGCTCACTGCAACCTCCACCTCCTGGGTTGAAGCGCGTCTCCTGCCTCAGCCTCCTGAGTAGCTGGGATTACAGGCACATGCCACCATGCTTGACTTTTTTAAGTACAGATGGGGTTTCAGCATGTTGGTCAGGCTGGTTTCAGACTCCTGACCTCAGGTGACCCACCCACCTTGGCCTCCAAAGTGCTGGGATTATAGGCGTGAATCACCGTGCCTGGCCAACTTAATTTTTTGAATTTTTGTAGAGACAGGGTCTCCCTATGTTGCCCAGGCTGGTCTCAAACTCCTGGGCTCAAGGAATCCCGCCTTGGCCTTCCAAAGTGCTGGGATTACAGGCATGAGCCACCAGGCCTGGCCTTTCCTTGCCCTCCTAAATAAGGGATTCTCGAACCTTAGACTATATAAGAATCACCTAGGAGATGCAGATGTCACCTCATCCGCAAGAGTCTGATTCAGAAGTCTGCAAGTGTGGCCTAGGAATCTGCATATGATCTAGGGACACAGGTGATCTGATGAGGGGCTCTAATAACCACACATTATGAAACACTAGAAGAGTGAGGAACTGGAGGAAAAAAAAAGCCAAAGGATAAAACCTGAAATGCATCCCAGACGAGGAGGCATTGTTAGGGGCAGCCAGGTCACTTTCCAGAGATGTCAGTCACAGCCAATCAGGCCAATAAACTACATTTATAGTAAAAGCCTTGTTTTTAAGTTGAATCAATGTAATTTCCTTGTGTGAAGCCAGGCTAGGAAACTGGGAGCCCTAGAAGCTATGTTTTGCTGATATCTATATCATTCATTTATTGCTTCGTTCATTTGTTTCTTCGTTGGTTTATTATTCATTCACAGGTTTGGGTGCCTGCTGCATGTGAAGATTAAGTAAAGGCTTGCGTGCCTGTCTCATGAGGCTTACATAAGTACATGCTCTCTGCCCTCAAAAACCAAAGATGTGAAAATATGACATTTTAAATCTCTGCAAAGGACAGTAGTACAGTACTTTTATCACGAAAGCACAAACTTAGGAGTAGAGATAACAAGTTCTACGGCTATAAGAATTCAGGACATGTGGGTCCAAAAAAGTTTATTTGACCTTTTGGGAACTGAGCTGGGACTTGAAAAGGGAGTTTGATTTAAACGGAGTAGAGGGGACAACATTCCAGTTTTCTCCTTTGGTTGAATACTTCTTTTTCTATATTTTGTGAATGGTTATACATGCTTTAGTTATTTTTGTTAGAACCGGTACCTGTGCATTTTATTGTTAATGATAATATGTTCTGTTTCCTGAGAAAGCGGGGCATTTGTGCTTCTTCTTTTCTAGAAAATTTTTTGGTAGTTTCACATGCATATTTTCCCAAATGCATTTCAAAACAAAATTTTGATGTTCTAAAAAAAAATCTATTAACATGTATAAAACATATAATTTGGTCAATTAATTAGGGAAGAATTTAAGTTGCTACAATAGATTTCCTGTTTAAAAATGTTGTTTTAAACTCCTTTTGGTTGAGCTTAGGTGCAGGCCTGCACCTGGATAAGCTCTGGAGCCGTAAAGCCGCGTGAGGCTGGGATTTTTCCCAAGAAAGACTAGCACTGGTTATCCTGCCTTGGTAACCCAGGGGAATATTATCACCACAAACCCAGGTCAGTTTTGTTCACCTTCTCCCCCACAGTGGCAACACTAATTAAGAACGTCAAACTACTGACTGTTCCCAGGTAACAGTATGATAAAGTCAATGTTTTTCCCAGCTGGATTCCCAAATCTGGTAAAAAGGAAAGGAGAAGCGGGTTCAGCCTGCTGTGTCCTGATGCTCCCTGCTCTGCAGGGCTCTCTAAATAGCTCCCACCAATTAAGGGGGGAATCTATGGGCACATGTTAAAGAGAAGCACTAACATGTACTAAGCTCCTATTCTGGGCTGGGTGTTTCACGTGTGTCAGTCCTTATACTTCACACGTGCTCTACTTTTTAAGTGTATTCGCTACCTGCTTTATTTTTTTCTTTTTCGAACAATCCCACAGGTAATAAATATTAAATGAAGGCTTAAAGGTTAATGAAATTACACGTTGACACAGAACAGTCACTGGTCTATTTGACTCCAACATCTGTGCCTCTTCTTATCTACTACACACTTTCCAGCCCCAACACCAAGTCCAAGGAGTTGTGAATACAGACACCTACTGTTGCCACACAAACATACCTATGGACTGCTGAAAACACAGGGAGAACTGGGTTTTCATTAAGGAAATAATGACTGATTTTCCCGGGAAAAATAGTATCTGTAGTATCTTGCAGTGTAGCAATCTCAGAGGTGTGCTGGAGCTAGTTTGTATTGGCTTGCAAGAGCCAATTGTTAGGTTTCACAACCAGCTGAGAATTCCTGAAAATCTATTATTAGAAGTTAAATTATATAAATTTATGTAAATTATATAAACTATACAAATTATATAAATAAAATTATGTTAAAAATAAATGTCATAAATATTCACAAGTTATCATTTCCTAATCATTTTACTGTCCTTGATTATTGCCTCCGCTCTTGAGGTAGAAATACTATATAATGGTGCTATATACTGTATATATCTCTTCCCAATTGATAATCAGTAAAGTTTTGTTGGTAGCTTGAAATCAGCCATGGGAGTTGTAGCTACACGATGGAAATTGGTCAATATTATGAATCAGGCTGTTGTTTCCCAGGGAGCCAGTTGTTAAACATTTACCAGCAAACCATGGACATTATGCAGACAGGTGTTGTCATACATTCCCTTTGTAAGGAAATAAACAGTCCACAAGGGCTGATGAATAGCTTCTGTAAGCCCAAGAGTGCTATCCTCTCCTTTGAGACTTGGCCGAGAGAACCAAAGTCAGGAAAACGGACTGCTAAGGTGAGAAGTAAAGACTCTGTTCTTCAGAAGCACACTAGCTCATTCACAAAATCCTGGCACGCAGACTCTTGTGTGAACTTCACAGTGATCCTGGAAGGTAGTGCCTCTGCCCTCGAGGAAAACCAAGACTAAGTTCTTGTGCTAACAGTGCCCAGCTGGGTGAAGCCCTGGTGTGTAGCTAATACTTTTTCCAAATCCTTCAGCTTCCTGGGCCTCAGTGCAAATGGCCAAGCAGTGGTGGCCCTGGCTGCTGAGGCGTGTGCACACCATTCACAGTGGTTGGTGGCATGTGGTGTCTGGCAGGCTTTCTTTAACTCACTCCATGTTACTCCCAATCCTGGGCACAGCCAGCCCATTGCATCAATGAGTGTATAGTGCATTGTTCTCGGTGACTGTCACCAAAGGTCAGATTTATGTCCATGGGAATAATTGCCTGGAAATGAGTAAGATGGAGTAATTGGGATGAGGGTCAGAAATGAAATTAATAGCCTCAAATGTAAAATCATGTCTATTCCAGTGAAGGAATTTCTATCCCAAGAGAGGGGCCATAAAGCAAACTTGAGATTTTTAAGGTAACTATGATATTTTAGGGATCCTTAAGACTTAGTGAGTTGGTACTCACGACAGGAATATAGTTAAGGGTGTCTTTGGATTTTATTTTTCTTCAACTGTTTTCATGAAAACATTGAAAAACAGGCTGAGCACTGTGGCTCATGCCTATAATCTCAGCATTTTGGGAGGGTGAGGCAGGAGGATCACTTGAGCCCAGGAGTTGCAGACCAGCTTGGGCAACATGGTGAGAGCCTGTCTCTACCAAAAAAAAAAAAAAAAAAGGTAGAAATCAGCCAGGTGTGGTGGCATGCACATGTGGTCCCAGCTACTCGGGAGGCTGAGGCAGGAGGATTGCTTGAGTCGGGGAGGTTGAGGTTATAGTAAGCTGTGTTCATGCTAATGCATTCCAGCCTTGGCAACAGAGTGAGACGCTGTCTCAAGAACAAAACTAAAAAATTTAAACAAGTTTTGTCACTATAAAAATTTTAAACAATATTGAAGAGTATAAAGCTAAAAAAGGGAGTTGCTTCTTTATCTCTACTTTCCAGGGATAGTCACATTATGGTGAGTAACCTTCCATAACTTCACATACACACGCACACACCCTATATGATTTGAAAATTTTAAAACAAAAAATTGGAACATAACTATATCAATAGCTTTGTGACTTGCTGTTAGTTCACATATATCTTGGAGAATATCTAGCCCATGCTTCAAATGTACAATAGAGAATTCCATTGGGCAGATGTATCATAATGTATTTTAAAAGTTCCCTGGTGAACACTGAAGTTTTCTTCAATTGTTTGCACTAAATATAGCAAATAAATGTCCTTGTAAATATGCTGTTGTTTTCTTGTATAGTTATTTCTGTAGCATAGACACCAAGGAGTAAAATCGTAAAGTAAAAAACGTATACACGTGTACGATTTTGATAACTTTTGTCAAATTGCCCTTCTGAAAGGTTATACCTATTTATACTCTAACATTAAAGTGCCTGCTTCCCCCCTCACCCTTACCAATATTGTATATAAACATTTTTTTTAACTTTTGCCCAACTAAAGGGGAAAACTTGTATTTTGTTCCTCCTTTGCAGTAATTTGACAGTATTTACTCTGAATTCTGTGAATTGCCTGTTTAGCCCCTTTGCTATTTTCCTTATTAATTTGATGACTTTGTTACTGATTTTTATGAGCTCTTTATATAAAACTTTTAATATATTTACTAAGAATATTAATACTTTGTTATCTTACAAATATTTTCTCCCACCCTTCCCTTTATCTTTTAACTTTATTAAAGTTATATTTTTTGCCATGTCAACACTTCACATTCTTTTGTAGATAAGTCTGCTGTTCTGTTCCTTCACAGCTTTTGGGTTTGGGGTGTTGTTTGGGATACTTTTAAATGCTGGTAAAGTAGCTGGAAACCCTTGAGAAAAAGCAGCCTTAAAAGTTTGAAGAATTAATGTCATAAAAAGGTACCCAGCATATATTAATACTTCACTAGATATTCTATTATGTGTGAAGCAAAACAAAAAAATATTTCTCCAATAAGATTAATAAGTGCTTTTTGCAGATCAGGGAAGAAAATGTAGTGGGGAAGGCTGCGCGGAGCCTTCTGTGCACTGCAAACACGTAGGGGAGTGGGGCGACGGGCCAGCGGGAAACTGAAAGGGGATTTGACATGTGCATTTCATAATTTGCTCTAAAGGCAAAATTTAGCACTGGCTGATTCTGCCTTTATTTTTCCAAGAAAAAACACGCGAAAGAGAATTAGAAATCTGTTAAGTCCTCTGTGTTGGAAACGTGACCACTACATCCAAGTTCAGGCTTATCCCAGCCTTTTCTTTCCAACACCCATTTTGGATAATGTGCATAACATTCCTCTGAAAGGAACAAAATGTGAACAACTGGTTGATATTTAAGTTCTTTAAATGGAGTCAAACTGTCCTGTTAATTTGGAAAGACTCATTCTTGGTTCTCTAAGCATTATTTCACCTTTACTTAAAATTTTTAAATCCTAATTCTCCTTTGCCCTGAGACAGTTTTTACTTTATACTTTAAAATGCCATCCATGACTAAAGGAAAGTCCAAACAAGTTTTGTAATTTCATCTCTCAATCAGACCACTCAAATTTAATTACTCAAAATACCTTGTTTTGAAAAGGACTTCCAGCACTTTTCCAGTACTTAAAATGCCTCATAAAAGAACAAAAGAAAAAAAGACTTCCATTTTCAGCATGTTCGGATTCCATCTGTAAGAATTACAGAGTAGGGCAAGAAATGCTCAGATAAAATGGGAAAATCAGTTACTATAGACAGTATGGAGTAGAAGAGAGAAAGGAACATTGCAGGCAGGCATGCTGCACAGTACGGTACAGGCTGAGGAGGTAAGAAACAGCACTGCTGACCTCAGGGTTCTGGGTGCCATTGGCTAGGAAGTACGTAATAACGAAAGTGAACTTGACATTTTAATAGCCAGGAATAAATATGACCTCATGGGCATTCACGGGATAGTATGTTCTATCCTGAATTCAATGGCAGAATAGAAGAATGGAAGAATAGACTCTGTCTAGTAGAAACAGACTATTAGGAAGGTAAATATGTCAGCAGAAATTCATAAACCAAGGATGGTGACATGCTGGAGAATAAACACGTGCAGAGAAGAGGAGGGAGGGCTCGAAGCAGCACAGAAGCAGTCAAGGCACTAACTCACCTGACTTTTTGGGAGACTTCCACTGTTTGACCATTACTGAAGGCTCCTGCAGCCCAAGGACATAGGTGGAGGTCACTGATGCCATGCCAAGGAGTTGCGTCTTTTTTTTTTTTTTTTTTTGAGACGGAGTCCCGCTGTGTCGCCCAGGGTGGAGTGCAGTGGCCGGATCTCAGCTCACTGCAAGCTCCGCCTCCCGGGTTTTTACGCCATTCTCCTGCCTCAGCCTCCCGAGTAGCCGGGACTACAGGCGCCCGCCACCTCGCCCGGCTAGTTTTTTGTATTTTTTAGTAGAGACGGGGTTTCACCGTGTTAGCCAGGATGGTCTCGAACTCCTGACCTCGTGATCCGCCCGTCTCGGCCTCCCAAAGTGCTGGGATTACAGGCTTGAGCCACCGCGCCCGGCCAGTTGCGTCTTTTTTGAATCGGCAGTCACCCACAGTTTTTGAGGAGGAGACAAAGTGTTGGGTCTAAGAAGACTAATGATACTAGGGTGAAGATTACTCTCTGAGGGCAGCAGCAGAGGAACTCCTAGAAACATTTATAGAGCACGTATTATATCCCAGGAAGGCTACATGGCAAGCCCTGGACATACCAAGTGTAGAGACAAGAAGTGCTGCAAAAGCGACACACAAACTAGGGAAGGATAGGATGGCCGTGAAGGAGCATTTATTTGTGCTGTGGAGTTGGTGGAGGGGGAGCTTCTGAGAGGGTGATATCGGCATTAGGCCTTGGAGAAAGAATAAAAAGTTATAGCCATGGGAGGTGTGAAGGCCTGGGCAGCCCAGGCAGCAGCATGGAGGAAGGACAGAAGCATAAGCATGCACGGCAGGTTCCGGGAAGACTGAGTAGCCAGCGCTGGGCTGGGAGTGTGACTGGCTGGAGGGGGGCCGCCCCACTGTGAAGGTTGTGTCACTCCTTCAGGCAGCCATGGGGAGCCCTTAGACAATTTTAAGGAAGGCTGAGATGGATATGACTCAGGTGCATCTGGAAAGTCCAGTTCCAGCTGCAGTACAGAGAAGGGACAGGGTGTGAGAAGGTGAAGTCAGGTCAGTAGGGGACCACTACCTGTGGATGAGGGGAGTGGTAAGGTCCTGAACTATGGAAGGCAGGGGCAGTGGGAATGGAAAAGAGGACTCAGAGGGACTCATTGGTAACCTAAGACACCATTAACTGGAAAGCAGAACTATAGGAGGGGAAACATAGGAGGCAGAGATGACCCTGGTTATCACAGTACAATAAAGGACCCCAAACAGAGCAGCAAACAACATCACTTTGTCATACAGTAGGTATGACTTGTCCCTCCTCCTCAATCTCGGGCCTTAGCTAAAAAGACTGGGCTCAAGTGACTGGGGCTGAAGAGTTGGAGCTGCAGGAGCCACTTCCAAGATGACTTTTCCACTTGTGTGCTTGGCACCCTGGGGAAGAGTGCAGGCTGGGCTCTGCCAGGACTGCTGGTTGGCATGACCACAGCACAGCAGCCCCAGAGTAGTCGACCTTCTTACATGGTGGCCTTGTGTACCAGCCAACAGTGGCCTTTTATGACGTCTCCTTAGAAGTCTCCTGTCATCACTCCTGCCTTGCTCTGTTGGTCTAAGCAGTCACAAGCTTGCCCAGATTCGCAGAGAGGGGACACAGACTCCACCTCTCAATAGGAGCCTCAAAAAGCCTGAGGCCATGTTTTACAACCACCACAATGAGTGACATAATAAAAACAAGTGTACAAATACAGCTACAGGTACACTCTGCAGATGCCAACAACCGACTGAAGATGAGGCTAAGGAGGAAGGAAGCCTTATGATAAATGTGAACACTGACATTTCCCGCATCATAACATCATTGTTAGTGATGAAGAGGGTGGGCGTGGAATCTGACCACCCGGTTTGAAGATGGGCTCCACTGCATAGTCACAGTTTGACCACAGGCAACTTTCTTAGTCTCTCTGTTCTCCCCCTCTCCACATTCTTTATCTGCTATCCTATTTTAATGGGTATAATAATAGTGACCTACTTTAAAAGGTTGCTGAGAATGCTAGCTAAAACATACACAGTTCATAGAGTAGTTCCACAAACGTTAGTAGGTATTGTTGACAGAGCACCACCACATGCACTACTTCATGTATTCCTTCCTAGGACGTCTGATGTAGCTGTTAGCATTATCATTTAACAGATAAAGGACCCGGACCCTGAGAGGTTAGGTAGCATTCTCAAGGTCACACAGCCGGCAAGTGACACAGCCATGACTTCAGAAACCTGCTTCCCTGCTTCCATAGACTCAGTTCTTCCCACGGCTGCGCAGCTGCTCCCCAAACAGGAGCATGCCTGGGACCACTCCTATGCCCACCCACATTGTGGGATTAACTTCCTGGCCAACCCGCTGTGTTTCTGGCACTGAAGCTGTCCTCCCAGGAGACGCCGCCTGGGCTGCCCCTGCCCTCGCCCACCACTGGCATGTCTGAAATTTACTAGAAGCAAGACGTGGACAACTGTGACAGCAGGTGTGATGCCTGCAGGCACCCAGCCTCCCTGCTGGAAATCTCCAGACAGCTGCCTTTGGTGTGGAGTGGGGGTGGGGTATAGCCCCTTCCCCAGGGCCACTCGGAACCGAGGACCAAGCTCATCAATGCATTCCCTTGGGACCACACCAGAATAGAAGCCAGGCCCAGATGTGCCTGCCCAGATGTGCCTGCCCAAGATGACTTTGGGCAAATGTGGAATAAGGACAGGCCTGCCTTCCCTGTAAAGACCCAATAGGAGCCAGCACCCTGGTGAAGAGCGTCAGCCCTGGTGGTGGCACCTGCAGGGTACACCATCTTGCTTCCTGGGCTCTCCTCTGTGGCTGAGCTCGGCACCTCACCTCCCTCTCTCAATCCTCCCCATCTTCAAAAATCAAGCAAGGAAATAGTGAGAGCAGTGACATGTTTCCTCTTTCTTCTGAAACAGCCTAAAAACATGGACACATCTGTGAGAAAATGAACCTGTCAACCCATCGGGCCCTGCAGTGCCTGGAAAGGAGTAACAGTGTCTGCTGCTCTCTGTTAAAGGTCACCCTCTAGGCCCTGAGGAATTTTCCTGAATTACAAAGAAGGAACAGAGCAAATGCCTGTCATAACACACTTCAGAAAACAAGGAGCAACCAGAAGTTCCCATTCATCTAAGGAATCTTTGAAAATCCTGCCCTGGGTGGAGTGACATTTGCTAACAATAAAAGCAGTTCACTTGGCAGGCGACCCTGGGTACGTCAAAGTTGACCGGGGCAGACTACCCCTCCAGGGACTGTCTCACCTCTCAAGACTTCCAGGAAGTTCAGGAGAACGTCAGAAACTCTGCTATCCTGGCCTTGGTGGGTCACAGCCCACCCCTCCATTCAGGCTTCCTCTCCACGCATGTCACAAGGGAAGCAGGCCCCCGCAACAGAACTTTCTCCTAAAGACCAATGGACTGCTTCACCTTTTCCCACAGTTCAAACTGACCAGGGCCAGCTTAGGAGTCACTAGGCAGAACTATTCAGATTTGTGTGTTTCAAGTTATTTCTGTTCTTGCCCAATTCAGATTCTGAGAGAACTCTGGATGGCAAAACCAAAAAACATGTCAACTGTACAGCAACAGTTCTGTATTTCTAAGTTTACTAGTTGTCTTTACATGTTTTTTTTTTTAGTACTAAAATAATTGTGATACACCTTTGAATGGATTTGCAAGGTACTTTTTATGAGTAACATTTTATAATTTCCACAACACTCTCGTAAAGGTGGTAGGGAGCTTAACTTCTTCCCTGCTTCCTTCTCTGAAAATGTGATTTTGACTTTCTTTCTCTTTTCTCTTTTTTGAGACAGAGTCTTACTCTGTTGCCCAGGCTGGAGTGCAGTCATGGCACAATCTTGACTCACTGCAACCTCCACCTCCTGAGTTCAAGTGATTCTCCTGCCATAGCCTCCCGAGTAGCTGAGATTACAAGCACAAGCCACCACAAGTGGCTAATTTTATATTTTTAGTAGAGAATGGGGTTTCACCATGTTGGTCAGGCTGGTCTTGAACTCCTGACCTCAGGTGATCCACCTGCCTCACCCTCCCAAAGTGCTGGAATTACAGGTGTGAGCCACCACACCTGGCTGACTTCTTTTTCTTAATAGTTGGCCAGACCAAAATATAGGACTAAAGTAGTATAGAATTACTCCATATTTTTGTACGGTATGAATTCACCAGCAATAACGTTAGAAGCAAGGTGAAGGAAGGAACATGTCACTTGGCTATTCTGCAGTGGGGATGCCCTTCATTCCCCTCACTGAATTATTTTAATAACTCCAGCAACTTTGGTGTGATTGGCGTGGTGAGAAATGTCAGCATAGCATTGATTGACAAACTACCTTGTGACCTGTGAAATTGTATATTATAAAACAAATGCATTCAGTAGTATTCGTTTTCCTCCTTTCAAAACAGTGCTTTGCTGTAACCAAGGAATTGTCCTGGTTATTTAAGCAACCATTTCAATTTGCCAGTGCAAATTTTCATAGGCTTGTGAAGAGATAATGAAACTGTACATCTGTCTGGTTGCTTTACAAATTCTAAAGCACTTTCAAATCAATTTTCTTTCTTAATTTGATCCTTAAGATGACCCACAACCTAAGTAGAGTTGCTCTAATTGTTCTTGCTTCATGGACTAGAAAACTGATGTTCATGTAGATGAGAAAAACTGCTCCAAGACCTGCCTTAGGGTTAGAAACCAGATTTTTCAGCATTTGGTCTAAGCTGTCTTCCCCAGTGATTTAAAGGATTTTTTTTTAGCCTCCTAAGATTATTGTTAGATAGTATGAGTCAAAATGTCTGTAAGTCCAGGTTCATTTCACATCAGACGGACACACCAAACACACACACACACCCCACACACAAATTCCTGACACATTTTGCTTATCCCAGTGTTTTGGTAACTGAGGATTTAAGTACTTGTTATGAGAGGAAAATTGTTCTGTGACCCAGTGTGATGGTTGCAGGCTCCTGTGGCCTGGTATGCTTCGTGTATATAATGTATGCAGTACCAATTCAAGGATGAGGTCCCCAAGACCACCCTCATGTTAGATAATTTGCTAGAATGACCCCAGAACTCACTCACACCAGAGCTCTTGTATACATTATTATGGTTTATCACAGTAAAAGAATCAGATTAAAATCAGCGAATAAAAGAGGCATATAGGGCAGGGTCCGAGAGAATTCCAAGCATGAGCTTCCAGTTGTACTCTCCCAGTGGAGTTGTGGAGTCAGCAACGATGTGTGATGATATTTGGCATGGAGTAATGCCAGTGAGGGAAATTACCTGAGCCTTGGTGTCCAGAGTTTTTTTTGGACTTTGTCATATAAGACATGGTTGACAGCTGTGTGGCTGACCTCAGTCTCCAGTCCCTCCAGAGGTCAAGCTGATGCCATGTGCCCCAAGACCCCTCACCATAAATCACATTGTTGTTATAGACTATCTGACATGACTCAATGCCCCCAAGTAAACATAAGATACTCCTACACAGGACATTCCAAGGTCTTAGAAGTTACCTCACAGGATCCAAGGGCAAAGGCCAGAACTCTCTTTGGGACAGATTAATCCTTTATTGCATAGGCATGCGCTAGGGTTATGGAAATCTCATATCGAAACCCAGTGGAGGAGACTACAAGCAGACAGATATCTGACAGGGCTTTTCCTTTTGTCCTTCTAGCTCAGTGTTATTTTCTAGTACATATAAGAATTACTGTACACAAAGCCATGTATACCAGACATTAGAAACTATGTAAGGGCTTTCAAAGAAATTTCAACTTTATTGCCTGATGTTTAAAAGTACCTTCCCACTATCCCCAGCTCCCACCACAACAAAATACACATAAGCTGCTGATGAAACTACTGTAAAGAAACAAAAACAAAAGCAAGCAAACAAATGAAATTGTTTTTACAGAAGAACCAAATGTGGAAATTCAATATGTGTGAGTGCTACAATTACTATTCTAGCCATGACAATTGTGTTAGGTCATAAGTTTCTTCAACTCTTTTTGCTTATGATTGTGAAACAGAGCTAGAACTCTGGGAACCTTTTTTGGAGATGTCTCCTAGTGTAAAGTTGACTAGATAATGAGGAAATTATGTGACCTATAAGGTTACTTAAGAATAAAACTAATACTTTCTCAATCTACAGTCTTTAAAAAGAGTTTACAGAGTAATTTGAAGAAATTTTTATATTAAAATATTGCAAGTAAGTAAAACGTAACATGTTTTCTCTATCTCTTGAAATCCATCTTTGGCTTTTATGGCCACAGATAGCACTGGACTCTGCCTTCTTGGCTGAAATATTATAGAGCATCTTGATATATTTTACTGACCAAAAGCATTTTCTCCATAAATCTTACTAAGTTGGCAATGAATTTCTGTGGTGGAAAGGGTTTTTCTTCTCCTTTTTTACATTTGATTTATAGCATACCCTTTCCTAGGGCCATGTTCCTTAGAGAACAGCAATTCTAACTAATGGTATCATGCAGTCTGCCCTCCCTACATCATGAGTACAAATACCCAATTACCAATAAATATGTATATATATTTTTGTATGATATAGTAATAAACCTTGCAAATTTGCTTTTTCAAAAAAATCCTGTTTCACAATAGATCAAACCAATAATTTCCAGATTTTGGAATTTCACAGACTGGGAAAATTACCAATTTTGGGGGGGGGGTTGGGGGAAACTGACATAGGGTTGTCAAATATATATGTTTTGCCAAATGAAGAAACTATAAGGGAAAATGTCCCTTAGAATCTATTATCAGAATGATTTCATGAAAGAACATCCTTATAGTTAATATATAGGTTAATCAGTATGATTTACTGATTTATTTGCCTTGCTTTTCTGCTTACATCCTAACTTTTTCTTTCTAGATTTAATATAAATCTTTTAAATGACATCTTTTAATGTTTCAGTGAAGATCTGTGAGCAGCTAACTCTCTTAGTCATGGAGATGGTGAAGTACAGTGATTAATCAAACCATGGAGTCTAGATTAGAATGCCTGGGCTTAAATCCCGATTTGGCTATTTACTAGCTGTGTGACCTTTGGCAAGTTACCTTAACCTCCCTGTATCTTAGTTTTATCATCTCTAAGATGGTTATATTAACAGTATCTACCTCAGAGGGTTGTGGAGATTACTGAGTTAAAATATTTATATAGCACTAAGAATAGTACCTTGTACAGTTATATAAGTATTATATAAGTGCTTGCAATAATTATTCTGTGTATGTCAGACAATGTCCATATTTTACCCTCATTCTTGACTTAGTTTATTTTAGCATGGAGTTTTGTGTTGACCATTATTGCTTTCAGTATTTTTGCGATATTACTCCATTGCTGCCTTGCATCCATTGTTGTGAATGAAAAGTCTGCTGACATTATGGTTGTCTTTCCTTTATGGGTAAGAGCTCTTTTATCTCTGATTTGTTTTTAAGGTTTTTCTATTTACATTTGATATTCTGTGATTTCACTATTATGTATCTATGTGTGGATTTCATTTTTTTAGTTCAAAATTTATTTTTCTCCTTCAGATTGAAAACTCACATCTTTCTTTAATCCTAGAAAATGCTCAGTCATTGTATAAGTTAGGAGTAGAATTTGCTACAAGTGATTAAAGAAAACAACAATCCTAAATCCGAGTAGTTTATACAAGATAGAAGTTTATTTCTTTCTCGGACAGATTAGGCCATCCAGGAGTGTTTGATGATGTCAGGGGCTGAAGGATCCTTGTATTTTATTGCTCCTCCATTTTCAGCAAGATGGCTAAAACCTTAAACTATCACAGCTGCATTCCAGCTGCTAGGAAGAAAATAGTGCCTACATCCTCCCTTCAAGGACATTTTTAGAAGTTGCACATGCTGCTCAGGTTATATCCCAGAACATAGTCATATAGTCAACCCAGCTACAAGGGAAGCTGGGAAATACTGTCTTTATTCTGGTCAGCCAAATTTCCAGCTAAAAATGGGTGATTTTATTAGTAAGAAAGAGGGGATGACTGGCTATTGGGAAACAAGTAGTAGTCTCTATCATAGCCATTTTCGTTTCAAATTTTTTCTCATATTCCTTGTATTATATCCTTCTGGAATGCTTAATAAAATTCTATTCTCTGTCTTCCTTTTAATATTTTAAACATCTTTTTGTATTGCATTTTGTGAGATTTCTTAAGTCCTATCTTCGAATTTACTGATTTTCTCTTAAGCTATGTTTAATCTACTGAATTAAGTTTTTTAAAAATTAGGAAGGGGAACATCACACACCGGGGCCTATCATGGGGAGGGGGGACGGGGGAGGGATTGCATTGGGAGTTATACCTGATGTAAATGACGAGTTGATGGGTGCAGCACACCAACATGGCACAAGTATACATATGTAACAAACCTGCATGTTATGCACATGTACCCTACAACTTAAAGTATAATAATAATAAATAAATTAAAAAAAATTAGACATTTTAAACTATATAATCTCTATAGCTTCACTTCCAAATGTGCCTATTTTTATGGTGTTCTGATCTTTCTGTATACTTTTTATTTACTTTAAAAAGAAATGAGGTTTAATTGGCTCATGGTTCTGCAGGCTGTTCAGGAAGCATAGCACTGGCATCTGCTTGGCTTTGGTGAGGCCTCAGGAAGTTTACAATTATGGCAGAAGGCAAAGGCAGAGCCAGTGTATCACATGGTAAGAGCAGAAGCAAGAGGTTTCTGTATACTTTTTATTCCCTTATGGCTTGAGTCATTTTAAGTATACTTACTTTATATAGTCTGTTTGTTCTATTGGCTGTAATTCTTGGCATATGAATTCTGCTAACTCCTTTCCTGGGAAGTTTTTGTTCTTGTCTCTTGTGTTTTTGTTTTTAACCATCTCATCTTGGGATTTTCCACATTGTCTCATGTGTGGAAGCTTATTAATTGTCACTATGGGGCAATTTCTTATTTGTTTTTAACAGGGTTCTTCAAGTTCCCCTGGTTCAAACCAGTATTTCTGTTGCTTTTCTTGGTTTGGATTTCCTCTTCATGAATGCACATTGGACCCCACTCCTGTGCATAGCTTGGTTTGGTAGGTGTGTCATCTAGGTGGTAATGAATCTACTACTTCCCCTAATTCCCAGGCTAATGGGAGGAGATAGCCCAGAATTATTTTCACAGCAGCAAAGCTCTTCTAGGATCCTGGCTCTTTGCACAGCTCCCAACTCCACTGCACCTGGGGCTTCCACTCCCATTCCAGCTCAGGCATTGAAATCTCAGCCCCCAAGTTCATCCTCTGATTCCAATTCTGCAGTTGCTTATTTAGCGTCACCTCTAGCTCATTGCTTTTTTTGTGTTCTCTCCATTTCTGGCACCTGAGGATTTTAATTTCTTGTTTTAGTGCTTAGTTGTATATTTCAAACGTTTCTGTTATATTTTATCCAACATTTATCTGTGTTCGGAATGATGGGTGCTTCCAACATCAACGTAGTCCATTACAGTGGTAAGGAATCTAACAAAGAGTATTTTAAATCCCAAAAAGCAGTAAAGTTGCAGTCTCTTCAATAAAAGAATTGAAGTTATTTGTCTTGGTGCTTCCTTATACTATCCTTGTTTTTTCATTTGTTATGGGCCAGCATTGCCCTGATGGTTAACATCTGGGAATTAATGGACCGGTTACTGAGAAACTTTGGATCTTGGTCCTAGTTGCTTGCTAACTGCAGACTTGGGGAAATCATTTACATTCTCTGTAAGTAGCTGTGAAATGCAATTATTATTTGCCCTGCTTCATAGGATTATTATAAGAGTCACATAAGATAATAGATTTTAAAATGCTCCAATACTTAACATATATAAATTTATGCTATTAATAGTGATGTTAGAAACCATTAGCACCTTCATTAAAGTATTTTTGACTTTAATAATAAATGATGGTTTTTGTTTTTGTTTGTTTTTATTTTTTCTTTTCTTTTCTTTTTTATTTTTTGTAATTTGAAAAATGATTTTGTATCCTGGGAAAGGCTATCATTATTTGGAAGTACTTAATGAGGGAACTAGTTGGAAACATTCAAATATTCTTGTGAAATTTAAGAGCACTATTTGTACTGACAGGCAGTTATGACTTTAATAGACTATGGAATTCATTTTGGAGAGAGACACCCTTTGCAGTTAAAAAAACATAGAGAATTAAACCTGGAAATCATCATTGCATTTTATTATACATTTCCCACACAATGGATACTGAAAGTTCAATGACTTTCAGTCATTGTGAGGAACGATAAACTTTTTACTTTAATAAAGAAAAGACGCCTTTATATTTGAAAAGATTGAGAACCAACCTAGCCTGTGGTAGGAACCACTAACTGGGCTGTATGACCCCAGACCATTCTCCTCTAACTAAATTATGTGGGGGACACAAGGACTGTGTCAGTCTTCAGTGACATTTGTCAGTCAACTATGAAGTCGGTTGCAGAGAATGTGTTATTTCCTAATGGTTAAAGTACTGAGTTTGCAAATGATTTAGAAAGAAAATTAGAGATTGACTCAAGCTGGTGGACTGCTCATACACAGCTGCTCCCTGTTGCCCTCTAAAGTCCATAAAATGAATGTAGATCAATATAGATAAAGAAATCCATTTTAATAGAATTAGAAAACAGGAAAACTTATCAGAAAAAAATATATTTTAAAATAAATTTTGAAAGATATTACCAAAGAACTCATGTTTGGAAGAACAAAACTAAAGGAAACAAAAGCCTAACATGTAGAGATGACCTGATGGTAGGTCTGATAGAACTACAAGCCTAGAGTCAATGAATATGAAGAGGTAGAAGAGGCCCTGGGCCATTTATCAACTTGAAAAATTAGGGAACTGCATGTGGAGCAGCAAACCAGTCATCCCCTTTCTCTTCTCCTGCTGTGTTAAGCCAGGGTAACTGTGGCATGAAATCAAATCATAGACTGGGGCTGGAGAAGGAGGGTAATGCCCAAGTAGTTACTGACCCCCAGGAAGACCAAAGAGCTCATCAGACAAATCATCTTCAGATCCTGTTTACATCCCAAACTTGTCCCAAAGTCAGGCTATAGTCAACAGAAACATTTTATACTGATAATAACCTGGAAACCTTACAATTAAAGGAGAGTAGACAATTAAGAGACCCAAAGCATTTGGGAAAAAGTACAATACCCAGAGTGTGAGGTTTACACTCAACAGACAAAAGTTAATAGAATTGAGAGAGCAAACAAAACATTTTAGGCATAACTACAATATCCTAAGAGAGATGATCATATCCATAATAGAGGAAGAGTCAGGTATTGAGGAAACATGTATAGATTGGACATTAAATATATACCAAGTTTAATAGATGGTCAAATACTAAGTTTCATCAAATGGTCTGGCATACCAATGGACAAGGCTGAAAAGCAAATTAGTAGAAAGTGTCAGGGAATTCTTGCATTACTTAGTGGTGAAGTACCATGAGAAAGATAATGACAGCCAGGCACGGTGGCTCATGCCTGTAATCCCAGCACTGTGGGAGGCTGAGGTAGGCGGATCAATTGAGCTCAGGGGTTTGAGAACAGCCTGGCCAACATGGCAAAACCCTGCCTATACTAAAAATACAAAAATCAGCCAGGTGTGGTGGTGTACACCTGTAATCCCAGCACTCTGGAGGCTGAGGCTGGAGGATTGCTTGAACCTGGGAGGTGGAGACTGCAGTGAGCCAAGATCAAGCCACTGCACTCCAGCCTGGCTCTGGAGAGACTGTCTCAAAACCAAACACCACACATACACACACAGACAGATAGAGAGACACAGATGACAGATCCAAGTGTTCTAACATTCAGCTAACAGCTGTTCCAGAAAGAGGGAAGAGAAAGAATGGAAGGGATGGAAATAACAGAAAAGGCAACATAATAAAATTTTCTAAGGTAAAAAAAAAACCAAGGATTTTCAAACTGAAAGTGTTTTAATGCTTTTATCTCCAGTTTTGAAATTATATGTTTTAATTCTTTTATCTCCAGTTTTGAAATTACAGTTATTCTTTTGCACTGCAGACTCTTGCTCAGTTTGGTTTTCTTCTTGGTGTGATTTGTAATTTTTGTTTGGGGCTATCTTTAGCAGGGATTCCTTTTTTTGTGCTGATCGTGAACCTGTCTCTCCAGGGGGGTTTTGCATTTGCTTTTGTCAGGTACTTCAGTGGTATCACCAGCAGGATTTTTTTGGTTTTGTGTCCTAAGAGAAGTCTTACATGTAAATTTATATTCCTAACTGGAGCGTGCTACAAGCTTGGGGTTTCACTTTTTCACAAAGAGTTTATTCACTATCCATAGCTCCAGGCAGAGGCAAAATTTCTTGCTATCTTCCTGGTTATATGAGTAGAGTGGAGTCTGCCTTGTACTGACAGGCCAGTCATTCGAGAGTTCTAGCTTTATGCAGATTTCAATTCTATCTTTCTACTTTGGAAGACATAAGGTTCCATCCCTGTTCCAATGAGGATAAAAATTCAAGTCCCTAGGTTTTAAGACATTTTTCCAAACATGCTAACAACCTCTCCCTTCCCTGCCCTCATGCCAAAACTTGCATTCTTATTTTTCTAATTTTATAGTAGTACACCTATGCTATTGAAGACTATGGAGCTATAAAAATAACAAGGTAGCCTACATGTGTTGACAAGGAAAGATCTCCAAAATATATATCGGAGATATATATGTGGCAAGAACTAGAAGTCCCCAACACAAAAAAATATATACCAATGATATTCATTATTTTGCAATATATTACAATTTCTTTAATGGAGAATAAAGGGATAAAGACATAGCTGTAGTCTTATCAATACTGCAGATAATAGTGAGCAGCTGATATTCCCCCATGGAAATTTGTAAACACTCTTTATAGCAGAGGAATACTCCACTTGCTTCCACTTGTATGCGATATAACATATCTTATAATACATCGCGGCACACAAAACACACCAAATTGAAAGAAGAATTAATCCGTACCAAACTCATCCAAAAAGCAAGGTGGAATTAATCCTTACCAAACTCATCCAAAAAGCTAAGGCTGAGTTGGTGTTAGACATGATCTGAGTAAAAAGAAAACAATTTAGAAAATACTTCAATATTCTAAGTACCCACGCGTCTTTGAATTAAGTGTGTATGTTTCTGCGTGTGCATCTTGTACTGGCAGGAGTATTTTTAGATTTTCACATTCTTAATTATATATGGAGGAGTTCTAAGTTTTAGAATAAGGAGGAAAATTTAAATATATAAGAGAACATTATCCTTAAATTGAAAATTGAATTATAGTAGCAGTGATGATATGATTACATTGACCACTTATTGATCAATGTGCATAATCACATCCTCAATAATCTTATGAAGTTTCTATTTTGCTCATTTTACAGTTGAAAAAACTGAAGTCTAGAGAGGTTAAGTTACTTACCCAAGGTCACACAGCTCAAGGAATGAAGTGAAGCCAACATTACAACTCTGATTCCAAAGCTGTCACTTACGTCTAACAGGGCCTCTCTTCTAAAAGTCTTATATTTGTTAATTATGTTCATTTGTTGTGCAAAACAAAGTTGTGTTTATGAAGAATGTGACAGAGAAATAATGTCTCCACTTATTGGAGACCACACTTATTAATAACATTTGGTTGTATTTTAATTGTCTTTTTTCTCTTTTTCCATTTACATAAATTGTATGTTCTGAAGTTACTGATAACAGAAAAGTAAATGTGAGGGCCAAGATGATGATTGTGAAATTTCCCCATATTCTAGGGATTATAGTTTTATCTGAAGAAGGTAATTTATTCTGATTTTTTAATGGGTGGATTTAAAGGCTTGTGCCTAGTGAAAAAGAGCATCTCCTACAGTTGTTTGAGTGGCGCCTGTGATCTTTTCTCTGCTCTCAGGACTGCTGGGGCATGCCTTGGCTGCCTGTCTGACGTCTGTTTCTGATAAGTGAGTTTTAGTCTCTAACAGCTCTTGGGAATTTTGTTGGCAGAGACCTGGTGAGATCATTCTGCTTTCCGCTGAGCTTCCTTTCTCTGTTTTTTCGGACTGTTCTGATGAACGTGACCCTGGAGCATTCAGTACTACCTCTGTTCCTTTAGGAACTGTTGGCCTACTCCCTGGTTTTATCTCTCTGTGTACAAAAGCTCCATGTCTCTGGAAAAGAAAACAAAGTAGACATTAACCAGGAGAACACAGATTGCTGGAAGATGCAGCTGTGAACTGAGTTTGTGGGTTAGCTCAAGTCCTAGTCAGTGACGCAGGCACTTCTCTGCCTCTTCACTGGTGTCACCTTAGCCCCAAACGAGACACCACCATATATGGGTGAACCTTTTAAATTATAAAATAGGGTACATCAGAAAATGAACAGGAAGGAAAAAAGCAGAAAATCAAAGAAGCAGCAGCTCATCTCCCATTCTCAACTTTTTTATCATTTGGACGGTATAAGACTATTTACATCAAATTTCATTTCTTGCTCTAAAGATTGCTATGGATACAACAAAAACTACAGTTCACAGACCTAAGAATTTATGATTGCATCCCAAATGCCTATTAATGCTAATGAACAGATAAGTAATAATGAAATATGAAAGCAAACATCTATAGTTGGAAAACAATCCAATAATTGACAATGACATTTCTATTTGGCTTTATAAACCTTATATGCATCTCCCTGCCACACACATGTATTAAGCATATCAAAACATTTGTCAAACTGCTTTGATATTATTATTATTATTATTAGAAATGGGCCTTGCTATGTTGCCCAGGCTGGCCTCAAACTCAAGTGATCCTCCTACCTCAGCTTCCAGAGTAGCTGGGACTACAGGCATCAAGTCACTGTACCCAGCATGCCTTGATTTTTTTTTTATACAAATTATTTCAATAGTTTAAGTAGACCAAATTCCAAAGACTGATTCAAATGTTTGGATTGATTGATTGAGATGAGGTTTCATTGTGTCACCCAGGCTGGAATGCAGTGGTACAATTATGGCTCATTGCAGCCTTGAACTCCTGGACTAAAGCAATCCTCCCACCTCACCCACCTGAGTAGCTGGGACTACAGGTGGCACCACCATACCAGGATAGTATTATTCCTCACATTTTCCTATGATATGTGGCTAAGATTCTAGCCTATTAATAACTATAGTAGTTTGTTTAAATAGACATTTAGAAAGATAATTATGACTTGAAAAGGCTTAAAGTTCTATAAATCTACTCTGTCTTAAAGTATTAAATAAATCTAAATACTGTCTCACCTTTCCCCGGAGAGGCTCATTCGGAGTTTTCCTGGCGTCATATTGATGTATAAAAGAGATATATTCTATAAAATTGTTTTGAAGTTCTGCTGATGCACCAGGACAGGCAAGTGGAACTGAAAAAAAGATTTTGTGAAGTCAGGACAAAAAATTAGATTTGTTTATGGAAATATAATCAGTATTAATAATATTCATGCTTCATAAAATATGGTAACAAAACTAAATTCTTTAAGTATGCAAGATTATTTATACACATCTAAATAATAAATAGAATGGATTCACCATTCTTTCTTCATGAAAGTAACCAAATCAAAATAATCAAATTAGCCCCACATGTGGAATTATTAGTAATTTTTAAAACTAAAATTAATATTAATATAATAATATGGTCAGGCATGGTGGCTCATTCCTGTAATCCCAGTATGCCTTGGGAGGCCAAGACAGGAGGATTGCTTGAGCCAAGGAGTTTGAGGATTAGCCTGGGGAACATGGTAAAACCCCATCTCTACAAAAAATTAGCCAGGCATGGTGGCATGTGCCTATAATCCCAGCTATTCGGAAGGCCAAGGTGGGAGGATCACTTGAGCCCAAAAGTTCAAGGCTGCAGTGAGCCATGACTGCACCACTGTTCTTCAGCCTGGGTGAAAGAGAGATCTTGTCTCATTAAGAAAAAAAAAAAAAAAAACTGTTAGATATGCTTTTTACACAGATACCAATACGTTTTAGGGAAAGCACAACTATATTTTGTTAACTTTTCACTACTAGAAAGAGTATGAAAAATTCTCTGTTGAATCTATAGTTTGGCCAGTGGCTATGGCCATGGACTAGAAATTGTATGCTGAAGCTAGCACTAATGGAATCCATTGGAAGACTCTAGGGCTGCTGCAGTTGTAGTTGAACACATAATTCTTTTCGTTTCGCCCAATAACAGGGGTTCTGAAAAATTTGCAAGAGTATGAAATCCTTTAAAAATCGCTTTTAAATAATCTTTCAATCTGGTTGATGAGTATATGAGTTCATTATATTGGTCTCTGCTCCATGTATGTTTAACATGTTAAATAATTTTTAAAACTCAGTTTTACTTTCAGCAGAGAAGGTTATTTAAAGAATCAGAGCAACTTTCAGTACTGTTGCTGGCAATAAAAAGAGTTTAGTGAAGTAAAATTCTATGAAGGACAGAAATTTCTCCCTTAAAAAATATGTATTTGGCCGGGCGCAGTGGCCCACGCCTGTAATCCCAGCACTTTGGCAGGCCGAGGTGCGCAGATCACAAAGTCAAGAGATTGAGACCATCCTGGCCAACATGGTGAAAACCCGTCTCTACTAAAAATACAAAAAAAAAAAAAAATTAGCCGGGCGTGGTAGTGAACACCTGTAGTCCCAGCTACGCAGGAGGCTGAGGCTGGAGAATCGCTTGAGCCTGGGAGGCGGAGGTTGCAGTGAGCCAAGATCGTGCCACTGCACTCCAGCCTGGGTGACAGAGCGAGACTCTATCTCAAAAAAAAAAAAAAAAAAAAAAGTATGTAAGAGTTTATGTACACCTAATATATCTACAAAATGCTATGTAACAAACTGGTAACAGTGGTGACTGTAGGGAAAGAGAACTGGGTGACTGGAGGACAGAAGTGGGGAGAAGTGGATTCAATTTTCACTGTATATCTTTTTGTACCATTTGAATTTTGTGCTATATGCATATATTAACTATTAAAAAAATTTAATTTTTAAAAATCACACCTTTAAAATTAGAGGAATACATAAGAAAAATGTTAGTAAATTTACATTTATTAAGCATTCACGAATTCACTTTGATATTCAGACATTGTTATAAGCTAACTTTATTAGCAAGAATGATGAATATTCAAATACTTATACATGATACAAAATGGCAATCTTTTCCCAGTTAGCAGTATAAAAAAAGTTAACTGTTAACATTTTCTTGATTTCTAATTGCAATCAACTGCTCAAAACTCATTTTCTACTAAATCATTACCTTTCTTTTAGGACTTGCTAGAACACAGAAAAAGGCAGTACAAAGATTTAATAAGCATGACACAGAGAAAATTCTATGCATAACTTATTTTCCACCAAGTGGGAAAAGATATGACCATTTTTTTTTTTTTGATGAATATACATGGTCCAACTCACAGAACATTAGTATGTTCGGACACAGTTTCATAACTTCGTGGATAGACAGAATGAAGCAGCTCTAAATTTAGGTATTAATTAAGTGGTGGTAATGAAATATCCAAAGCATGCATTTGGGAATAAGACATGTTTTCGAATTCTGGCTTTACCACATTTCTTAGTTGTGACTTTGAAAAAAATCACTGAACTTCATTGAAATTTTCTATTTCCTCCTCTCTAAAATGAAGAAAATAATAATTTGCTTTTGGCATTGTGAAAATTAAGGGCAGCGTTTGTGAAGTCTCTAGGATGCTATGGTCAAATTATGGAGTCTTCAAAGTTGGCAAAGGGCCAGCTCTTTTGTATCCTGACAAAAGGAGAAACCATGGAAGGGAGAAGGAAGCAGGAACCGGAGCTATCAAAAAAAACTGTGAGAAACCCAAACGCTTTAGTGAGCTGGTATGAAGGGTTAGTTGCAGTTTGGGCTGGAGGGTAGGAAGGTCAGATGTAGCCAAGAGAGAACAGGTTGGGGGAGAGCTTTTAAAATCTGCTCTTGACTCCCTCACATTGCCTTGGGAAGATCATGCTTGCCCAGGGCCACAGAAACTGGCAGCAACTGCCTAGTCATTTGTTGTCAACACAGTCATATCAGAAGAGCACAGAAGTCCCTCCAGGATAAGGAGCTGATGAAAACGGGTACATGTTGCCCCCTTGGGCATTTCTTCCTCCAACATTCCCCCAGCAACCATCAATGCTGGTGAATTAAAAACATCAAGATACTGCCCTCTCTCAGTGATGCCTTTTTTAAAAAACAGTTTAAGGCTGGTAGGGTGGATTCCTGACTAGAGGAACAGCCTAGTAGAGTGACAGTAATTAACAATGGTCAAAATAGGGTTTCTGGTACCGGAAGCTCTCCAGCCTGAGCCTCATTTTCTTTCCTTAAATTTCGTGGCAGGCACACAAACCAGACCCTGGTCTTCAGCCTTTGCCTGCAGAGGGCTACTGATTCCCCTAGGGGAACATGATCTACCATAAATTTGACTATAAAAGACAGAAAATTTTAAAACATATACTGTGTGAAGCAGAATTATCAGAACCAATATACCAAGAATTTAAAATAAGCATAACAAATATCCTCAAAGATACAGAAGAAGGTATTGTTAATATGAACAAGAACAGGTCATAAAAAGGAATAATATAAAATGTTAGAAATAAAAAATATAACAGTTGAAACAAGAAAATAGATGGTCTAAACAACAAGAATCATGAACTAGAAAATCAGACGGAGAAGCTGTCCCAGAAGGCAGCAGGAAAGGATAAAGAAATACATTAAAGAAAAGTTCAGAGGCATGGAAGGTGTAAGTATCAACACCAGAACTAAGAAGAAATAGAGGGAAGGGAAGGAAATATTTGAGAAAATGATGATGATATATATCGAAGAATTAAAGAAAGATCAAACACCTCAGAGTGAAAGAGCTCACAAAATATCAAACAGGTAGCAGGGGCCGGAGAAAGATGAGGCAATGAGGCACAAAGGATGCAAAACTTTAAGGAGGCGCTTGCATGACCCTGGGAGCGAGTGCCTCCTTGAATTTTACACCCTAGCTGGGCTTCTCACTCTCCTCTCAATCCTGCAGTGTACAGATAAAGGAAAAACTCGCATCTAAGACATTTAATAGAGAAATTTAAGATCATCTGGGATAAAGAAAAATTATAAATGCTTTCAAAGGGTAAATTATGAAGGAGTAACAACAGGTTAATATCAAATTTCTCAATAGCAACATTGGACATGAGATAATTAATTTTTTTTAATATTAAAAGGAAAAGCACTTTAAGCCTAGAGTTTTTATATCCAACCAAATTTTCATTTAACTGTGAAGCCAAAATTTAAAAAATACAGGGAGGAAAAGAAGGCCTCAGATGATTTCCCCAAAAAACAGACCTACTTTGAAAAACTAGAGGAAGAACTCAAGTAAGACTAGAAATAAATCAAAGAGGATGTCTGAGATATAAGGAAGAAAATAACAAAAATTTTTGTTTCTTGAAAAAGATAAGGATTAAAGAACAGAAAATTCTAAGTATTATACCCAGAAAAACTCAGAACTAAAATTCTATTGTTTAACATATTAATGGAGACCCCAGTGAATACTATAAAAATGAAAAAAGTAGTATAATGATTACAAAGGGGGGAAAAAAAGTAATTGTAGGTGATATAATTACCTGAATAGAAAAACCACAAGAGTCCATCAATTATGAGAATAAGAGTATGGCAAAGTAAACAGACATTGGATAAATGTATAAAAATAAAAAATCAAGAGCACTTCTTTACAATAGTGATAACTATTGTATTATCCATTAACATATTAATGGAGATCCTGGTGAATACTATAAAAAAGAAAAAGTAGTGTAATGATTACAAAGGGGGAAAAAAGTAATTGTAGGTGATATAATTACCTGAGTAGAAAACCCACAAGAGTCCATCAATTATGAGAATAAGAGTATAGCAAAGTAAATAGACATTGGATAAATGTATAAAAATCAAAACTCAAGAGCATTTCTCTACAATAGTGTAACTATTGTATATAGTAATAGAAGATATAATAATAACATACATTCTTAGTAGAAACAAACTATATAGTTGAAGTTTCTAGAAATTAAAAAAGCATTCACAAGATCTCTGTAGAGAAAAATTTTTAATTCTGTTAAAGACCTAAAAGTAGAACTGAATAGATATTCTATGCTCTTGAATAGGATGATAGTATTTTTAGTGGTGACTTTTTCCTAAATTAATATATAATGTCACCACAACCCAATCAAAATTCTAGCTAGATATTTTAAGGAATGTCATACATTTCAATGTTTAAATAGAAAAATAAATCCCATAAATAGATCAGCTCTGAAAGGGTAAATAATTGAGACTTTCCATATCAGATATTAATACCAGATAAAAATCCATATAATTAAAATATTTTGGTACTGATCCAAGAACTGAAAATTAAGTAACATAACAGAGAGCTTGCACATAAACTCATTTATATATGGAAACTTAACATAAAATTAAGGAGGTCCTATAAGTAAATGGGAAAAGTGCAGATTATTTTATAAATGGTATTCAGAAAAGTGGTTGACTCCATGCTGGAAAATGGAATTGATTCTCTATTTAATAGTGCACACATGGTGGACTCTAAGATTAAAGACCTAATTATGGAAGGTAAAAGTATAAAATCAAGGGAAGAAAATGTAGGAGAAAACGTTTGTTACCCAAGGGTAGGAAAATCCTTCTTAAAATAGCCAGTACACAACCCATAAGGTAAAAACTTGATTATATTAAAAAACATAGGATAACTGCTCGACGAAAGACACCATGGGCAAAGCTAATAGAGATGGCAGATTGGAAGGAGATATTTGTAACATGGAAACTAATGGGACAGAACATCAGTGCTAATTTCAGAGTAAGGACCTTTGAAAAAGCTGCTCCTCCACAAAAGCAATGAATACACTGGCAAAAGTCATCAAAATCAACTTTTTTAGAACTCTGGAAATTAACCAAAGGCATGCAATAATCTAAGGAGCATTTATTCAAGAAAAATGGCTTAATCTTTATAACAAAAGCAAGTTTGATGATATTCTAACTCATGCAGTTTCCATCCCCCTATCTCCCCTCTGCAGAAGCCTTGAAAACCAAGAGCCCTGCAATTATGATGAAAACCAGAAGTCTATCAGTTACTGGAAGAAGCAGGAGGGGTTTGTAGTGTCTCACAAATACCAACTCAGAGAACTGTCATTATTTAACCTGGCTGGCAGGGTTCATCTTTATAGACATGACTCAGAGCCCTCAAAGTGAATTATGCACCCCCGCCACCCTGCCCCTGCCTCACCCCATGACCAGGTGTTCATCCAAAACAATCAGGGACAATTGTTTAACATTACAGCTGCCTAAGGTGACAGTGACAGTGACAGTTGGGGCAAATAAGCTGTCCCAGACTGGAGATGTATATGCTATGCTTTCTACTGGGTTAAAATCATATGACAGCAATTTTCACACCTGAAAAATCCTCAGACAACAGAGTTTACATCTACCTACTGCAAGGAGATCTACGTATGATGAATTTAAGTTACACTGATGTTTTAGTAAGTGAACTGCATAAAGCAAAATCTGTCATCAATAAAAGCCCTCTGGAGGGAGCAGGACTGGGGAGATTTTTTTGGTCAAAGGATTAAAAATTTCGGTTAGAGAAGAACAATAAGTTTAAAAGATATGATGTACAGGTGGTACTCTCTATCCATAGGTTCTGTATCCACATACTCAACCAACTATGGATTGAAACTTTATAGGAAAAATAAACAACAAAAATAATACAAATAAAAAAACACAATAACAAATATTTGCATGGCATTTACATTGTATTAAGTATTCTAAGTAATCTAGAGATGATTCAAAGTATATGGGAAGATGTGCATAGGTTATATGCAAATACTACACTACTTTACATAAGGAACTTGAGCATCTGTGGATTTTGGTATCCATAGGGGTCCTGAAACCAATCCCCTGGATACTGAGGGATGACTGTACAACATGTTAACTATAGTTAATGTATTGTACTCTTGAAAACTGCTAAACTAATAGATTTTAAGTGTTCTCACCACAAAAATAATGTATGTGAGGAAATAAACATCTTAATTAGCCATTTCACAATGTATACATATTTCAAAACATCATGTTGTAATGACGTTTTGTATAGATACATACAATTTTTGTTTGTCAGTTAACACTGTCTGTCATAATCACAGTAATACCTAGCCATGGATCAGATTAAATACAAATAGCATATCAGACATTTTTTCTTATAGGGTAACAAGTAAAGACTGGTTATAGAGTAGCTTCTTTTCAAAACAAATATAAAACAAATTTAATGCTTTATTAATACTCAAAACCAATATTCTGGGATTTATACACTACTAAGGTAAATGGTTGGTAAACCTTTTTAATTCTGGGAAGGTGTGGGATCAAATATACAGAAGAGAAAGCAAAGAAAATTAAATCTATAATTTGTTAAAGATTTTGCAAGATTTATTACGTTTTTTCTTCTCCTGGTAAAACAGGGCTACCCCATAGGTAGTAAGCCCACAGTAGCCACAAGGTTTATTAGGTTTTATAAGATTTATTAGATTTTATTGAATTTATAGAAATTATTTAAGTATTTGGAAATGTTTTGATTGTCATAGCTTTAAGTTTTCCTTGTGAAGATGTTTAAGGTATTTGAGAAGAAAACAGAATATAATAACTATTATTTTTTAATGTTTTAAGTTCAGGGGTACATGTGCAAATTTGTTATATATAGGTAAGCTTGTCTCATGGGGGTTTGTTGTACAGATTATTCTGTCACCCAGGTGTTAAACCTAGTACCCATTAGTTATTTTTTCTGATTCTCTCCCTCCTCCCACCCTCACCATCCAATAGGCCCTAGTGTCTGTCATTCCATTCTATGTGTCCATGTGTTTTCATCATTTAGCTCCCACTTATAAGAACAAGTGGTATTTGGTTTTTTGTTCCTGCATTAGTTTGCTAAGAATAATGGCCTTCAGCTCCATCCATGTTCCTGCAAAGGACTAGATCTCATTCCTTTATATGGCTGCATAGTATTCCATGGTGTATATGTGCCACATTTTATTTATGCAGTCTACAGTTGATGGGCATTTAGGTTGATTCCATGTCTTTGCTATTCTGAGCAGTGCTGCAATGAACACATATGCATGCATGTGTCTTTATATTCCTTTGGGTATATACCCAATAATGGATTGCTGCTTGAATGGTATTTCTGGAAAACAGAACATAATTAAATCAACAAACTTGCAATTTAAAATGCTAACAGAAATTAATTGACTATGTTTCGTAAATGAGTCATTGTTAAGATATATTTCATTTGTTCAACTTGAGTTAAATGTCAAACAAGTGAAAGATGCTATTCTTATTTTATACCATACTTAAAAATTAAAGACTTAAGGAAACATTTTTAAAATTTATAATGTTCAAACTGGAATATTTAAATCATAAGTAACTATGAATACCTTTTTATATAGAAAGGCTCTCTTTGAAATTAAAAATCTTACACTGAAACAGATGACCCTCAAAGAATTTGAACTGCCTGCAGACTTGACATAACAATAAAATCCAGGAGACAATGGAATAATATCTTCAAAGTGTAAAGGGTAATTAATTGTGAACCCAGAATTCTACATTTAGCTATGCTTTCATTCATTAAAGAGTGTGGGTAACTTAAAGACATTTTCAGACAATGAAAGGTGAAGAGTTGGCTACTCCTAAACTCTCATTTAAATAACTGTTTAAGGGTATTGTGGTAGTCTGTTAAGTTGCTGGCCCCAGTGAATCAGGCCTTCCAGTATTCAAATCCTTGTATAGTCCCCTCCCCATAAATGTGGGCTGGTCTTATGATTAGCTTTAACGAACAGGATATGACAGAGGTAACACTATGCCAATACTAGCCATAAACTTTAAGAAAGCCTTACAGCTTCTGCTTTTGCATTCTTGGGAGTAAGAAGTCCAGCTACCCTGCTGGAGAAACCACGTGGAGTGACCACATGGAGAAGGAGAGGCCCAGTCATTCCTGCATCCCAGCTGAGTCCAGTCCTCAGTCCATCTGCCAAGTGAATGCAGCCACACAAGTGACCATTACCAAGACCAGACCAAGAACTACCCAGCTGAACTCAGCCAAGATTGCAGAACATTAAGCTAATAACATGATTGTTGTTTTAAGCAATTAAATTTGAGGTAGCTTGTTACGCAAATAACTAAAACCAATATTTCAGAAAGAAGTCAGTTAAATCAATTAAAATGAATCTTTTAAATAGTAATCTAAAACCTCTCACAATCTCACAAATAATAATTTTAAAAGTAATTCTTTGGCTGGGCACAGTGGCTCACGCCTGTAATCCCAGCACTTTGGGAGGCCGAGATAGGTGGATCACCTGAGGTCAGGAGTTTAAGAGCAGCCTGGCCAACTTGGTGAAATCCCGTCTCTACTAAAAAATATTTTTAAAAAATTAGCTGGGCATGGTGGTGGGTGCCTGTAATCCCAGCTACTTGGGGGGCTAAGGCAGGAGAATCACTTGAACCTGGGAGGCAGAGGTTGCAGTGAGCCGACATCACGCCACTTGCACTCCAGCCTGGGCTACAGAGAGAGACTCTGTCTCAAAAAAAAATTTTTTTCTTCATGGAAATAAATGGGGGAGAAAGTAATCCGAGTTATAGAGGGAAATTCCTTATTCAGACATTACACCTATTAAAATTAGACATAACAACTATGTTCATTTATAAAAGCATATGAGACTTTTACAGAAGCCCACAATAGTGAGGAATATCTAAACATGAAAACATCAGAGAAGATATTCAGATGCTTAGTGGTTACTCTACTTAAGAATTCAAATTGTAGCCAAAGTAATTACTTGAAAGAAGCCTTGTTAGATGAGAACTGCAAAAAATAAGGCAAAGTCCATGAAGAATATTTGAAATCCACTCTCTGTTTCTTGGAAACTTGATCTAATTAAAATTAGAATTTTCTAAACAAGTTGCTATCTAACCATTTATATTTTATCAACAAAGCCAGGATTTATTCAAACATACAATTTGCTTCTTATATTGGTGAGAACTTAACAGTTTTACTTTGAGAAATGTTTTTTTCTTAACTCTTTGTGTCTGCTTAAAGATCGTTCATCAGTAATATTTTCCTCTTAAATCCCACTCTTCTCAGTATTCTGATCTTATATAAAAAGACTATTAATATAAAAATAATAGTATAGATTTTCAAAATATAGTAAAAAGAAAAAACAAGCATAACTGTAGCAAAAAAATCGTTATGTTACATTTCGGTGCAAAAGAAGCAACACAAACTAAAACCTATTTTAGAAAATGAATTTTACCACCATATCTGAATTTGCAATTCAAAAGAACATTGAAATATCAAGTTGTTGATAATCAGCAAGGTTTTATTTAGGTACGAAATACCCCAGTCACAAATTAGATTAGGCTTTCCAATTTATAAAGTTTTATTATATAAAACCAAATGTGAACACTTACTCTTACAGGCGCTCAAATATGATGGAGCATAGCCATTTGTTAACTGACTGTGGATGGCAGCCAGGAAATTGTGTGTGGTAGAAGACATAAAGGGCGCTTTGAATTATCGGCACAAGATAACATTGCTGAAATGCCAAAGTCCAGGCGTAATTAAGTGGGCTGATGGAACAGAGTGACTATGAGATGACTTTTAATTGGTATTAGTGCATGTTTATATGCACATTTTTCTATGTTCATATGCTTATAGTTAAAAATCTGGCACATATAGATTAGTTTATATACATATTTTTAAATGTCACATTAAAACATTTTCTTTTTTAAAAATCATTTTCATCTAATATCCAAAGACCTAAAATATGAATAAATTGCAGGCCTATATTATGTAGTATACGTTACTTTACATTATGACTTTATTGAAGAATGTATAATTATCATTTAGCTAATATTTATTGAATCTGGGCATTGTTCTAGACCCTAGGATACAATAATTAACTTGGCAATGAGAAATGCCAACAAAAGAACAGAGAGAGAAAAAGAAATACCAATAAAAGAACAGAGAGAGAACCATGCCAGATTCTCAAGCTAAATTTCAACTCAACACACAACATAGTACAATGCAATTATTGATAATAGAAGCAGTTACCATTTATTGTCTACTATGTAGCAAACACTGTGTTAGGCACTTTACATTGTTTCTCACAACAATCCTGCAAAGTAGGAATTATTCTCACTTCATAAATTGAGCAAAACAGGATGATTAAATTTAATGGGTTCAGGTTCACACAGTACTAAGTTTAATACTGAACCAATATTCTAAAAGGAGTGTTGATAGAAATCAAGTTGCCGTGATTTCCAGTTAAACATGGCAAATTCAACAAGCATTTCCCCCATTCCTTCCCCAAGCCCCAGTACAATCACACTACAGAAATTTAAGAGGGCTTACATCCGTAAGGAAAAAACTAAATGGGAGTGAAGATGTTAACAAACTTGGAAGCTGGAAAACAGATGGATAATTAGCAATAGACTCAAGTAAACTACAGAAAACTGGAAGTTAGGTGCTATGGGGAAGAGGGTGGGGTAAAAATTAAGCCAATTCATGCCACAGCATTCTAGGAGTGCCCCGGAATCGGGAGGCCTCAGATGCCTCTGAGGCAGGGAGCGTGGGACAGGGGGACAAGGTGATGTTGCAGAGGACTGCTTTTAAGGGACTCCTGGATCTTCTGTCCTCCATCCTACGCAGAGATTTGGAGGATTTCTCTCTGGGCAAATTAAGTAGATCTACAGACCCTGATTTTGGGGGATCCCTTATGAAATGACTGAGCCCTGCCTTATGAACCCAGAACAAAGCCCATCTCTCCAGTATCATCTTTCACCACTCTTCTACATCCCTTCAACTTGAGTAGGAAAGTACCATAACTGCTCCTTATATGCAAAGGAATGGTTGGCTACCAAAGAAAGTTAAAGCAAAAAATCATATGCCGGCCGGGCGCGGTGGCTCAAGCCTGTAATCCCAGCACTTTGGGAGGCCGAGATGGGTGGATCACGAGGTCAGGAGATCGAGACCATCCTGGCTAACACGGTGAAACCCCGTCTCTACTAAAAAAAAAAAAAAAAAAAAAAAAAAATCATATGCCATATGTAGATACATATTTTAACCAGTTCATCAAATTTTTATTGGCATGCCAAGCCATTGTCTTTGAGGAGGTGTCCACTGATTGGAATTCCACTTTGTGTTTCTTGTGCAAACCATGCTTCTAATGCATCACTTCCAGTTTCTATTTCTTTGACATAGTATGAAACGTAAAGACACATTTCAAGCAAAATGAGTGAAGAATCCTTCAAGATTTTAAAAATTCAGTCCAACTCCTCTTTGTTTTTTTGCCTATACCTAATTAGCATTTTTAAAAGTTAGCAATTGACCTTTTATCAAGTCTGCACATTCAACTTTGAATGTTTTATAGAAACAACTGTTTTCTTACTCAGATTTTAATTCACAAGAATATGTAATTAGAATATGGAAATATAGTAACAAGTACATAGACATAAATCTGGTTTGGAAACAAGCTTGACTTTCAGAGAGTGTCTCTACCTCCTTGGTCTGAGTTATATTCTGTGCCTCTAAATCCTCACATGAGCAATAGAAGATAATGCAGGTAAATTTGACAGATCAAAAAGGGCCGTGTAGGCCATACCGAGGAATTTGAAATTTATTCTGTGAACAGAAGTAACTGGAGAATCTAAAGGAGGAGAATATCATTTGTTTTTTTTAAAAAGATCCTTTGACAATGCTGCAGAAAACAAAGAGGAGGAAGCAAGCAAGCAGGGTAATAGCGGCTATACTGCATTGCTTACAGTGAAGATGGAAAGGAGTAGATTTGGGGTCTGTTTTGGAGATAGAGGTGTCACGATTTGCTGATGGATTGAATGTAGGGGCAGGGAGCAAAAGGAGAGAGTTTTAGAATGCCTTATAGCTTATCAAAACGTGAGCACCTGGTGGGAGAGTGGAGGTGGCATTCACTGAGATGGAGAAGACTCGTGGGGGTAAGTTTGGATGGGAGACATGAAGCATTCTATTCCAGCCATATCAAGTTTGAGAAGGTGACTAGCTGTCCAAGAGGAGATGTTAAGTAGGTGTTTGGATATCTGAACTTGAAGCTCAGTAAAGAAGCCAGGGTTAGAGAAATCTGGTTTTTAGACTGGTTCCTTTGACCTTTCACCTTAAACATCTATTCCTTGTTTCACCCTCACTGGATAGTATCTCTTGATTACCTATATCACAAATAATGATGTTAGCACCCTTCTTCTCTTCTACTTCTCATCTTCTATCATTGTGCACTTACTTTTCTTATTAAAGATGCTAAGATACATTCTGTTCTGTAACCATATTTAAACTTGTGTCTATAGATTGAGCCTAAAAGTTGAAAACTACTAAACAGCATGCATAGTATTACATAATTACATACATCTTGTTCATTTAAGGGTCAAATGTTGTGCCAGAACTTCATTTCCTTCTCAGTGGGTGTAATGCCCAGTGCCACTTGAAAAAAAAATGGTTTAGTATCCATGCCAAATAAATTCCCTTTTCTAGGTCAAAAAGTATTTCCCCTGAGAACTTTGAAGATATTAACTCCATTGTACTCTTGCATCAGTGCTGCCTGATTCCATGTTGATACTTACTTCTTAGATGGTGGCTTATTTTTCTGTCCCTTTATGGAAACTTTTAGAATCTTCTGTTGCAATTTTGAAATGATATGCATCTTTTACCCCTTCATACTTAGAAGCACTCGGTAGACCCTTTTAATGCATTTTATGTAGGGAAACTTTCTTACTATTTTAGAGGTTGTGTAGAGTACTGTACAGCACTGGTTAAGAGTATATGTACTGGAGTCAGGTTAGCTGGGTGCAAGTGCCAATTACTCACTGTGTAGCCTTGGGCACGTTATTTCAACTCCATGCTTGCTTCCAAAGGAGTTCAGAACATGCCACTCTAAAATGCCACTCTGGCATATTGACTGTATTGAGTTAAAGGCACTTGAAAAACAGCAGATGCAAGAAAAACAGTCTGACCTTCCTTCTCTTTCTCAAAAGCAGGAGATGAAATTCCTGTGTAAAAGATATCCTCCTACACCAGAAGGAAAGCGTCATTCTCATCATCAAGCACAGGAATTTGAGGTGAGGGGAAATCTAGACAAATAAACCTGTTCAACTCACGCTTATCTTCCTAGTCACTTCTCTACCCAATTACCCTAGCCCAAAGTCCTTTGCCTTGTCCCATTTTTATAATTTTCTACTCTTTGTCCAATTTAGTATATGTGTTGTTTCTGTGTCTTTGGGTCTTCATTTCCTTATGAAGGCTCCCCTGCTATGTAAAACTTGTATTAAATAAATTTGTATGCTTTTCTCCTGTTGATCTTTGTGTCAATTTAATTCTCAAGCCCAGCCAAAATCACTAAGAGGGTAGAGGTAAAATTTTGCCTCCCTACACTTTCTTATCTGAAAAATAAGAATATTAACAGTATTACTACACTATTATGTTGCATAGAGTTCATGTGGGAATTAAATGAGTTACTATTCAGAAAGCTCCATAAAGTGCCTGGCAAATAGTATGTGCTCAAGAAATGTTATGTTTTGCTAATTATCTACCTTCATTTTTACTCCTCTATCTTCTGGAGCTCCAGAAAAGTTGGATTTCCCAAACAGATCCTCTGTTTTGCTTTCCTTCTCATTTTCGAAGCCTCTGTTTTGTTGTTTCATGCTCTGTGATATTTCCCTGCCTTTATCCTCCAAATCTTTTTTTTTTAATTGGCATAATTCTAATCTTTGGTTGTCCACTCATAAGAAGGGGATGGGGGATCAGCTTGATTTACTGAAATAACTGGTGTGGTAGTTGACATCTGGCTAAGACACTGCGCTCTAGTAGTCTTAATATTGGGATAGGATGGAGTGCTCATGACTGGAACCTTTATTTAAGGGACAGGCTTTGAAGTAACTCTCTGTCTCCTACTCGCTTTTCATTTTTGCTTTCCACTATGCCTGCTGGCTCGGCATGTAGCTCAGTCAGGGCTTTGGCCAGGCAGATTGTCTCTTCTTTGCGCATCTCCTTCTAGCTATTGCTTCTTTATTCTCTTTTATCTGTCAGTAGGCTTCCAGTCTTTTCTACATTCCAGGAAGTTCTTCCTTCTATTATCTTCACCCTTAGGAGTTTATTGCTTTGCTACTATTTATAGTAATAGGGTCTTGGAAGGCAGGGAACTTAGGTATGTGTGCTCAGTCTACTATCCTGAACCAGAAGTGGAAACTTTATTATATTTCTAAATGACAGGTCACTGTTACAGATTATCTAATAGCCCCCTTCATCAACTACCTTCTTTGAAGTGACAATAGTTATAACTATTAAAATGTGGTGGCAACAACCAGCAGAATGCTACTAAGTTTCTGACTTTGAGGCTGATGTTATTAATGATCAGTACAATTTTCATTCTGTCATATTAACTGTTTGGAGACGGAACTGTCCACTAGGAAGAAATAACAAACTTCCCAAGGGCTGCACTTGCTGTGTGTATATTTTCAACTTCTGTAAAGAAGTAACTTTTTCAGGAGGTGTCAGGACATCTAATACATCTTAGTTTTGACAGCAATAATTTGAGATAACAAAAAAGGTTTTTGCCACTGCAAAACCTTACCTATTCCACAAGAAGGCTTTTGCATCTTGCTGTGTTTGACTGGCAAAACCAGTGGACATGCTGGTTTTTGGAAGTCACTCCTCTGGGTACTCTTAGAGTCATAAGGTGGTAGGAAGACAGGTTCCAGTGCTTTACCATGTGACCACCAGTCACCCTTCATAGAAAATAATTGGAAACACAATATTGGATACTGTAGGGCATTTTCATTTATTGCTTGATGTCTATGGATATTCAGTAATTCACTTTAACAAGTTAGTGGATATCCTGGTACTAATGTGGAATTCTGAAATCTAGAAGTATCTTTTCACAAAAAAATGTATTTCTTTGAAGGCACTGAAAAATGAGTTGTCATGTATTTTTAGCTAAAATACAGCTGCTAAATTCTTAAGCTACCTTCCATCAACAAATAAAATGGTAAAAGTCAACAAAATAGCTGTATTTGTTTTGTACTACAATTTTGTTATATATGTACACATGTATGTATATATTTAAATATTCTAAAAAATTATGTTCTAAACTTTTCATTATGACAATACAAATAATGTATTATCATCTAAAAATGGTGGTTTTTAGAGTTTTTAGTCCCTAACCTGTACCATGAAATACATTTTATGTCATACAAGAGCACACAATGCTACACATACATAAAACTGAAACAAAAGTTTCACAAAATACTTATTCTTAATATATGCAGTGTGCTCAGCTGTTTTTCTCTTCTATTTTATTGCTTTCCTATTTCATTTCACATTGCTGACTGCAACTCAATGATTTATGGTTCACTAATGACTCAGTTTGATAAACTTTGTTTTAAGGGGAAATCTCTCCAATGTTACTGAATTTTAGTACTAAAACCTAAGTATACAAGAAAGGGAAAACTGAAAGATTCTTCATTAGCCTGTATGACAATTTGATTTCTTGGAAGTTCAGAGAGTACAGAGGGGAACTATTAGTCAACTTAATTCTGACCAAAATTTTAAAACTGGTTGTTAGGTGGTAGTAAGAAAACCCTTGAGAAACCCATGACACTTAGGAGTTCCCGGAATACAATTAGGGTATGAAAGTAACTTTCGGCATAATCAAACACCTACCATGGGCTATAAGGAAGCAAGTCTGCCTTTTAAAAAATCAACTATGATTCCATAGCCAAAGACTTCTAAACTATGATTCAAGGGGGATGAATATGCAATTCTAATAGGTAAAATTCTGACAATACAATTGGGGCTACATGATGCAAAAAGGGAGATGTTTCTTAAAAAAAAAAAAAAAAAAGCCTGTGTGGCTGCATAGGGAGTCAGCTCTCAAATGAGCTTAGTTTCTAAAAAGACAGGCACGTATAAAAGACACATACAGCATTCGATTTAAAAAATAATTAATGGAGTCAGCTTGTCAGAAGATTGTCAAGAAACTTGGAAGAAATTTATAAATTTGTACAGTTGTATAAATTTATAATTTATACAATTGTCAAAGGCAGCAAAAATAAGGTTTTCTAGAAAAATTGTTCATAGCTGAGTGAAATCCTACAGCCCCCAAAAAGGTTATCTTTTGTGTTCCAGCTAACCATTTGGAGAGAAGAATCTTGTTCAGGAAAGTCAGAACTACTCAACTTGAGGTTGTTAAGGAAAATTATGGTTAACTTGTAAAAGATGGGATGAACATGTACCAAAGAACTAAGCCCTGAAGAGCTGATGAGAGAGTTGGACTTCACTTTGTCAGTTTATAGGAGTGCCAGTTTTTAGGCCAATGACAAATTGTAAGCAGGAGTAATGGAATAACTGGTAATTGTAACTAGGGGAATTTCTGCAGAGATCACAGAAATTTAGGAACTAGTGCATTTTGGAGAATAGATTGGCTAATGCTTCATTTTTCAGAATGGGCTAAAAGGTGAATTTTAAAAATTAAGACTACTTGATGTAGATCCTAGGAAAATTCTAGAACAGATTACTAAACAGATGGTGTCTTCTCACTATCTGGCTGAAAATAGTCACATCCTACTGTTGTCAGAGCGCCTGCTTCTGGCAGCTCTTCTCTACTCCACTTCACAGTTATAATAGTGCTTATTATGCCCCAAGGTCTAGGATTTATAGGTCTTGTCTAATGCTCATAACAATTCTATGAGGCAGGCACACCCACTTTACAGATGAGAAAACTGCCAGGAGATTAAGTAACTTCCCCAAGGTATATCACTAGCAGACTGCTGCACTGCCACAATTCAAACCCCCAACTCTTTGTGCACACCTCTAATTTCTGTGCTGCACTGCTGTATCAAACCGGCTGTGGAATGCAAAACCAGGTAAGCACAAACCACATTAAATTATTGAAGAAGTGAAAATAGAGGCTCAAAGTGCATGTCTTAGTCTGTTTTGTGCTGCTATAACAGAATACCTTAGACTGGGTAATTTACAAGGATCAGAAATTTACTGGCTCACAGTTCTGGAGGCTAGGAAGTCTAACATCAAGCCACTGGCAGGTTTGGTTATTATGATTCTAGGATGGCACCTTGAACACTGCATCCTCACATGGTGGAAGGCAGAAGGGCAAAAAGAGGGCAAGAGGGGACCAAACTTGCCCTTTTATCATGGCATTCATTTCACTTGTGAGGGTGGAGCTTTCATGACCTAATCGCCTCTTAAAGAGTCCCACCTCTTAATACAGTTACAATGGAAATTACATTTCAACATGAGTTTGGAGGGGACAAACATTCAAACCATAGCAGCAAGTATCCTGAGAAAGTTCTTCTATGATAAGATTGTAAAGCATGCACAAACACTTTATATCATCTACTTTTGTTGATCAAAAACTTATTTTGCTAATATTCAAGTTACTGGAAAAATGACTCTGGGAGGAGCAAACCACTAGGAAATGGCTGATGGGCTTTAATTATTATTATTTGTTGTTGTTTTTTTTTGAGACAGGGTCTCCCTCCATCACCCAAGCTGGAGTGTAGTGGTGCAATTACAACTCACTGCAGCCTCAAACTCCCAGACTCCGGTGATCCTCCCACCTTAGCCTCCTGAGTAGCAGGGACTATAGACATAAGCCACCATGCCTGGCTATAATTTTTTCTTAAAAGTGTAATGCAAAGTTACCCTTAAGGCAGAGAGATAATTTCATCTTTTGAGCAAACTTCTTTTAAACTGAGAATTTTGCCAAAATGGTCTTTGTTTCACAAATATAAAGGAAATAGAGAACAGTTTTTCCTAAAATGTGACTGGTGACTTTAAGACTCTGCAGTTTGTGAAAGTGTTCTGATGGGTGTTATAAATTGGATGCATCTTCACTTTAGCTGAGTGAAATCTTACAGTCCAAAAAAAAGGTTATCTTTCATGTTTCTGGATAGTCTTCCTTATGCCTAAAAAGTTGGGTTTATTCCTGGAAGAGTAAGAGTGCGTATGTGCCCATGTAACATGTGCGTGCCTTTTTGGTCCAAGCATTTACTCATAAAAGATTATGAGATTAAGGAAAGAGATAGATGGAGGCTCGTTTTTATCTTTATCTCATACTGAAAGGAAAGACTAACACAAAATTTACTGCTCTGTGTACCATCACTTATATTGGATTGTGGGGGGTTAACACAGTTACTTATGACAAAAGAAGCTGGGAAGATACCTAGCGTGATGGCTCTGTCTAGGCGCTGAGCAACAGACCGTATCTTGCTGATGGTTGAGGGCGTTTTGCCTAACTCAAACTTTGGACCCAGAGAGGAGTTATCCCTCCCAGTCTAAGGCCTGTCTTCTTTCTTCCCCAGGATGATAGTCACTGGGCTCCATGGTCAGGAGGTGCCTGGAGATTCCTGATGACGGGGCTTCTTCTAACCTGCAGCTCTGGGAAGGCCAGTAGCTGTTGCACTGTGGGTCCCTTAGTCACATTTGGAAGCCAGTGCAAGGCAGTCTCTATGTTATACTCCTAGTACCCCTAAGCTTTCAGAGACGTTCTAGTAAAGATTACCTATTTTCCATTCTTTGGGAAATTAAGGGAGAATCCTCAGAGGAGAAGTAGTAAAAGCAAGTGAAGTATCCTAGAGAAACCAGTTAAGCGAATGTAAGAGGTCATAAGCCAAGCTCCACAGCCACAGTGGCCTAGCCAAGCTGGCTGGTGGTGGTCATCTGTGGAACATAAAATCATACTTCGTGGATTCCCAAGGAAATGTGGGCTTTTGACAAAACCTACACATAAACAATCACATTTTGTTGGTAGAGCTCAGTGGCTTTAAAAAATTGAAGTACCATCACAGACACTAGGGCAGCTAAGGTCACATTGGTTACACTGTACCTAAATTCACTTCTATTTTGCTATAGATGTTATGAGTGCTTAAAAAAAATGTTTCTAAGCAGTTCATGATGTACCCCCCCATAAAAAAATTCAAAAATTGTGTTCTGTGGAACACTAGTTCTCCAGCATATTAATAGGTGTTATACAAAAGAGGTGTCCACAGTTAAGTAACTTTGGGAAATAGTGAGAAAAACAAAGTTAAATAAGTTTATCACAAGATTTCTCAGAACCTTTATACACCAGTGTGAACTGTGAAGCTCTGAGAAAGATTTATAAAAATACAGCTTTTCCAAAACGTATATGACTTTGCAAATTTATTTTGTCAAGCACGTAGACAAGGATCAGTGCTCTGAAAAATAAACTTTTGAAAATACCAACCTAGTATAATCTCTTTTAAAGTACCAATATTTAAAAACATTTTTATTTTATTTTATTTTATTTTTTTCTTGAGACGGAGTCTCGTTCTGTTGCCCCGGCTGGAGTCCAGTGGCATGATCTTGGCTCACTGCAACCTCTGCCTGCCAGGTTCAAGCAATTCTCCTGCCTCAGCCTCACAAATAGCTGGGACTACAGGCATGCACCACCGTGCCCAGCTGATTTTTTGTATTTTTAGTAGAGATGGGGTTTCACCATGCCTGCCAGGCTGCTCTCGAACTCCTGACCTCGTGATCCACCCACCTCGGCCTCCCAAAGTGCTGGGATAGCAGGCATGAGCCACCGCACCCAGCCAAAAATACAAGACAATCAAACCAGTTTTCTTTGGAAGTGACTGAGCTAAAACAACTTCTTTCTTTTTCTAGCATCCCCAACTTTATGTTCCTAGGTAGAAATGTACAAAATCTTAAAAATCTTGTAAATAAATAAAACCAACAAATCTCGTGTTGCATCCTAAAGATAGTCTCTTAGCAAAACACATAAAACAACAGGTGTCATTTAAAATATTTAGGCAAGTTTATATTCTTTACTCTTATAAAGACAGCATTACCGTCAACCAGTTTTTTTCTTAACCAAGCTGACCTTCAAAAAGAAACCTGTCATCCTAAAGGAACAGTTTACAAATATGTGAAATATATGTTCTTTATTAATCCTTGGATACTTAGAAATGAATAGATTTAAGGTTCATTGTTGTTTTTGTTTTTTATTTTATTATTTTAAAATTTGTTTTTAGAGACAGGGTCTTGCTTTGTTGCTCAGGCTGGAGTGCAGTGGCACGATCATTGCTCACTGCAGCCTTGAACTCCTGAGCTCAAGCCATCCTCCTGCCTCAGCCTCCTAAGTAGCGGGGACTACGGAGGCTTGCTACCACACCTGGCTATTTATTTATTTATTTTTGTAGAGATGGGTCTCACTATGTTGCCCAGGCAGATTTCAAACCCCTGGGCACAAGTTATCCTCCTGCGTTGGCTTTCCAAAGTGTTGGGATCACAGGTGTGAGCCACCGTGCCCAGCCTATTTTCTTTCTTTTTGAGACAGGGTCTCACTTGGTCACTCAGGCTGGAGTGCAATGGCGTGAACACAGCTCACTGCAGCCTTGACCTCCCAGGTGGAAGCAATCTTCCTGCCTCAGCCTCTCAAGTAGCTGGGACCACAGGCATACACCATTACACCCAGCTATTTAAAAAAAATTTTTTTTGTATAAATGCAGTCACCATGTTGCCCAGGCTATGTTTTTAAAATATAAACTTTCCCTTCCTGCCACACCCAAATCAGACATGCTTGTAACTCAGTGATATCTTCAGTCTTTCTCTGTAACTCTCCTCAAAGAGCTTCCCTTTGAGCTCTTCATCTCAAACTCACTTTCACCATCTCTTAAAGGTCCAGCACTAATAATGATTCTACTACTGCTCTGTCACCTAGTCTTGCGGATAGTAGCTTTTAACACCTTTGTTCATTTTTTTTCCAACATACCGATAGAGTAAGAAGTAAGAGAAAATTAGTTGGGATAAAGTCTTTAAACTTTTATGTTTCATATTTCTATTCTCAAACCAGCTTCTTTTTCTTAGTACTGCCAATGTAAGGATGAGTTCAGTGAACAGTTTTAAATTCAACCCTGAACTAGATTTTGGTTCAGGTTGGATTTTGGTACCAAATTAATTTCCCCGGTGTAGGTCTGGTCTAACAATAACAATTGATTTCTTTAAAATCTGAAATAATTGGTACGAGAGCATAAGCAAGTGTACAAAATGAAGTACTCTCAATATGGCCCTTAAAAGGGTTTAGTTCATGACATTAAAGTACATTTAACCACAGGAATTCCTGCCCCAAGAAGATCTCACATTCACACCATGGTGTGCTGTCTATGACAAGAACAGATGTTATCAGTATGAAGAGAGCTCACAAAAAGCAATCTCCATCTAAATGTTAAATCACTATACCTAACACACAGAGAGATGAGGAAAGAAGTGGAGTAGGAGGAGGCGGACATTGGCACAGTGATCTGAGACCATTTAGATGGTACACATTTCCTTTTCCAAATATGTTGGAAAAAACCTACATGAGAAATTATTACCTTTGCTGTGACATATTTTGAATCCCATCTGTTGAACACTTGCCTGGCCCAGCACTGTACTAGGTCTTCTCTCATAGAATCCTGCTCTCAGCTGCAAATGAGTCCCCATCACTGCAAAGAGCAGTAGACTAGGATTCTGCTGCTACTAAGAGCTAATGTCTAGTGAGTGCTTCCTTTGTGCATTATGAATGCTCTTCTGCCAGGTTCCTACATGCTTACTCCCTCACTCTCCCTCAGGTCTTCACTCAAATGTCGCTCAGTGAAGCCTTCTCTGACCACCAATTTAAAATTGCATCTCTGCCTGCAGCCTTCCTTATCCTGCCTTGCATGCTGCCCTTACTACCATATAACATTCGAATACAGCTTACTTGTTTTATCTATTCCCTCACTAAAATGTAAGCTATGTAAGGACAGGAGTTTTTCCCCATTTACTTTGTTCACTGCTGTATCTCTAGTGTCTAGAACAATAACTGACAAAAATATTTCAATTCTCACAAAAATCCCATGAGGGACAACTACTATCCTTATTATATAAATTAGGAAACTGAAGCTTAGCATGACTTGCCCAAAGTCACATGGCAAGTGTGTTGCAGCAACAAAATGGAATGAACTAGTGACATGCTGCAGCAACATGGACAAATCCCAAGTGCTTTATTCTGAAAGACTGGTTCAATAAGCTACATACTGTATAATTCCATTAACGTGACTTTCTGGAAAGGGCAAAACTATGGAAAACAGATCAGTGGCTGTTTGAGTAGAGGAAGGGGATGACCACAAAAGGGCATAGGGGATCCTTTGAGGGTGATGGAAATGATTCATGGCTTGACTGTGATGGAGTAACACGACTACACTTTTACCAAAATTCAGAGAATTATACACTACAAGGGTAACTAATTTACTGTGAAAGGGTAGGTATAATAATGTTCCCTCCCTCTGTCCCTAAAGATTGTTCATGTTTTAATCCCCAAATCTGTGAATGCTACCTTGCATGGCAAAGGGACTTTGCAGATGTGATTAAGGATCTTGAGATGGGGAGATTATCCTGAATTATCTGGGTGGATGCAATCTAATCACAAGGGTCCTTATAAGACAGAGTCAGGAGAGTGGGTCAGAGAAAGATTTGAAGATGCTGTGTTGCTGACTTCGAACAGAAAGGTGCCATAAACTAAGGAACGTGGGCAGCCACTAGAAGCTGGGAAAGGCAAGGAAACTGATACACCCTTAGAGCCTACAGAAAGAACTAGGCCTGGCAACAGCCAGTGAGATGGATTTTGGAGTTCTAAGCTAGAGAATAAATATGTGCTGCTTTCAACCATCTTTTAAGTTTGTGAAAATGTGTAAGATGAGCAATAGGAAACTAATACAATAAATTGTACTGCAACAAACCTGACTTTATAAAAAAGATAAGGGAATATTTTTAGCATGGTACAGTCAATGAAGTGTGGTTTGGCTAAACCAATAGCCCTGGGTCAGAAATATGACTGTGACATTTGCTTATTACTTAATCTCAGATATGTTAATTAACCTCATCGGAATATGTGTTATCTGTAAACTATTTCCAATAAGACTTCGTAAAAATTGTTGTAGAGATTAAAGAATATAATTTATATAAAACACTTAGCTCATTCTTAGAACTTCATATGCTTTCAATAAATGATTATTATTTTACAGAAGGTATGTGAATTACTGAGTATCATGGGACATTTTTATATTAGAATATATATTGTAAATACAATATATACATGAAATTTCTTTAGTAACCCCAAAGCACTACTTCGTGGCAATAATCTGAGCCAATCTAGGGAAACAATTACTTAGATTCCCTCCCTGTATCTGTATTGTTTATATGTAAAAGTCATGTGCCAAAATAGTTCCAGGTTACTGCTTTTAACTATTGCATTATGATAGGTACTACTCTGAGATATGTCTGATCCTTTATAGTGTGACCAAATTATTCTGCAAAACAGCGTCTGAATCTAAATCTCTATTTGTATACAATGAACATCTGTCCAACCTGTATTTCTGGCCCTTTTTTGGGATCTATGTAGGGAACTGGTTCATTGTATGTTCTTGCATTTGTGTTAATGAATTTAGCATAATATATACGTCCTCTTCCGACATGTGGTTTTGAATGTTGCATGCTTTTTCCAGGTTTTTTTTCATATTTAATTTCTTCATTTTCAGTTACATATGCTATAGCAGCATCCTCTATTTTATGCTGTCTGAAAAACACAAATAGTAAATCATTTACCCAAGTAACCATTAAAATATTGAGTCAAAATTACATAAAATAAGATTTAAATATATTACAAACATCAGTCAAGACAATTTAGGCTGTATTAATAGTTAAAAGGGTTTGTGCTATTAAAATGTAGGCGGCCATTTTCTAATTCTAAATCATATAAGCGATAAAGGGATTTGTGTTAATAATGATTACTCATTATAATATACCAGTGCAGTGCACCACCTCTCATTTGCTTGGAGTAAAGAAAGAGTAGTGATTGGATTATGCTTCCAAATCATGTTTGCAGTACTTACGTGTGTGGACAAGTTACATCCTATACTTAACTCATCTTCTTTAAAAGTTTTATTACCAAGAGAATGGCTTTATTCCCCCCTTGACCTAGTAAACAGCTATCTGGACAAGGATACACCAGTTAATTTTCAAAAGCTTGTCTGGCAAACTTAAAGCTACCAAAGGAGCACCATTATTATCTTTTCAAGAAAAGAACACTACATGGCAGTCAAAATAAATCTCTTCATTTTTTGCCACTAATAAGGACACTGGTACAAATATGAAAATTACTAAAATATTTTTAAAATGTACAAGAAGAAACAGCTTATCAGATTTTTCTCCTTTCAAATAAGGAGAAACTGAAATTATAAAAGGCAGTATTTTTAAAATTCACCTACTTGAAAAATAAAGAATGAAATATATGAATTTGAATACTTTTTACATAGCTTTTAAAATCAAAGCCGTGATCCCACAGCAGGTGAGTCAATGAAATCCTAAATTCACAGAGAAAGCAGGTAGCACTGTTTAACCTTACACACAGCCGTTAAAGTATAACACCTGCCTTCCTTCAAATGAATGCCAGGTCCATCTCTTCTATCGCATCGTTTTCCTTTTTTTCCCTTTTTGAGACGGAGTCTTACTCTGTCTCAGGCAGGAGTGGCACTATCTCCGCTCACTGCAACTTCTGCCTCCCAGGTTCAAGTGATTCTCCTGCCTCAGCCTCCTGAGTAGCTGGGGCTACAGGTGCGTACCACCTCACCCGACTAACTTTTGTATTTTTTATTTTTAGTAGAGACAGGGTTTCGCCACGTTGGCCAGGGTGGTCTTGAACTTCTGACCTCAGGTGATCTGCCAGCCTCGGCCTCCCTAAGTGGTGGGATTACAGGCATGAGCCACCGTGCCTGGCCCACGTCACTTTTCAATTAAAATCCTCAAGTAGTTTTCCATTCATTTGCAATAAAATACTGCCTCCTAATTATATTTCTAAGGTCCTGTGTGAGTTGCCCCAGTGAATCTCTTCAACCTCACTCAAGACCCTCCAACCAGACTGCCTTCTGTCAGTTACAGGGATACATCAATCTCTTTCCCTCACAGCACCTGCACATGCTCTTCCCTCTGCCTGGACAGCTCTTTCCCAGCTCCCAGCACAGCTGGCTCAGGATATTTAGGTCTCAGCTTAAAACCATCTCCTCAGCAGCTTTTCCTAGATTTCCTTCCCCTACCACATGTATTCTCTATTTTAATACTTTGTTCATTTCTTTTATTAACACCACAATTTTTTATGTACCTAGTTTTTTGTTTACTTGTTTTTAGTAAGCACTACAAATATCCTTTACTAGTCAATAAGTTCCATGAAGGTGTAGATTGTTGAATTCACGTGCCCAACATCAGGGAAAGCGTCCTGTTCATCCAAGGTAAATGGACCGCCATTATAATATTTACATATTTCTGGTGAATCTGCTGGAGTTGTTTACTCTGGCTTTGTTTGAATACCCTCAACCACCCCTCCAGTACACATAAAAACAATATTCAGAATCCTTGGATTCTAGTTCCTTCTTCCCAAAAATTACTTTCTGCAAAGGATTTGGAAAAACTGATTACTGGTAAAGTGTAAAAAACTTCTAAACCTTTTTCTATTACCTTTCCAGAGATATAATTATTTATTTAAAGGTAGAGTCTTTGGGGTCAATTTATTGTAGGCTTCTGGCATCAGTTTTTTCCACCTGTTTCTCATAGTTATCACCCAACAATATACACTTGTAGTGATCAAGTCCTTGAAGAAAAGGACTGGGGCTATTTGCTTATATAGTTAAATTCATTTGATTAAGCACTTGTGGTGTGAATGCCTATGGGTTGATAAGTAAGCGTGAAATACATGATTCTAGCAATCTCTTGCCAGAAGAAAAGCACAGATAAAAACACTGATGGGCTCTGAAGTGAGTCAGACAGGGACTGGAAGCCCAGTTCTGCCATATCTGAGCCTTTGTCTCATTTGCATGATAGGAACAATACCTATTGTAAGAGATAGGAGAATAACATTGAATAATTCATTGTTTCAACAGATATTTATTGAGTTGCATGCCAGGTGCTGTTGGAGGCACTGACGATAAAGCAGTGACAAAACAAAAAATTCCTGCCCTCATAGAGCTTACATTCTAATGGGGGAAAGGCAGATGAAAAAGTAAATTACATAGTCTGTTAAGTGCTAAGGACAATAATAAAATAGGGAGTGGGAAAAGGGAGTGCATGTATGTGGGAGGTAGGTTTGCATTTTTAGGTAGGGTGGAGGCTGCACTGTGAAGGTGGCAATTGAAAAAAGGGGGGAGGAGAGAGCTAAGTGGATATTTGTGGGAAAAGCATTCCAGCAGAGTGAACTGTAACTGCCAAAGCTTCCTAGCAGAAGTGTAACCATCCTTAGCGCACTGCTTCTAAAAGTATGGGCACTGGAGTAGCAGCACTGGCATCAACTGTGACCTTGTTAGAAATACAAATTTATGAGCCCCATTTCTTTTACGTACCTAGTTTTTTGTTTACTTGTTTTTAGTGAGTACTACAAACTCAGAATCTCTGGGGCTGGTTCCCAGGAACGTGTTTTAACCAGCTGTTTAGCTGATTCTTATGCACGTTCGAGTGTGAGAACCATTGTTCTAGGGTCAAAAATACAGGCTTTGGAAGAAGTTATCACTGGCTCCACATCATTCCTGACTAGCTGCATGTACTACCTTGATTAATAGTCTCAATTTAAGGTACATCAGAATCACCTGGATGCCTTGGTGGAAGCCAGATTATTGAGCCCTAGCCATAGAGTTTCTGATTCAGTGTGTCTCGGGGGTGGGAAGTCCCCAAAATTTGCATTCCTAACAACCAGGTGCTGCTGATGTTGGTCTTTATCACTGCAGATGATAGCTGAAAGGGCTGTTTGCTGTAGCAGAGTCCTGTCAGAGGGAGGCAAGAAACGGGAAAGGGCGCGTTGTGTAGACTCCATAGGCCATTGGAGGAGCCTTGGCTTTTACTCTACGATGTCGGATGGAGAACAGCGATCTAACCTGGGCTGTAAAAGGACCGCTCTGACTGCTGTGTTGAGGAGGCTGCAGAGGGGAAAGGGAAAACCAAAGCCACCAACTGGAGGGCTGTTGCAGCATCCAGGCAAGAGAAGCTGGTATTTGGGACTGGGTGGGGACAGTACTGAAAGTGATGAACAGTGGTAGATGCTGGATAATTTTAAAGGTAAAGCCTACAAAATCTGCTAATAATTGTGAGAATTGTGGATGACTTCAAGAATTTTAGACCTAGTAATGCAAGTCAAGTCCCTGACACACAGTATGTGCTCAGTAAAACGGTGTGTTTTAAAAATTATTGTTGTAAGCGCTCAGCCAAGTGGAAATTAGAGAAGCAAGAGGACTGTCTGAGCTTGGCCTGGACTGTCCGTGCTGGACCCCGGCCTCCCCCTGAAGGAGGAAAATAGTTTTTGGAAGGGGAAATAAGACACGAAACCCCAGCACTTACTGATGCTTATCTTCCTTTCCCTCCATGGGCCTCTACGGGACCAGGCAGCGAGAAGCCTCCCGGGAAGAACAGGGACGCAGCCCTGCCAGGAAAAGCGCGCGCAAAGCGCGGCGACTATGACTCGCGCGTTGCTAAGTGACAGGCGCTAGGCCTCAGAAAGGGGCGTGGGGGCACCCCTGGAGTGCGCAGGCGCAGTAAGTGGGGTTGGTGGGGACTGTTGCTCATCATGCGCGACTGCGCGGCGAAGAGGGCGGGGGATGCCTGGCCGGGTCTCTAGGCGTGTGGGCTTGACGCCCTGCGTTTGAACTTGCCCTTCCCACTGTAGGGCCAGGAGGGGTGTTTATCAGGACGGATTTGGTCCTTGAGGATAGGGGAAGGGGTGTTTCCGGAGCCGCGGGGCAGCGCTGCTCGCGTCTCCGCCGCGCCCGGAAGGTCGTGGCCCAGGCGCTACCACGGCTGCCCAAGCTGGTTGCAAAAGTGCGGGCCTGCGGGAAGGATACTTGTTTTCCCTTGAATTATTAAATACTGTGCGAGTCGTGATTCGTTCCTCCTGAGTTGCCTAGCCTTTACTCCAGAAAGCTTGGTTGTCACTGTTTTCCACCATTTCTGACAAAACCTTCCCCGGCTGGGCTGCCAGGATTAAAATAGAGCAAGGGAACACTCATCTCCAGCAAATGAGGCTTCCTGCAGTGTGTGCATCTGTTGCAGCCTGAGCGGGGTTCGGAATAGGGTGGCTTATGCAGCGGGTTGGGGCTTGTACGTGTAGCACTTACCCCAAAAGAGCAAGCTCCTGGGAAAAGCCGTTGCTGACTTGCATCCACCTTCTGGCCCTGGAATTTCTTACTTCATTTCACCATTGCCTCCCAGTTTCCACTACCAGAGCCAAAAGTCTTTGGCATCTGTCATGGTAACTCATGCATTTCCCTGGATAACGGAAAACGAAAAGTGCGGAGTTGAATTCTGCCTTATACTAGGCTATGCATATGCATATGTTTGGAATCCAGAGTCAGTGTTCGTGTGTGTATTTACGTTCATCTTGGAGAGTGATGGGGAGAGCGGAGGTTGGTCCTAGGACTCATTTTATGTATGTGACCTGAAATCCTATCAGGAAGAAGGATATATGTATAAATTTGACACCTAGTGACCTAGATACCTGAGTGTGGACTTTGTTGTTAAAGACTGGACTGTGTGTGAATGTGTCATTGTGTGTGTGTGTTTGGTGAGTAAGGAGTGGATGAGTAAATAAATATGGGGTGAGAGGGTTGAAAACCAGAAAGCAGAGGAAACTAATATCAGTTGAGCTTCTACTAGGGGACCATGCATTTGTTAGGCATTGTATTAACCACCACCTGCTTACCTGGTCTTATCCTAACCATCACACTGTGATTAGGAGCTTAGGGCCTGGGAGCAGTCAGTGTTTAAAACCTGGCTCTACCACTTACTAGCTAGTTCACTTGGGCAAATCACCTAACCTCTCTGAGCCTCAATTTTTTTCATCCACAAAATGGGGAAAATACCTAGGGTTGTTGTGAGGTGATGATTTAATACAGGCAGAGTACTGAGAGCAGGGCCCGATGCTTAGTAAGTGCTTTGTCATTATTTTTATTGATCAATTTGATCTGCTATGCTGCCACATGTCCTTGAGGGTTAGACAACTCCCTTATCATTCCTTCTAATTTCTGTTTCAACCTTCACCAATCGCTTCAAATCCTAAAACCACTTACCCAGGAAATGTCTCAGGCTTGATAAGAAATGAGGGCATTTTCTCAACTTGCTCCTTTCAGACTGACAAGTTCACCTGCATCCATACAGGATTAGAGTCATTTACCTCTCTTAATGAGCATTATGGTGTTAGTTTTAAATACATTTATGTCAGTCTCTGTTAAGTAGTTTGCATATGTCTAGGACTTATTAAAAGCTATGAGAGGCCGGGCGCGGTGGCTCAAGCCTGTAATCCCAGCACTTTGGGAGGCCGAGACGGGCGGATCACGAGGTCAGGAGATCGAGACCATCCTGGCTAACATGGTGAAACCCCGTCTCTACTAAAAATACAAAAAAAACTAGCCGGGCGAGGTGGCGGGCGCCTGTAGTCCCAGCTACTCCGGAGGCTGAGCCAGGAGAATGGCGTAAACCCGGGAGGTGGAGCTTGCAGTGAGCTGAGATCCGGCCACTGCACTCCAGCCCGGGCTACAGAGCAAGACTCCGTCTCAAAAAAAAAAAAAAAAAAAGCTATGAGAAACATTTAGAAAAGAAATTGTGGGCTGGGCACCGTGGCTCACGCCTGTAATCCCAGCACTTTGGGAGGCTGAGGCAGGCAGATCACGAGGTCAGGAGATCAAGACCATCCTGGCTAACACGGTGAAACCCCGTCACTACTAAAAATACAAAAATTAGCCAGGCTTGGTGGCACGTGCCTGTAGTCCTAGCTACTCGGGAGGTTGAGGCAGGAGAATCACTGAACCCAAGAGGCAGAGGTTGCAGTGAGCCAAGATTGCACCATTGCACTGTAGCCTGGGTGACAGAGCAAGACTCAGTCTCAAAAAAAAAAAAAAAAAAAAAAAAAAGTGCCAACCACAAGGAAGTCACAATCTAGTTAAGGATATAAGACATACAGTAAAAAAAAAACTGTGACCAAAACATCAATGATATATGAACGCATTATACAACCGATAAAGTATTACATTGCAGTACTGATAGTATAATAATGTGCCAGTTATTTATTCCTGGTGCATCCTCTACAGGGTGCTGCATAAAAATAGGAATTTTATAATAACTTTTAATGTTTTTATACAGAAAAAGCACGGGGCTGCCATTAGTGGTTTTTACTACTAACTAAGCATTGACCTAGGGGAGACACTTAAACCTCTCTGCGCTATAGATTTTCACTTGTACAAAGATAACTTCATATTAAATTGTCTTCATGATGTCTTCCAAATGTAAAATACAGTGATTCTATTGGAAAATTTGTCTGAAAGATCAATGAAAACACTAGCCTAAATAATACATGTAATTTTCTAATTTGTGATAGATATTTGGATACTTGTCAACGAAGAATAATTCAAAGTGGTTACTAATATTGTGCAAGTTAAAAATACTGATGCTCTTTGAGCAAGAACACCATATGTGAGGGAACACAATAAGATGAAAATTGCACATCCAAAATGTTATAGATGTAGAAAATTTTCAACATTTTTTTGCAACCATAGGAAAATTCTAGAAATAAAGAATGACACAGTTGTATAACCTGATAGGAAAGCTGAGGCTTAGGGAGATCCAGCTTCCTCTCAGTTCTTTTTTCAGTGATGTGCGTGTGATACAGGTGAGAATCTCAAAAATACGACAAACAAAAGCTAGTCGTAGTTCTATTTTTAAAAGACAATTTATTTGCCTCGTATACATGTATTGTAAGGATTAAATGAGAAAATATGTTCAGAGAACTTATCCTGGCACATAGCACTCATTAAGAGTTAGCTGTTAGTCTTCCTGTTTTTATAACTAGTAGAGTAGAAGATTCATTAAGTGCATGCATTATGTTGTCTTTGTTTCATTATCTTATACTATAAAAATTTTATCAAACCAGAATAGACATGAATTTGAGGATAATGGGAATGAAAAATGGTAGTGTTAGGTCTGCCCATCTTTGAGGATGGATGGGTTCAAATAAATCACAGAAATGAAAGGGACCCTGTGTTTTCCTCTGGTCTAGGTTCAAAGCTAATTGATTTGTAGCATGCTTTTAAGAGAGACATATTACGAAATAAATAAGTATAAGTTGTTACAGTTCCTAAAGGGTAAAAATCTCTAGTTGAAATCATATAGATCAGTTCTGATATAAATAATCCTGAATATTCTGGGCACGGTGGTTCACACCTGTAATCCCAGCACTTTTGGAGGCTGAGGCAGGCAGATCACCTGAGGTCGGGAGTTTGAGACCAGCCTGACCAACATGGTGAAAGCCCGTCTCTACTAAAAATACAAAAAATTAGCTGGGCCTAGTGGCAGGTCCCTGTAATCCCATCTACTCTGGAGACTGAGACAGGAGAATTGCTTGAACCCGGGAGGGAGAGGTTGCGGTGAGCCAAGATTGCGCCACTGCACTCCAGCCTGGGCAACAAGAGCGAAACTCCATCTCAAACAAAAAAAAAAACAAAACAAATCCTGGATATATGCATGGGTATGTTTACATTCATATAGATGTATAAATTAAAATCTTAATTCCATGAGATCTCTTGAAAGAATTAAAACAACCTGAGTTACTACAAAATTATCAGAACTCACTAGTTTGCAAGTTTACCTGATTGAATGAAGAAATTTGTATTTTATGAATTTGGAGGGCTTATATTTTATTAATCCGGCCCCTCTATGATTTCATGACTTAAGGTTTATTTTTAAATAATCCCAAATATGGTTGCCTGTATAGATCTTGCGTGACCAAAGAAAGGATGAATGAAAAAGCCTGTCTTAGGTGGAGAAAATAGTGAAGGGCCATTTCCATACTGCAGTGATATTTTAAATAGAGTAGTCATGGGGTGAAGATGGGTTGAATGAATGGCTATGGATATTTAGCTTCTTGAAGAAGGAACACTGGAAAATGAAACATGGCTGGGGTGATACCATTCTCAAAAGGTTAGGAATCACTAGTTGTGTTAGTCCATTTTCATACTACTATAAAGAATTACTTGAGACTGGATAATTTAATTTATAAAGAGATTTAATTGACTCACAGTCTCACATGACTGAGGAGGTCTCAAAAAAGTTAAAATCATGGTGGAAGGTGAAGGAGAAGCAAGGCATGTCTGACATGGTGGCGAGAGAGAGAGAGCAAGGCGGGGATGTGCCATACTTTTAAACCACAAGATCTCATGAGAACTCACTATCGTGAGAACATCATGAAGGAAACTGCCCCCATGATCCAATCACCTCCCATTAGGTCCCTTCTCTGATAATGTGGGAATTACAATTCGAGATGAGATTTGGGTGGGGACACAGAGCCAAACCATATCATTCCACCCCTGGCCTCTCCCAAATATCATGTCCTTCTCACATTTCAAAAACAATTATGCCTTCTCAACAGTTCCTCAAAGTCTTACTCCAGCATTAACTCAAAAGTCCAAGTCCAAAGTCTCATCTGAGACAAGGCCCTTCTGCCTATGAGCCTGTAAAATCAAAAGCAAGTTATGTACTTCCTAGATACATTGGGGGTATGGGCATTGGGTAAATGCTCCCATTGCAAAAGGGAGAAATTGACCAGAACAAAGGGGCTGCAGGCCCCATGCACATCCAAAACCCAACAGGGCATTCATTAAATCTTAGTGGTCCAAAATAATCTCCTTTGACACCATGTCTGACATCCAGGACAAGCTGCTATAACAGCTGTCCTCCCAAGGCCTTGGGCATCTATGTCCTTGTGGCTCTGCAGGGTCCAACCCCTGCGGCTGCTTTCTTGGGCTGGTGTTGAGTGCCTGTGGCTTTTGAAAGTGCACGGTACAGGCTGTCAGTGGATCTACCATTCTGGGTCTGGAGGATGGTGGTCCTCCTCTCACAGCTCCACTAGACAGTCCCCCAGTGGGGGACTTTTTATGGGGGCTCCAACCCCACATTTCTACTCTGCATTGCCCTAGGAGAGGTTCTCCATGAGTTCTCCACCCCTGCAGCAGACTTTTGCCTGGACATTCAGGCATTTCCATACATACTCTGAAATCTAGGCAGAGACTCTCAAAGCTCAACTCTTGTCTTGTGTGCACCTACAGGCCCAACACCACATAGAACGTGCCAAGGCTTGGGGCTTGTGCCCTACAAAGCAATGACCCGAGCTGTACCTTGGCCCCTTTTAGCCACGGCTGTAGCTGGAGCAGCTGGGATGCAGGGTGCTGTGTCCTAAGGCTGTACAGAGCAGCTGGGCCCTGGGCCTGGCCCATAAAACCATTTTTCCCTCCTAAGCCTCTGGGCCTGTGATGGAAGGAGCTGCCATGAAGATCTCTGAAATGCTCTGGAGACATTTTCCCTATTGTCTTAACATTTGGCTCTTCATTACTTACATTACTACATTGCATTACATGCAAATGTCTGCAGCTGGCTTGGGTTTGAATTTCTCCCCAGAAAATGGGTTTTTGTTTTCTACCATGTGGTCAGGCTGCAAATTTTCCAAAATTTTATGCCCTGCTTCCTTTTTAAACATAAGTTCCAATTTCAGACTATCTCTTTGTGAGCTCATATGACTGTACACTTCAGAAAAAGCCAGGTCACGTCTTGAATGCTTTGCTACTTAGAAATCTCTTTCCAGATACCATAAATAATGTCAAGTTCAAAGTTCCACAGATCTCTAGGGCAGGGGCAAAATGCAGCCAGTCTTTTTGCTAAAGCACAGCAAGAGTGACCTTTGCTCCAGTTCCCAATAAATTCCTCCCTTGTCTCCATCCGAGACCACCTCAGCCTGGACATCGTTGTACATTTTACTGTCAGCATTTTGATTAAAACCATTCAACAAGTCTCTAGGAAGTTCCAAACTTTCCCACATTTTCCTGTGTTCTTTGAGCCCTCCAAAATGTTCCAACCTATGACTTTTACCCAGTTCCAAAGTTGCTTCCATGTTTTCAGGTATCTTTATAACAGTGCCCCACTTCTCTTGGTACCAATTTTCTGTATTAGTTTGTGTTTACACTGCTATAAAGAACTACCTGAGACTGGGTAATTTATAAAGAAAAGGAACTTAATATGACTCACAGTTCTGCATGGCTGGGGGGCCTCAGGAAACTTACAATCATGGTGGAAAGCGAAGGGGAAGCAAGGCATGTCTTACATGGCATCAGGAGAAGGCAGACGGGAAGTGCCACACTTTAAAGCCATCGGATCTCATGAGAACTCACTATCATGAGAACATCATTTGGGAAACCGCGCCCATGATCCAGTCACCTCCCACCAGGACCCTCCCCTGAAACATGGGGATTTCAATTCAAGATGTGATTTTGGTGGGGACACAGAGCCAAACCATATCATTAGCCTAAATTCTTTAGTTTTGAAGGTTTTCTATGTCTCCTAGCTTCTGTTAAAAGTGATTTTCCTCGTTCTATTTGAAGAAGTCCAGAGATGTGATCATCTTCCTTGTAGGTCATCACTGTATCTTATTAGCTAACATATAGCCAAGCCAGTATATACCTTCTGTATTGGAGTACCTTCTGTATTCTGGCCTATTCTCATTGGAACATGAAATTTTAGTTTGTTCTTTGAAATTCCTGGCACCTAAAAAATTATCTTACAAATGGGCCAGGTATGGTAGCTTACACCGGTAATCCCAGCACTTTGGGAGGCTGAGGCGGGGGTGAATCATGAGGTCAGGAGTTCAAGACCAGCCTGGCCAACATGGTGAAACCCTGTCTCTACTAAAAATGCAAAAAATTAGCTGGGCGTAGTGCCAGGTACCTGTAATCCCAGCTGCTTGGGAGGCTGAGGCAGGAGAATTGCTTGAACCTGGGAGGTGGAGGTTGCAGTGAGCTGAGATTACACTACTGCACTCCAGCCTGGGTGACAGAGTGAGAGTCCGTCTCAAAAAAAAAAAAAAAAATCCTCCAAATAGGTCCTGTGAATAAGACAGACACAGAAAATCCTTTATATCCCACGAAATATGTACTACTTTTAATTTCTAAGTGTTTTTTTGTGGAAATGGATAGTAACTGTTCAATATACTTAGAGAATCTCATTTTTAAAATGGCAATTAGAACTTCCTTTTAAGCTAAAAGAAAACGTAAGTTCTTAAACTTCTGCCCAGAAAATCTATTTTTGATCCCTTTGATTAATACAAATTGCCATTCTCTGTACTTTTCCTGGGGGAGGATAACTAATATTTATTGAACTTAGGGGTAAAACCTGAGTTTAAAGCCTAGCTCTGTGATTCTAGGCAAGTTACTTAAATTATTTGAGCTTTAGATATTCAATATTTCTCTTGTTAATCTTTGAAACATAAAAAAAGAAGACCCTAACAGAGTAGGGATAGAAAAAGTTATCTTGTAGGGTTATTATATCAAATAAGATAATATACGTAAGTCCCATGGTACAAAATAGGTACCCAGTAATTATTTTTCCCCACCCTTTCCCCTTGTCTAAGGGCAGCTAGAAAGCAATACAGCCAGATTTGTTTTTAGACCAGTCTCTCTATATATTTATACCTCATTGCCTCTATATCTAGTTTTTCTACCTCTTGCTGTAAAGCATAAAAATAAAAATTTGCTGGGCGTGGTGACTCACGCAGGTAATCCCAGCACTTTGGGAGGCTGAGGCAGGTCAGGAGTCTGAGACCAGCCTGGCCAATATGGTGAAACCCCATCTCTACTAAAAATACAAAAATTAGCTGGGTGTGGTGGCAGGTGCCTGTAGTCTTAGCCACTCAGGAGGCTGAGGTAGGAGAATTGCTTGAACCCAGGAGATGGAGGTTGCAGTTAGCGAGATTGTGCCACTGCACTCCAGCCTGGGTGACAGAGCGAGACTCCGTCTCAAAAAAAAAAAAAAAAAAAAATTAACATAAAATCCTAAATAGAGTCTTTTTACTGTACACTAGAAAAGGTTAGGAACACTATGGTATGAAATTGGGTAAAAATAAGTAGATAAAGTGAAGTCAGCAATGTTATAGGAGTCCATGGATGATAGGTGGAAGGCTTTGAGATAGGAAGGTTGTAATAGGGGAGGAGAATATGATAGTCATTCAATGATGGGGTTGTTGGGAGGAGTGAGTGTCCTCCATCTGCTTGTAAAATGTCATACACAGTGCATTCTGACACACATGCAGCAGCTTAGGTTGCATGGTTTGTAAAACAGACAATAACAAGCCAAGAATAAGCACATAATCACAAATCACCATGAATCTGACTCATGACTTTTTATGGTGCCACAATTTTGAGACTATGCCACTGAACTGGTAAACAATGGTAGTGATATTGATATGGATGGGTGGACTTTATGATAAATTTAAAAATTCTTTCCTTCTGTAGAAAAAGTGAAGTAAGGAGGTAAGATTTCATTTAAAGGACAATGAGGGTTTTGACCTAAAAGAATATGCCTAAAAAGAAATCACAGTTGAGGTTTTAAGTAGAAAAGTGCATACTATATATTATATGTATTGAGACATCACTATGTACCCCATGAATATTTGTCAATTATAACTTTTAAAAAGAAAAGTATAACACTAATAAGTGTTAGTTTAGTTTACCTCAAGTATCTCCTAGACCTATGCCATTCTTTTCAAAATGGTGTGGCAAATAAAGGTTTTGCAAGTCATTTCTTTTAAACTATTATTCTAGCCTACACTTTTCCCCTTATTTAATTATGATGGCATTTAATTATAATGGCATTAAGTTATAGGTAATTACTGCAGCATTTATAAGCTTTTCAAGAGTTTGGAAACTTAGCCATATTTTTTATCCTCTTATAGTAAGCCTGGGAGCAAACTGTTTAGCTGATATGAGCTTCTCTTTTTCTTGCTTTCTCTGCCAACCTCTAAGACTTCAATAATGAGTTGTAAGATTCAGGAAAAGAAATCTTAGAAAACCTTTTCTATTTATAAAAGAAATGACCATTAGAAAGAAATGCAGCATCTCTACAATTTTTTGTCATGTAGAGAATAGATATGGAAAGCATCACAGACCTTGCTTCACCTAGGTCATGGCTAGTCAACCTTATGGGGACTACAGGAAAGCCTGGGGGGCTATTGTTACCTCAGGTCTAAGCCTTGCAAGCCATTGTTGTCTAAGCCACCACAGTGACCAAAGGCAGGAGATTCTCCTGTTGGAAATCCAGATTTGGGGCTGGCTTTTTGTTTATCATCCCTGAGACAGTTGGCAAGTCTGAACTCTCTGAGCCTCTGTCTTTATCTGTAGACTGGGATGCTACCATTTACCCTACCTACATAGCAAGCTTGAAGGAACAGTTACATACGAAAGAACTTTGTTAAACTGCCCTTGCTTAAGAAGTGGGAGACGTCATCATTATGAAATCCAGTAGTTGGCTATGCTAATGTCCTAACCTCACCCTCTTGGGATTAGTTTCCCAGGAGGAGACAACTTCCGGTGTGTAAACTATGTTGCCATCAGCATGCACTTTGGTAACAGCCTCCCCTGCAAAACTGTTGCTTGCCCTTGCTCTTTTGTTTATATTTTAGATTCTGTTTGTTTGCTGAGCCTGCTATTAATCCTTGTTTTAAACCACATTTCATTTCTGTAAGAATATCAGGCTGAGGAGCCCCCTCATGAGTTCAGCTATTCCAAACTCATATCTGTCTCTTTAAACATGAGCCTGAATAATATAGAATATAGGACCAAAGAACTAATTTTAGACTTTTGTTTTAACTTGATTGTGGTTTGGTTAATTTGGATGAGAGCAGAAAACCTCACAAGAGTAAAATATAATGATTGTAAGTATGTTATTTTCCTAATGAATGCTTGCAGTTATGTAAGTAGTGGAAACTTAAGTTACTTAATTTTATCTTGCACATATTTCATAGGGTCATATTCCAAACTTATTATCGTCTATCACTTTCTATTCATATATAGTAACATGAGCTTATGTTACTTCTTATGGCTACTACTCTTGAAACTTTTTATTTTTACCTTCTCTATGAACATTTTTAAACCTAGATTCTTAGTCTTTTTTTCTGAACTGGATATAGCTAGAACTGAATTTTACTTCCTATTTTTAATATTCTCTTTGCTTCTCATTCAGTATTTGAAGGACTATAGCATAATAGTTACAAGCTGGGCTCTGGAGTTGGAGCCACTTCTTGGCTGCATGACCTTGAGCAAGTTGTATGTTTCTGATACTTCCTTATCTATAAAATGATAATAATTATAGCCCCTGCCTTCCTCATAGAGTTTTCATGAGGATAAAAATAAGGTGGTCCATAGTATACTGCCTGGCACAAAGCAAGTGCTCATTGACTTGTTATCCATCAGTATTTTCACAGAATATAAGTGTTTTAAAAGTTGAGATTGTCTTTACTCCTCTCTGTTGTGCCTAGCGCCATGCAGAGTACCTGGTACCTGGCATATTCTCAGTAGATATTTCCTGAATGAATGGCAAAAGCATCTCGTTAGGTTTTATACAGACCCCTCTCTTCCTCTCCAGCCCACTGGTATCCCCCTGCTTCTGGAATTGTTCACTTGAAGTTGTGAGTGCCAGAGACTGGACTTACCAAGGGTATACTGAGACGTTGGTGATAGGCAAAAAAGATTTCATCTTTATGATGAGACTTCATGTTTTTTTCTTGGGTGGTTTTTTAGCTCTCTTCTGGCTTTGGATTTCACACAGTCAAAAAGATACGAATATCTTAACACTGGTTCCATTGGTTCCACACCTCCACAATTTGGATTCCTTGCTCCAAACTGTACTTTGGTTTTCCACAAACAATCCTCATTTCTGCTTTACTCTGTTTATTGATCTAATTAACTTTTCTGGGGTATGTTCTATCCTATTTGTGGGGAATGGACTTATTTTTGCCTTAGTTCATGGATTAGAAGGAAACTGTCACTTCATTTCTGGCATCCCTCTCTTTACCCACTTTCATTCCACTGGAGAACGAACTTGCTAATCAGATATTAAGAAGCAGATTTTGACTGGGACCATTTTCATTGTATTAAAGGTCTGTGCTTAGGGATGGTACACAATCTTGCCCTTTCTCACTTCCTGTGTCCAGTGATTGGATGAAGCAGGCAGGGCCTGTCTTAGCTGGCCTCCTCATCTGAACTCTCTCTGTCCTACCTGCACCTTGGGGGAGCTGATGGACCAGTCATCCATAATCACACAACTATTTGGAGAGAGGGTATAGACTTCAAGGCAGAGAGTATAAGAAATAAGAGAGTTCGTCTTGACCTCCTACCCTAAATCAATTTCTGTAGTTAGTTTTTACTCAAGTTTTTAGTATTGCAATGGGTCTTTGTCTAGTTAATGAAATCAGTGTTTTGTTGACTATTTTGTCATCATTTCTTGCCTGTATGCTCCTTCAGCAGAGAATCCCAGGGGTAAGATCCTAATACTAATCTCCATCCAGACCAACCTCTTTCACAAAACCTTTTCAGACAGCCATTATAAGGGTCTTTTTCTAAAACTACACCTCTTACAGAATTATGAGGTATATTCTGTTTTAATCACCTCCTATCCACCCTGCTGATGAGGGAGAGATTCCTGCCCTAGTGTTAGGGGAAATGGTTAAACTCACGACACCTGACACTGAGCAGATGTGATTGGCAGCAGTTTATTTGTCACACATACTAATAGCCAAGGGGAAGAGGACGCCATGCAGGGCCACATGGGGATTGCATTTGAAAACAGAATGAGGAACCAGAGGCTGTGGGAAGCAGGCTGTGTGGTATCAAGAAAATGGGATGACCTGCAGTTTCCGCCCAAGGATGTGATTGGCTTCTTTAAATAATTCTGCAGGCTGGTAAGGAACTGAATTTAGTGATAAGCAGGGAGGGTTGTTTGGGTAGGGAACCTTTTTCATGGGAACAGAGTTGGGGGCTAGGGAACTTCAGGAAAACCATTTGAGGCCCTCCCAATTACACCAGATGTCAAGGCAACACACAATATTGACCCTCAATTTTAGGATTTACACCACACAGATTATAGTATCATAGCATCATTTGTTTATTACCTCAGGATTTTACTCTAGATGTGTGTTTGTGACTATCTTGTGTCCCAGTCAAATTGTGGGCTACTTAAGGACAGCTAGCATTTAAGTCTTCCACTTAAAAAATAATGCACATTATGGTTTGGAAAAACATGATTATCATGAAAATGATCTGTTTTGTAATATCTCAAAGTGATACTTTCAAATGTGATCGAATGAAGACAGCCTTTAACATACCCAAGTTTTTTCCTTGCATATGGTTAATTTTTTAAATGTAGTGAAACTTGTAGTACTAAAGGATATGCAAAGTAGAAATTAAACTTGCATTAGTAGTCTGAACTCATGGCTGGCAGTGATCTTGCTTATACACGTACTGCTGAATTAAACCTCTGTGATGTGCCGTGGATTGACAGCTCTAAACATTTACAGTTACCCGGGTTTGCTGACATTTGAAAATAGCTCATTTTTTTTCCCCACTCTGTTTTCAAACAATGGGTGAAACAATGAATGGAACATTGGCATTCTTTTTAAAATCAGAGTTAAGCTACAGCCTAAATACCAGAATGCTGATGTCTCAAATGTATTATGCAGACTGCATATTGTAGGCACTAATGGGACCCATTAAGATAATTCTTACTCTTGCTAAATTCAAGCAAATTGGTGTGGGAGAGGGATGGTAAGGAGGTCATAGGCAAATTGGAAGAATTTAGAGTGTGTCCTCCCAATTCCTAAAAATCTAATATTAAATCCTTTCTTCATCTTAACTGTTAAACTAATTTTATTTTTGACTTTATTAAAATATTTGTTAGATTGTATGCAACCACAAACCCAAAGATCTTTCTTTTTTAAAATGATGATATACAATTAGATGAATGAGTGAAAGTTTCATCATTTTAACTTATATTTTCAGAGTATAAATCCATTATGTCTCTGAGATAGAATATCTTTTCTTGCATTATTCACAAATAATCCTATCTAGATCCATCATAGTGCAAAAGAAATATCGTTGTAAAGAAACTACTGATTTTATTGTAATGTGAAAACTCAAAGCTGATTTACTTAAATTAAAATGAGGTTTCTGGCTGGGTGTGGTGGTTCATGCCTTGGGAGGCTGAGGCAGGAGGATGGCTTGAAGCCAGGAGTTTGAGATTAGCCTGGACAACATGTCTCTTTTCTACCAAAAAAAGAAAAAAGAATGTAAAAAAATGAAGTTTCCGTTGCAAGACTCCTTGTTGGCATGAAAATATCCAGAGATAAACACTATAAGGATTAAGTGCTAATTCAGTTTCTACCCTATTAAAGTTTAATTCTAAAATTTTCTGGTAAAATCACTACTTATTTCAAATTAGGTATTAGAAATGTAATGCATAATTTTAAATAAGTTTTTTCATATTATAAAAGGAATGCATAAATACAGATATAAAGCAAAATTCTACCAGCTGGAAACAATCACTGTCCAGTTTCAGTGGATTTGCTTCCATTTCCCACCATCAGTCTATAGCTGTGCTTTCTTGTATTGTAGTCACTAGCCACATGTAACTATTTATGTTTAAATTAATTAAAATTAAATAAAACTAAAAATTTAGGTCACATTTCAAGGGCTCAATAGCCACACGTGGCTAGTGGCAATGGTGTCAGCCCAAATATAAAACATTTTTTATTATTACAGAAAGTTCTATTGGTAGAGCTATTTAGAGGTATACTTATACCTAGACTATATATACATATGAAACATAATTCTATGTACATATATGCAATTCTTTCTATATATTCTGTATCTTATGTAATAAACATTTTATGCATATATGTAACACTACAAGTACACACAAAACTAGATGCACAAAACTATATGCAAAAAGCTGCAGAGAGTAAAACTATAGTTTCCATGAAGACTCTCATACACACAATTTGGTTTGCCAAAAACGTCTTCATTCTTTTTTTCTCTCTCATTTTAAAAAGATAGTTTTGGTTGATAGTTACTCTATAGTAAGACCTTGAAGATATTATTCCACTTTTTTCTGGCTTCTATTGTTGCTGTTGAACAATCAGCTATAAAACCAATTGCTGTTTGGTAATCTATCTTTTCTCTCTGGCTGCTTTTAAATATTTTGCCTTTGTTATTTAAGCTCTACAATTTTATTATAACATGTTTATGAATTTTAAAAGTGTTATCTTGGAATATGTTGTGCTTTCTGTGCAGATTCTAGTTTTTTTGGGTCAGTTTTGCAGAATTATCTGTTATCACCTTGATTACTTATCCTGTTTCTTCCCTTTTATTCTTAGAATTTGATAAGACATTTTTAAGACTTTTTCTTCTATCTTTTGTGTCTTTACTTTATTTCAATTTTTCAATGTCTCTCTATATAGTATTTTGGCAATTTTCATAAATTTGTTTTCAGCTCACTAATATTCTCTTTGGCTGTATCTAATCTGTTTAACATGATGTCTAATTTTATAACTTTAGCATTTATGTTTTTTGAAACATTTAAAAAATTTTATTTGGTTTTCAAATCTGCCTGACCACTTCAAAAAAAAAAAATCAAACATTATTGAGGTAGAATTCACATACAATAAAATGTACCTAGTTTATGATTATAAGTTAATGAATTTTGACAAGTATTTAGTCCACACAAACTCACACACCTACCTGTGTAAACTTCACCTCAATCCAGATATAGAACATATAGCTGTACCTTTTTATAAAGTCATTGCTCTAAGGCTTACAATGTAGAAATTTAACTTATAGTCTACCTTCAAATTATACTACTTTATGTACAGTGCAAGACCCTTACCACAGAATACTTACATTTCTCCTTCCTATCATTTACACTATTATTGTCATACATATTGCTTTTGTATGTATTATAAGCCCATCAATAAATAGCTGTTATTTTTGTTGTGAGTAGTCTACTGTCTTCAATTTTCTTTAATGAGAAGAAAATGTCTTCTTAATTTATTCCCATATGTACCCTTTCTAGTACTCTTTATTTCTTTATGTAAATCTGAGTTTCCATCTGGTGTCATTTTCCATCTACTGAAAGAACTTCATATAACATTTCTTGTAGTGCAGGTCTGACAATTTTTTCCAGATTTGGTTTATCTGCTCAAGTTTAAATTTTGTCTTCCTTTTCATATCTCAGTGGATATAGAATTCTACATTGCCAGTTTTCAGTTTTTTCATTCAGAAATTTAACGCTAGATACTTTCAATATTCTTTAGAATCCAGATTTTTAAAAAAATCTTTCTGTAAGGAATGTTGTGCTTTGTTTTGGCCAGCAGTTACTGGTTAATCAGTTTGATCCCTTAAAGTGCTATTTTTCATCTTCCCTAGGGTGGATCTAGAATGGTCACGGACAACTATCTACTTCTGGCTTGAACTTCTCTTAGCTCCCTGTTAGCTGTGAGATTTTCTTCTTTTTACAGTTCTCCAGGCATTCTTTGCACAACTTTGTGGGATTTCAGTCTCTTTTAGCACCATTCTCTATCTCTTCAGCAACATCTCCAGGCACTGTTTTGATTCTCCTTTCTTCCTCCTGCAGTTTGGAGGCACTGTTTTAATTCTCCTGTCCTGCTCCTGCCATGTGGAAACTGCCTCTATCCAGAAAACTAGGGCATTTGTAGGGCTCTTTATTTTGTTTCCCTTTTCTCAGGGACCACAGTCTTGTGCTAGCTGTTGCCCTGTGTCCGAAAACAATTGTTCCATGTATTTTGTTCAACATTTTAGTTATTTACCATAGAAGATTCAGTCCAGGGTTTGTCACTATATTATGAATGATCGTCATTTTTGTCACTTTTAAGTCTGTCTCTTGTAATCAGCATATGCTTGGATTATGTGAGGAATTATTATAGTATAATTTTAACCATTTTAAATTTATCATGAATATGGGTTCTGACTTCTGTCAGCTTAAGCTCTTGGAGGAGTATTTCTGTTATTTAATTCAACAGACACTAGTGATCATTCCCTATGTTCATGCACTGTTCTCAGTGTTACGGATGTAGCAAGGTACATTCTTATAAAAATTCCTGCCCCAGTGTAGCTTACGTTGGAATGAAAGACAAATAAGTAAAACATATTCATTAGATGGTGATATGCACCATGGGGAAAGTAAAGGAGAAAAGTAGATAGGGAGTTTGGGGAGTAAATATTTGACAATTTAAATAGGGTGATCAGGGCAGGACTTGCTGATAAAGTGACATTCACCCAAAGACAAGAAGGAAGTGGGGGAGTGATAACTGTGGGTATCTAGGAGAAGAGCATTTAAGTGACAGAAAAATAATACGTGGAAAGGCCTAAGAGCAGAGTTTGCCTGGTATGGTCAAGGAAGCGTAAGGAGTTCCATGTGGCTGGAGCAGAGTGAGCAAGAGAGAGTGAGTAGAAGGAGATGGGGCCAAAGACATAAGGGGAGGCCAGATCGTGCATGGCCTGGTAGGCAATTGTAATGATTTTGGCTTTTACTGAGAGTAAAATAGATTGCAATGAGGTTTTGAGCTGGGGTGTGGCATGATCTGGTTTCTGTTTTAACAGCATCACATGTGTGCTGTGTTGAATAGACAGAAGAAGGGCAGAGGCAAGGGGTTTAATTATAATGAAGGCTATGACAGTGATGATGGTGATGGGGTCAGTGCTGCCGCCTTAGAGGTAATCAGAAATGGTTAGAGTCAGCATAACTTTGTATTATAAAAAATATTAACATAAAAGAATAGGGAATAGTCTAATGAATCCCCATGTACCCATTTTAGAACATGAGTTCTCAACTCATGTTCAATCTTGTTTCATCTATACCTCTGTCTATTTTCTGTCCCGTTCTCCTCCTACCTCTTCCCTCTACCCCACTGGATTACTTTTAAGTAAATTATGGACATTTGAAGATAGAGACAACAGGGGCATGAAAGCAAGAGAAAGGTAAAGATACCTTCAAAATTTTTGCCTTGAACATCTCAAAAGTTGGGGTGTTTACAATAAACTGAAGTGGAGAAGTCTGTGGCAGGGGCCATCAGCTGAGGGTGGAAGATTGTGGGAGGGGCAGTCAGCTGAGGTGGGAGGTCTGCGGGAGGGGCCGTTAGCTGAGGTGGGAAGATTGTGGGAGGGACCATCAGCTGAGGTGTGAGGTCTGTGGGAGGGGCCATCAGCTAAGGAGGTAAGTGTGGCACAATTTAGAACATTGAAATTTGAGATGCCTATTAGATGTTCAATTGGAAATGTTGAGTAGGCTGTTGTTTATCTGAATCTGGAGTTGAGAGAATAAGCTTAAGTGGTAGATGTAAAGTTTAGGGTTGTCAACATGCACGTAGTATTTAAAGTTATGAGGTGGATAATATTGCCAAAGGCATGAGTATAGGTGAAGGAGAGAGGGTGTCCAGAGCCTGAGCTCTGTGGCCCTCCAACATTATGAAGTTAGAGAGATGAGGAGAAATCACCAGAAAAGACTGAAAAGATGCGAATACTGAGGAAAGCAGAACCCCAAGAAAGTGTGATGTCCAAGAAGCCAAGTGAAAAAAGTGCTGATAAGTTTAAGTAAGAGGAAGACAAGACAATTGGTCAGTGGAGTTAGCAGCCTTGAAATGAAATCATGATGGAAGAGGAGGCTGGTAGACTGGTGGGTGTGGGAGAGCAAAAGCATGATGGGAACAGGTTCAAGGAGAATGGAGGAGTTAGACCTCAGCAAGTGTAGACAGCTTTTTTGAGGATTTCATCTGTAAAAGGAAGAAATATGTGGCCATAGCCAGATGGGCCAAGACAGGGAGAAATAATAGCATGTATGAGGGGAGAGAGGCATTCAGTAAGAAACAAAAACTGATGATGGAGGAGCGATGGGGAGACTGCTGGAGCAGAGTCTTTGAGGATATGGGATCCAGGCGTTGCCTTAATTAGGATCATAAATAATTCATCTATGGTAATAGGATGATAGAGCAAGAACTGAGGCACAGATGGAGGTAGGTGGGCAGATGCAATGCAAGGTGCTCATGGAAGTTCTTTCTGATGGAAGTAGGAAGTAAGGTCACGTCCCGTCAAGGAGAGGGTGTGGAGATTTGAGGAGTGAGGAGAAAGCATGAAATGGCAGTCTAAAAGGGCGGGGAGTGAATGGATTAGAGAAACAGCAGTTCCTGGGTAGAAGTTAGGTTCCTCTTGAGGGAATGCCTAAAGCATTTTTGTTTATACTGTGTAATTTAATACTGTACTGTTTACTTTATGGCTATATACTTTATTTTTCTTTTGTTTTGTTTTTTGAGACGAAGTATTGTTCTGTTGCCCGAGTTGGAGTGCAGTGGCACGATCTCAGCTCACTGCAACCTCTGCCTCCCAGGTTCAAGCAGTTCTCCTGACTTGGCTTCTTGGGTAGCTGGGACTACTAAAGGTGCCCACCACCATGCCCAGCTAATTTTTATATTTTTAGTAGAGACGGGGTTTCACCATGTTGGCCAGGCTGGTCTTGAACTCCTGACCTCAGGTGATCCATACATCTCAGTCTCCCAGAGTGTTGGGATTCAGGCATGAGCCACTGTGCCCAGCCTTGTCAAGGCCATATACTTTAACTCAAGGAAATTTCTCTTCTATCACAGCTAGTTTCTCCTTCTGTTTCAATTATCCTGACTTTTCCCCCAGGAGCTTCTATCACTGATTTATTGGTGCTTTAGATATGTACTCTCTCTTCCAAATTATTTCCTCTCACACTTTTATTTCTTGTTCCTTCTACTCTCCTGATGAACTTTTAAAATTTATTCTCTACACCATTGTTTTCTAAGCCTGCCTGATTGTCAGTTATTTGGGGCTTTTTTTTTTTTTTTTTTTTTTTTTTAAGCATTGGGATTTAGAGACAAAAACAATGGAGGATCCTTATTCATTAGGTCTAGGGTGGGGTTTGGTAAGACGCATATTTAAAATGCTCCCCAGGTAATTCTGAAACCAACTGGGTTTGGCAGCCAGAGCTCTATGTACACTAATTCAATTTATCAGCTGCTAATTCCAGAATGGGTTGTAATTCTATTCTCTTTAGTATTTCCTACAGTTTGTCTTTAAGTGTGTGTGTATGTGTGTGTTGCCTGTTCTTCAGACTATGCTCTTCACATCTCAACTAATATTCCTTCATCTATATATTTTAATCTGCATGTTTTCTTCCTAATGTCTTCCTTCTCTTGTTTCACAGAGATCAACTTTTATTGTATGCATTTCAGGATATACAATGGACATCAGCAGATGTTTCCTGAAATATTTTTTGTGTAGTAATTTTTAGAGGTATGTACTTCCTCTGATTTTAAAGGAAAATGTACCCTTTACCTTGGGCTGTATAGTGCTTTTTGTGAATTACAAGGCTGGTTTTTGTTTGCTGTTTCTTCATCTTTTAATGAGGAGACTGATAATATACTGACATTTGCCAATAGAGAGTATTCCTCAGGTCTAAAACCTTAGAATGGTCTATCTACTGTAATCCAGTATTTTAGAGGTTTTTTGCTATGAGATTTCTAGGAGCCTTAACATTTTTTTTTAAAAACTATGAAATGTACATATGAAAGGATGTGTAAAATATTTTGTAGAGTTTAAATAATTATAAAGTGAACACCTATGGAGCTACCATTCAAGTGGAGAAACGTAAGACCACCAGCTAGTTGAGAAGCCGTCATGTACCTGTCCTGGAACACAATACCTTTCCTCTAACCCAGAATAACCATTATCCTTGTTTTGTGATAATCACCCCTTTGCTTTTGTTTATAGTTCTGTTATTGCTGTTAGCATCTCTCAATGCAATTTCTAGCATGCTCTGCCACTGAGGCTCTTTTCTGTGCCTCCAGTTCCGTGCTTTGAGAAAAGGCACTATACACTATCCCACTACCTGTGACCTCATTCCTATGTGCTGTGACTTACGAGTCATGTCAGCCCACTCAGTGGAGAAGCAGGGGTAGTTGGGATGTGGGAAGAGAGAGGATGGTTGATTCTTCTTTTGCTGCCTCAGAAAATCATCCCTGATAAGTAGAATGATTTCTGCTCCATTTTTTTTTTCTGGTTGATGTAATATTACACAATATCTGCTCACTTTGTCAATTTCCTGGTTAACCATTGCAGGCATATTTTTAATGCAGATTAATCTGCACTGAATTTGGTAGAAATTCTGCCTTGATGTTTACAAATGATGAAAGGACTATGACTCTTGCTCTTTATAATGGTTTTGAAATAAAACTAAATTTTCAGTACAATGAATCTCCTGCCTCTTCTCATTTTCTCTATAGGTCTTCTAATTTTTGTAAAAAATGGGAATGAGAGAAAAAGCTGTACTACAGGCTTGTATTCACTGCTACTTGCAAAGTCCATTTTGCCAACATGGAAAATAAAACTAATAAAAGAAATATGTGGTTTGAGGATGAAAGAAGTACCTTGAACATCCAACCAAAAATGTATACTGATATTTCCAGCAGAGAATAAAGCATAAGTCAGGCTCTCTAAAAGGCAAATAAAAAACACCCTATTTCTATAGAAAAACCAGCTAAAGAGATCACACAGTGACTAGAATTTTTAATTCTAAAATTAAAAATTTTTTCAGATGTCAGTTTTATTCAAAACCATTTGAACTAGTTAAGAAAAGGAAAAGTAGTTCTTACGTATGATTCTAAATGTTAGGTTAAGATCTCCAAGACATGCTTATAAAACACTTTTTGATTAACCCACAATTATATATGTGTATTTCCTCTTGCATTTTTTTTTATCACAGTAAGATAAGAATAGGAATGAAAGACAACAGAAAATTAATTTCAGAAATATTTTAGCTGACAGGGCATGGCAGCTCACATCTATAATCCTAGCACTTTGGGAAGCCAAGACAGGAGAATTGCTTGAGGCCAGGAGTTTGAGACCAGCCGGGGCAACATAGCAAGACACTGTCTCTACAAAAAAAACTTTTAAAAAAGTAGGCTGGATTACTGGTGGCACCTGTAGTCTCAGCTACTCAGGAGGCTTAGGCAGGAAGGCTATTTGAGCCCAAGAGGTTGAGGCTGCAGTGAGCCCTGACTATGTTACTGTACTCCAGCCTGGGTGACAGAGTGAGACTCTGTCTCAAAAAAAAAAAAAAGACTTTAACCACCTTAGCCACTGTGGACCTTTATGGGAGCCATTATGAAGAAGATTTTTTTTTTCCAATAGTACTTTTCATGAATTATGCATGTTTTCAACAAAAATAGCTTAAGGTAAAGTATACCTACCACATGGGCTTGACAGAAGTAATGAAGAGACTAGGAACTGCATTTGAGTTCAGCATTCATAGACATCTAGAAAAGAAGACCCTAGATATTAAATTCAGTGTCTTTGTAGTTGTTTTGATTTCTTTGAGGCAGAATTCTTCTCAAAAGATGTCTTATGGACAATCCTAATGTATGGAAGAGATGGGGGTGGAGCAACTCCGATTGGAGCAGGGATCAGGGTCCTGAGCCAAGGTCAAATTGCCCATCTTTCTGACTACCTTTCTGTAGCCCTCCTGGTACCACCTCCTGGGAGTCCTGTGGCTCAGTGGAATCCTGTAAAAAATCCTGATTTAGTTTAACTTCTTGACTTTGCAGTTGAGGAAACTGAGACACACAGGTAATCAATGGATGGCCTGGGCCAGAATGCAGGTCTTCTGCTGCCTAGAGTAGAGCATTCTCTACGATACCATGCTGCCTGTTTTGAGCTCCTCAAATTAGTTCCAGACATTAAAATGTTTCCTTTTAACCAAACAGAGAACATTTTTTATCAACAGAAAGGAGATAGACTGTATAAAATACATTTGTGGCCTGTATACTTTCAACTACAAGCTAATTTTTAGAAGTGAATTCTGTTTTTCTGTTGTCCCTAATTATGAGTTTAGTGATACATGCTTTTGAAAAATTCCTTCAGTAGACAAAGTTAAAAATACTTAGTCATAAAAAATGGTGACCAGCTTGCAGCAAAGTCAAACTAAGCGATAACTGCTGTCTGTCTCCACCCACTGCCTGTTCGTGCCTTCTTCAGTGTTTTCTGCCTTTGTGCTGTGAGGTGCTATGCTGCATTCTTCAGGCATGAGGGTACTCCCTGAACTTAACGATTCCCACTCCCGGATGAAATTTGCATTGCTTCTCCTCAACCTGAGAGGCCCACACCCTCAGATAAAAATCTCATTTCTCTCCTACACCCCTGTCGTTCCTCCTACACCCGTGTTTTTCCTATGTGCCCTACCGGTAAAGAGTCTTTTTTTTTTTTTTTTTCTGGCACATTTCCTCCAGTCGAGAAGATTCTGTTGAACTTCTTGATTTAAAAACTCAGCATTTTGGCCAGGTGCAGTGGCTCACGCCTGTAATCCCAACACTTTGGGAGGCCGAGGCAGGTGGATCACGAGGTCAAGAGATCGAGACCATCCTGGCTAACATGGTGAAACCTCGTCTCTACTAAAAATACAAAAATTAGCTGGGCGTGGTGGTGCGCATAGTCCCAGCTACTTGGGAGACTGAGGAAGGAGAACCGCTTAAACCCAGGAGTCAGAGGTTGCAGTGAGCCGGGATTGTGCCACTGCACTCCAGCCTGGCAACAGAGCGAGACTCTATCTCAAAATTTAAAAAAAAGGCCGGGCACAGTAGTGGCTCACGCCTATAATCCTGGCACTTTGGAAGACTGAGGCAGGAGGATCACTTGAGTCCAGGAGTTTGAGACTAGTCTGGGCAACATAGTGAGACCTCGCCTCTACAAAAAATAAAATTAGCTAGTATGGTGGCATGCACCTGTAGTCTTAGCTTCTTGGGAGGCAGAGGTGGGAGGATCACTTGAGCCCAGGAAGTTGAGGCTGCAGTGAACCAATATTGTGCCTCTGCACTCCAGCCTGGGCAACAGAGCAAGATCCTGTCTCAAAAACAAAAAGATAGATATTTTTGTATAAATGTGAAAAATAATATGATTTTAGAAATCACACTTCTCCCCTAATTCTGATACGCTGCATCTTGAGGGGAACAGCATGGGCACATGGAGTGTTGATGTCGCTGGTTGATAGTCACTAAAATGTAGGTATCTGTTTTTGCTTAATTGTTTTCTTGGTTTCTAAAATGTCTAATTCTGATACAAATAAATGTATAAAAATTTGTTATCTAAAATATATGTAAATTAAAAATTCACTATAAATTCAATATGAAATTTGACATATTAAGTTTACCATGGAGATGTGTTACCTGGTCCCCATATTTTTATATTGCTTTATCCTGATTTCTCTTGCTTTCTACCCACTCCTGAACACCTATTTTTCAATTATAATGTACATTTTTCATCCAATAATAGAATTTAGTTATGTACTAATCATTAAGTAATCTTGACTAGTGTGATTCATTTGGTGTAGTTAGAAGATTGTTCTAGTGATGTGTGATTTTCTTAGAGAGAGAGCAGGGAAGGGAACTACCAAAGGATATCAGGATAATAAGAAGTAACATATTGGTGTCACTTCTGAGATCGTACATTTTTTTCAATCACTTAGCCTTTCTCTGTGTAGAGAGATATAGGTTTTGTTTTCAAACTTGTGGGGGAAAAAAATGTCTATTTTATTTTCTCCAAAGTGAGCCTGCTTCAAACCTCATCCTGTCTGGAGGTGGGTATCTTAGTCATCCCTGGTGCTTTGTTCCCTCTCTCAGAAAGAACATGCAAAGAGTCATATGCAGAGAAAACATTAAGGAAAGACCTCTCGGTGTCCAGCGCATACCAGTTGCTATGATCACTGTTCAAACCACCATGGCCCCTTGTAACCACCCTGGTGTTTGTAGGATGCTTTGAAGCATTTATGGGGACAGGAATCTTGCTAATGCTGAGAGCCCCTGGGCCTGGGATCTGGCTTCTCTGGGAACTACAGCTGCTTCCTTTTCAGGTTTAGCTATAGGTAGAGGTGCCACTGGGGAGAAAGGTGCAGGTCTCCAGGACTTGGGAAATCCACAGCCTTTGTTTCCTTTCCAAAGTCTTGGATAATCTCCTTGTCTTCTTTAGTTCTCACAACTTCTGCTTCTCTTTTACCCTCTAAGAGCCCAGCATTTGTCTTTCTCTTCGACCCACAGGATAATGCCCTCTTTAAAATGAAATTATAGAAGAAAGGTTGTCTTCAGGGGGATCTGGTACCCAAAGCTTTCCCTGAAATAAGGGAACACAAAGACTTGTCAACCTTTCTTGAATCAGGAGTGGGGAAACAGAAGGAGAGCAAAATCCAAATAATATTTAAATAGATTCTCCTGTGTGACATTTGACACATGTAATACCTAACATGATGATGGTATTAAAATAATAGGAAACTTCTTTAGTCCTTTGTTTATTTGGAAAGTCATTCCCTAATGCCATGTTGTTTTATATACATTTGATCTCAATATTATCATCAAGGAGTTAACCTTTCCAATGAACAAACTCACCCCGCCCCCTTCATCTCTCCTCATTTCTTATCTTGCAGTAGGTAGAAGAGAAAGAGGCCTGCATTCGTTCTCCAGGCCATGGAGGATAGCAATAGAGATTTGTTCCTTAAATAGAACAGTGGTTTTCAAAGTGTACTAGCAAGGTATTTGAAATTGTCCAAGTAGAGAGAGGGATACCAAGTGTGCAAGGCTCTGGGGATGCCTATCCCCACTTTAATTATACCAGCTGTGTTTTGTTTTTGCTTTTCTAAAAACTTATGTATTCAATTCTATATAAAATGTTGGTTTAAGGAAGGATTCCATTGCTATAAAAAGTTTGAGAATCATGGAATATGTGCAAGGAAATTCCCCAGTCTTTTGCATTAAAGGTCTGCCTCTTTTAATATAATTTTATGCTATAGAAAAAAACTTTCCCCTTTATATTCTCCGTTGCTTTATCAGTTATATGTGAAGCTTCCCAAGTGATAGGCCAAATTTAGGGGACAGTATTGTATGATTCATTTAGACTCTCAGTTTCTTTTCTGGTTAATAGGATATCTGTTGTGGGTGGTGGTTGAAAATCTTGATGCTTGCTATACTGAAATTGTGAGTTCTTGTTAGCCACCATCATTCAGCCTGAATGTTCACTGTACACAGCAATATAGAAGGCATTAAGTAGCTCCAACTGAATAATGTTCACATTAACCAGAATTTTAAAAACTCTTTGTTGATAATATTTTATGGTTATATTGATCATCACATACATTTATTTCTAATTGCTGGTTCTTTTTAAAGAGTTTAATAACAAATTACTCAACTGTAGTAACAAATTATTCAGAGGATTTTATAATTCAACACAGACAACACTATGTGAAAATAATTTTTAAATGGTTAACTTTATTTTATGTCTCGCCAAATAACATGTCATATATGCTGTAATGTTCATTGAAATTAAAGATTCCATGAGACAAGTTTAAATTGTTCATACTAAATATTTTGTAATGACATTTTAATCTTAGCATACTACATTTTTGCTTGTTGAAAACATAGTTGAGTAAAATTATTTCAGTGTCAGACATTTTTAGTAACACAGTCGCTTAGCTTTCAGAACGGAAAGTTCCTTTTTCACCCTACTCTACTACTATTATTCTAGTATACATAGTCTTAAGAACATGTAGTATCTATTGTGCAGTATAAGCATTACAATTTTTCTCTTCTATTAGTATCTAATACTAAAATTAGAGTATTCAAGTTTAGAGATGGTTTTTTCATTAGAAAAGTTTGTGCGGTCAATGCGAGAACTAGGGCTTCCAATCTTGCTCAGCCAGGACTTCCTACAAAAAACAGATAAATAAATCAAATTAGCATACAAAGTACACATGGATCAGCTAAAATGATCCCACAGTAGGTATTAATGGGAGTTTACCTTTACTAAGCAACTTTTTGCATATATGTGATATTTAAATATGTTTACATTGTATATAGCACTCTAAGAATATCACAGAGTATAATGTATAATTAAATATGGACAAAGAAAATCTAATAAATTAAGCACAGTCAATTCCTGATGATTTTATATTAGGGTTATCCCCCGCCCACTGTTACCTAGCTCTTATACTCAAAACGATCAAAATATTTTTATAAGGAGCTTAGTAATAAAAACAATTTACTATTGTTTCCTCATTACTCAGCACGTGGTAGATGTTTCATATATTTGTATGTAAATATATATATATACACACACACACACATATATATGGTGAGAGAGATCCATACTAAAAGAATAAAGAAGAAACATGATTTTCCAAACACATTAAAGTAAGAAAAATTGCTCATCTACTTTTATCTATTCAAATACTGTTTCTTATCACAGATTAACAAAGCGATTGATTGTTAACAAAGGACAAGTTGAATGCTCTGAAATATTTTTCTGATTATTTAGTGCAATGGTTTATCTTATTAGTGATATCCATGTATTTAATTCATGCATTAGAGCACTTACCCAAGATGTTTCCTATATGGTTCGGGCCTATTATATATTGCTGACATCTCAGATAACACTGAGGATTTTCCAGAATCTTTCTACCTACTACTAATTAGTTGGGATGATAGATCTGTTGGGACTATGGGTTTATAAAATAGGGCTGTTTTATACAAATGATGGCTGTTATATCTGTTGCTGTTGTAGAAACATCCTATGAGTTTCCTCATATCCCCAAATTATTTCAGGTTGTGAAGCTAGGGCTGTATACAGCTATGCAGTATGATATGTGACAATCTTATATAACTTTAGATTTAAAATATTTTTTAGGTTAGCTGAAAATTCCTCTTAATCAGGCTAGAGAAGAATTCCAATGATTCAAATTGCTATTGTGCTTTTTAACCCTTTATTTGGATCTTATTTGTGACAGTTTTACTGGCTGAGGTTAATTTAGACTTCTTTTTCTTTTTCTTTAGCTCAATCAGTTGAAATCTTTAAAATGAAAATTTCATGTGTTGAAGGAAAAACTCAGTTCTTATGAAAAGGAGCTGATAGCTTCAACTTTACTAGTCACATCTTCTTGAAACCTCCTAGAAAAGAGAGACCACAAATAATACTGAAACCTAAAATTTATTAAGCACTAACAACTTTTTTATTTGAGGGTGGGGGGACAGGATCTCACTTTGTCACCCAGGCTGGAGTGCAGTGGCATGATCATGGCTCACTGCAACCTTGACCTTCAGGGCTCAAGTAATCCTCCAGCCTCAGTCCCCCAGGTAGCTGGGACTACAGGCATGCATCACCACACCTGGCTAATTTTTTTGAATTTTAGTAGAGACAAGATCTCACTGTGTTGCCTAGGCTGATCTCCTGGCCTCAAGCAATCCTCCCTCCTCAGCCTCCCAAAGTGCTGGAATGACAGGTGTAAGCCACTGCACTTGGCCAAGCACTAACAATTTGTTCGGCACTATGCTAAGTTCTTTACGTGTCTTTCATTCCACATATGAACCCTGTAAGTCATAGGCTATTATTGCCCCCAGTTATTGATGAGAAAAGAGAGACACTTAAGAGATAGTAACTTGCACAGGGTGGTTAGCAGAGTGGTTGTGAGGAGGATTCGGATTCTGAGTATATTTTGAAGATATAGTAAAAGTAGATTTGCTGACAGATTGAATGTGGGTGTGAGAAAAGGAGAGGAGTGAAGGATGACACCAGAGTTTTTGGTGTGAGTAACTAGTTGGATAGGGTTGTCATTTACTGAAATGGAGAGACTGTGAGAGGAGCAGATTTGGGGGAAGGGGAAGATCAGAGGCTCAGTTTTGGAATGTTACATTTGAGATGTCTGTTAGACATCCAAAGCGAGATGTTGAGTAGGCAGCTGGACCTACAAGTCTGGTTAGAGGAAATAAAATTTGGAATTTGTCAGCAGGTAGACAGTATTGAAAGCTATAAGATTGGCTGGGATCATCAAGAAAATGAATCTAGATAGAAAAGATAGGTCCAATGACTATACTTTGGGGGTTCTCCAAAGTTAAGTGCTCACGAAGCAGAGGAAGAACCAGAAAAGGAGGAGAATAAAGCATCCAGTGAGGTATGAGAAAAACTGGTGCCCAGGGAGCCCAATCAAGCCCTCAGGAAGTAAAGAGGGATCCACCAGGCCGATGCTGCTGGCAGGGCCAGTGAGGTGAGAAATGAGAACTGGCCATTGTGTTTAGCCACGTGGATGTCACCAGTGACCTTGGCAGGAGCAGTTGTGGTGGCATGAAAGCCATATTTGAATGGGCTCAAGAGAATGAGAAGGGAGAAAATGAAACCATGGAATCCGAGACTAGGACTACTGGGCATTGGAACTGCAATGACTAATCCACCTGAGCTGATAACTCAATGTATTGACCTAGTTGAGATACCTGCCTGTATCTTGTCCTTAACATCAGGGACTTCTTCCCCAGCCGAAAGTACGGCCTGGAGGAATCTATGCCACTGATGGGGCAGATGGTCATGGTGTTGGGAGGCTGGGCTCTGCTTCCCCTGGGGGAGGATGGCCACTTTGTGTCATGGCTTCATATATGCTTCCCCTATTGCTAGGAACCACTCTGCTTGATCTGCCTCCTCAGCTAGGAGTGTTCTGGTCACCTGTCACTTGGCAGGCCCTGAGACCTCACTCTCAAGTGGTGTTTTTGCAGTCAGCCTTTGGTAAGTGTGGCTCAGGTCTAAAGAGGGCAGAACTAAGAGTTATCCAAGCACTAAAATAGTCACAAAATTTCACAAAATTTATGGCTGATGAGAATGTGTGTGAAATATACATATATACATGCATGTATACATATACAGACACATGTGTGTATGTATACATACATATAAAATCACTCACCCTTAGTGTCAGAGCCACCTAACAGTACTAGTTAATACAATTCAATAAATATTTAAGTAGGACTTTATGCAAGTCATTCTAGATGCTGGAGGACATACATAGAGATTTAAAATGGAATTCCTTCCCTCAGTAACTTACATTCCAATAGAAGAGTCTGGAGAATAATAAAAATGGCCATAATGTTAAGGCAGAATATGATGGGCAGTGTGATTTATATTATACAAAGGGAGAAGGGAATTGGGGGGTTAACCTGGTCGAGGTTCTCACAGACATCTTGGTGACAGCAATGGCATTTGAGCTAAGTTTTAAAGAAGATATTAGTGTTTTTTTTCCCAAATCTTAGAATGGGAAATGCCAATTTAAGCATGACAGAAAACCAAGAAGCATAGGAAAAATGTTGGTAATGTTAGCAAATTTTAAAAATTCAAAACACTTGAATGACTGGAAGAAAGTCTTAAAGCCAAACAAACAGCAAACTGAAGAAACTTATTTGCAACTTTCTTACTCTACAAACGGTACTTGAAAATTAATATACGTATGGTATATGGTATATTACCAATATGTATGGCTGTGCAATAGAAAAATGTGCAAATAACACAAGCAAATGAAAGGGAAAGAAATATAAATAGCCAGTAAATAATATGTAAAATCATTCTTACTCATACGCATACTTTTTAAAAATACAAATAAAGCAAGAATAAGCCACCATCTGTCACTTATGGAATGGTAAGATTTAAAAACTTGATAACATCCAGTAGTGGCAGTTAGGGTGTAGTTAGGCAATGTAGAAAAGAGGCACTTTTCTACATTGGTGATGGGAGTGCAAATTTGTACAGCTTTTTGAAAGGGCAACTTGGTACTACCTAACAAATTATTAAATGTTCTCGTCTTACAAACATACTGTCATAAGGAGGGTACCCTGGGATTCAGGCTCTGAGATGATTAGCATGAAGTTAATCAGGGAGTGCTGTCAGGTTTAACAACTTGTGGAAGGCAAGGAAAGGAAAGGAGACAAGACTGGACTGAGGGAGAAGCTGGGCAATGATGCAGTCTCAATGAAGACCTTGGCCAAGACTTAAGGAGCTCTGAAACTGAGAAGACCCTTCAGAGTTGTCTCAAGTTAAGGTGAGAGGGCTGGTCTTTATATTCCCCACATTAACCCAGTCGTTAGAGGAGAGCTGCCCAGGGAAGAATACGTGAACTTTAGTGAGGTTACTTTCTTCTGCTGAGGCAATTCCTGAAGAAGGCTGATGGCTAAGGGCCATCTTCCAGCAGCACTCCTGGCATCTGGGGGACTGAATCCTTCAATCTTGAAAGGGAATCCGAGTGGTAGATCAGTGTCCTTTACACATACTCTCATAAGGAGCCAAAGAGAATGAATTGAAGATTCAAGCAAATGAGTGGTAATTGATGGAACAAGGCCCAGAGCAGTCAGAAGAAACAGGATCAAGAGATGAGTAGACTCATTTGGTATAGAAAAGAGGACACATTTTCTCTGTATGGAAGAGAAGACAGTAGATTTTAAAAACTGGAGAGCAATTTGGATAGGAAGAGGCATTCACATGAGATAGCTTCCATTTTCTCAGTGTGTGGGAGATAAGGTAATTTACTGAGAATAAGTGGGGTGGAGGAAGAGTTGAAGGATTGAATAAAGTGAAAAGGTGTAATAATCGCTAAAAGAGTTGACAAATGTTAAAGGAATTGTGAAAGAGCAATAAGGATCCTTAAAGTTAGTCTAGGTGACCAGGGACCTGCAAACACACCTGCCTGCAATGCAGTGTGCTCGTCAGATGCCTGTCCTGCAAGCAGGGTCCAAACCAGTGGGGCTTGGGATCAATGCCTGGGCCAGAGTTTTTTCAGTAGGGACAATCCATTTCAGAGGGCAGATTTAACAATTCAATCAGATGTTTCCTGGAGTGGGTGAAGGAGTGTGAGCCTCCCTATCCACCAATCTGCAGTGGATTTCTCTTTCGCCCTACTGCTGAGCTGTGGTCTTAGGCTTTTTTTTTTTTTTTTGAGACAGAGTCTTGCTCTGTCACCCAGGCTGGAGTGCTATGGCGCAATCTCGGCTCACTGCAATCTCCACATCCCAAGTTCAAGCAATTCTTCTGCCTCAGCCTCCTGAGTAGCTGGGATTACAAGCATGCGCCACCATGCCCAGCTAATTTTTGTATTTTTAGTAGAGATGGGGTTTCACTGTGTTGGTCAGACTGGTCTCAAACTCCTGACCTCGTGATCTGCCCATCTCGGCCTCCCAAAGTGCTGGGATTACAGGAATGAGCCACCGCACCCAGTTGGTCTTAAGTTTTCTAGGGTGACCATTGCATCTGGGAGCCTCTGATGTTGGTATCTTGATATCTTCCCTTGGACTGGTCATATTCTCCAGGCAAGATACACCCTATTTCCTGCCTAGAAGCTATGCGTCTGGTTATATGTGCCCTGAGAATCTGGGAAGAAGGTTAAGGCCTCAACATGCAGGGATTAACTTTTGATAAATCCCTGTTTTCAGCACTGCATCATTTTCTTAACTGTGTCTATAAAAATGAAACTCTGGCTGGGTGTGGTGGCTCACACCTGTAATCCCAGCACTTTGGGAGGCTGAGGCAGGTGGATCAGTTGAGGTCAGGAGTTCAAGACCAGCCTGGACAACATGGTGAAACCCCATCTCTACTAAAAAATATAAAAATTAGCTGGGAATGGTGGTGTGCACCTTTAATTCCACCTACTCAGGAGACTGAGGCAAGAGAATCGCTTGAATCTGGGAGGCAGAGGTTGCAATGAGCCGAGATCGCGCCACTCCCCTCCAGCCTAGGTGACAGAGTGAGTGAGACTGTCTCAAAACAAATGAACTCTGGCTTCTGCCTGAGCAGGCAGGGCAGCTGCTCTCCTGTTTGACATGGGGGACAACTGCTTAGTAAGCAGATTTGGAATCAGTACTCTTATTTTTAGCCCCACCTTCATGCCCACTTCCAGTGGCCTGAGCCTTGAGGGATTTCCACTGTGTTAACTGGACCATTTCTCTGCTTTGGAAGCCTGTAATGCTTACAATCAAATTTGCATTACCACCTGCTCATGTGTTTTCTAGTTTCCAAAGTTTTATTGCTGTAGCTTTATCTCCCATTATTTGTCCTTGTGGATGTTTTTAAGGGTTTTTAAAAACCATTTTTACTGATATTTAAGTAAGGTTGAGGAGGGAGCAGAGGCAAATGCATGTGTTCAAAATATGCCATCTTTATATGAAAGTATGGCTTTATCCTTTATATTTAAATCTTTCATACATCTGGAATTATGTGATTGCCTTATATGATAAAGATGTCTTAATTTTGAATAGACATTTCCCCCAGCATCTTTTACTAAATAACTTATCCTTTTCTACAGATTCCAAATGTAACTGTTATCTTACACTAAATTTGTGCATATGCCTGAGTCTGTTTATAGGCATTCTATTTGACCCCATTGACATGTTAATCCCTAAACCAGTACCAAACTGTTCTAATTATTATAGTTTTAGAATATATTTTAATGTCCATTAGTCCCTATACCCTCACCTCATTATTCTTCTAGTTTTAAATGTCCTTTTTTGTGTCATACATTCTATTAGAGTTCAGTATAATTTTATCCAATCCTTTCACATCCCCTTTTAAATCTAAAAATAATTTGAAGAGAAGTGGCAATTCTAACATTTGTCATCAAGAGTGAAAATTTTCTCCAGTTTTGCTCAAGTCTTTAAGTTTCTCACTAAAATTTTATAGTTTGTTTAATTCAGGTCCTGTGTATTTCTTGATAAATTTATACTCAGTTATATTTTTCTTGCTATTTTGAACAAGATGCTTTTTAATCATTATGCTTTTAAACAAGATACAGGAAAACTGGTGATCTCTTATATTGTAATCAGATGCCTTACTGAACTCCTTTAGTAGTATAATAGTTTTTCTCTTTCTTGGGGTTGCTAGGTAAACCACCCCATGTATTTTTCCTGAATTATTTTCCCCAAATTCATTCTGCTAGTTCATTTTACCACATTCGCTGGACTGCATAATTTTTTTGTTTGTTCATTTTTTGTTGTTGAGATGGGGGTCTCACTTTGTCGCCCAGGTTGGAACGCAGTGGCACAATAATAGTGCACCGTAATCTCGAACTCCTGAGCTTCAGCAATCCTCCCATCTCAGCCTCTCAAGTATCTGGGACTACAGGAATGAGCCACCATGCCTGGCTAGTTAAAAATCTGTGTGTGTGTGTGTGTGGAGATGGAGTCTCTGTATGTTGCCCAGGCTTGTCTTAAACTCCTGGCCTCAAGTGATCCTCCCACCTTGGTCTCCTAAAGTGTTAGGATTACAGGTGTGAGCCACTGCACTCAGCCACATAATTTCAAATCTCTTAGGCTATCCAGCCAGTTTGACTACTTGCCTTTCAGAAAATTTCTATAGTAAGTGTGCAAAGAAAGAAAGAAAAAACAGGAACAGTGTTCACCTACCCAAGGAGCCAACACAACCACAATACACTGCTCTGGTTCCAGCATATTTTACCTATAAGTTTAGTTTACTCAATAAATATTGAATGGATGGATGGGTAGGTGGATGAATTATATTTGCTTGAATGTCCCATTCAAGCAAGTGTTAATTGAAGTCTGGTATTTCTGCGGTAAATCTGAATCAGTTTTGTGTGCATGTATCTTTCAGGTATTTCTATTTAAGAAGGGTGGTCCACTGATAAGCTTACACAAACAAAACAGAAGGTTCAACTAGTAAAAATGAAAGGATAATAATGTAAACTAGAAACTTCTGTTGATAGAAGTCAGGTTGTTTGATAACCACGTGTCCCTCTTCACTCTAATACATTTTACATGCTTATGTAAAGGTTTTGAAAATGAAACTAATTTTTGTAAAGTCTAATTTTATTCCTTTACAAAAATCATGTTGCTTTTAATTATGAAGTAACAGTATAAGTGGAGATTTCACTATGGATGCATTTTTTCTATGTTTGATGAGGATCATAGACAGTGGTGAAGACAATTTTTTATGGAATGGAAAAGGACAATGATCTTGGGTGTATTACTTTTAATTATCCCTCAGGCCACCTTTGCATTAAGAAATAAATAAAACACAGTGCTGATAAATGTTAAATGACCAAGGAAAAATCTATTTGTGTAATAAACTAACTGTGCTATATTTTTTGTTCCTATACAGGCAGTCACTAACTACTAGTCCCCTCAGGGTTTCCACAGCATTCTCATCCTTTAGTACAGATGGCACGTATTTAGCCATCAAATACAGTAAGCACCACACATTTTTTGCTTTGGAAGCCAGCAGAGAGGCCAGCTGTGGCCTTCTAAAATGCACTTAGGTTTCTACCGTTCTAGGGCCTCCTCTTTGACTGCCCCTATGTGAAAACGGCCCCACCCCTACTCTGTTGCGTGCATCCTGACAGTGATCACATTCTGTAATTGCTGTGTTTATGTCATTGTCTATGTGTTTATTATATGCCTCTTCCACAATATAATGCAAATTCTAAGAAGGTGGCAGGATCAGGCTGGGTGCCGTGGGTCATGCTGTAATTCTAGCACTTTGGGAAGCGGAAGCGGGCAGATCACTTGAGGCCAGGAATGCGAGACCATCCTGGCCAACATAGTGAAACTCTGTCTCTACTGAAAATACAAAAATTAGCCAGGCATGGGGGTGGGTGCCTGTAATCCCAGCTACTTGGGAGGCTGAGGTACGAGAATTGCTCGAACTGGGGAGGCGCAGGTTGCAGTGAGCCGAGACCACGCCACTGCACTCCATCCTGGGCGACAGAGGGAGACTCTGTCTCACATACACACAGAAAGAAGGTGGCAGGATCGGTCTTACTATTAGATTCCCAACAGCTAGCGTGATGCCTGCTGATAGTGGGTACTCAATAAATACATATTCATAAATATGTACAATTATAGGTCAATTACAAATAAAATAAAACTTAAAAAAGAAACATCCCCCGACCCCGAAGAAATAAATGTATATTGAATGAATGAGCCTTTGTCATCTGCCTGCCTTCTTCAGGTCTACAGCTTCCATGCGTGGTAGGAGGGCGATTTCTAGGCACCTATACCGTCCACACATAGAAAGGGACCCTGAATGCTGCTTTTTAACTCTTTGATTTTTATCTCACAAAAAACAAAACCCTCACTTTTTAAAATACTCTGCAAGTTAGAGAAATATTTGCTCTTATTACAGAAACTCATAAAATATTTTATTCATGGTAGTCCCTTCTGAAGAACACAAGCAATGACTATATTCTTGCTCTTAAAGGACATTGGAGACCTATGGATTCAGGGACCTAGTGACCAGAATAGAAGCAGGTGAACCAAGATTACTTGTGCAATTGGTTCATTTATCTGTGCCAGCCCCCAATATTATTGCATGTTTTTGTGCTTGTGAGTTTATTCATTACATAAATATACATGGTAACTGGCTTTACCCAGAGTTCAAGGTAATTCTTACAACACCACAGAAGGGCCAAGTCCATCCTGCAAGCCGAGTCACATGACATGCCATCAGCTTCTGTCAAGTCCAGTGCACAGCTGTATATGCTCAACTATATAGTATAAAAATCCTTAGACATTTTTTCTTAGTATCTCAAAGATGTGCAAACATCTATTGTACTTATTGTATTAACTCAGGATATTTTACTCCTTTTTTTTTTTTTTTTTTTAAGAGACAGGATCTTACTTTGTCACCCAGGCTGAAATGCAGTGGTATGATCATGACTCACTCTGGCCTCAACCTCCTGGGCTCAGGGGATCTGGCCACCTCAGCTTCCAGAGTAGCTGGGACTATAAATGTGTGCCACCACATCTGGGTAATTTTTTAAAAAATTTTTTTTGTAGAGATGGGATCTCACTATGTTGCTCAGGCTGGTCTCAAACTCCTGGCCTTACGCACTTCTCCCACCTCAGCCTCCCAAGAGCTGCAATTACAGGAGTGAGCCACCATGCCCAGCCTCAAGATTTTTAAAGAGGAGAATCCTTTCTTTCAACATAATCTTGCACAAAGCCTTCATACTTACAGTAGACAAGTTTTTCTCTGAAGCAAGGGAATGGTTGGGGGCACATGTGTGTACTCGTGTGTATGTCCACCTGCAGATACCACCCCGCCTAGCCCTCTTGCTTCTCCAGTTGTACTGCAAGCACCTCTGAGGAATCCCAAGGGTTCTGAGGAACTCCATTTGAAAACTGCCCTATTAATCTAACACTAAGCAAAACTATAGTGGAGTGGAATATATGAAGAATTCACCCTGTGTAGAAATGGAAATCAACATAGGACTGTCTTTTCTATAATTCGAGTCAGTTAGTATTTCCTGTGTAGTAAGCTCCTGGGGTAATATTAAAAATTCCATTTAATATCCTTGTCTGAAACAGAGGTGAAATTAAAGCACTAGAAAGCTAACACTATCAATAATTCATAGTAGTTCTATTTCCTGGGACTAAAGGGGGGTGGCATAATACTTTCAGATGTCTCTTCAGCACCAGTATAAAATGAAGACCACAGCAAGAAAGGAGACAGTGAAAGAAAAAAAAAAAGACAGATAATGAATTAAAAGCTAATGTGACGCATGTTGGAAAATACTGAGTTGCCTGTCAATTTCAGGCTTTTAAACTAGCATTAATAATGGAAGGATAATGGATGATATATAAAATTTTTGCCATTCTCCTTTCTTTAACAAGTTTCCTTATTCAGTTACATGTGGGCAAATAATACCATAGACTCCTTTATTATCAAATGTTTTAATGTCTGAAATATTTGTCAGATATGTAGCCCACGATTAGTGAGTTCAGTGATTATCCAGGGAATCCTAAGCATCCATAATTAACCTAAGACCCAGATTCCTCATTTTTAAAATGATGACACTGCTACTCAACCCACTGAACTATTGAAAGGATTAGAGAGAATGTATGTAAATCACTTAATGCGACATCTGGTCATTAATAACTATGATTACAGTGTAATTATTTTCTGCCTTTGCCAAAGATGGTAGACAGCCTGTTTAGCAAGCTCTGTGACCCTCAGAGTCACATACTTCCAGTGCATCTCCACTAGTAAGACCTGTTGGTCTTGGCAGAGGTGCTTCTCATCTTGCAGTGGAAAATGACCCATCATTCAACCTCCTCGGCTGGGTGAGAGTCTGGAAGAGCCACTGAGGTTTGAGCTATGCCCAGGATTCTGAGAACCAGTTAATTGAATCAAAGGGCCTGGGAGCAGAGACGGCAGAACAAGTGAGGGGATGACTATAACCTGTAACTTCCCTGCCGCACCACAGCTTCTAGGTCAACACAGTGACAGATATCCTCTTCGTTCTGTTTTATTTGGTGGAACAGAATAGGTGCCGGCACAGTGGTAATGGATGGAAGTAGACTTTAGAGTCAGTGTGCTTAGGTGTGAGTCCAGCTACTACTTCCTGGTTGTGTTGGACAAGTTTCTTAAACTCTTAGTGCCTCATCTGTAAAATGAGGAGTATACTGCCTACCTCACAGAGAGTTGCTGTGAGGATTAAATAAAATAATCTGTAAAGTGTTTAACACTGTGTCAGGAAAACAGTAAATGTTCAATTTTAAGCTAATGTCAGGGTATAGTCAGGGTACAGTAGCAGGTAACTAAAACCACCTTAGCTACTTTAGAATGGAATTTAATATAGGGAATTAGGTACTTACAAAATAATTGGAAGAACTGGAATAAAAAATCTAGATTGGGCCTGTTGGAGCAACTCTGCAGAATTGACTGCTAAAGTATAAATGTTAAAACTGTGATTCTCATACAAGTATAAAATGACAAGTCACAAATATTTAATATACTAACTAATAAGGGAATCTGTAAGATGTTAAGTCCAGTTCAAAGGAGAATTCAGAGATACATACACAATCAGAAATGTTTAAATCAACTGGTTAATAGATGCAAAACTGGCGAAAATTCTACAGGACAGCACTGTCTGACTGAACCATAATGCAAGCCTCATCTGTAATTTAAATTTTCTAAGAGTCATATTTTAAAAAGTAAAAATAGTTAAAATTAATTTTAATAATATATCTTTATTTATTAATTTAACCCACTCTATCCAAGATATAATTACTTGAAGATGTAATCTATATAATACATACAATTAATGAGATATTTTTACATACTTTTTCATATTGAGTCTTTGAAATATGGTAGATATTTTATACTTATAAGACATCTCAATTCAAACTTGCCACATTATAAGAGTTCAATAACTACATAGCTAGTAGCTTTATTATTAGACCACGTAGCTTTAAGGCAGTAAAAATAATGTTTGGGATTATCTTTTCTTCAGGGCAAAAATCAATTTTATATCTACCAAAAATAAAATTTGTTTTGCTATGGATAAGAATTGTTTGTGGCTGGTCCTGCTGGTAATTTCAGAACTTTGGGAGTCCAAGGCAGGAGGATTGCTTGAGCCCAGGAGTTTGAGACCAGCCTGGGCAACAGAATGAGATCCTGTTTCTTTTACATTCAAATAAAATTAAAAAGTAAAAAACAAAACTATTTGGATTTCTATAGCTTGCTGCAAATAAATTTCTACCTTACAGAGTTGTAACATAGTGTAGTTAATAGGAAGTCACCAGTGCACACCCCTGTAGAATTAGAAAATTCCTAAAGTTTCTACCAGACAATATTAGAATTCTCCTGGAAGACACTGCCGATCTCTATGATCTAATTTCAAGCCTTGGACAATTTTTCCTGATAGGCCTATTAGGGGAATCAGGAGACTTCCAGGAAAAATATTGAGTTTATGAATATACTACCCTATCAGTCCAGGTATCAGGAAGGCACTACCAGAATTGTTGGCCCCAGAGCCACATGGGTAGATCCTCACACCAGCTAAATGGATGCCTCAGGCACTGCTGCCTCTCTGTCCACTGAACTCGGTTCCAAATTCAAATTTCACAGGAATACCTCTGATTAATAATGACTAAATCATATTTGAGACCCTTGCTGCAAAGGCAGTCAGGAAATGTAGCTCCTAGCTCTCCAGTGTCTGCAGTACATGAAAGATCGCAGGAGGAGTTTGGAATAGAGGTCGACCAAGCCAATATACCACATCTTCTGCAGCCATTATTCAGTTAAGAGCTTCATGAAATTCTTCACTCTGGGATTCAGAGGAATTATATTTTTTTGCTGGTCTGTATGGTGGCCACACTTATGTGGACCCTTTCTGATAGGGTTCTCAGCACTAGAACAGCATCCTGAGGAACACTAACATTGAAGGGTCAGGTGCAGAAGGAGAAGGCAACAGAGGACGTGTAGAAGGCATGACCAGAGAAGAGGGAGATGATAGCCACCAGTGTGTGCTGTTAGGAAAACCCAAGGTATGAGGTATTTTAAGAAGGGAGCAGTCAGTGTCCAAACGCTGCTGGGACCCAGGTAAAATAACTGAAAAGTGCTTTGGGGACCTCAGCAAGCTCAGCTTTAGTGAAGTGGTGGGGGTGGAAGCTAGATTTGCATGGTTTTAGAGTGAGGGGGAAGTGAAGAATCAGAGACAGCAAGAATAGATCATCTTTCGAGCTGTCTGCCTGTGAAGGAGAGGAGAGAAAGCAGCTGGATACATCTTTATGGTTCTGTTCTTGGCAAGGCAAGCCTGCCTAGATTTTAAATTCAATGCCTTCCAATATTTACGAGTGCCTTTGTCTCAGAAGAGCAATATTTGAGGAAGATTGCTTTGACGCCCAGTCTGGGATGTTCTCTCTTCCAGTTATGTTAAAATCGACTCCTACGTGAAGGCAAATGAAAAATGAGTTGGCCAGACACGCCTGCGTTTTCACCCTCACCCTGACCTCTCCACCTCCCAGCAAAAATGCTCCTAAACAAATTGAGTTGGGGCTGGGGGATGCCTGTTATCTGATAGAGAACTACTAGATAATTTACTGCCAAACTGTGGCCCACTCATAGCAGAGGTCATTATTTTAGGCATCACTTAAGCTTTGTTCCTGGCTCTATTTTATGTCCCCACCCTTGTTTTTATCCCTTTTCCATTTTAAATGTACACGCTCTTGTGTAATACACGCTTACAAATCACTTTAAATCCTGCTGGGAACACAGCGAGGCACAAACATAAAAAACTGTGTGTTTTCCCTGCTTGCTGATACTCTTTCTTTGATTTTATCATGGAAATAGTAGGGGTGGGGGAAGAGATTTATTTAAGGAGTTTTGCTTTACAGAGGACTTTGCTAGATACCTTTTCATTAAAGTGAGGCATGCAACGTTCTATGGTCATAAAAACCATGTGTCTTCAAGGCATCAGTCTCTGTGGCCATGGACTCGGAGACCAAGCCAGGCAGCCGGGGCCTCACCCGGGGAAGCTTCAGGCTGCATCGATCGCGGGGCGGCGGCGGCCGGGCACCCACCGGCTCCGACCTCTGCGCAGAGGAGAGAGTGCACGGCCTCAAAGGGAAATTCATAAAGCGTCACCCTGACAGGCCTGATTCAATTTGCGCACAAATGAGTCAAAAGAATAGTGCGAAGGTGAGATGGAAAGGCGGCTAACGACACAAGAACCGCTAGAAGAAGAGATGTGCTAGATGGAAAAGGAGAAGCAAAAATTACATTTTAATGGAAAGACGACTGTTGGGTTGTGTGTTAGACGCTGGCGGTGTTGAGCATATTACATGTGGTTAACCCTGAAGATGGGGGCTCTCAGAATGCCTTGAAATATTTGACAAGAATCAAAAATAATGAAGCCCTTCTTTATGGACATGTCTCATCGTTCGGGAAACGGCTATCTTTTGAACCTCCCAGGATTTTTTTTTTTTTTAGATTCTCCTATGTGACTCAGTTCATAGGAGGTTCATGAGAGGAGGTAAGAATGCCATAGTAATGTTTTAGTTCGTAGGTGGCTGCCTGTAAATGGCACTTTTATATGATAATATTTTCAATATTTTTTTGGCACAAATGTGTTAAATGCTCACAAAAATGCAGTCTGTTATGTAGACAGAGATGATCATAAAAAACGTTTTCCTTTTTGTACTCATAAAAATATGCCAGCATTTTTTTTTTTTACAAAAATATAAAACAAAATAGAAGGTGAGGAAAAAACATGTATCTTCGTAACAATCACTGGAGGTTATAAAACAAAGTCATTGCTGAATCCCAATAAAGGTGTTTCTGCCTGGATTTTGAAAACTAAAATTGGGTATAGAATTGTCACCCTAGTAACAAAAAATTTAAACAGTGTGGGCCTGTTGCTTGACTTAAATCTGCTGTACTTTTCATAAATAAATCTAAGTTATTAACAGCTTGGTGAATTTTTGACAAATAAGAGGACATCATCAACATATCTAAGTTGCCTATCTAGTGGGAGGTGACAAAGTAGAAAGAAGGAAGGATGAGCGGCTGAAAGGGAGAGGAGAGAAACATTTCATGGAAGAGGCTGAGAGACATGTAATTTGACTCTAAGGTGTGCTTAATTTTGCTGACACCATTAATGATCAAAGAATCTCTAGCAAGCAGAATCAAAATGTAATTTAACTTCATTATATTATATCTCCTTCTTTTGAATTGAAAGCTACTTATATAATTGATAACTGTCATTCTTTAGTTTTCCAAATGACTTTTAGATGATGAGGTGGCTCTATCTTGGGATATAAACCCAAACTCACCTGAGTGATAATTTGGCTATGAATAGAATCAAAATCTGGGGTCACAGAAGTTACAACCATGAAACTAAAGCTGGTAGGTGGGTCCTGCTGTGGAAGAAACTGGACTCCCTGAGATTGGGTCTAGAAAGTGCAGTTTGGACTTGGCAATCATCCAAATAAGGCTTCAACCATTGGGAGCCTCTTCTAATTACATACTGTTTTCTGCTATAGCTAATGTACATCACAGAAAGAAAAAAACTAGTTAGCAGCTTCCTGTAGGATCCTACAAGGCACTGTTAACATCGGTGGAGCTGCCAAAGCTCTTCACTGGTCAAGGAATTGATCCTAAAAGTTTTCTGTGGAATGATCAAGTTTAGGGGAACAAACACAAGATTTCATAGGAGATCAATTTATAAACTAGAATACCATGCATCATTTATAGTAAGCAAATATATCAGCCATTTATAACATAATTTTCCTTTTGAGGGAAATGCACTAATGAGACAATTACATTAGATTGTTCTTTGTCTAGCCTAGGTGAAACTTGGCCTAGAGAATATATATAATTAGAGTATCCTTTTCCCCAGGAAGCGCTGAAGAAATAGTAATATGGCCCACCTTCTTAAAAACTACAGCACCCACTGCTTTTCACTTAACAAATCACTACCTCAGACAAGTTAATGAGGCTATAGTTTTCTTTTTAGTTGCTTTGTTCCTATACGGAGGATATGCCTTGGTCACCTCCATTATGCTGAAACACATTCCATTCAGTCTGTTCCTAGGGTAAAGAAAAGGGAAAGCCTATCACTTCATCGGACTATCTTCACAGACCGCATCTTAGGCAGCTTGCTGTGAAACAGGTGGTTTTGTTTCCATTTTGGAAGGCAACAGGTCTGATACTTTCCCTGGATAGAGGCAAGGTGAAGGGAACAAAGCCCTCTCTAAACTGTGGCTACACGAGTGGCAGGCAAGTGCAAGAATGCCCCTTTCCCACAGAGGGAATTAACCCATAGGGAAGGACTGAAAGGGTCATTATGTTCTCCAAAACAATCAAGGAAGCAGCATAGAGAGTCAACATGCTGATTAGGGAATGTTCCCATTACTATGAGTGCTGTTCAAACTACCTTCACACCTAGAGATAACAAACACTGTTTATCCTGCTTAAAGTCTGCAAATTGGGCAGGGATCAACAGGGGAAAGCTCCTCTCTGCCACACTTGCCAAGAGCAGCTCTGAGGCTGAGGAATAACTGGAATCACTTACAAGTCTGGCAGGTGATGCTGGGAAAACTCAGTCAGCTGGGTTCTGCAACTGCTCCAGCTCCTCAGTCGTCTCCCTCTATCCCTACATGACCTCTTCAGCATGATGGCTTCAGAGTAGCCAGACATTTTGTGTGTTGTCACAGGGCTCCAAAGGCATCTCCAGTAGGGCCAGGCAGAAACTGTACTGCCTGCTCTAACCTAGTCTTGGAAGACACTCAGTGTCACCTCTACCACATTCTATGAGCTTGATGTCACTCACTACGGCTGGCCCATGTTCAAGGGGAGGGAAATTAGATCCCACCTACTGTGGTCTGAGTGTATCCCCCAAATTTCATATGTTAAAATTTAATTGCCAGTGTGATAGTATTAAGAGGTAAGGCATTTAGGAGGTAATTAAGTCATGAGGGGGAGCCCTTATGGATGGGATTAGCCACTTATAAAAAGGGCTTGAAGGAGTAAGTCTGTTCCTTCCATTCCTTCCATCTCTTCTGCTAAGAGGTGATAGAGTTAGCCCCCTCTGGAGTAAACAGTGTTCAAGACGCCACCTTGGAAGAAGAGATCAGGCCATTATCAGACACTGAACCTGCCAGCACTTTGATCTCGGACATCCAAGCCTCCAGAACTGTGGGAAATAAGTTTCTTTATACATTACCCAGTCTAAGCTATTTTGCTATAGCAGCACAAATGGACTCACCTTTAGTGAGAATAGTGTCAAAAAATTGGGAAACGTGTTTTTTAAATCACCAGGGTAATTTTATATAGTTAAATAATTATGTGATAGTATACTATTTATTTACTAAGTCATTCATTCACAAATACTTATGGAGCTTTTGCCATATACTTAACGAACATTGCTTTTTCAAGTTAAAAAATTCTAGATATTGTAGCCTGAGAAAACTCACATTTGGATAGGATTTTATGTATTGAGAAGGTTGTGTTTTGTTTTAGGCCTGTCTTTGAAAGTGCTCGAACCAGCACAAAATGTCAGATGAGGACAAATCTATGTAGAGAGGAGTATAATCTAAACAGTATAAACGGACTTTTATTAGAATTCATTTAAAACCTGAGAAAATGGAAGTATAAATCTTTAATCAGTACAATTATATTCTAGAAAAGTTATCTATTGAGCAAAATACTATAAAAACAGATAATCTTTTCTACTAATTTTATATTTTCAGTTGCCTGGTATGTGAAAGCAGGATTGTTCTCTGATAGACATAGATGACTGTATTAGGGTTAGATTTAGCTTTGAAGCACAGTAATAGTGGCTTGAAGAAGGTAGTTTACAGAGAGTCCCTGAGTTAGAATGGTTCAACTCACAATTTTTCGACTTTCTGGTGGTGCTAGCGTGATAAGCATTTAGTAGAAATCTTGTTTCAAATGTTGAATTTTGATCTTTTTCCAGGCTAGCAATATGCATTGATATTCTCTCACAATGTTGGGCAGCAGCAAACCACAGCTCCCAGATCACGAGGGTAAACAATGGATACTCTACAGTGTACTGCATTGCCAAAAAGTTTAGCCCAACTGTAGGGTTGGTCTTGAATGCCTGGTCTCAAGAAATCCTCCCACCTGGGCCTCCCAAAGTGCTGGGATTATAGGTGTAAGCCACTTCGTCTGGCCCTGAGCACATTTAAGGTAGGCTAGGCTAAGCTATGGCATTCAGTAGGTTAGGTGTATTAAATGCATTTCTGACTTACAGTATTTTCAACTTACAATGGGTTTATTGGTACGTAACCCTATCATAAGTTGAGAAGCATCTGCATTCCTTTATCATATAAAAGAAGCCTGAAGGTGGGCAGTCCAGAACGGGTATGACAGCTCCATACCTTCAGAGACCTTTCCAACTCACCACTCCATGATTTCTAGGATGTTGTCCTCCATTCTCATCACCCAAGATGGATGCTAAAGTTCCAGTCATCACATCTGTGTTCCAGGCAGCAGGACAGAAGAAGGCAAAGAAGAGGAAAATGATGTATGTTTGCAGTATGTTAAAAAGGTTTTCTAGCAGCCGCCACACAATACTTGTGATTACATCTCATTGGCCAGAACTCAGCTGCAAAAGAGACTCAAATGTTGTCAATGTAGGCCTTATTCTGAGTGACTATGTGCCCAGTAAAATCCCATGTATTACAATAGAAGAAGGAGAGGATGATTACCGGAGGACAGCTAGCAGTCTCAGCCACAGGATGGAAATTGAATGCTCTGTTTTGGGCACGATAAGCATGAGATGCTTTTTAGACACCCATTAACAACAGAATTTAGGGGAGAGATTGAAACTGGAATTGTACATTGGGAACTGATTATAGAAGATATTTAATGCCACAGGGCTAGATGGCAATACCTGGGAATAAATGGAAACAGAAAAGAAGTGGTCAGCAAGAGGAGCATCCCGCAGAATAGGCTGAGAAGATGCAGCGAGTGAGGCAGAAGGAAAGCCAGGAGACCATGGTATCCTACAAACCCAGGGCTATCATCTGAATGTTTGTGTCCTCCCAAAATTTGTATGTTGAAACCTAATTCCTAATACGTTGGTATTAAGAGATAGGGCCTTTGGGAGATGGCAAGCTCATGAGGATTCCAATGGGACCAGTACCCTTAGAAAAGAGGGCCCAAGTGAGTTTGTCAGCCCCTTCCACCTGTGAAGGCACAGCTAGAAGGCAAAATCTTTGAAGCAGAGCAGAGCTGTCACCAGACACTGAATCTGCTAGTGCCTTGATCTTGAACTTCCCAGCCTCCAGACCTGTGAGCAGTAAATTTATGTTGTTTATGAATTACCCAGTTTACAGTATTCTGTTACAGCAGCCTGAAGAAACTAAGATGCTCAGCAAAGAAGGTGTTTTGAGAAGGGAGTCTCAACAGTCTCATGGGCTGCTGAATGTTTAAGTAACACAGGCCAGAGAACCAATGACTGGATTTGGCAAGTTAAAAGTCAAGGACACTAATTGAGTCTGGTTACAATGGAGAGGTAGAAAGTAAAGCCCGCTGGGAGGGAATGAAGAGAAAAATAGGTGGGTGAGAAAGTAGAAACAGTCAACATAGCTTTATCAAGGAGATGTGCTGGAGGGCTGGAGATGATCTAGCTCTAGAGAATACCTTTTAAAAAACAATTGTAGATGCAAGAGCATATTTGTGTGCCTATGGGAATGATGGGATAAAAAAGGAAAAGGTGGTGATGTGGAAGAGAGAAAAAATAGAAGTAGCAAACCAGGATCCAGGGTACAACTGAGTCACAAGAAAAGTGTACGAAAAGGAGTGACACAGAGACACACAGAGTTTAGACAGGAGAATGAAATAGGAGATAAGAATTAGACGAAGTTTTTTCTTCTTATTTTAAGAAGAAATACTAGATGAATAGATTCTAGCAGTGGAATTGAGGGGTAGCAAATGCTCAAAAGACAAAGAGGATTCTCTTGAGGGCCAGCTCAGATAGACTGGTGGTGGATGCCTGGGGCTGTATGTTGAGGAGACGAGTGAAACTTTGTCCAGGCTCCATGGGAGAAAGTGCAGTGATCAGTGACGTGTCCCCCAATATTCTGACCTGAATCGTTTATGGAGCCTGCTTTGGCCTACAAGCATGTGGATGCTTTTTATGAGTCTGGCTTTGGCTTTTAATCATATGATTTTTTTTTTTTTTACAAAGTTTAAATCACGTTATAAGAACTGTTATAATCTTTTCCACTTAATATAAAAATAGTTGTCGCTCAGGCTGGAGTGCAGTGGCATGATCTTGGCTCACTGCAACCTCTGCCTCCAGGGTTCAATCAATTCTCCTGCCTCAGCCTCCCACGTAGTTGGGATTACAGGTGTGCACCACCACACCTGGCTAATTTTGTATTTTTAGTAGAGACAGGGTTTCACCATGTTGGCCAGGCTGGTCTTGAACTCCTGACTTCAGGAGATCCACTTGACTTGGCCTCCCAAAGTGCTAGGATTACAGGCATGAGCCAGTGCACCAGGACAAAGATAGTTTTTTAATGTTAGATCAGTATCTACATTCTATATCATCATTTAAAATGCTTCTTAAGTCTTCCATTGTATGGGTAGACTCCGTTGTACTTAATCAACTTCCTATTGTTGGAAATTCAAGTTGTTCTAATTGTTAATTAATTATAAATGTTAAGATATACTTATATATTTACTTGTAAAACTCCTAATATATTACATCTACTTTATGATCTAGAAGGCACTCTGAAGTCATGGTTTAAAACCATGGACTGTTGAGTCAGAGCCAGACCTCTGGGATTCTAAATCTGAGTCTCAGTGTCTTCATCTGAGTAAAATGGGTTTAATAACATTTCTACCTTACAGGAGCGTTGTGAAGATGAAAGGAGTTAATATATGTAAAGCTCTACACACAGTCTTGAGGCATGGAAAGCATGCAACAAAAGCTAGCTCGTACAACTGAAGGGGCTCATGTCTACCCATCTCTGCCCTCAATGCTCAGCCCAGGGGTTGGCAAGGTGTTCAATGAATTGCTTGTTGAATGAGTGATTTGTATAAGATCTTGGTAACAATATTAAAAGGTTATAATCCTAGTCACAGGGATAGGTCTAAATTAGAACTCTTTAATCAAAATCTTGAGGCAAGATATTCATATCTAACAGGAATTGTATATGTATGATAATTGGGGTAAGTTTCCTCTTTTTATTTTCAATCATTTGTGCAGTAGGATAAAGCCCAAAATGTGTCATAAATCACTGAATTGAAAACACCACTGTGCAAAATATAAAAAAGATTTCAAATCAACCATGCTGTCATCTTTAATTTGCGAACTTTAGAAATAATTATTTTTATTCTTTAAATTATTAACTAAAACAATATTTGATCATTGTAAAACTTCAAACAGGATATACAGGAAGCAGGAAGTGAAAGTTCTCCTTTCTCATCTCCCAGCCCCACTCTTAGATATGGCCACTCTTTGAAGATGTATTCTTTCACACCTTTCCTGTGCATATACAAGTATACACATAGCTACCTGTGAATATGTCCATACAGAGGATAATTAGCATTTAATTATAAGTCACACAGTTCTACTTTCATATTTAAGGGAAAAAAAACTTCTAAACAATTTCCATCAGAAAAGATTGTCACTAGTCTGGTGTTTTTATCCATTAAATCTTTGTTTCTAGTGATTTCCCCAGGAGTAAGTGGTTCATTGTAGTTGGCTAACCATGTAAGAGTAAGCCAAATGTTTTTGTTCTATTAATAAGGGAAGTGATTAAATATTTGGTGCTTTTTCTTAAACCTTCATAGGAATAGATGGTGAAAAACATGTGACCTGAACTAAGATCAAATCAGGCAGAACTGTGTTCCAGGTCAGAAACAGTTTCAGGATCTTGACATTTGACCACAAGGGCCATCTGCTTAGAGCAGGGCAGAGCAAAGCAAAGTGTGGAGCAGGGTGAGGACACAAAGGAGGAGTGGATGAGAGGTTGGAAATTGTCTGAAAACATTAAAGCTGATTTTAGTTTTCCATCGTCCGTGACGGTGGGATTTGGTGGTCATTTGTTGTTTAAGTTATTTTATTTAAAGTCCCCAATCCCTAACCCCAACAGATACAGGAGTGCAAATAATATTTTTATTCTTTGACGGATTTGGAGAACTTGTATATTCTTCTGTTGTTATTTCATGAGAGATTTTAATTTACTATTTGAGTCAAAAGTTTGAGGCAAAAAAAAAGTAACGTATATTTCACTACCAAGAGAACTGGTGTCTCCTGGGTAATGAATTATGAATAACAACATATGAAATAAATAGCAACAGTCACTTTGGTTCCTTTCTGGAAGAATATAGGATATAAGTAAGTGTATACATGAAAAAATGAAAATAAACAGTAATGATGCTTGCTAATTGTGTTGCTTGCTTCTAACTCGTTCATTCTAAAAAAATAATTAGCCGATAGGGAATAATTACTATTTTTATAATCTTGTTCAAACAAATTGAATTTTTGTAATGGAAATAAAGCGAAACTTAGTAAAGCATTTTTATAATCTAGGATCTATGTTGCTACAATCTATATTTAACTCTTTAGAAAATGGTCTCATAATCAAGATCTCCTTCCCAGTTCTCTCACCAGGAGTTGTAGCACTCTCATTCACAAGAGTAAGCATTCGATTTTGGCTTTTTAATTTTACTTCGTAATAAGAAGGAACTTCCACATCACAAAAAATCGAGCATTAAGGGTTTCACCAGGCTCTAGCTTTGGTGATTTCTGCCACATGGTATCTTTGCTACTATAATTCTAAGGAGATGGGAAGTCTTACTCGACTGAAATCTTGTCTAGCCACCAACATCAGCCCATCTTTACCTGTCCTGAATATCATCATGCAGGCTAGTAATTTGCACCCCTTAGCCTATTGACGGAGACATCTGTATCCTCTATGATGTCCATTGATTGTGCATGTGCACCGTGGCAGCACCACTGATTTGCTTTAAACGCGGTACTTAATTTGAGAAATAGAATTATCTGGCATCCAAGGCATCAGATTATATTCCATTGTCAGGAAAAGGAAATTGATCCCTGACTTCTGAGCTGCAATGACAAAGTTAATCATAACTGGACTCTAAGATTGAGACTAATCAGATATTGAGTCAAAGTAATCAACTGGAGTTGATAATACATAGAATAATCTAGTTTTGAATAGTGCTTTGCTGTTTTCAAAATGTTTTAAATTATGTTATTTCATTTAAACCTCCAACTTCTCTCTGAGGAAGGTATTATTATTTCCATTTATAAGTGAAAAGACCTAGCCTCACAGAAATAAATTCCTCTTCTTGGTGATGCTTCCTTTCCCACCTGGCTTTTATATACCTTCCCTCTATGATTCTGACACCTGGTAGATTCTCTTCAAAGAATTCACAAGTCAATGATGCTAACCACTCAGTGGAACATAAACCTACCTTCCAGTTACCATCTCATTTCTCTTTCTTCCTATCAATTAAGTTTCTTAAGAGTAAAATACACTCAGTGTCACTTCCCAACTTCACACTAACTCTTCAAACCCATTGAATCAGGCTTTCAAGCCCACCCCTCCACTAAAATGGCTATCAGGAAGGTTGTCACAGACCTCCAAATTGCTAAGTGAAAGGCATATATTGTTTTTCCATCTTACTTGACATTTCTCCTTTTCTCTGCCCAAGGCTTTTGGGACACTGCCCTTCTGCCTCTCTCCCGTATCTCTAGGTGATCCTTCTAAGTGGGAGTTCCTTTTAACTTTGTTCAATCCTTTTGGTGATCTCTACAATTAATTTTATGTTCTCTTGATCTTGATTTACTCTGTGAATGACTTCATCGGAACCCACATTTATCATGAAAGCTGCAGCTTCATATACCATTGCCTACTGAACCTCCCAGCTTGTATCCTGTCTGCCTCCACCTCCATGCCCCCTGCCCATCCACACCTCCCTTACCCAACGTGATCTTCCTCCTGCATTCTGAAACTTGGCAGAATCTGGGCAGTCACAGACTTTCAACCACCCCTGGATAGTCAATCAACCATGATGTCCTCTTGATTTTAATAATCTTTCATATCTCTCTTCTTCACTCTTATTATCCCTGACTTACAACAGGTTCTTGTCTGTTTGCCAGGGATGTGGGTCAAGATTGCCTTGGAGGCTTGGGGCCATTCCTCAGTAGGTGTAATGAAAAAAACAGATTTGTGTTTTTCCTATCATGGTGTTTGGCTTTGGATATCTCCTGTTGTTGGGTCTCAGTGGTGTGTCTTGGTCAGGAATGATGAAAATTACAAACCACAGCTTGCATTTATCTTCCCTGTAGTTGAAGTTTATCTTAAAATGGGCATGGAAGAAGATAAGATAGCAAATTCAAAGCATTTAACAAATAGGTGATGGATATCTATTCTGTAATCTGTGCTAAGCATCTGGGCTACAAAGACAAATATGGCATAGTCCCTGTCCCCAATGCACTCATGTTCTAGTGGGAAAGGCAAATGATTACAATTCCACATAATAGGAATGATGAAGGAATGTGAGAAGTGTTCTCTGAGTACAGGAGAGTTTTCATCCATGTATTCATTTTGCCTTCATTGCATTAAGTGTGTGAAGTGGGGAGGGAGGGAGCGGCAGCCTGGCTGACAAGGTAGAGTAGGGCTTCCAGAGATGTGAAAATGCTATCTTTCAGGAACCTTGAGACTGCAGTTCTGGATCCTGCCACTGGGGGTTCTGGGATTCTGTTGGCTATTTTCTCAAGTGGTAGAATTATCCCAAACAAGTTACACAACCTCTGTGATTTCTAATTTCCATAATTCTAAAATGAAAAGTCGCTTAAAATCAGGAGTTGGCAAACTTTTTCAATAAAGAGCCAGATAGTAAATGTGTTAGGCATCGTGGTTCATATAGCCTCAGTAAGTGTGTTAGGCTTGTGGTCCATATAGCCTTGTTGCATTTACTCAACTGTGTCACTATACTGCACAAGCAGCCACAGACAACACGTAAACAAGTGAGCCCGGCAGTATTCCAGTACAACTTGATTTACAAAAACAAGCAGTGGGCTGGATATGGCCCACTGGTTATCATTTGCAAGCTCCTGGTCTAAATGATCTCCACGATGCCTTTCAGATCTGCCATTCCATAGGTTCATGAAACAGCAGTTCTTCAATTCTTGATGTACTTTATATTGGTTTTTAAATATACTTTTGTTGTGGTTGTTTAGCTTAGAAAATTTAAATCTGGCATTAAAAGTGGTAAGAGTTGAGGTTTAACTTATCATGGGTCAGTTAGCCTCTCTCTGTTCCATGACTATCCATCACAGACACCAACAAATGTATGGCCCTGCATGGAGCCACAGAGCTCTGTGACTGGACAGATGTCATTCTTGTTTCTGAGAGCACAACCTCAGCACATGCTTCCCTAATGATAGTACAGCAGCATCTTCTTTACCTATATACTGACATTATTTAGTTCCTTTCAAAAAATAAAATTATTTTTAAGAAAAGTTGTCAATATAGTATCTGGCAATGGAAACCTATAGGTAAATAGGTATGTTTCATTATGAAATTTTAATAAACCAAACTGATTTTTGTGGCTACTAAGCAAAAGAATTGTTTTAAAAGAAAGTATGCTGTTATGCATATAAGCTAAAGCAGAATCAGCAAACTGTATATGTCATAAAAGCCAACAATTCTCTACTTTTCCAGTGGCAGACATTGCTAATCAATCCTAGCAGTTTTCCCCACAGACTCTGAATGGATTCTCATAATTATTCCAAACTCACTGAGCCAGGAAACGATGCCAAGTTGATTGGCATTACCATGCCAGATAAAATCTATTGTCACAGTACAACAAAAGTTACTATACTTTCTCTATTCCTACCATCAAGTTATTCTTGCTAAAAAAGATACAACATTGGCTTCAGCAGCTATAAAATTCAACACAAGAAAATGAAGATAGGGTATGTCTCATACATTGCATAGAGGAGTAAAAGTCACTAAAAACCTTTCATAGAGAAAAACTTGGCATTGTTTATTAAAAGACTTAAAATGTGCATAGTAGTTGGAGACTTGGGGATTTATTGTATTCTCTTTTTGGGTATGTTTGAAACTTCCTATAATAAAATGTATTTAAAGTGTTCAATGAAGATAAAAATATCATGGTAGATGACAAGTAATGTATTATTACATAAAGGTAAGGTAAAATCTAAATTAAGAAATAATATAGAACTGAAATAATGTTGTCTAATTGTAGAAAGCTTTGTGCCTATGATTAGCATATGAAATTATAAAACAAATTTCATTATTGAAATCTTTTTTTTTTTTTTAAGATGGAGTCTCACTCTATCGCCCAGGCTGGGGTGCAGTGGCACGATCGCAGCTCACTGCAACCTCTGCCTCCCAAGTTCAAGAGATTCTCCTGCCTCAGCCTCCTGAGTAGCTGGGATTATGGGTGCATGCCACCATACCCGGCTAGTTTTTGTTACTTTCAGTAGAGACGGCGTTTCACCATGTTGGTCAGGCTGGTCTCAAACTCCTGACCTCGTGATCCACCCGCCTCAACCTCCCAAAGTGCTGGGATTACAGGCATGAGCCACTGCACCTGGCCCATTTTAGTAATTTCTTAATAGGCATATCAAGGGATTTGTGTGTGTGTGTGTGTGTGTGTGTGTGTATAAATGCATTAAACATCTCTGGAAAAATAAATGGAAACTATTGAAAGCAGCTGTCTCCTAGGAGGGAAAAGAAAGGAGGGAGAGTTATTTGCTACTGAATCTCCCATCGTTCCTTTCGAATATTTGTACATCTTGCCTGTGTTGCCTTATTAAATAAACAAATAAAATGAGCATGCACTTTGATTCAGCGATTCCGCTCCTAAAATTCTATCCTAATAATCAAGGATGTAGGTAAAGATTTTCCCTCAAGAATGGTCATTACAGCATTGTATGTAACAGGAAAGCGTTTCAAGCAATTCAAATGTCTAATAATTAGGAATTTTTATCTTATTTCCATATATAGAAATAATAGCCATTAAATTTATGAAGATGAATTTTACTAATATATAAAGATGTTTGTAATATGGTATTAAGTTTTTTTAAAAAGCAAGTTGCAAAACAGGATGTAGTATATGACCCCACTTTTGTGAGAAAATAATATATGGACAGGAAAATATTTGAGAAATGTGCATCAAAGGGATAATAGTGGTTACTCCGTGAAACAAGGATGGCTTTCATTCTTTACTTTTTTCTTTACTTATTTTCAAATTTCTCCAGCAAATACCAATTTAAAATTAACAAAAGATTATGAAAGGGTTTGAGAAAGTCCCTAAAGGAACAAAAACAATTTTTCTTGTGTGTGTGTGTGTGCGTGTGTGAAAGAACAATCTGAACCCAAAGAAAAAGATGAAATGTGGTTTTCATGATCAAAGTCAAAGTCATTACAATAAATGCTGAAATTTTGTTGACAATGTCTCTAGCTGGGAGGTAATGACATACAGAGTTAAATACTATTGAAGATTCTACCCATGGTATTAAGTCTTTTCAGTGGGTTTAGTAACTCTATCATGGTAATGCAAGGGCAATTTTTCCCCCAGTGTGTAAATAGGTGTTATAACATTGACAACTATTAGACTAATGTATGTAGGATGTTTAACAAAGGAGAATGCTGTCTGAAATACCTAAACTAACAACATGGAGACACCAGACATGTTGAGTGAGAGACTTTTACTAACTAAAATATGCTATTGGGACCATGGCCAGATGGGGAAGGGTCTTGCACAGCGTGCTAAGGATTTTGACTTTTTTTTGTAAAGACATGCACAAATTGTATTTTGGGATAAAAGCTCAAGGTAAAGGATAGGTTAGAGGAATGAAAATTAAGCACAAGGATAATAATAATTATCGGAGGACAGTAATAATTGTAACCTCTTTGAAGGAATTTTTCCTAACAAGGATAGAAAGGATAAACATGTAAGCTATTTAAGTTCTAGTTCCAACTTTTTTCCAGAAAAAGATACATGATATGTAAATATACATATAAAACCCGTAGCAGTTCATATATATAATTGGGGATACTCTTAATGTTGCATTTTGACTAAATATAAACTAATTAGAAATATTAAATCAGAATGTATTTTGCCCTTATCAAACAGTCGATTAGGCAAATCAAGCAGGGCTTGGATGTTCATTGTAAAACAATATGTGCTGACTTTCCACATTCACCTAAATGTAATTCACTTAATATGTTAGATTCTATAAATATGCTTAATCATTTCTCTATGCTTGATGTTCCTTAGAAAGGGAATTGTTAGATACGAAGCTGATCCACACTGATAGCTATCAGTTTCTCCCCTGTGAGAGCCTTGGGAAGCACATCCCTGGGAGCGCTGAAACAAAACACTAGAAGATTTCCCTATTCCTAAGTGATTCCCTGATTTTATGGAAAAGGTTCTAAAGAAATGTTTTCTCTCCTGACCTAATACTGGAAGCTAGAAATAGTCAAGTGGTACTATTCCTCTTTCAAATTTAAAGACTGTTGAAAATGTACTGATGAGATTTTTACCTCTCTGAAATAGCCAATTTCAAATAGTCAGTAGCCAGTCCTCAGTTTCCTGTGGTTGGGAATAAGATAGTGAGATACAGTACAGATAATGAGACCTAAATAGTCAACTGTTTCTGGAAAAGTATACTCGGATTTAGGTTCATATTAGTCTGGCTCCTTTAGAAATGATGGTTGAATTCATACAATTTAAGGGTTTACATGAAATCTAACTTGAATAAATACAGAAAAGCAGCTTCAATTTGGTCATCCAGTAGAGCTGAATCATTTCAACTCAAGGTCCAAATAAATTTATTGGTGCATTTATTAAAACCAAAGTTATTGAGGCAAGAAGGTTCTTTTTCCTTCTTTTATACCTTACCTTACACAGAACTTAAAAATAATACCCAGAAGCCTGAAACATGGTCTTGAGAACTCAGGACCACCTCAGGCTGAACTGAGTATTTTGAACTATGTGAGATTGAACTGCATACTTTGGTTTAGTTAAATGATATTGAAAGCACCACTCTTTAATGTGGTAGCACAAAACGGCAGCTGGTATTACATCATTCTGCTTTGTATCCATGTTGGAGAAACCGTTCATGGCTGATGTAATGTTTTCTCTTCTTGCAAATACTGTGGCTCATAAAAGTTTGATTCCCTATGGCTCTATCCCTATGCTTTCTTTTACATAAAAACAGCGAAAATCTTTGACATTCTAAGGTTAAGTGATTTGCAAGAAAAAAAATTTGGTTTCCCCAGATTTTTCTTTTAGTTTCAGAGAATTTTTTTTTTTTTTTTCGAGATGGTCTCGCTCTGTCACCCAGCCTGAGTTCAGTGGCGTGAACATGGCTCACTGCAGCCTTGACCTTTCAGGCTCAAGTGATCTTCCCACTAGCTGGGACCACAGGTGTGTACCACCGTACCTGGTTAATTTTTTATTATATTTTGTAGAAATGGGCTCACCATGTTGCCCAGGCCAGTCTTAAACTTCTGGGCTTAAGCAATCTTCCCACCTCAGCCTCCCAAAGTGCTGGGATTACAGGTGATATGGTTTGGCTGTGTCCTCAACCAAATCTTATCTCCACAACTCTCACGTGTCATAGGAGGAGCCTGGTGGGAGGTGATTAAATTATAGGGGCAGGTCTTCCCTGCCCTATTTCTGTGATGGTAAGTCTCACAAGATCTGATGGTTATTATAAGGGGGAGTTTTACTGTACAAGCTCTCTATTCTTGCCTGCTGCCATCTATGTAAGATGTGACTTGCTCCTCCTTGCCTTCCACCATAATTATGAGGCTTCCCCAGCCACGTGGAACTGTAAGTCCATTATAAACCTCTTTCTTCTGTAAATTGCTCAGTCTCAGGTATGTCTTTATCAGCAGTGTGAAAACAGACTAATACAACAGGCATAAGCCATCTTGCCCAGACTAGAGAGCAATTTTATAGTCTCAATATAATGGTGGTTTTTGAGAAGCTCAAAAGACAAAACGAGACACTTGTGCATGGTGCAAATTCCTGTTTTTATTCCAAAAATAACTGTTGTAACTATTGGTAGTATAGGTCTTCCCTCTCTCCCATCTTTGGCTGGGATGAGGTGCAGGGCAGGAAGGTTATTGGAATATCTGTTCAGAAATATTCAGGCATAAAAGTTTAGAAATGTGGCCGTGTGCAGTGGCTCACACCTGTAATCCAACACTGTGGGAGGCCGAGGCAGGTGAATCACCTGAGATCAGGAGTTTGAGACCAGCCTGGCCAACATGGTGGAATCCCATCTCTAATAAAACCACAAAAAATTAGATGGGCATGGTGGTGGGCGCCTGTAATCTCAGCTAATCGGGAGGCTGAGGCAGGAGAACTGCTTGAATCCAGGAGGCAGAGGTTATAGTGAGGTGAGACTCTGCCACTACACTCCAGCCTGGGCAACAGAGCCAGACACTGTCTCAAAAAAAAAAAAAAAAGTTTAGAATTGTTAACTAATGACTTCAATGAGAGTTTTAAGTTTAAAAACTGTAATTACAAAATCTATAGATTCTATGGCTCCTGGGGACTATGTACCTTCCTTTGGAATTTTTTGGCATAACAAAGAACACTCAATTCTTCTAATGGAGCATTAAAACATTGTATGTTTAAAGACAAGAACATAAGATTTAGTTTCCCATTGCATACCCAAACAGAAATGTTAACACATGTGCACCATAGTTTGTCATTTGTTCAAAATTGGGTTTGGACAGACTCTATCAAATTTGAACAGTTTTCTCATATTGTTGCTGTAACAGAAGCAGAAAGATAAAAATAACCCAAACAACTTTGTCAGAGAAAAGCCTCCCTACCACTGTTCCTACCTTGATCCTTCCTAGTTTCCTGCTTTCCTAACCCCAATTCTTTGAAAACAAGATGAAAACAAGCTGACCCGATACTAAACATCTTCTTGTGAAAAGGCTCATGATAAATGCAGTCTTTATAGAAGATTCCACATTTGAAATGTGAAATGATGAGATTTTTAGGAGATACCATGTGAGCTTGTATTCTAGCATTGAAAGTCTCTCTTGTAGGAAAAGCATTAAGACTGTTGTCTTTGCGTCATTCATTCATTCTGCATCAACAATTATTTATTGAATACTGGTTATGTGCAAAGCAATATGAGCAACTCAAGGATATGGAAAGTATAGCCTCTGAGATTTGCAGTCTTGAAGAAGAGACAAGATTTGTATAATGCATATTCAAGAACAGTCAGCTTGTCAAAATTGGATCATCTTATCTGACTTACATTCAGATGAGGACATCATTGGTACAATGGAAAGACCACTAGTCATGAAGGAAGCCACTTACTCTATCGTTTGCTATTTCTTAGATCTGAGATAAATTACTTAACCTCAAAGGGCTGATGGTTGGAGGGCAGGTGGAAACAAGAACATAGACTACTTTCAGGATTACTTTCACATAGATTACTATGACCCAGAAACAGGAAATGTGAAGCATATGCACAAGGTACAGATGCAAGCGAGCGGATTCAGCTCTGAGATCCCTCCCTAGTTCCTCATAGATCACCAGCCAAAGTTCATGGTCAATGCAGCTCCTGGGTAGAGATAAACCTGCCAGGTCACAGGAGCCCAGAGCCACAGACCCACAGCCTTTCATTCACAGACCCCCATAGTTAGGCCCCTCAGTGTTCCATTTCTTATTGCTTCTTGGGGCCTAACATGAGCAGTCTACATCTGATAAACTTCAGTTTCCTCAACACTGATATTTAATAATTGTATACTTGGTAGGCTTGTTCTCAGCCTTGGGCAAGATGGTCGATAGGAAGTGTCTAGCATGGTGCTTGATCCATGAAGGGAAGGTGCTTCATCAGCGGCTTTCTCAGTTGAGGAACTGAAAGTAACACGCACGTTTCCTGCCTCTCCAGCCTAGCACTCTTTCTAATACACGAATAATGGCAACTGGATTCACTTTGCGACAATAGAATGATACATTAAGGGATGAGAGAAAACTGATTATTTGCAGAAAGCATTGCATGTCTAAAAATCCTAAGAAATCTGTTTATTAGCCTATGTGAGTTTATCAAAGTGATTAAGTTTATAGTGAATTCACCATAATTAGGGGATTTCTTCATTGTGGTAACCACTAGCTTAATAAAAAGAGAAGAAATTCCATTTAACATAGCCACAAAAAAAGGGTGGGGGGACACAGAAAAAAACACGTTACTGAGATCATGGTATTGCAGTTAAAGAGTTTAATTAATGCAAGGCTGCCAAGCAGAAGGGCTGGAGTTAACACTCAAATCAGTCTCTCTAATAAGGGGCTAGGGTTTTTATGGATAATTTGGTGCACAGGGGGATAGGGAACGGGTGCCGCTGATTGATTTGGGATGAAATCACAGGGGTATGGAAAATGATCCCGGTGTGGAGTCCTCCTTTGGGTGGGGCGGGTCAGGGGGGGCACAGGACACACTGGTTGAGTCATGAGCCACTGGCTGGATAGGGTTGGTCAGTTGCCAGAATACAAAAGTAAAAAAACATCTCAAAAACCCAATAGTATGTTCTATAATAGTGATGTTATCTATGGGAGCAATTGGGGAAGTCTTAAATCCTGTGATCTCTGGCCACATGAGTACTGGGCAGTAAGAGATTATAGAAAGTATGCCTATATTTGAGCAGAATTCAGGCTCCTCCAATAATAATAATCTTGTGGCCTTTCATTAGTTTTACAAAGGTGGCTTCAGTTCCGGACAAGGAGGGGATCAGTTTTAGGGAGGGACTATTATCATCCTTAGTTCAAAGTTAAACTATAAACTAAATTTCTTCTATAGTTAGCTTGGCCTATGCCCTGGAATGAGCAAGGAGCACCACCTGTGAGGTGAGAAGCATCCTGCCTCAGTCTCTGTCATCATTTCTGCAAAGGTGGTTTCAAACTATGACATTTATAAAGAAAATTATAAAGAATTGTATGTGCCATATGTACAAAAAGTACAACGCTTTAATGGACTATACAAAACAAGATAAACAGATTGAGATATATACGTTATTATACAGAAAAACAATTTTCACCAAGTTATTTACTGTTTGTTAAATATTGAAATTCCACACTAACAAAGAAACTGTGACTCATGATGCTGCTCTACTCTCCAGAATTTCCCCAGGAAATCCTAAAACATAAAGTGTAAGTTTTTATACTAATTGAATAAAGCAGTGTAAGACATGTAGAAATACATTGAATATATACTATCACAAAATTAGGAAAAAATAATTTAGTAATTACATTTTATTCATTCATTGTATTCATTTTTTATTTTTTATCTTTATTTTTAAAATTTTGAGACATATCTCGCTCTGTCACCCAGGGTGGAGTGCAGTTGTGTGATCATGGCTCACTGTAGCTTCATCTATGGAGCTCAAATGATCTTCCCATTTCAGCCTCCCAAACAGGTGGGACTACAGATGTGTAACACCATGCCTGGTTAATTATGTTTTAATAATTGCCAGGATACTGGCTAACACAAAACAAAACAAAAAAAGTGATTTAAATTAGCACTTACAGTACATACCAGAGTAAGATCGTAGTGCATTAAAGAGTTAAATATTTCCTTTAATTTTTAGCAAAGCTAGAAGAAATATGCATCAAATATTTATGAAATCTTTAGACAATATTTTTGAAAAGCTTGTGGCAACAATGGAAATCACAAAGAAAAAAATAGCTTAAAAACATCAAGAAAAAGTGATTTGAACATAAAAACTAACAATGATTGAAACACACAAGAAGATAAACATAATTAGGAAACAGGGAAGAGTTAGTATATACAACAACTTAAGGACTTATCCAAATCTTCAAAAATATTAAAACCTCAAGAGATAAATGGTCAGAGGACATAAACATAGTATTTGTATATGAAGAAATTCGAGTAAATTAGATGTATAAGTAAGTTCTTGGAAGGATATTTATAATAGCAAAAAAATTGGAAAGAAAATACCCAGTATAAATTACAGTGCATCAACTCAGAGTGTTATGTAGTCATTAGAATTATTAGGAAAACGGGAAATTTTGTTATTTAATATAATACATATACTCACAGAAAAACAAAAATGAAAATTGTTATTGATACAGAATAGTGGGAAAATGGCTTTTCTATAAATAACATTGAGGTGGAACAAGGGAACAGCTGTACTAGTTATTGAACATTATTACTGATTTTAATACTTGCATTTTTCAACATATATATGATAGCAAAAAAGTTAAACAGAAGAAATCAGGGATATCAGTGCCAAATGGTAAGTTATTCAGCTTCCTAGAGTTAGGATCTTTTGCCATGCCAGAACCTTTACAGAGAACACTCACACTTCCCAAAGGCGCTGGGCAAAGTGAGGAACGCGCTGTGGGAGTCACCAACCATATGTGATGATGGTTATACCTTTGTCTCTGGAGCCTTATTCTGGGCTATCAGTGTCATCAGTTTGTCTTCCTCCTTCCTGGTATTTTATTCTTATCATGATTCTTTTTAAAGTTTGCAGTTTGCCTGGATTTAGATAAAGGTCTTCATATTTTAACTGGGAATTTATTTCTTGTATGTAGCTCCTAACATATTTCAATATCCTCTTTACCATCCCCTGCCTTCCTGTTTACTGTTTCTCATGTAAAAGGCATTGTTATAGATTAAGAGTTAACAACTCAGGCCGGGCACAGTGGTTCATGCCTGTAATCCCAGCACTTTGGGAGGCTGACATGGGATAATCGCTTAAGGCCAGGAATTCAAGAGCAGCCTGGGCAACATAGGGAGACCCTGTCTCTACAAATAATAATAAAAATCAAAAGAGTTAATAACTTGAGTAATGGGCACAGTTTCAATCCTGACTCAGTGTGTGACCTTGGACAAATTACTTATTTGTAAGCCTTGGATACATTTATAAGTAAGATGGAAATGATGACACAAACTTCATTGGGTAATTATGAGGTTTAAATTAAGAGATAATTCATGTAATGTGCTTAGTGTGCTACCTACTTATAACATTGTAAACTCTCAGGTTATGACATGAATATGTCACTTAAGTGCCTTTCAAATTTTTAAGTATTAAGAAAAAAAAGAAAAACTCACAACCTTAAAATAATTGTTCTATGTTTTGTTTTTTGAGATGGGGTCTTGCTCCAGGCTGGAGTGCAGTGGTGCCAACATGGCTCACAGCAGCCTCAACCTCCTGGGCTCAAGCATCCTCCCACCTCAGCCTCCCAAGTAGCTGGGACTCCAGACACATGCCACTACTCTCAGCTAATTTTTTTTTTTTTTTTTTTTTTGGTAGAGACTGGGTCTCACTATGTTGCCCAGGCTGGTTTCGAACTCCTGAGCTCAAGTGATCTTCCTGCCTCGGCTTCCCAACGTGCTGGGATTACAGGTGTCAGCCAAGGCACCCAGCCAGTTCTACTTCTTTCCACACATTGGGTAGATCACTATAAGAAAGTCATGGTTTAATTTAAAAAGGCAAGTTCCCTTACTTTGCTGTCCTTTGTTTGCCTTTTAAAAGACACTTTGAATATGGAACAGTATATAAATAAATCGACCAGATTTCCTTAATCACCACACCTAAGTAAACTGTATTTACTAAAAACAGAAAGATGACAAGAAGGAAAATGTATTTACTCAATTCTGGCTTTATGACTTCAGTAGTCCGACAACCTCATTTCAACTACTGAAGTCTGTCAAATGATCAAAACCAAAATATAGAACTATTTGTTATAGTTCATATTTAAACTTTTGAAACTGAATCTCAGTTGAAAAGTTCAGGTAGGGAGGAAGGGGCATTTCCAAAGGAATTAAATGTTGTGGTTCAGGTTCAAAGCAACTATGGCTGGCAGAAAATCAAGGCTTTCCATATTGTGTCTTAGGTAGTGATAGCAACTGGGGTGTAGGTTTTGTGTATATGTATTTTTAAAATTTGAAATTGGTAAGTGTAATATGAGCATTACTTGGACTTTATTTGAATTTATTTGAATTTCAACAGCTACCAACAGATGTGCTTAGCCTGAATAGGCCCTGATTCCCAAGTAGCACAATATTTCAAATCTATTTTAGATTCTGAAACAAGAGCTGATTCCAGGAAGATAGCTCTGAACCTTTTTCCCAGCTGCAGAAATAACTCTGCTTGTTGCTCCTCTGACCTACACCAAGGGAAGCTGCTTGAAAAGATGTTCTTCTGCCAACAATCATTTTACCATTGTAACCCACAAGTGGAAAAACAAACTGTTGTCTCCTCTTCAGAAAACCTATTCTCACATCGCCAGAATCAGGTAGATAAAGAAAGCAAACCATAGAGTTCTTTTAATTCCTGTCTTTTTCCAAAATGACGTTTACATTTTTGTTACCCCAGGGAGGCCTATTCATGGTGTGTATGAAATGGGGCTTATATGTCAACAACTGGTCACTATTAACCTTTCCCCGAATAATTAAATTCATCTAGGGAGGTATTAGGACCACTCTCCCCCCAGCTCCCAATTCCTTCTCCCTCCTTCTGTTCCCACCCCTTACTTTAGGATGTATGAGCCCTTCTCATTTGAAAGTAAAAACCTCCCACCTGAATTCTCCTCTAGCTGTTGCCCTATCTTGTTTCTTTTCTTCACCAAGCTTCTGGAGCTGATGAATTCCTATTAAGTCAAATGGAAATTCTGAATTTGCTTTCAGACATAATAATGTTTTTATTGGGAGCCTCTTTGTGCCAGGCGCTCTTATAGGCCCCTAAAAAACATTTTCCTGATGAAAAAGTACATGAATAATGCATGCTCATTATAACAACTCAACAGTACAGAAACAGATAAAGAGAGCATCAATGCCTCTCCCCACTCAGCTCCATATCTTACCATGTCCACCACAAGAGATAAGAATTATTAACCCTCTTTTGTAGCTGAGAATGGCTCAGAGAGTAGCCCGCAGAGTTTAAAAGGAAGAGCTTTAGGGGCAGATTGCCTGGGTTCATTTCTTGACCTTGCCATTTCCTATGTGTCCATCTGCAAATTAATATTTCTGCACCTCACCCGGGCGCGGTGGCTCACGCCTGTAAACCCAGCACTTTGGGAGGCCGAGGCGGGCAGATCACGAGGTCAGGAGATCTAGACCATCCTGGATAACATGGTGAAACCCCGTCTCTACTAAAAAAAAAAAAATCAAAAAATTAGCCGGACGTGGTGGTAGGTGCCTGTAGTCCCAGCTACTCGGGAGGCTGAGCCAGGAGAATGGCGTTAACCCGGAAGGCGGAGCTTGCAGTGAGCTGAGATTGCGCCACTGCACTCCAGCCTGGGCGACAGAGCAAGGCTCCGTCTCAAAAAAAAAAAAAAAAATCTGCACCTCAGTTTCCTTATCTGTTGAACAGGGCTAATGATAGTACCTGCTTTATAGGGTGTTGTGATACGGATGTAATTTGCTAAAAAAAAATTGTTGGAAAAACATTTACTATCCAGTCCATATTTTAATTTCCTCCACTGTCCCAAAAATGCTTTTGAGAGCTTTCCTGTCCCCTACCTCAAACAAGGATCAAATACTTATATTTTTGAAAAGGCATGGGCATGTCCAATGGGTTGTGGTAAATGATTGAGTGTGTTGGTGGATCTTGTTTACTCATATTTTATTCAGTATTTTTGTATCAGTATTCACAAGTAATACTAAAAAGTCCTTTAGTTGCGGACCATAAGTTCTGGTATATGAGGTTTCCATTATTGTTATTTTGAAGGTGTTCTGTAATTTATTTATTTCCTTTTTGACCCAAGAGTTGATTTAGAGAGTTATTTATATCAGCAATTACAGAACTGTTCTCAGAACATGCTGCTCACACTCTACTTTTTGCAATATATTGAAGTTTTTTTTAATGGGCATAATAAATTCTCAATTTTTGTGAATGTCCAATGGGCATGTGAAAAGAAGGGGTATTCTCTATTTTCAGGATGCTGAGTCCTAGATAGCAAAAATAATGAGAGCTAATATTTATCAAATACTTAATACATGCTAAGCTTTGCTCTTTAGAACAATTCTGTGCTTCACAACAATTCTGGGAGGTAGGCACTATTATTATGTCAGTTTTACAGATAAGGAAACTGAGGCACAAAAGTAACTTTCCCAAGGTTATTTAGTAACTAAGTGCAGTTTGAGATTTGGACTCACCACTCTTAACCACTACATTTCAACTTACTTAATCTTCATATCACCCCTATATGTAGATATTATCTGTGAAACAGAGAAAGAAAACTCAGGATCAAAGAGGTTAAGCATTTGCCCAAAGTCATAATAGGCCACACCCTGCATTCTTCCCCTCTCTCCTGGGTATTCCTTTCAACTGCCTCATCCATTGTCAAAAGGAGAGTAGGATGCTGATATGGTTTGGCTCTGTGTCCCCACCCATATCTCATCTTGTAGCTCCCCATAATTCCCATGTGTTGTGGGAGCAACCTGGTGGGAGATCACTGAATCATGGGGGTGGGTCTTTCCCATGCTATTCTCGTGACAGTGAATAAGTCTCACAAGATCTGATGGTTGTAAAAATGGAAGTTTCCTTGTACAAGCTCTCTCTTTTTGCCTGCTGCCGTCCATGTAAGATGTGACTTGCTCCTCCTTGCCTTCCACCAAGATTGTGAGGCCTCCCCAGCCACGTGGAACTGTAAGTCCATTAAACCTCTTTCTTTTGTAAATTGCCCAGTCTCAGGTATGTCCTTATCAGCAGTGAGAAAACAGACTAATACACATGCTTATCTTTTGACCCCCTACTTTTTATTATACAAATTTTCATACTTATATAGAAAGCATAGTATAATCAAATAGCTACATAATTCCACCTAGTTAAAATTTGCTATATTTTCTTTCTTTTCCTCCCTCTCTCCCCAGAAGTTTGTTTTTGGCATTGTAGTTGAACTTTGTGAAAGTAAGTTGCAAATATCATAACACTTGACCCCTAAATGCTAAAATTCCTCTTCTGAGAATAAGAATGCTGTTTTCTATATTTATAATGCCATTTATCACACCTAAGAAAACTCATGTAATTCTTTTAAACATTTTACTATCCAGGCCCTTTTTAAATTTCCTCCCCTGTCCCAAGAATGCTTTTGAGAGCTTTCCTATCCCCTACCCCAAACAAGGATCATATATCTTGTTAAAACAACTCACCACCTAAATTTATACTTATATTTTTCAAAGGGCATTAAGATTTCTACTTGTTTCTATGTAATATGCATCCACCCATCTCCAGACCAGCATCCCTTTTTGGGCAATTACCTTGGACCTTCTCCCTTTCCTCCCACCTTGTTTTTTACATCTGAGTTTGCTGCGCTGTCTGCCTGGCTTCTGCCCTTCCTGGCTAGTCTCCTGTTTCTGCCTTCTTCATTCTAAGCTCCCTGAGCAGGATCTGAGAGGTGAAGCCAGCTGGACTTCTGGGTCAGGTGGAGAGTTAGAGAACTTTTCTGCCTAGCTAGAGGATTGTAAACACACCAATCAGTGCTCTGTGTCTAGCTAAAGGTTTGTAAATGCACCAATCAGGAGGATGTGGGCGGGACCAAATAAGGGAATAAAAGCTGGCCACCCAAGTCAGCAACGGCAACCTGCTCAGGTGTCCTTCCATGCTGTGGAAGCTTTGTTCTTTCGCTCTTCACCATAAATCTTGCTGCTCCTTACTCTTTGGATCTGCACTACCTTTATGAGCTGTAACACTCACTGAGAAGGTCTGCAGCTTCACTCCTGAAGTCAGCAAGACCACAAACCCACCAGGAGGAACAAACAACTCTGGATGCACCACCTTTAAGAGCTGTAACACTCACTGCAAAGGTCTGCAGCTTCACTCCTGACATCAAGTGAGACCCTGAACCCACCCGAAGGAGGAAACTCTGGACACACCATCTTTAAGAACTGTAACACTGCGAGGGTCTATGGCTTCATTCTTGAAGTCAGAGAGACCAAGAACCCACTGGAAGGAACCAATTCTGGACACAGATCCATGCCTGTTTCATTCACTACTCAACATCTATCACCTCCCTACCACACAAAAGGTGGTCAATAAATAGGCACTTACTGCTTTTCCTGTGCTATTTGGATTTGATGACAGAATCTGGCTTCCTGGTTTCAACTAGTGATTGTAATATCTTTTCTCAGTATTCTGGCAGTTCAGTATACGGTGTATGTTAAAATAATGAAATTCTGGTATATTTATTTTACTGTGATTATTCAATACTCTAAAAGGTGCTGAATTATCATCTTGAAACATATGCAAAGAGTTATACGCTGTATTAAAATTTGAAAAGAATGAAGGAGTAACTCTATACTCCTTAAAAAGAGAGAGAAAATAACAATTGACAACCCAAACCTTTTTTTGACAGGGTGCCACTGGCAATAATAACTCACTGTAAGCTCTAACTCCTGGGCTCAAGCAATCCTCCCACCTCAGCCTCCTGAGTAGCTAGGACTACAGGTATGCAGCACCATGTCTGGCTGATTTTTAAATTATTTTGTGGAGACAGGGTGATATGGTTGGATATTTGTCCCTGCTCGAATTTCATGTTGAAATATAATCCCCAGTGTTTGAGGTGGAGCCTGGTGGGAGATGACTGGATCTTGGGGGCAGTTTCTTGTGAATGGTTTAACACCATCCCCTTGATGCTGTCCCTCTTGACAGTGAGTGATTTCTCACTCACTGTCACTTAAAAGTGTGTGGCACCTCCCTCTCTCTCCTGCTCTTGCCATGTGATGTGCCTGTTCCCCCTCTGCCTTCTGCTATGATTGTAAGCTTCCTTAAGTCTCCCCAGAAGATGAGAAGATGCCATATCATGCTTCCTGTAAAGCCTGTTGAACCAATTAAACTTTTTTCTTTATAAATTACCCAATCTCAGGGGGTTTTTTTTAATAGCAATTCAAGAATAACCTAACACACAGGGTCTCACTACCTTGTCCAGGCTGGTCACAAACTCCAGCCTCAGGTGATTTTCCCACTTTGGCCCCTCATAGTGCTGGGATCACAGGCATGAGCCACCACACCCAGCCCCTAAACCTTCTATCACATACGTAAATCTTACTCCTATTTCAAAGACCTTTCAATAAAATGGAATGTGAATGGGAGAGTAATTAATTAGGTTGATATAGCTGTACCTAATCTATATCCATACAGGATAAATTAAAGATAAAACTAGAAATGCTTTACTTGAAACAAAAACTACAGTTTGCCATCCATAAAAATTGTGATTACTTTTTTTTAAAGAAATAATTAAGAGAGATTATTCTAAAATGACAACTCAAGAAAATACTAGGAATTAGAGCAAAACTCTGTTCACCTCTCTGCTACCAGTGTAGAAACTGAAAGCTTTTATAGCAGCTGGAAAAAATTTGCTCCAAAAAATACTTTTATGGTAATGATGACATTATCAATGCACTTTGTTTTTTTTATTTTCCATTTTCTATGATTAACCAACTTATGCATTTACTGTAGTATCAATTTCTTTTCTAATACTGAACAAATTTTATCTAAATTAGGCTAGAGTGATTATATATGTCTAACACTTTGATATTGGAAACATGTTTTATAATATCTATTTCAAAATTTGCATTTAAAACGTATTATTTAGTTACACTGTTGTATTTCCTGAATTCTGAACACTTTTAAAATAAAAGTCTGACATAAATACTGGTATTTTGGTTTTGTGTAACATAAACACTGTAACAGTGTTTGTGTCATTTTGCTCCTGTGTCGCATTCACTGGTGGGGACGCTTGGCACTAGCAAGAACACAGGTCCAGTCACAAGCCTGTGGCTCTGCTCACCCCTGACTGAAACACTCTGGGGCCAGTCTATCAGGCCAGGACTCTACATAGACTTTTTAGACTTTTACAGTTTCACCAGGCACAATAATGTATATTTTCTTTCTATGAGTGCTACCTTAGTAGAAAATGATTAAATCATAATTTATTAACTTTGCTAGGGTAAATCATTTCCCATGCCCTGGTAATTCAAATATTTTTCTCCCCTCTTATCTATATTTACATACAATAAAGATGACTGCAGCTGTAAAGCTACTTGGTTAATCACTTAAAACTTCTTTTTGACCATTTCCTTTGCAAACAGTTTGATAGACTTTCCATGGGAAACAGAAGAAATTAGCAAAGTGTACATCTCCCTCTCTTGTTTACCAACATTCTTTTGAATCTTAGGAAAGTGACATATTGTATTCAGGCCCTCAGCTTTCTAAACTGGGTGGCCTAGTTCTAAGAAAAATAGTTCTGTATGTTAAATCACTATATAAACAAAGTTGTATAAAGAATTTAAGAGAGAGGGATCCCTTTCAAAACAAGAACTGAAAAAGAATATTTCAGGAGTCCAAGGAAAACAAGACTATACAATTCACAGGCTCCTTTCAATCATCTAATATACAGTTTATCTTTTAAAACATCATGCTTTTTCTGTTTCCCAGAGAATTAAACTCTTTACAACTCTATGATGTGCAGATTAGTGGCTAAATTGTACTCTTTCCAAGAAGCCATATTATTCTTCCTTCCTTCACTCATTTTTCTTTTTTCTTTCCTTTTTCTCCCTCTCCCTCTTTCTCCACATCTCTATTTCTGCTTCTAGTTGACAAAACATTTCAGAGATTTTATATAGCTCTCCTTGTTCTCCATTTTTTAAGGAAAAAAAAAATTATAGCCAGAATATTTCAGACTCCAAAGTTGAAATTGTATATTATTCTTTTCAATAGTTTCTAGTCCATGCCTTAGAACAAAGCAGAATGGAACCCCAAAAGAAAGTAATACTTTACAATGAACTCAAAGAATAATATCACTACTCACTTTTCAGTTTCAAAAAACATTTCCTAATATATGTGTACCTTTGAGGAGATGTATAATACCAGGGTCTGTGACATTAAGAAATATAAAATTCTAAAGGTGTCTGCCTTCCCACTAACTGATTTTATCCAAAGGTGGTGGTGCTATACCTTGGCCCTAGAATACAAATCCAGCTTTGAGTCTCCTGTCAATGGTTTGGACCACCTATTGCTCGAAAACGTTGCTACCCTCATGTCATTCCCTCTCATTTCTCATGTTTTTTAGCTCCTGCCTCATTCTCACTTCTCTCTTGTCTTATCTCTCAGTGATTTCAGTATACACATACACTATCCTTCCCACCCCGTCCTGTTGGCTCATTGACCTCCCCTGCAATGACCTTATCCTCTATCTGCCTCATTAGAGACCAACTTGGATTCATGAATAGGATTCTGACTAATCTCTTGCAGGTCATTCTCAAACCACTGTCTCTCAGCCCTCTAGATTATTCTCCCTAGGACTTGACCCCAGGAGACCTTCAGTAGCCTGAATCTTCCAATTCATTGATCAGACCACCTTTTCACTGATCTCATCCTGCATGTCTTCTGTTCCTCCAGCTTAAACTCTAAGATCAATTCTTATAATTATTCTCTTGTCCTTCTTGTTTCAGCTCTAAATCCAACTCTGCTTATTCACACTGCACCTGTGAGTTGAATGTGGCTAGAGAAAAATTCATAGCCATGCTGATGGGTCTCACTTTGAATTCATGACTTTAATGTTGTCTGACAATACTTTAGGTCATAGTCTAGTCACTCTTCTCTCTAGACAACTATTTCATACCTTCTTCTCTGTCCTCAGACTCTACTGCCTCTTGCCCCATTTCCTCATACTCATTTGATCATCTTGCTTTCTATTTCACTGAGAACAGTGAAGCAATCAGAGGAAGATTTCATAAATCTCACTATCACTTCTACCTGTTTACCAGCACATACACCCTCATACTTTGACTTCCTGCCAGTTACCACTAGTGAATTTGTCATGCTCCCACCTAAAGCTGACATCTCCTCCTCCACTTAGGTACTAGATTCCACCTCCTCTTGTCTATTCCAGGACATCCCTCCAATAATGCTTCCTTCTATCTCTTACATCATTAGTTTCTGCTCCCTACTGGATCATTCACATCAACCTGCTTCTTTACACATGCTTCTTCTCCCATTTTAAAAACACGTTCTTTGCTCCATTTCCCCACCAGCTATTATCCCATTTCTTTGAAGCAAAACTTCTCAAAAGAGTTGTATATTCTTGCTGTTTTCAGTTTTTCGCTTCTTGTTTTCTCTTAAACTTATTCCAGCCAAGCTATTACCCCACCACTGCACTGAAAGTAGCTTGACTACTCTTGTCATGATCCCATTTCTTTGTTTCTTTTTGGAGAAAAATTCCTCAAAAGAATTGTCAATATTCAATCTCCAATTTATTTCCTCCCTTTCCCTTTCAAACATATTTCAACCCCCACCACTCCACTGAAAATGCTCTTGTTGAGTCACCAGTGACTCTTTGTTTTAAAATCCAACGGTCAGTTCTCAGACTTCATCTTAACTGACCTGTGAGCACCCTGTGACACAGCTGAACACCTTCCTTTACACATTCGGCTTCAAGCACATTGCACTCTCTTGGTTTCCTTCCTACCCTGCTGGTCTCTCTTCAGTCTTCCTTGATGTTTTTCCTTTTTTTCCTGACCTTATAATTTTGGAGTCTTCAGGGCCTAGCTTATCAGGACTCACTATCTTAGTGTTCTTATCCAACCCTTTGGCTTTAAATTCCATGCATGCTGATTATCCCAAAATGTGAATACCTATCTCAGACCTCTCCTGAGCTCTAAACTCATTATGCCCACTTGGCATCTCAACTCTGTTGTCCAATAATCATCTCAAACAATATGTTTTTTTTAAAAAAAAGGTAACTCCGATTTTCCTGCAAAGATCTTCCTCATTATAGCCTTCACCACTCTGCTTCCAGTATCTCCATCCTAACAGTTGCTCAGGTCAAAATCCTTGGAGTCATCCTCGACTTCTCTCTTTCTTTCATACCCCATGCTGGGAGGTGGGGCCTTTAAGAGATGATCAGGTTGGTAAGATGGATTTAAGTCTTTGTTGCAAGGCTGGATTACTTCTTATGGGAATGGATTAGTTTTTGAGAGAGTGGGTTGCTATAATGCTGAGTCAGCCTCTTTTGTCCATTCTTTCCCAGGTGCTTGCTAGCTCTTCTGCTTTTTTGTCATGCTACTTCATAGCATAGCATATCGGACTTCTCAGCCTCCAGAATTGTGAGTTAAATAAACTTTTCTTTATAAATTACCCAGTCTCAGGTATTCAGTTACAGCAACAGAAAATGAACTAAGAGATCCCATAGCCAATTTACCATGAAATCAGGCTGACTCTACCATCATACTATATCCACCATCTACCTCCATTACTACCACCTGGTCTGAGAAACATCTTTTACCTGGGTTAGTGCAGCAGCCTCCTAAAAGATCCCCCTAAATCTACCATTGCTTCCATACAGATTATTTTTCACCCAGGAGTCAGAGTGATTCATGCAAAACTAAAGTCACATTTTGTGTCCTCTGCTCAAAATCCTGTAGTAATTTCCCATTTCATTAAGAATAAAAGCCACATTTCTTACACTATCATACAAGAACCTACTTGATCTAGCCTCCCTCATTCACTTTGCTCCATCCACGCTGGCCTCCTTGTTATTTCTTGAACATTCCAGACATGCTCCTGTCTTGGTGCTTCTGCTTAGCACTTCTCTTCCTGAAATGCTCTTCTCCAAGATTTCTACTGGCTGACTCCCTCAACAACTTTGACTCTTTGCCAAAATCTCATCTTTTCAATGAGGCTTCCTCTGACCACCCTATTTCATACTACAATCTGCTCCCCACTCCCTACCCCCAGAACTTTCCATCTCCTTACTCTATTGTTTTTTCCATAACACTTATAACTTTCTAATGTGCAATATTATTTTCTTGTTATTGTTATCTTTCTCCCCTGCTAAAATGTAAACCCCAAGAGGGAAGAAATCCTTGTTCTGTTCACTGTTATATCCAGAGGGCCCATAAGAGTACCAGGCACACAGTAGGTACCCAATAAACATTTGTTGAATGTTTAATAAATATAAAAATGGATTATGTGTACCTTGAATGTTTGGTAGTAGTTGCCTCAAAATCATTTGAACCTCATGCTACTTTTGTGGAAAGATTTTTTTAAGCTACTGATTCCATTTATTTACTGTCTCTAGGTCTATTTAGATTTTCTATTGCATTTCAGTCCTTGTTGATAAGTTATACATTTCTATGAAGCCATATATTTCATCTAAGTTTTAAAATGTATTGGCATAAAGCTGTCTAACATCCTGTCTTATATTTCTTTAAATAATCAATGTGACTGTGTTTTCCTTTCCAAATACTGTTTATTTTCTCTTTTTATTATTAATCTTTGGTTGATACTCTGTATTGTCTTACATAAATTTCTGTTTATTATTACCTTTTATCTATGTCCTTTGGCCTAACTCTATTGGTCTTTTATTACTCAAATTATTTTTCATGATGAGTGATACAGCAGTTGCCAATATTTCCAGTTTCCTCCTTCTAGGCTCAGGAGAAGATTACACCTCCCTGTCCTATTAAAGTTAGACAAGGTCAACTGACTAGCTCTGGCCAATGATTTATGTTACTTTTGATGGAAACATTTAAAAACCTATGAATGTGGAAAGAATGGTCTTTTCAATAAACAAGGCTGGGTCAATTAGATATTCATATGGAAAAAAACAAATTGTGACCCTACTCATAAAAATGAATTCCAGCTGGATGGCAGATATAAATTTGAACAATCTTGGTGAGATAAGGTTCTTCATTTTTTAATTCTTTTTTGAAATAGAGATGGGGTCTTCCTGTGTTGCCCTGGCTGGTCTCCAACTCCTGGGCTCAAGTGATCTTCCCACCTCCGCCTCTCAAAGTGCTGGAATTACAGGTGTGAGGCACTGTGCCCAGGCAAGAGATAAGATTTCTTAAACAGAGAAGAAAAACACTAAGGTAGAGGGGAAAATGACAAATTGACACATATTAAGATGAAAAACTTTTGTTCCTCAAAGGTACCATTAAGATGATGAAAAAGTAGGCCAGGCGCGGTGGCTCACGCCTGTAATCCCAGCACTTTGGGAGGCCAAGGTGGGCAGATCACCTGAGGCTAGGAGTTCAAGAACAGCCTGGCCAACATGGCAAAACTACATCTCTACTAAAAAAAAAAAAAAAAAGAAAAAAAAAGGCTGGGCATGGTGGCAGGCACCTGTAGTCCCAGCTACTTGGGAGGCTGAAGCAGGAGAAGCGCTAGAACTCGGGAGTCAGCAGCTTCAGTGAGCTGAGATGGCGCCACTGCACTCCAGCCTGGGCAACAGAGCCCGTCTCAAAAAAAACCCAAAAAAACAAAAAAAAAACAAAAAAACCCCAAAACAGAAAAAGTAATCCACAGAGTGGGAGGAAATATTTGTAATATCTATACTTGAAGAATGACTAGTATCTAGCATGTACAAAGGCTTCCTACAAATCCATATGAAAAAGAACACCTGCCCAACAGAGAAATAGGGAGAAGCCTCAGATACTGCACAAGAGAGAATATCCTAATGGCCAAAAAACACATGAGAAGGTTCTCAGTTGATTAGGCTTTGGCTAAATGCAAATTAAAACCGCCATGTGATACCACTACTCATCCAACACAATGGCTAAAATAACGATGCACAGGACACCACCACAGACTCGCGAGACTGAGGGGTGGTGTCGCGAGACTGAAAAGTGGGCGGTGCAAATAGTCGAGGTGTTTACTCGCCATTTTGTGTGAGGAACGTTGACGGGACCCGCTGTTGTGGCCTGGCCTCTACCGAGTGCCGCCCTGGCCGCTACCAACATGAGCCTCCTGGAGAGTCCTCACAGGCCTGCTACTCTCGACCATGCCCCGGAAGACCCGCACCAGGGCCAGAGGTCCCGAGAGAAGAGCAAGGCGACACAGGTAATGGCAGATGTGTTTGAGGGCCGCTTGGAGCCAGTCGTGCTCCCACCGCCCCAGCTTCCAGAGGAGGGGGTCGCACCCCAGGATCCCGCAGATAGTGGCCATACTTTCCACATCTTGGTCGATGGGAGTCGCAGTCGTGGAGCCATCAAAGCTGGACAGGAAGTGACTCTACCACCCGCGGAGGGCCTAGAAGCAGCCTCTATCTCGCTGACAACTGACGGCAGCCTCAAAAATGGCTTTCCGGGTGAAGAGACGCCCGGCCTAGATGGGGAGAAGGCTGTAGAAACCTGTGGTGCAGGGAGGTCGGAGTCTGAAGTGATCGCAGAGAGGAAGGCCGAGGACGTGAAGCCTGAGGAGTGTGCCATGCTCTCAGTCCCAGTGGATGAGAAGCCAGGAGGCGAGGAAATGGACATGGCGGAAGGAAACAGAGCAACAGATGAGGTAAATAGGGATGCAGGGCCTGGGCCCGGGCCCCTGAACGTGGGTCTCCACCTGAACCCCCTGGAGTCCATCCAGCTGGAACTGGACTCCGTGAATGCCGAGGCTGACAGGGCCCTCCTGCAGGTGGAGCGCAGGTTTGGGCAGATGCATGAATACTACATAGAGCAGAGGAATGACATCATTCGCAATATCCCGGGCTTCTGGGTCACTGCTTTCCGCCACCACCCACAGCTGTCTGCCATGATTAGAGGCCAAGATGCCGAGATGTTAAGCTACTTAACCAATTTGGAAGTGAAGGAGCTCAGACACCCTAGGACAGGCTGCAAGTTTAAGTTCTTTTTTCGAAGAAACCCTTACTTCAGAAACAAGCTGATCGTCAAGGTGTATGAGGTCAGATCCTTCGGTCAAGTGGTGTCTTTTTCCACTCTAATCATGTGGCGCCAGGGCCATGGACCCCAGTCCTTCATTCATAGGAACCGACATGTCATCTGCAGCTTCTTCACCTGGTTTTCAGACCACAGCCTTCCAGAGTCCGACAGGATTGCTCAGATTATTAAAGAGGACCTCTGGCCAAATCCACTGCAGTACTACCTGTTGGATGAAGACGCCCATAGAGCTAGACGTCGCCCGATGAGGGAGCCAGTGGAGATCCCCAGGCCCTTTGGGTTCCAGTCTGGTTAACCTTTGCCTTTGGAACTACTCCTGCAGAAGGTCCCCTGCCACCACGAGCTGGACCTGTGGTTGGGCAACAGCATTAGGTATGCCCTTTTTTTTGTTCTGACTTTCCTCTACCCTCTGTTTAAACTTTCCATTCTCTCCACCTGAAGATTGATACCTTGGTGGCTATGCTGCTTCCCTTTCACCTGGTTGTCTTGCTATTCTGCATTAACATCACATGCTCCCAGCCGATGGGTTACATCCTTCTAAGCGAAGGGAATGATGCTGTAGATTATACTGTCTTTACCTTTGTTTGGACTCTGTTTGTTCCCAAGACCTCTGGTCTGGCTCCTATTTGGATTTCTAGTTGTGTCTAAGAACCTATTCGGCTCACCCTGCTCTGCATCTGACAGTACAGGCACAAGGACTGTGGACAATTGCTGGGCATTAATGAAGTCAAGGGAGAACAGCAGGGGGCAGCTTGGTCTGTGTGAATTATGGGACTCCATTACTTTTCCTGAGACTCTGGTCACCTATTGCTGCCTGCTACTGGCTATGCCCACCACCTTGGGCAGCTCCCTGCTGAGTGAACATATCCCAGACCATTGCCAGCTCCACTCTGTGGTTTCTAATCAACAGGGATCTCCACAACACTGGTGGTGGACACAGGTTTCCTGTCAGGACACAAAGACTCCTTCCTCTTCCAAAAGACCTCTCAATTCTTTGCCACCACCACCCTCATCATTCAGAAACCCTACTGTCAGACAAATGGTTGAGGGGACATGTCAGACCCTATCCTCATGGCAAGGTTAATATGTTGGTGTTCTTGACAAGTACCAAGCTTTCTCAGCCACAACCAGTAGATTCATTGAAAATCTAGGTACTTTTATTTTCCTCCCTTCCTGAACCTAATGAAGTGCCAGAGTGAGTGTACACTTTCTTTTCTCTCATCTCTCATAAATCTCTTCTGTCTTCCTTTAAAAAAACAAAGTAGTAGTTCAGAAACATCTGCAGAAGCAGGCTTTTTAGTTTCTTTGTCATGTCCAGAAGCAGGCTGTTCTGTAAAATAGACTGCCAGACCTCTTATTCCCCATTCTCCTTTCTTTTCAGCCCCTCATCCCTCTTTAGCAATTCCTAGAGGGTTTAAAGGAATACAGAGCTGGATGGAATGAAAGGTGATTTCTAGTTCAGAGTGGATAGAAGAATGAAGGAGATTGTGATGGGTGCTCTAAGCAGGGAAAACTGAACAAAAAGGCAGAAATGATTCAGGGGAAAATCAGGCCTAGAATTAACACTGGGTTGACTAGTTATGATGGGAAGAGAAGTACTTTTTTTTTTTTTTTTTAGTATTCACATAGAAGAATAGAAGATGGTTGGAGTGTTAAATATGTTGCCTAGAAAGGGTTCTTTGAAGAAACACTGTAATTTTGGGTGTTCTCTTTCTTGTTTGCATGTGGCCTTATTTATGTGGAAGATTAATACTGTGTTATAATATTTTCTCTTTCTGTTTACTGGGAAGATTCAGCTGTACAGATTTTATTTTACTTTCAATTAGGAACATTTGGAGTAATATCAGCCTTTCTTTTTTGTACATTATATGGATATGGATATTCGTGACAGTGTTTTCAGCCTGATCTTGTTTCTGTTAAAACTGTATCTTTAACATTTTATTTTGAATAACTTGGTCTTATCTGACGCTGAAGACTGGAAACTGTTGTGTTCATGTATAAATAAATTACAAAAAATTTATGGTTCTCGTTGTCTTTCTTGATAATTTGTCCTGGTAACAACTTAGTAATTGACATGTCTTTTTTTCAGTTGTTTTTTGTTTTGTTTATCAAGACAGACAGTCTTGCTCTGTTGCCCAGGCTGGAGTGTAGTGGCATGATCTTGGCTCACGGCAACCTCCCCCTCCCAGGTTCAAGCAATTCTCCTGCCTCAGCCTCCTGAGTAGCTGGGATTACAGGCTTGTACCACCACGTCCGGCTAATATTTTTAGTAGAGATGGGGTTTCACCATGTTGGCCAGGCTGGTCTTGAACTCCTGACCTCATGATCCACCTGCCTCAGCCTAAAGAGGGGAAGTGCTTGTGAGATTGCTTTGTGAAACTGGAATTATACCATGGGCATATTTGTCTTATGCCCATGGTATAATTCTATTATGCCAATGGCATCTTTCCTTATGAATGGATGAATGGTAAAATTAAAGCATATCACTGAAAAAAAAAAAACCAAAGATGATGGAAAATAACAGAGGTTGAAAATAACAGAGATACCAAAAGGCTCATATACTGCTTATGGGAGAGTAGCTTTGTACAAATACTTTAAAAAGTTGTTTGGCAGTATCAGTGTGTACCCTCTGATCTGGTTCTGGGAATATACCCAGTGGAAATATATACATATATTCACTCAAAGACATGCATAAAGTATTTATAACAACACATTTTTAATAGCTGACACTGGGAGCTGCCCTAATGTCCATCAATAGTGGAAAAAATAAACCAATTTTTAAAAATGTTCACGCAATGGAATACTATAAGAAAGAATTATGCCTACATGCAATAATATGAATGATTCTCACAAATAGGTTGATAAATATAAGAAGCCGGACAGAGTACATGCTATATAATTCTTTTATGTATGAAGTGTAACAGCGGGTAAAACTAATCTATGGTGGCAGAAGTCACAATAGTGGTTACTGCCAAGGACAGTGATGGGTCTGAGATTTACCCTTCTTGCAAGCTTAACCTTAACAAGTTAGCCTTATGTGCTAGGTCAGAGACAAAGGACCTTACAACTCAATAGTCAAAAGAGTATCAGTATTTGCACTGGTTCCCTGGGCTCTAATTCCCACAAGGCAACATAAAGCCAGGTGACATCTGTACATACAGTGGATTGTGTTACAGGAGAGGAACTCCCGTAGGGAACATAGGGAAGCTGAATCTTTTATAATGGGCAGTAAGCATGCCTGTCGTTTTTGCTTTGAAGAGAGACATCTCTGTTATACTAAATAGTAAGTAAACCTGTTCTTTGTTCTCTAAGGGACATAATCTCTATTTTTAAGACTCTAAGCACACCTGTGCTTTGCTCTGGAGACACTGTCTTCCAAGGCTGACTCGAAAAGACATTATGCACACATGCAGTCAGTGCCTTTGCTCACAAGATATGCAGAAACACGAGACACATGGGAGAACTGTCTCCCAGTAAACTTTGGGGTGATAAGTACTTATTGACTGGAAGGAAGTATGAGATGGTAGATTCTGAAGGGCTGGTGATGTTTTGTGTCTTGCTCTGGGTGCTGGATAAGTAAGTATATTCAATTTGTGAAACTTCACCAAGTTCTACATTTAGAAAACATACTTCTCTGTATTTATATTGTACTTTAATATTCTTGTTTAAGAAAAACAAAAGAAACCCAAAGTAAGCAAATAAATTCAAAACAAAACAAAAAAAACCACATTATTTTTCTGGAACCCCTCTGCCAGAAAAAGGCCAATTTAAAAGTATGCTGCAGATCTTTTTGGGTAAACCATGAATTGATATGTGAAAATTGTAACAGGATCATTTACTAGGCCACATTCAAATGGCTAAAATCCATTTTCTAAGAATAGAAACACTGAATTATCTAGGCATGGGCCATCAACTCTTAGTATTTACAGTGCTCCACTCATTTTGTCAACTGACCTTCATAAGGGTTTTTCAGTTATAAACAGTTCTTTAATAATGGCTCATGATGATTCATTTTTATATCTTCCAGCCAAATATATCATAAAATCCACATTTTTTTATGTTGTTCAACAGGGATGATGCTATTCTGAAGCCTGTAAGATGGTCTATATTTCTAAGTTTCATGTCTTTTCAGGCCTCCCTCTTTGAGGTGTAAATATTTCATTTGATAATTAAGAGAAAAAAAATTTCAAACAATACCTATGGCATATGCTATAGACGATTACAGTATTCGTACCAACAAAAACTTCTGTAGAACTACAATGAAATCATTTGCTTTGGCTTATTTGAGCAAAATATTTCCACTTATGTATACAGCAATGTATTTGGGGGATAATTTACCATTGAAAATGAGGTTTTTCTTTTACATAAAGAGTATGAAAACAATAATGTATAAGATTAACTTACTGCCTTTGAAACATAAGGTAGGTTTAATTAGGCTTTTTATATGAATTCATATCACATAATATAAAGTGGCATCCATATAGATGACTTGCCCTGTTTTCCAGTGGCACAATTTTCTCTTTGCTATTGGTAGCTATAAACATAGGAGATACAAGATGCTTCCCCCCAGCCCCCCTCCCCTGCCTCAAGATGGAGTTCTGCTCTGTCGCCCAGGCTGGAGTGCAGTGGTGCAATCTCGGCTCACTGCAACCTCTGCCTCCTCAGGTTCAAGCGATTCTCCTGCCTCAGCCTCCCAAGTAGCTGGGATTACAGGCACGCGCCACCAAGCCCAGCTAACATCTGTATTTTTAGTAGAAACGGGGTTTCGCCATGTTGGCCAGGCGGGTCTCAAACTCCTGACATCATGATCCGCCCGCCTCGGCCTCTCAAAGTGCTGGGATTATAGGCGTGAGCCACCATGCCCAGCTAAGATAGAAGATATTTTAAGAAAAGGGGTCCAGAATTCAAATTTAATCTGGTTTACTAAGATAGATGAGGATGGAAAAGGTAGGTGATATCCTCACATTTAGCATTAAACTAAAATCTAGAGCATAAAATAGAAAGTGCACTGAGCTACAAGTCAGGGGTTGGGGTCTCTGCCATAAACCAGATAATAAGCAGACCACTTAAGGATGAAAAACTATGTCTGTGAGATTTTTTTTTTTTTTTTTGGAGACAGGGTCTTGGTCTGTTGCCCAGGCTAGAGTACAGTGGTGCAATCACAGCTCACTGCAGCCTCACCCTTCCTGGGCTGAAGTGATCTGCCTCAGCCAGCCTAGTAGCTGGGACTACAGACACATGCCACCATGCCCAGCTAATTTTTTTTTTTCTGGTAGTGATGAGGTCTCGCTGTGTTGCCCAGGCTGGTCTTGCACTCCTGGGCTCAGGCAATCCTCCTGCCTCGGCCTCAGAGTGCTGGGATTATAGGCATGAGCCACTGTGCCTGGCCCATTTTCGTCTTTTTAATAAGTTTTGAAACATAATTTCTTCTAAATCTAAAGATTTACCTACCCCTTAAATATCAGTTTTCCATAAGGTTCTGTGACCTCGCTCTGGCTTTTCTTTATGCGCTTTCTAAGTGACTTTACCCATGCCATGGCCAGAGCATGTAAATGACAGAGAATGTAAACTAGAGCCATCACCTTTGAAATAAGGACTTTTTTTTTTTTTTGAGACGGAGTCTTTCTCTGTTGCCCAGGATGGAGTGCAGTGGCGCGATCTCAGCTCACTGCAAGCTCTGCAGAGGCAGGAAATAAGGACTCTTAAATTGGAATCTCCCTTATTCCAGATTAGGGTCTGACATGTCCATTTGCACAATGCTTCCAGAATTGTTCCCTTTCCATATCTATTTTCACCTTAATATCTTTTGTCTACATTATTGGAAGTCTGAGGAGTCCCCTTCCTGAATATTATCTCTCTTTTCCCATCATTTACACTATTGACAAAGTAATCATGTCCTTTTTGCTCAGATGTCCTTGTCAATGCACCATTGCCTGCAGAAGAAAATCTAAACACCCTACGGTTGCATCCAAGATCAGCTACAACCAAGCCCCTACCTAACATTCTTACCAGAGTCCACTCACATGGAACGCCTTACTGTTCCTTAAGTAGCCCATATACAGTCCCAATTCTGTGCCTTTGCTCATGATGTTCCCTAACCTTGGATTCACTTGCCCACCTCAACTATGGAAATCACACCATTTCTTCTAAACTCAAGGCCATATCCTCTAAATCACCTTTCCAAAACCTCCTACCTCTTGTAGCATATATTCTGTTGAATTTATAATTCATACAAATGTAGATTGAACTTAGTTCATTACATATGTTAGTAGTTTATATTTGTCACTCAATTTTAAGTTCTTCAAGGGCCAAGATTATGTTTTAGTTATCTTCTTTTCTTCTGTGATGAGTAAGAGATAGTCCCTGTTCTCAAGCAGCCTACAGCCTAGCATAGGAGACAATCTACAGTGTGACCAATTCCAAACTTAAGTGTAAGCATGGGGCTAGGGGACCACATAAGAGGGACATTTTCCCTACCTGAAGGTTAGGGAAGGCTTCCTATAAGAAGTGGCTTCTAAGTTCCATTCTAGACACCATAGTAGACTCTAAGTTTCTTCAGAGTAGGGGGCTATCTTTTCATCTATGTATTCCTAGAGCATGGTATTATATCTAGCACAAAATGGACCCTTTAAAATTACTTGGAAACCATCATTCTCAGCAAACTATCACAAGAACAGAAAGCCAAACACCACATGTTCTCACTCATAGGTGGGAATTGAACAATGAGATCACTTGGACACAGGAAGGGGAACGTCACACATCGGGGCCTATTGGGGGGCAGGGGGATAGCATTAGGAGATATATCTAATGTAAATGATGAGGTAATGGGTGCAGCACAACAATATGGCACATGTATATATATGTAACAAACCTGAACATTGTGCACATGTACCCTAGAACTTAAAGTATAATAATAATTTAAAAAATTGAAGTATATTTTGAGGTGTTCAGTGGCTCCAATGAGCTTTCTGCTTTAATTCCAGATGTAACCAACAGCATTTGGAAGACAATGTACTTTGTCCAGGAAGAGCAAATAGCAAAGAGTCTTTTTGGGTGGGGAAGGGATTATGTCACTGTCTAGAAATCTCCTACAATAAACTTGGCTTGTCAGCAATGGCAGGCTGGAGGAAGAATGCACAGCCAAGCAACACATGTGAAGTCCCAGAAGTGGGATGAGAAGAGATGGATAAAATGGGAAAATCTCAAGGAAAGAGCATAATGGAAGATAAATAATGTTATAGAGAAAAAGTGTTAGTGTAACATACCCCAAAAAACACTGGTATAAGACCTAAGAGACAGTGTTCCAACTTGTCTTCGAATCTAATTTTAGGACTTTGGGGCAGGGAGTAGTTACAACCTTCCTGTGTTTGGAATTCATTGCTCATGATGGGAGGAAGGTAGACTAGAGGGTCTTAAGTTTCTTTCCTTTTAGAGCTTTTATCCTATCATGGTACGGGTACATAGTCCTGGGGCTTTACTATGATTTGGAAATATGTTGAAGTCAAGGTAGAAGTAAATGTATACCTTCTTAACTTGATAAAATATACCTTGATCCCAAAGTAACCATTATGCTTACCAGGACAACACTAGAGGTATTCCCACTCAATTCAGGAACAAAGAAGGATGGTTATTTGTCACCTTCATTACTTAACATCCTGGATATTAGACAATATAATTACTAAGAAAAAGAAACTAGAAGTATAAAAATTTAGAGAACATAATAAAACTACTACAATTTGTGATGAATATAGAAAACTTGTGACATTCAATTGAAAAAGTAAACAATAGGAAAACTTAGGCAGCAAGATACAATATTACTACATATATCAATAGATTTTAGATTACAAACACAGAAAGTTGGAAGACGAAATGGGGGAAGACTGTTTACAACAGCAACAGCAAAATAAGAAATATTTAAGAAAAAGCTTTAGAAATGTGCTATATTTACTAATAAAATTTTAAAGCATTCCTGAAGACACAAAGACTTGTATAAAGGGAAAGACATACCAAGTTAGAGAGGAAGACTCAACCTTATAAAATTGTTCTCCCTAAGCTAATTTAGCAATTAATTGTAATTAGAGTAACAAGGCCAAAAATTGGAGAAGGGCAGGGCTAGGGGGAGAATGAGACAGACAAATTCTAAAGTATATATTAACAAAAAAAATAACACATAGATCAGTGGAACAGAATAGAGAGCCCAGAAATTAATCCATTTACAGACAACCCATTTTTGACAAAGATGCCAAGAACATTAATTGGGGAAAAGAACAATCTTTTCAATAAATGATGCTGGGAAAACTAGCCACATGGAGAAGAATGAAACTAGACCTCCATCTCTCACTCTACATAAAAATCAACTTCAAGTGGATTAAAGACCTAAATGTAATACCTAAAACTATAAAACTCCTAGACAAAAACAGGGGAAATGCTCCAGGACACTGGGCTGGGGCAAGATTTTATGAATAAGACCTCAAAAGCACAGGCAAAAAAAGCAAAAATAAACAGATTGTATCCAACTGAAAAGCTGCATAGGAAAAGAAACAACAGAGTGAAAAGGCAACCTGTAGAATGGGAGAAAATATTTGCAAACTATTCATCCAACAGGGGATTAATATCCAGAATATACAAGGAAATCAAACATTGCAACAGCAAAAAAATTTAAAAAATCTGATTAAAAAAAGGGCAAGGAGATTTCCGTCCAAGATGGCTGAATAGGAACAGCTCCAGGCTATAGCTCCCAGCGTGAGCGACACAGGAGACGGGTGATTTCTGCATTTCCAACTGAGGTACCGGATTCATCTCACTGGGGCGTGTCTGACAGTGGGGGCAGGACAATGGGTGCAGCCCACCAAGCGAGAGACAAAGCAGGGCAAGGCATTGCCTCACCCGGGAAGCGCAAGGGGTAAGGGAATTCCCTTTCCTAGCCAAGTGAATCCGTGACACACAGCCCCCGAAAAATTGGGTCACTCCCACCCTAATACTGCGCTTTTCCAAGGGTCTTAGCAAACGGCACACCAGGAGATTATATCCTGGGCCTGACTCGGAGGGTTCCACACCACAGAGCCTCCCTCATTGCTAGCACAGCAGTCTGAGATCTAACTGCAAGGCGGCAGTGAGGCTGGGAGAGGGACACCCACCATTGCTAAGGCTTGAGTAGGTAAACAAAGTGGCCAGGGTGGCCAGGAAGCTCGAACGGGGTGGAGCCCACTGCAGCTCAAGGAGGCCTGCCAGCCTCTGTAGACTCCACCTTTGGGGACAGGGCATAGACAAACAAAAGACAGCAGAAACCTCTGCAGATTTAAATGTCCCTGTTTGACAGCTTTGAAGAGAGTAGTAGTTCTCCCAGCACGGAGTTTGAGATCTGAGAACGGACAGACTGCCTGCTCAAGTGGGTCCCTGACCCCCGGGTACCCCTCTGAGATGAAGCTTCCAGAGGAACGATAAGGCAGTAACATTTGCCGTTCTGCAATATTTGTTGTTCTGCAGCCTCCACTGCTGATACCCAGGCAAACAGCGTCTGGAGTGGATCTCCAGCAAACTCCAACAAACCTGCAGCTGAGGGTCCTGACTGTTAGAAGGAAAACTAACAAACAGAAAGGACATCCAGACCAAAACCCCATCTGTACGTCACCATCATCAAAGACCAAAGGTAGATAAAACCACAAAGATGGGGAAAAAACAGAGCAGAAAAGCTGAAAATTCTAAAAATCAGAGTGCCTCTCCCCTTGCAGAGGAACACCGCTCCTCGCCAGCAGTGGAACAAAGCTGGATGGAATGACTTTGATGAGCTGAAAGAAAGCTTCAGACGATCAAACTTCTCCGAGCTAAAGGAGGAAGTTCGAACCCAAAGAAGCTAAAAAACCTTTCAAATAGCTAGAAGAGAGGGTATTGAATTTTTCCAGTACAAAGAAATTATAAATGTTTGAGATGATGGATATGCTCATTATCCTGATCTGATCACTAAGCATTGTATATATTGAAACATCACTATGTACTCCATTAATATGTACAATTATTATGTGTCAATTCAAAAATAAACATTATACAGAAAAAAATAAAACAAGGATTTCAAGGAAATCTCTAAAGGAGAATAAAATGAGGGGGACAATTCCTAGCATGTATTATAAAATAATATAAAGCTATAATAACTGAAGGTGTATTCCTGACACAGGAATAGACAAATCAAGAAAACAGAACAGGAAATTTAGAAATAGATCCCAATGCATACAGGATTTGGTGTATGATATATAGGGTATCTAAGCCAGGCACAGTGGCTCATGCCGGAGGCCAAGGCAGGCAGATCACTTGAGGTCAGGAGTTCGAGACAAGCCTGGCCAACATGGCGAAACCCCATCTCTACTAAAAATAAAAAAATTAGCTAGGTGTGGTGGCACACACCTGTAAGCCCAGCTACTTGGGAGGCTGAGACATGAGAATTACATGAACCCAGGAGGCAGAGGTTGCAGCAAACCGAGATTGCACCACTGCACTCCAGCCTGGGTGACAGAGTAAGGCCCCATCTCTAAATAAATAAATAAATACAAATATACATAAGTTAAATCAGTGAGGAGAAGATGAACAACTCAAATAGTCTTGAGAAAACTGGAGAGGTGTTTTTAATAAGTTGAATTCATGCCTTATACTATATACCAGGTAAATTCTAAAGGAGTAAAAATTTAAGTTTTAAAAATGAAATAAGTAAAATACTAGAAGAAAACAAAGGAAACTATCTCTACTGACTCAGAGTGGGGAAGACTTTCTGTTAAAATCTGGAGACATAAAAGGCTTTCAGGTTAGCTGTGGATTAAAAAAACCCAACTATCGTCATACACACAGCATAACAGTGTTGCCATCAATGATGGACTATGGGCCTGCCAGTAATTGCAGCACTTTGGAAGGCTGAGGCAGGTGGATCACTTGAGGCCAGGAGTTCGAGAGAAGCCTGGCCAACGTGGTAAAACCCCATCTCTACTAAAAAGAAAAAAGAAAAAAAAAATTAGCCAGGTGTGGTGGCACACATCTGTAATCCCAGGTACTTGGGAGGCTGAGGCAGGAGAATCACTTGAACCTGGGAGGCAGAGGTTGCAGTGAGCTGAGATTGCAGGGATTACTCAGGAGGCTGAGGCAGAAGAATCGCTTGAACCTGGGAGGCAGAGGTCGCAGTGAGCTGAGATTGCGCCACTACACTCCAGCCTAGGTGACACAGTGAGGCTCCATCTCAAAAAAAATAAAAAAGATGGACTACGTATGTGACAATGGTCCCATAGGATTATAATACCATATTTTCACTGTGCCTTTTCTGTGTTTAGGTACACAGATACTTACCATTGTGTTGCCGTTGCTTACAGTATTAAGTACAATAACGTGCCATATACATCTGTAAAATGGAAGCAACAGGCTATACCACACATTCTAGGTGTGTAGGCGGCTTTACCATCTAGGTTTGTGTAAGTCTACCCTACAGTATTTGCACAACAAAGAAATTGCCTAATGATGCATTTCTCAGAATGTATCCCCATTGTTAAACACGTGATTGTACTGGAAAAAAAATTTTAATCTACATGACAAAAAAATTTTTCAAATGAAAAATGCCAAACTAGGAAAAAAATACTGTCATCTCATAGACAAAGGGCTAATCTCCCTAATATAAAGAGCACTTTAAATCACTTTAGTCCACAAATTCATATTAAGCAAATTCTTAATAATGGTAAGAAAAGATGTAACCAAAGAGTTGCAAATTAATGATTCAGGAGTTTGCTAAAGGGTGCTAACTTCAGATTATACATAGAGTCATGCATCATTTAATGACTGGGATACATTCTGAGAAATGCATCGTTAGGTGATTACATTGTTGTGTGAACATCATAGAGTGTACTAACACAAATCTGGATGGTATAGCTTACTACCCACCTAGGATATGTGGTGTAGCCTATTTGCTCCTAGGCTACAGATGCAGGCTGTCGCCTAGGCTGGAGTGCAGTGGTGCATATGGAGTGCAATGCTGTATAGTATGCCATGTTACTGAATAGTGTAAGCAACTGTAACACAATGACATTTTTGTGCATCTAAACATAAAAAAGGTACAGTAAAAATATTAATTTTAATCTTATGAGACCACTGTTATATATGCAGTTCATCGTTGATCAAAATGTTGAATTATGTGGCATATCACTGTCTACATTTTATCTAAAACATCAAGTCATTATGTGTCACATGACTGTATATATTTTACCTAAAGCATCAAATATATGTTTATTCTGCTAAATATAATGCCAATTTTCCATTTTAATGGAGAAAACCAATAGCCACAATGACAAGGTGAAATGGGCAAGATAAGCCTTCAGTTGATGTCACAGGACATCAGCGATGAGCAAAGTCATCTCAGGAGTACACAATTCTCGCAGGATATTCTATCTACCAAGCCTGGTTGTTTGCATCTTGCTTGACGTTGTATAGATGACAAAACTCCAGCTGCTGCAGACTGCAGTCACTGCGTTGGAATGTCATTTCTGTAATGCTGTGCATGGTTTGAACAGATTAACTCAAATGTTTTGAATATAGCAAACCTGCCGTTACTTTCACCAAGCATGCAACATAGTCATGGTGGCTGCACTTTTACTAGGCATATTATAAATACATGGCTAATTTCTCCCATATGCTATTATTTCAGGTGATTTTTTTTTTCTTTTTGAGACAGAGTCTTGCTGTGTCGCCTAGGCTAGAGTGCAATGGCGTGATCTCAGCTCACTGCAACCTCTGCCTCCCAGGTTCAAGTAATTCTCCCTGCCTCAGCCTCCCAAGTATATGGGATTACAGTCACCTGCCACCGTGCCCGGCTAATTTTTATATTTTTAGTAAAGGCAGAGTTTCACCATGTTGGCCAGGCTGGTCTCAAACTCCTGACCTCAGGTGATCCGCCTGTCTCGGCCTCCTAAAGAGCTGGGATTACAGGCGTGAGCCACTGAGCCGACCTCAGCTGAAATATTTTCATACTCTTAATGGCAACACATTTGATAAATAAATCTGGTACAATTGAAACACGGTTTATCACTTGCAAAACTTTATTACATCATTCAAGAGAAAGATGTGACTATCTTCACTTCTCCTGGCATAGATGAATCTCTACCTCATGGAGGAGAAAAAAAAAGCTGCAAAACTTTCTGCAGTTCCTATTTGACGTCAGATAGAAACAACACAACAATATCAGAGGTCTTAATTAAAGAGTTTTGAGGGAAAACCCAGGGTTTCATGCCTTGAATTTTTTCAAGCTAAGCCTGTACCTCCTGAGCACCTGAGTGCATACTTCAACACATTTGTTAGAAGACTTCCTTTCAGTTCAGTATCATACTTAAACCAGCTGGACTTTTTAGAGCAGTCCAAGAACACCCTGTGTTATAACATTGCCATTTCCATGGAAATTTGGATAAGGGTCAGCTGGCATATATTATAAATAGTTCCCCCATGATATCCCTAAATTAGAGATTAATTCAACGTGTAACAATTGAATTGACTTAATTAAAAAATGTTTTTCCTGCCTTGTCATTCACAGGCATTTGGGGAGGGAGTGGGGCTGCTCTACTCTTGGGACTCCTTGCTCCAAGGCTGAAAAGAAGATACTCTTTGGGCCATGTCAATGGCACTTACTCTCCAGCCAGCCAAAGGAAGAAAAAGGAATACAAATAAAGGCTGCCAGATTATAAGCAAAGACTTTACCAAGAAAAATAAAATGGTACAGAATCTCATTACCTCAATGAGAACAGACATTCATCTCCTCGGCCTAAATGTCTTCTTCTAAAATTACTAAAGTACAAGATCTGGATTATGTGTCAAAGGTGAAAGGGACCATATTTTGCAGCCTAAGCCCACTGAAGCAAGAAAAACATAGTCTGGGTCAGAATGTTAGGTAACAGATGCCCTAGATACAGGCCCCAAGTTTCCTGACTCTTAGTTCTCTATGTTCCCCACGCTGTTTGCCAGAGAGCCACTCATCTCACCAGGGAGGTGCTCATCTAAATTGCATCCTTTGTAATATAAGCCTCAGTCTTAGGAATTTAACTTGTCACAAGTATGATGAGGCAGGCAGTGCTGCAAAGACAAACTTTTGAGGACCACTAAAAATGGGAAAACTAAAAGTTGGAGAAAGAGAAAGTATTGACGTCTTTAGGGGTGGTACAGGAGCTTTGATTAGAGACAGCCCTTGCCAGTTATTAGAAAAAGAAACATCTCTAAAGTAGAGAAGAATGAGTTCTCCAGCCTACAAAAGTCTGATGCGCTGTTTTTTTGGAAAAAGTGAATTTTCTTTTTTGTTTGCTCACCAAGAAGGCTTCACCACATATGCAGAATGATTCCTGCATGAGGTCTGTTTTCAACTTTAAAGTAATAAACTGATAACTAGTTTATCCATTATTCCCTTCTCAGCGGATTGTGACTTCACTCACCTAAATTTAGTTTCCAGTAAGTGCAACACTAAGATCATGGTGACACCCACCGCCATCTAAGCTACAGACTCTATGGGCATTCTCAATGCTACTCACCCTCATTACAGTAATTCCAGATCTTTCTCAAACATCTACTTGGTCACATAAGATAGTTACAGCTGTAACTTCATTCTGAGAAGAAATTCCCACCCCTAATGACGAACTCTAATCCCCTGGACCATGGAGTCACAATTCCTTCTGGGTAATGCTCTAAACTGGTGAGAATATGTATAATTTTTGTTATAAATACTTTAAATTTAGGGATTACTTCTAAAGTATTTCTCAGAAGAATTTTTAAAATAAAGAAATGAATAGATTCATATGTAAACCCATGACATTTGGAAATATTTACCAGTTTCTTCTTCCTTATTCTACCATGAAAACAGCATATTTAGCTTCTTGGTGAGCCACAACTGAGCTCTCTATTTAGAGTTTGTGTGCCATACCACCTTCTTAGGTCACCATGGGTGGCAAAGTAAGAATCATATTAAATTTTAGTTCAGCTGTGATAATGCTGTGCCCTTTATAACCTTGGTGGTTTAGACAACCCCCTGGAGTTTCTTAGTCATTATAAGCTCAGTGTTTCTAACAGGGACATATGGCACAGCCTCAAATACTCCTCTGGCTCACATCAGATGCTAACAATACTATTTCAAGAGTGGGAAATGGGAGGAGAAGTGGGATGGGGCACGCTTTTCTCCTTAACCTTTCTAGGAAGCAGTTCTTGAGATTATTAGCTTCATTCTAGACTAGAAAATACATGGGCAGTAGCAGGAGGCTCTAGGTTGATGACTTCATCAGTTCCATTTCTGTTTTTAAGCTGGCTAAGTTTGTTTGAAGCTAGCTAAAAGAACAAGACAGGCCATTCTTGGTCTCTTTATAAGCAGTGAAATATCACAGTATGGCCTCTTTCCTTTCAGGCAGGATCCCTTTGAGACATTCTTGGAAAAGCAGAACAGTCCATGACCATCAGGAAGGCATGCTGACTTCAGGCAATCTGGCAAGACTGTGGGTGCCAGTGAGGTAAAAACATTATTAGCAGAGTCAAGACTTTCTCTCATCAAGTAGCTCTGACCTACACTGTGGATTCCTTCTGAGCAGCTATGACGAATACACATTGTGTGGGTCTAGGTATTATAGGTGGATTTATGATTTATTTAGGGCAAGAAAAAGACATTTAGAAGACCAGACTTGGGTTTTTTTACCCATAAAAAATGATGGTTCTATATGAGTCCTTAAATATCTACACAATAAAGAGATATCCCTACCAACCACAAAAAAATAGGCTAGGCAGTACCCAGCAGCCTGGCCTATTTTTTTGTGGTTGGTAGGGATATCAGTTTTAGTCTTTGTACTTATAAGCACTCATAATATTTTGCTAAAATAATAAATTTTCATGTGCAATCACAATAATTTTATACTATAAAAAACATTGAAAAAGTCTTGAATATACATATTAAATCACTGGAAAATAATGCATCTTATTTGGTAGGTTTAATTTTTTAAATTAAAATAAAATGTTCTTTAAAATGTGTGGACCATATGCCTAAACTAAATGAGATGGCAGTTAATTTAAACTAATGAAAGTTGTGTCTTCAAACATATTAATATTTCATTTTGCTATTTTAGGTCACATTGATGAACAGAAATATGATCAATGATACTATCTTTACATTCAAAAGATTAAAATATAGACCATACAAATTAAAAGACTTGCTTAATTTGTTATTCTGCCTTCTCTTTCTTCACTTCCTATAGAGAACTCTTCCTATATCTACTATATATTAATCATTCATTCATTCTCCTACAAATATTTATTGAACATTTACTCTAATCCAGGCACTATTCCAGGGATTGGGATACAGCTGTGAGGAGGGGGTGGGAAAAAGCTCTCTCCTCTCACAGAACTTCTATTCAAATGGAGAGAGACAAAGAATAAGCAAATAAATATTGGAAATATAATGTCATATTGTATTAAGTGCTATGAAGAAGCATAAAACCAGGTAAAGAGTTAGACAACAATATGGGAGAGGAGAGGTCTGGATGATAATTTTGAATAAATGTCAGGGAAAGCCTCTCTGATAAGACCACATTTGAGCAGAGACCTGAATCATGTAAGGGAATGAGTCCTACACATATCTTGAAAACAGTATTCCAGGCTAAGGAAACAATATTTTTAAAAATCTAGGGGTAAGAAGCATGCTTGGCATGTTAGAAAAACAGCAAGATAGAGACAAGTGAGTAACGAGAGTATGGCAGGGGATGGGGTCAGGTAGTTGCTGGGGCCCATTCATGCATGTCCAGAAAGTTAGACAGAAAGTATCTAGAAGAGAGGGAAGACAGAATGGGAAAGAGGCATATTTAAGAAGATAATGACTGAGACTTTCCAAAAATTGGCCAAAAGCACAGATTCAAGTAGATCTCCAAACCTAAACCAAGATAAGGAAAAAGAAAAGCACAGCATAGCAAAAAAAAAAAAAAAAAAAAAAAATGCTAAAAATAAAAGTTATAGAGAAAATATTAAAAGAAACCTGAGAGAATAGACATAGATAGATTAACATCAAAGGTGCAAGTATTAGATTGACAGCTGATTTCTCGAAAGAATCAACAGAAGCCAGAATAACATGGAATGGTATCTTCAAAGTGCTGAAGGAATATAGCTATAAACCTAAAATTCTCTCCCAGTAAAATTACTCCTCAATAATGAAGTGGAAAAAAAAATTTTTTTCACTTCATGTAGAGCATTTGTCATCAATAGTCTAACCTAAAGACAATACTAAAGGGTATATTCAGCTTCCAGATGGAAGCTCAAAGATGCAGGAAGGCATAAAGAACAAATGAAAAGGGCAAATGTGGATAAACCTAAATTTTTAACTGAATATAGCAATAGTTATAATAATACATTAGGAGATTTTAAGTATATATAAAATGAAAATATGTGCCAATAGCTTATAAGCTGTATTTATATCAGACAGAGAAGGCCTTAAGGTATCCATGGGGGATTGATTCCAAGACCTCCTATGGATACCAAACTCCATGGATAGTCAAGTCCCTGATATAAGACAGAATAGTATTTGCATATAATGTATTCCCATATGTTTTAAATCATCTCTAGATTACTTATAATACCTAATACAATATACATGCTATATAAATAGTTGTCATACTGTATTGTTTAGGAATAATGACAAGAAAAAAAAGTCTGTATGTGTTCACTACAGATGCAATTTTTTCTCAAATATTTTTGATCCTTGATTGAATCCACAGATGTGGAACCCAGGCACATGGAGGGACAAATGCATTTTTAAATGATACAAGTTTAAGTTCTCTATTAAGAGATAATACTTCTACATTTTAATTCACCTAGTAACATAGCTCAAAATTATATATTAAACAACACTGACAAAACAGAGAAATTTAAAAATCATAGTGAGCAATCTGAACATCTCTCTCTCTCAGGTATATCAGATAATTTATAAGGATTTATAAGATTTGAACAATACTTTTTACATATTTGACCTAACAGTCACACATACAATACTCTACCTTGAAACATCAGAATATACACATTGGCTTCAAGTATGCATAGATCATTATCAAAATCAACCATATGTGAAAGCAAATTACCACAAATTCCAAAGAATTGAATTTATACAAAACAAATTATTTGACCATAAAGATATTAGACTGGAAATCACTAACAAAAATTTTCCTAGAAAATTCACAATGCTTATAAATTAAGAAATATACTTTCTAATAACCCATGGGCCAAAGAAAAAAATCACAATGGAAATTAGAGCCTATTTTGAAGTAAATGTTCCTTAAAATTTATGAGGTACATCATTAAAACTATTCTATGAGTAAAGTTTATGGCCCCCAAATTCATATATTAGAGAAGAAGAAAAACTGAAAAGTAATAAGCTAAACATCCTTGATAAAAAGTTATAAAAAGAACAACTTAAATCTAAATAAAACAGGCTGGGCACAGTGGCTCATGCCTATTTAGTAATCCCAGCACTTTGGGAGGCCAAGGCAGGAGGATTGCTTGAGCCTAGGAGTTGGAGACCAGCCTGGACAACATAGTGAGACCCTGTCTCAAAAAACAAACCAAAAAATACCCCCAGAAATCTAAAGAAAATATAAGGAAGGAAATAAAAAACAGCAACAAGTAAAACAGAAAACAAAAATACAATAGAGAAGATCGATAAGGGTAAAAGTTGGTTCTTTGAAATGATTAATAAATTTATAAACCCCTATGGAGAATCATGAAGAAATAGAGAAAGTAAGTTTAAATAACCAATATCAGAAATAAAAGAGGAAACGTCACTACAGAGCTTATAGAGTTTTTTTGTTGTTGTGGTTGTTTGGTTGGTTGGTTTTGAGACAGGGTCTCACTCTCATGGCTCAGGCTGTATGCATATTACATGCATATGGTCAATTAAAAAGTCAAGAAAACATACCTTTTATAAAAACTAACAGCGCAAGAAGAAACAGAATGTGAAAAACCCCTTATTTAAAAATTGAATTGGGGGCGGAGCAAGATGGCCGAATAGGAACAGCTCCAGTCTCCAACTCCCAGTGCGAGCGACACAGAAGACCGGTGATTTCTGCATTTTCAACTGAGGTACTGGGTTCATCTCACTAGGGAGTGCCGGACAATCGGTGCTGGTCAGCTGCTACAGCCCAACCAGCAAGAGCTGAAGCAGGGCAAGGCATCGCCTCACCTGGGAAGCGCAAGGGGAAAGGGAATCCCTTTTCCTAGCCAGGGGAACTGAGACACACAACACCTGGAAAATCGGGTAACTCCCACCCCAATACTGCGCTTTAAGCAAGCAGGCACACCAGGAGATTATATCCCACACCTCACCGGGAGGGTCCCACGCCCACGGAGCCTCCCTCATTGCTAGCACAGCAGTCTGCGATCTTGCAGCAAGGCAGCAGCGAGGCTGGGGGAGGGGCGCCCGCCATTGCTGAGGCTTAAGTAGGTAAACAAAGCTGCTGGGAAGCTCGAACTGGGTGGAGCTCACAGCAGCTCAAGGAAACCTGCCTGTCTCTGTAGACTCCACCTCTGGGGACAGGGCACAGTAAACAACAACAAAAGCCAAAAGCAGCAAAACCTCTGCAGACGCAAACGACTCTGTCTGACAGCTTTGAAGAGAGCAGTGGATCTCCCAACACGGAGGTTGAGATCTGAGAAGGGACAGACTGCCTGCTCAAGTGGGTCCCTGACCCCTGAGTAGCCTAACTGGGAGACATCCCCCACTAGGGGCAGTCTGACACCCCACACCTCACAGGGTGGAGTACACCCCTGAGAGGAAGCCTCCAAAGCAAGAATCAGACAGGTATACTTGCTGTTCAGCAATATTCTATCTTCTGCAGCCTCTGCTGCTGATACCCAGGCAAACAGGGTCTGGAGTGGACCTCAAGCAATCTCCAACAGACCTACAGCTGAGGGTCCTGACTGTTAGAAGGAAAACTATCAAACAGGAAGGACACCTACACCAAAACCCCATCAGTACATCACCATCATCATCAAAGACCAGAGGCAGATAAAACCACAAAGATGGGGAAAAAGCAGGGCAGAAAAGCTGGAAATTCAAAAAATGAGAGCGCATCTCCCCCGGCAAAGGAGTGCAGCTCATCGCCAGCAACGGATCAAAGCTTGACGGAGAATGACTTTGACGAGATGAGAGAAGAAGGCTTCAGTCCATCAAACTTCTCAGAGCTAAAGGAGGAATTACGTACCCAGCGCAAAGAAACTAAAAATCTTGAAAAAAAAAGTGGAAGAATTGATGGCTAGAGTAATTAATGCAGAGAAGGTCATAAACGAAATGAAAGAGATGAAAACCATGACACGAGAAATACGTGACAAATGCACAAGCTTCAGTAACCGACTCGATCAACTGGAAGAAAGAGTATCAGTGATTGAGGATCAAATGAACAAAATGAAGCGAGAAGAGAAACCAAAAGAAAAAAGAAGAAAAAGAAATGAACAAAGCCTGCAAGAAGTATGGGATTATGTAAAAAGACCAAATCTACGTCTGATTGGGGTGCCTGAAAGTGAGGGGGAAAATGGAACCAAGTTGGAAAACACTCTTCAGGATATCATCCAGGAGAACTTCCCCAACCTAGTAGGGCAGGCCAACATTCAAATCCAGGAAATACAGAGAACGCCACAAAGATACTCCTCGAGAAGAGCAACTCCAAGACACATAATTGCCAGATTCACCAAAGTTGAAATGAAGGAAAAAATCTTAAGGGCAGCCAGAGAGAAAGGTCGGGTTACCCACCAAGGGAAGCCCATCAGACTCACAGCAGATCTCTCGGCAGAAACCCTACAAGCCAGAAGAGAGTGGGGGCCGATATTCAACATTCTTAAAGAAAAGAATTTTAAACCCAGAATTTCATATCCAGCCAAACTAAGTTTCATAAGTGAAGGAGAAATAAAATCCTTTACAGATAAGCAAATGCTTAGAGATTTTGTCACCACTAGGCCTGCCTTACAAGAGACCCTGAAGGAAGCACTAAACATGGAAAGGGACAACCAGTACCAGCCATTGAAAAACATGCCAAAATGTAAAGACCATTTAGGCTAGGAAGAAACTGCATCAACTAACGAGCAAAATAACCAGTTAATATCATAATGGCAGGATCAAGTTCACACATAACAATATTAACCTTAACTGTAAATGGACTAAATGCTCCAATGAAAAGACACAGACTGGCAAACTGGATAAAGAGTCAAGACCCATCAGTCTGCTGTATTCAGGAGACCCATCTCACATGCAGAGACATACATAGGCTCAAAATAAAGGGATGGAGGAAGATTTACCAAGCAAATGGAGAACAAAAAAAAACAGGGGTTGCAATACTAGTCTCTGATAAAACAGACTTTAATAAACCATCAAAGATCAAAAGAGACAAAGAGGGCCATTACATAATGGTAAAAGGATCAATTCAACAGGAAGAGCTAACTATCCTAAATATATATGCACCCAATACAGGAGCACCCAGATTCATAAAGCAAGTCCTTAGAGACTTACAAAGAGACTTAGACTCCCATACAATAATAATGGGAGACTTCAACACTCCACTGTCAACATTAGACAGATCAACGAGACAGAAAGTTAATAAGGATATCCAGGAATTGAACTCAGCTCTGCAGCAAGCAGACCTAATAGACATCTATAGAACTCTCCACCCCAAATCAAGAGAATATACATTCTTCTCAGCACCACATCGCACTTATTCCAAAATTGACCACATAATCGGAAGTAAAGCACTCCTCAGCAAATGTACAAGAACAGAAATTGTAACAAACTGTCTCTCAGACCACAGTGCAATCAAACTAGAACTCAGGACTAAGAAACTCAATCAAAACCGCTCAACTACATGGAAACTGAACAACCTGCTCCTGAATGACGACTGGGTACATAACGAAATGAAGGCAGAAATAAAGATGTTCTTTGAAACCAATGAGAACAAAGATACAACATACCAGAATCTCTGGGACACATTTAAAGCAGTGTGTAGAGGGAAATTTATAGCACTAAATGCCCACAAGAGAAAGCAGGAAAGATCTAAAATTGACACTCTAACATCACAATTAAAAGAACTAGAGAAGCAAGAGCAAACACATTCAAAAGCTAGTAGAAGGCAAGAAATAACTAAGATCAGAGCAGAACTGAAGGAGATAGAGACACAAAAACCCTCCAAAAAATCAATGAATCCAGGAGTTGGTTTTTTGAAAAGATCAACAAAATTGACAGACCACTAGCAAGACTAATAAAGAAGAAAAGAGAGAAGAATCAAATAGACGCAATAAAAAATGATAAAGGGGATATCACCACCAACCCCACAGAAATACAAACTACCATCAGAGAATACTATAAACACCTCTATGCAAATAAACTAGAAAATCTAGAAGAAATGGATAATTTCCTGGACACTTACACTCTTCCAAGACTAAACCAGGAAGAAGTTGAATCCCTGAATAGACCAATAGCAGGCTCTGAAATTCAGGCAATAATTAATAGCCTACCAACCAAAAAAAGTCCAGGACCAGATGAATTCACAGCTGAATTCTACCAGAGGTACAAGGAGGAGCTGTACCATTCCTTCTGAATCTATTCCAATCAATAGAAAAAGAGAGAATCCTCCCTAACTCATTTTT